>NC_136722.1:11452500-12652500 GCF_936440315.1 Barbus barbus
CATTCACAGTAGTCAAGCTAATGGTTCAGAACATCATCCAAAGGCATCCCATCAGCGCTGCACAGTAATAACACACACACACACACACGCACACGCAGGGAAAGGAGACATAAAGGTCAATACAGCCGGTCAAGAGGAAGCTTGAGGTGTCCATTACACGCAATCTTCAATAGTAGCATGTTGAATACAAGAGCACAGTAAAGGGTCTCTGAGAGTGGCCTCATATGATACAACGTCTGCATCCAGAAAGATGGTTTTTACGTAAAAATACACCCCGTAAGATCCTTCAAGTCCCTTGTGTGAGATAACCGGCTCTTTTCTACATCCGTGTTGCCACTTCCTGACACAAAATATCCTGTCTGGATGATATCAGCTAGTGTTAGTGATCAATGAGGAGAAAAACATATTTAATTCCCTGAAACATGTGTTCTGCTCTCCATTGCTGGATGTTGTGGTTACAGGAAGACTGCGATATTCTCTTGCTGGAGGAAAGGTGATGAGGGACATTTGGTCAGCTCAGATCGGCTTTAGAGCAACCTCTCATGGGACAATAGATGTTTCACACAGGGAGGTCATACATGGGGAGACCATTCTGAGCCCACCCAGATTGACAGCACAGTGTGTGTGTGTGTGTGTGTGTGTGTGTGTGTGCGTGTGTGCATGTGTGTGTTCCAGACAGAAAGTAGTCATTACGCTCATTTTGTGAGTCAAAAAGATGCAAGAAGGCTTCATTTGTTGATATTAGTTAGCTGCATTAGTTAACATGTACTAACAATGAACAGTTTGTCTACAGCATTTATTAATCTTAGCTAATGTTAATCCCAACATTGTTTTAGGATCCGAAAGTTGTACCTGTACCTGTACGAACATGAACACTTTTATTAAGCAACAGTAACAAAGGTTAATAAATGCTGTAAATTATATTGCTTTTTGTTAATGTTAGTTAACTAGCGTTTACTAGTGTTAGCAAATGAGACCAACACTGTGAAGTGTTACAAAAAATGATTTAAATGTAATTTTGTAACAATGAACAAAAAGGTTTCATTTGTTTACATTAGTTATCTACATTAGTTAACATGAACTAGCAATGAACAATATATCTGCAGCATTTATTAATTGCTATATTAATCTCAAGATACACATAAATATTTAGGATCAAAAGTAAGACATGTACTGTGAATTAACATGAATATTTTATTAAGTAACAATGACAAAGGTTAATAAATGCTGTAAAAATATATTGCTCATTGTTAGTTAGTGTTAACTAGTTAACCAGTATTAACACGTGAGCCCATATTGTAAAATGTTACCAAAAAGGTTAAATATTTCAACATACGGTATGTTTTACAACAAGGTTTCATTTGCTATCATTAACTACATTAGTTAACATATACAAACAATGAACAATACTTCTACGACATTTATTAATTTATATATCAATCTCAACATATTTAGGATCAAAAGTTGTATCTGTTAACATTAGTTAATGCACTGTGAACTAACACGAACATCAACATTTTTATAAAGTAACAGTAACAAAGGTTAATAAATGCTGTAAAAATACATTGTTCGTTGTTAGTTTCTGTTAGTTAATTAACTAGAGTTAACAAATGAAATTTTATTCATGAATTTATTCAAAGTTCAATATTTAAACATAATTTGGTAACATTTTACATTTGTTAACATTAGTTAACACAAACTATGAACAATGCGTACCTAATACAATGCAGCATTTATTCATCTAATTTAATGTTACTTTTAACGTTTAATAATATATTTTCAAGATTTTAAGAATGTAGTATCTGCTAATATTAGTTCATACACTGTGAACTAACATGAACATGAGTATTTTTATTAAATGACATCAAAAAAGTTAATAAATGCTGTAAAATATATTGCGTTATTTCATGTTAGTTAATGCATTAACTAATGTTAACAAATGAGACCTTACTGTAGTGTTGCTCATAATTGTTGCACTCTTTCAATTTTTTTTTTAATTACTAGTCATAAAATTGATATCCATCTATGTGTATTCTACCAATGAAAAATCAGCCTATCAATACCTTCTGTTCTCAGTTAGCCTAATAATCGTGCTGCTTTAATTACCTTTTCCCAGTGTGTAGTAGAAAGCATTTTTTCCTTTTGTTCTGGCAATGTTCAGCACCGGCGGTTTATTGATCAGAATAAGTCAGTTAATAAGCTTGAGACTAATTCATCACGGGGCTAGAGACTGGAACAGCAAAGCCTATCTTAATCAACTCATCAGAGCTCTCGGCGCATGAAGACGGTAATTAAAGGCAAAGCGGAATGTATGTTAGATAGTAACAGGGGTCTAGGCCCGAGCAAGACTAAGATAGAGAACTTTCATTCTCTTTGCCCTGTTCAGTATGTGTAAATCTGTTTCGGCCCACTGAACGCAAGGTCTTTTGGATGATTATAAACTCATGGTGAAAATGCCAGAACAGTCCAGCTTCATTTGCAACATAAGATTTTAATTTTGCTGGTACAATTTTCTGATTTACATAATGTTGTCAGACTGCTGCTATATACAGTGCCCTCCACACAGCAAAATCTCCAGTGTTAAAATCCTAGTGTTGAGGAGTAAACTTTTAGAGTAACGTGTTAAAGTTGTGGTGTTGAATTTTAGAGAATTAACACCACCTAGTGTAAACAGCACCCTCTGGCCGAGAGTCACCATTATTAACACTGCGGAGTGTTATTAGTCACATCCGGGACATTTGCTCATGTGCGCGCCTTTATAGCTATATTTATGTGCTGTGCTCTCCTAAACTTTTTCTCAGAGAGCTATTTTCTTTAATTCGTGATGGGGAGCAGACGGGGAAGTTGGTTTTATCAAGGGAAACACCAAAAGTAATTGTTTTAAATCATTTAAAATATGTATTTTATAAAATCATATTTATTCATAGTGATATTTATGTGCTGTGCTCTCCTACTCTTTCCTCAGAGAGATATTTTCTTTCACTCACGATGCGGAGCAGATGGGGAGCAATGGTTTTAACAAGGAAAACATCGAAAGTAAGTGTTTTACTTCATTTACTATAGCCTATGTATTTTATAAAATAATATTATTTAATAATGGTATTTGTAATGCTGTGCGTGCCTAAACGATCTGAAACGTTTCTCACAGATGAAATTTGAATTGACGTCAAATCATGTCAAAACTGCCCAAATCTAAAAAACAATCAGTAATTGTTTCTTGTGTCTACTGACCAAATTTTGTGATTATGTTAAGCATTAACTGAATGAGATTTCATAATGTTGATGTGTCACTATATTAAATTTGAGTGATTTTTCCATATATATTTCATATTTGTGTGTGTGTGTATGTTTCATATATTCATATGTATATGTTTGAAAATAACTTTTCAACATACTTAAACTCTCTATACTGAGTTAAATTGTTCACCATTCAAAGTGAATTTGTGCCATCACAAGACTTGGAATATGACACATGATGAACTACAGATCAGATATGAGTTTTTGGTATACTTGTACTGTCATTTGTTTATGTGCTGTCCCATTTGTGTGCATTCATTTTGATAGGCGGAGTATGAAGATCAGTATGAAATTCAGGAATTGCGACCCATTTTCCAGTAAGACTGACTTTGCTTTTACAAAAAAATATACACTTACAGTGAGTTAAATGTTTTTCCTTAAAGGGATAGTTCATCCAAAAATGAAAATAATCCTTTACTCACCCTTGAGTTTGTCTAATGTCGTATGTCCCTCTTTCTTTTTCGGACCACAAAAGGAGATTAAAATAAAATGTCCCGATTGTGCTTGTCCATCTAATGTCAGTCTATGGTGATTAACATTAAGCTTTTAAATTAGAAGCAAAAGTATAGTAGAGTGGTCTTATGCATCATGCGCTGTATATTCCAAGTGTTCTGCGGGTATACAATAAGGTGGTGTGAACAAACTGAAATTTTACATAGTATTTAACAAATATCCTGACTTGATTGTTTGTCTCTGTGCTTGACTGTGTGTTCATGAGACTCTATTAGTTCAGTTCACTCTGAATTGCACACAAGTTGTGAAAAAAATCAAGATTAATAAAAATATGACATAAAAAAAAAACAACACATAAAAATCCCCCAAAGAATATTTGTGTACTTTCTTCACTGAGTCTTCACTGCATCTTTTTCTCTGACTCCGGACCAGATCTTCAGTTGTCATGTCAGTCAAAATGACAGCTGAAAGATGAACGTGATGACAAGTATTCCTGAATTCCTGTTGCAACGAGCACAACAGATATATGTACCTCAGAGAACAAAGCACATAAATTATTTTTCATGTTATGTTTTTATTCATCTTAATTGTTCACTACTTTTCCTGGTCGAGTTAGACTGAACTACTTTGCTAATAGAGTCTCATGAACGCGCATTCATGCACAGAGACCAACAGTCAGGTCAGGATATTCTGCAAATAATATGTTGTTTGTTTCTCACCAGACCCTATCGTATATACCCAGAACACTTTGAATATACGGCACGTGTCACGTGGGACCACTCTGTGATACTTTTGCATGTTTTTTTGAAAAGCTTGATGTTAATCGCCATACTGCCATTATATGAAGAAGCACGTGTGGGACATTAAAAAAAAAAAAAAAGCTTTTCATGTTCCGAAAAAGGAAGAAGGTCACGACATTAGAACAAGAAAAAAGGTAAATAAATGATGAAATCATTTTTTTTTTGGGTGAACTATCCCTTAAAACAAATTGTTCACCAGAATTGTTCTTTACTTATACTTATACATTACTTATAGGTTTGGAATCACATGAGGATAAAAAAAATGATGAAAAAACTTTGGGGTAAATGTTTTGAGTAAACTATTATTGTAATTGATACTTGTCTCTGATATTTCACCTGTTAATAGTTTTGATATGATGCTGCCCCCCACCCTCCCCCTATTTTGCAGGAGCACTTTTGTTATGCTGTAAGTGGATGTCATGCTTGGCTGAAAACTGCAGAGGTCCACATCTTGTCGTGCTGAAAAAAAGAAAGAGACTACTCCAAGGAGGTCCAAACACCATTGGCACAGACTTTGTTCAGTGAGCATTAACATACATTCAGCGTTGATGGTAATGAATGAGATGCTGTTGTTTAAGCAGATAAATGTAAGCACTATTAACCCAATGACATTCAGGATACATATGGATCAAAAAAGAATATGTATTTTGTGCCTTTGCATTGATTTGCTGACATTACATTTTAATTGTCGTAAGAACATATTCTTTACGTATTGAAAACACTGAATGTGAAGACATTTTGGTGCAGGGAAAAAGATTTGCAATGTTTCAATTAAAATAAATAAATGTAGACATGCATTTTTTTTTTTTTTTTTGAACACGGACCACAAAATGAACAATGAACTCAATTCGACTCAAATTTAACACTCCTGGAATGTATATATACTCCCTCCATTTTGGAGTTAAAATAACTCTTTCGAAAGTGTGAAATATGTACATTACTCACAGAGTAATACATTTTAACACCATAAGAGTGTTATATATATCTATATATATATAGTGCTGTCAAATGATTAAAACGATTAATTGCATCCAAAATAAAAGATTTTGTTTACATACTATGTGTGTGTACTGTGTATTTTTATTATGTATATTCAAATACACACACATACAATATATATTTAGAAAATATTTGCATGTATGCATTACATATATATATATATACACAAACGTATACATACATATATATGTATACATAAATATATACATACAAATGTATTATTTATAGTTTTTTATTATTATTATATAAATAATTATAAAATATTCTAAACTTGAATCAATGATCCAGGGTTAGGTACTAGATTAACATTACTGAGATGCAATTGTCTTTTTTATTAATATTTTGAATTATTTTTTATTAAAGTTTTATCAATTTTGTTGTGCTTTTTTCACATTTCTCTTTTTTTTTTTTTTTTTTTTTATGTCTATATAGTTTTTATTTATTTTTTGTTAACAACTGTTTATTGATTTTTCCAGGAACAGTAACCCAAAACAAAAAGCAGCTGTACAAATCCAGAATCCATCCCACCCCCACGGCAGACCCCCAAAATATTATACAACAAATAAATAAGAAAAATAAAATAAATTAATATTAATAGATAAATAAATAACAATAAAATAATTTTTACTAAGATTTTAGAAAAGATGACACAACATCAAAAGCCGAATGCCACAAATCCACAGCCTTCACTCTAGATCCATGTATACAAGAAGTTGAGAGTTCCATCGAGATAATGTCCAAAAGATACACAGTCCAGGTTCGTCCGTCCATTGTGTGAGGAGGATTCCAACAGTTAACAAGTGAGAGCAGCTAACAGTAAAGATCTTTGTTGGACGGACAAGGTGAAGTCCCACAAGTCAATGTCCTGTGAGAGCTGAGTCCAAAAAGGTGAGAGAGAGGGGCACTCCCAAAGAAAAAAAAAGAAAAAAACCCTAAAACTAAAAATAACAGAGATTAGACGACAGAGTCATATAAAAACGTTTCATTGGAGTCTATGTAGCAATTTCCAATCAATCATTTGATGATTAGGGTTTTTAGAAGACAATGTAAAAATACCCCATACCTGATCCGAAAATAAAACATGTACATCCTCATTAAGATTCAAGAGATAGGTTGACAAAACAGAGAAAAAGGTAGGGTCAGGAGTACAAGGGGCATAAACTGAAAGAAATACAATATTCCTATTCTCCACCATTGTTTTTATATGTTATTCTACCATCTGTATCACAAACTTTCTCTAAACTAGTAAATGGGATTCTTGAACTAACACTATATCATTCTTTCTTCTTCGTAAAAAATCCAGAAAACCTGTACATTTGTAAGGGCCATTTAGCTCATTAATATTACAACTCAGAATATTAAGGTCGGTCATAGGTATCAAACATAATTACTGCATAAGAAGACAAAATACAAGTTTGAAAATAAAACCAGTTGAGTCTGCCATTAATCCACCTGCCGGGGCGTGAAGTCTGGCGATCTGAGGAGATCATAATCAATAAAAATACAACTGCTAGTTCATGTCAGCTCAGGTGCATTAAGTAATTTAAACAGATACTTTTTATTCATCTATTTTTGTGTAGTAGTAAATCACGAATTGTAATTTACCTAATGTAGTAAACTAATGTTAATGAACGTAAACGTACTTTAAAGTGTTGCCAAAGTATGTTTTTTGTGCACCATTATGTCTTCAAATGTATGGTCACCTCTTGTGACTCCCAAGTGACTTAACAGTTTGAACAGTGAATCTGGCCAATAATCAGCAAGCTGCTTCTGAGGACGATCGTCTGTCTTTCCTCAGTTAGAAGATGATGCAGTCCTGCCTAATGACAGATAGGGCCTGGGAAAATCACCAATAATTAGCACCATCATCATCCGCAATATTTCACTCTACCCTGAGAGCGGCTATTGAGAGCTGCACACACAGAGAGCGATGAGCTCATTTGGACAAGAACACAAATAGTTCATGGAATAGATTTACAGCGTGACGCTGAAGTAATGGCTGCTTTGCCAGTACAATAACTTCTCTCCTAACAGGCAAGTAGAAGAGAAGTGCAGACATTTAATGAGTTTTGGGCCTCATTCTGAACATTGTGTGATATATTTTCATTAAATGTGAGAGAAAAAAGCCATGTAGTGAGAATGTGCCAACAAAGCATAAAAAGCACTTAGCTGGTGGAAATCAAATATAATTATTTTCGGACATTTTCATATATATTTAGAAATAAATTACACAATACACACGTCTATCTGTTGTACAGCATATAGTCTATAGATAGATGGATGGATGGATGGATAGATGGAAATGACATTATATTGATGTTTTCTATGGTGAATTGAATCAGAAATCATCCGGTGATCTGTAGTGGTGCATGTAGTGATTATTTGCTGAAATGAACACAGTTGCTGACAGTCACTTTATAACTTGATCAGCAGTTCTGCAGTTATGAACCTGTGGCACAGAGTCTATTTGCTCTCTCTTAAACTTTCAGGTCGTTCCCTCTGTTCACTTTACCTCATTGTAATTTGTGGATTCATCAGTCCTTGTGTGTCATAATTGCAGTCTCCAATTCATGGCCATAACCACAATAATAAGCTCCCCAGGTGAGTCCATGTCCACCAAAAGACAGTTGAGACATTATTAAGGTGTCTTTGTCTGTTGCTTTTGAACCTTTGTGACCAGTGGGTCTATGTGAACTGTCCGTGATGGCCATCCTCTCACGCAGGAGATATACCCCAGTGACCTATTAGATGATGTACCGTCCGGTGAAGTACCTGTTCACAGTCCTCACCTCAATAACACTCTAATGAAGGAGGCCTGATGGGTAATTGCTCCTGTTGTTGCCCTTGAAGCCTTTCTGCAGGTGTGACACAAGTAGCCAAATGAGGTTTGACATCAGGGTTAGTTAGTGCTGCTGTGAGACTTTAGCCCTTAGCGGTGGGAAAGACTGACAGGGGACATTATCATCAGCAGTGGTCATTAGGTGTGAAAGAGTTAACTTTACCACTTTAGGACAGCCTAATTCAAATAAATGATCATTCATACATGCACACACATATTTCAGCTGCTGCAGCACTACAGTATATGCAGACATTCCAGCTCAGACACATACACTTTATGGGTAAAATCATTTTATTTTATTTTATTTTAAAGTTTGATGTTGTGTTTTTTAATTAATTAATTTATTTTGTTAAATATATTTATTCTATCAGTATGTACCATATTAGTTGATTGGTTTTTTGTTTGTTTAAAGAAGAATTATAGATTATAATAACATTAATTTCTTGAAATAGTGTGTAATAATCTAATCTAATCTAATATAATCATCAGAAGAAGTGAACTGAAATATTGATTTGTATTTTATAAAACAAAATATTTTATCAACATTTATCATCAGAATTAGTTGACAAATTATTAGTTGATTAGTTTATTATTCATTTAAAGAAGTATTATCATAAAATTGGACAGTGTTAGTGTAATAATATAATATAATCAGTGAACTCAAATATTGATATGTATTTTATTTATTTAAAAATATTTTATCAACATTTATCATCAGAATAAGTTAAAATATGAGTTAGTTTATTCTTAATTTAAAGAAGTGTTATAGGTTATCATAAAATTGGACATAGTGCGCATATAATATAATATACTTTTCTGTTTAAGACTTCGTTTTTTTTTTTAAACAAAGTCTGTTTAAAACAAACTTCAAACCTTTGTGCATAAAAACATCCAGGCTACCTTTAACAAAAAAACTACCTTTTGAGTTTAATAAGTATTTTCCTTATTAGAAGTTGTCTACTTTTTGACAGCTTTGTCCTGTAGATCATTAGCATGTCTTCATTTTATAGCATTGTGGCCCTGGTGATGATCAGCTATTGATTAGGATGAGTGTTGAAGCTAAACTGTTCCTCCCACTAATCATGAGCTGACCCGGTGGATTCCAATCCCCTCTCCCCTGAGAGCCCACCAAGGTTCCGCAATCCTGCCATTCTTCCCAATCCACGTCATTAAGGTGTGAATCATGGAAGGGTCTTGTTTAGCGGTACATGTTTATTTACAGAGAGCTGTGACATTTTATTCTTTATAACCCTGTATGGCTCAGCTTATATTACAGTAAGTAATATGTCTTATTAGAGTAGTCCCACTCAGTCGTTTTTTTTACTCAAGAGTTTGCTCTTCCATTTCTCCATTGCTTTTCCATTTCGTAAATGTGTATTTTGGATCTACGGTTAAGCATAGTAGCCCAAAATCTCCAAACAGACTTCTCTTGCTGTCTATTGTAAAAAAAACTTAAACCCAGAAAAAGTGCATATTTTCTCCATTTTGCTTTAGATTAGTCTTAATCTGTCAGATTATCCAGACCATTATTGCGTATGCATACATGCAACTGAGAGGAGTGTGGATGTTCATGCATAACCAGAGAGGCTGATCAGACCGGGACGGGGCTCAGGTACACCCTCCATCCATTACCTTTCATAGATCTGTTAGTTTGTCTGATCACTTGATCAATACCACATAACCTCAGAAGGTTTATTTAGGTATGCTTCTCTGGTGTAATATAAACACACAGCAAAAAAAAAACGTGATGATTTGTTTTATTAGGGATCAGGAACAGATGCAGGGGCAGCTAATCATCGGCCCATTGGGCAGAATCCCCACATGGGCCTTTTACAAACCTAAACCCAGACATCAGGTCAAATCAATACGATCCTCGGCAGTGCTTACCATGCCTCTTCTTTCACTCGCTCATCTCACACACTCACACGCACGCACCTTGAGTTCATTGAATTCTTCCACTGTTTGGAAAACAGATACTACAGCACTGTAAATATAGCCTTATACATGATGAGATATCAATAACACATTGAGTTGAGCTGTCACGCTCAAAAGATGAATGAGACCATTAGAAGCTGTTAATAGTGTGTAGGCAAAAACAAAAACTAACTGAGCTTCACGCTTTGTGGTGATCTCAATGAGTTGAGCAAAATTAGTTTCTTCTACTACATGGCAGCATCCAGATATAGAATGTTGAAAATGCACACTGTATTAAAGAGGAAATTCGGTTATCATTTACTCACCCTCATGTTGTTTGACTGTCTTTCTTCCACAGAGCAGACAAGAAGACAGAATGTTGGGAACCAAACAGTTTTGGTGACCCTTGCCAAAAAATAAATAAATAAAATGAAATACATTTAAAATTTAGCTACATAGAATGACACTTTTCACACTCAAAATAGGTTGTTTATTTTGTTCGCTCACAATATTCAACAGAAAATACTCATGCATGTATTTAACTGCATTCTATGGTGACATGAAAATACATTAAGACTAATTTCATAGCTTGCATTTTATATCCTAAATACATTGTACATTTTTTTTGCATGTTTTGTGAAAGTTGTAAAGATTATTGGAGTGTTTTATTTAAGTCTTTTTACTTCAAAATGTCATATTTAATTTAATGTGTCTTTCCATTTCTTTGGAATTATGTGTGAAATTTACTAGCAATTTCTGAGTGAAAATTATTTCAATATATAAAAAAACTAAATCACTGTAAAATATACACTAACTAACTTTATTTATTTATCTATTTGTATATAGAGTATATACAGTATATAGAGGAAAAACAAATAATAATAAATAAAGGAAATTCAAATATAATAATAATAAAATACAATTTACACACACAAAAAATAAATAATTTAATTATTTTATACTAGACTCTTACTCCTATCAGTTTTGTAGTATTAAAAATGTAGTAATTGATATTTTTAATAACGGCTTCATATGTCTGATTAATTGAGACAATGGTAAAATTAAGTTTAATGTGTCCTTTAACTAACAGAAAAAAAGTTGAAATCTTTTGAAAATCCACTGTATCCATTTTTCATAAAACACCACCATCACTAAATTCTTTTAAAAACTCCATACAAAAGTCTTGGCTAAGGAAAACTGGCAAAACATTTCTTTTGGTTTGATGGATTTGTCCAGTGAGGACCCAGTTTTATTTGTTAGTCTAGCTTTGGTGTGGCCTGTTATTCATTTGTCAGCCAACTGTGCCTTTCCATTGATCCTCATACAATCATTGACAGGGAGCTTGGAGTGCTCAATCAGGAACTGCGGCTGAATGACAGTTTAACTTCTTCACATCCACTTGTTAAGCAGCATTTCCAGCTCATAATACTTGTGCCACTCACATCATTGGCAAAGTGTGCCCTCCAAAAAACACGAATCACAATAGCCAGCTGTGACAATTGGTGCAAATGACAGCGGCTGTGTTTTGCAGGCGGCACATGGCTGTGGGTTTTTAGAGTGCCGTATAGAAGTCCAAGCCATTGTGCTCAGGTTTCCTCTGTTTCTCCTTACACTAGCTGTCAGTCTGCTAATTGTGTCCCTTTCAGGGCTTTGTAGATCAGCACACTTCTGGACCCCAGTGTGAAAAGAAGAAGGGGTGGGAGGACGAGGGGGACCCGGGTCGGGTAATCTCTGGCCCCCTGAACGAGGATCGGGCACGTGCACTCCACAATGCAGCCTCCAGATTAGGGGCTGAACAAAAGCCGGGTGAACTGTAATTACACAGCAAACAGCTCTGAGGGTGAATGGGGGGACTGACACTGCTCTATTGGCAGCTGTGCTTCAAGCAGCCACTTACTGTAAGCAGGGAGGAGAGGAGGTGGAGTGGACACACGCCGATCAGAGCTGCCCGCTCCATATGCCTCCCCTCCCCCTGCACAAACACAAACACTCAGCCCCAGGAACAAGCACTGCAGTGCACGGGCTCCAAACGGCTCAGACCGCTAGTGAAATGCTTCTGTTTTGCATTATTTTAGCATTTAGTGCAGTGAAAATTGTACTTCAGAATGTCTTAGTTGTTGGTTTGTCCCTCTTTGGCTTTAGTGACAACAGATTTAGAGCTTCATGAACTTTGCAAATTTGAATAAAACCTGATGATCATATTCTCCAGGATGATTTGATGATATAAAGAGCATCTTGAGCTTTAGTGGAAGCAAGAACATCTGACCGTCTGTACAAAAACTCACATGATAAAAGTCACAAATTCAAAATAGTTTCTAAAAAAATAAATAAACAAACTTTTTGTTTATTTACATGTTTTATTAAATGGCACGTTAAATGGTCAAAATAAAAAAATGGTTTTAATATGTTTGTAATTATTACTAATATTAATAATAGTTTTGTAAGTATTACTGAATTATAATATTTATAAATTAATACTTAATTATATATATATATATATATATATATATATATATGTGTGTGTGTGTTTTTAGAATTTAGGAATTTTTGAAAATTACAAATGTACTTATTCTGAATTATCATTTTTTAAATGATAAAATATCAAAATTGTAAAACTTGTATTTTGTAGAGTGTAAAGTGTATTTACAGGTTTAAATAAACTTTTCTTGTTTTCTTATGTTTTTCCTTTATATGCATTTATTTCCCTTGATCTCTATATGTATTTTTTGTAAATCCTAAAATATATTAATACACTTTTTAAAATATTTTTGGTATTATCTATTTTATCTATTTTCCTTCATACTCATTTATTTCTCCTTGTCTCTATTTATTTTTCTCTTAAATCATACATTACAGTATATTAACATATTTAAAAAAATATTTTAATTTATTTGTTGGTTTGTTTGTTCGTTCATTCATTCATTCATTCATTCATTCATTCGTTCGTTCGTTCCTTCCTTCCTTCCTTCCTTCCTTCCTTCCTTCCTTCCTTCCTTCCTTCCTTCCTTCCTTCCTTCCTTCCCTCCCTCCTTCCTTCCTTCCTTCCTTCATTCATTCATTCATACATTTTTCTCTTAAATCCTATTATATATCTTATTTTTCCCCCTTTATTTTCATTTATTACCTTTTTCTCTAAAGATTTTTTTCTTTTAAATCCTAAAACATTCAATTTATTTACAGGTTCAAATAAATAAAGACTTTTGAATCCTACTGTAATGCTTTCTTATGCATATCACAGAACTATGTTTAAAAACACAAACCATGTGCAAAAAGAATATGATCTATTGCTGCAAAACAGAGCAAGGCATGGACTGTGATAATCACAGTATCTACAAAGCAGTTTTTAACCAACTGTGCACTACAAAACATCAATTACATTTTTCCTGCTGTGCAAGAAATTCATATTCATTCATAATGCTAGCTGGTGAAAAAACATAATGTGATGAGTGGCAGCTTTCTGTAACAGACTGTAACTATTGTTTTAATAGGTGTGACTAATGATGGCCTAATATTTCCTACTCAGTGCTAATTTGTGGAGGGTCTTAAGCCAGCACTAGAATCTGCTTAAGATGGTGAAATAAGGGATAAAGTTGCAGAGAGGTTAAAGACTAGAGAAGAGGCAGCATGTTGGTTAGACTGCACTGAAGCACACTAGGGGAGCTATTGAAATGCAGCACGACTGGCCGAGGCTAATTAACAGGAGGGTCCAATTTACAGTACAGGTGGGGCAATTAGAGAGATGGAGCCTGTAAGCAGAAACAGTGGTTTTAGGGCTCACAATAAGTCACTATGGGGCAAATAAAACAGTGGGCACATGACGGTGTCATTTATGTAGATTAGTAATGCTGGTTTCTCTACACATGCTGCAAACACCATAAATCAAGTGAGCAGCTGTTGGCTGAAGTGACCCCATCAGTGAGTCAAATGCAAAGCCTGTTAAGAGGATTTTAGCATGTGAAGAGATTAAAATAATATTTTTAATTAAATATCTGCCTAGATGTTGAAAATCACATTTTATTTGGCTATGGAGAGCCTTTATTTATAAAACATGATATTTCAAATGTATAAATAGTTGTATAAACGCTGTAATACTTTGATGCTTTGTTTCACGCTACATATACACATATACAGAGGTGGGTAGAGTACTCAAAAACTGTACTCAAGTAAAAGTAAAAGTACTTCTAGAAATATTTACTCGAGTAAAAGTAAAAGTAATCGTCTGAATAGTTACTTGAGTAAGAGTAAAAAAGTATCGGATAAAAAAACTACTCAAGTAGTTAGTTACTAGTTACTTTGGATCATATAGGTACTGAATATAGTCTATTTTTATTTAAATATATAGATTACATTTATGTTATGTGTGTGTGTGTGTGTGTGTGTGTGTATATATACACACACACACTAGCCCTTCAAAATATAATTTAAAAAAAAAAAATTATGTAATTTACTTCAGTGATGCAAATCAGAATTTTCATCAGCCTTTACCCCAGTCTTCAGTGTCACATAATCCTTCAGAAATCATGTTGATTTATTATCAGTGCTGCTCTTTTTAGCTTTCTATTCATCAAAGAATACTGAACAAAATGTCACAGGTTCCAAAAAATATTAAACAGGATCATATGACTCCAAAAACTGGAGTAACAGCTGATGAAAATTCTGATTTGCATCACTGAATTAAATTATATTTTAAAGTAATTTAATTATGTATTATTATATAACCTCTGACACTGAAACCTCTGAAAACTCCTCACATGACTGCTCTGAACATAACGAAACAAATGCATATTGACGGATCTTCTGTTCTGCAAAATGTAAACAAATGTAGCCTATATTTTTGCAAGCGTAAATATTGTAAAAATATGAATATTAATTGTGTCTAGAACAGGTCGCGCGCCGCTGCACAGAGCTAACGCGGGTTTGGCGGGTGTTCATTTCATACTCTGTGACATCTTATTTAATGTATAAATTATACATTGTATTTAATGTAACAACAAACTGGTAATGTCATAGTGGTATCGTGGCCTATACCTGTGGAACAGTAGACAGCACACGCGGTATGCATCTAATAAAAGATCTTCATGTAGCTCTAGCAAACAAGCCTTTGCAGATTTGCTTTCACCTGACTGTAGATCCAAAGCCACGTCTTCAGCGCTCTTGATGTTCTTAAACTCTTTGTTATCTGAGTGAGAACCGCTTCAGAGACTCAGCGCGTGTGGCAGGGAACTGAACGAATCATTCAAACTGATTCGCGAACCGATTCACTAGTTTGCCAACTGGTTTGATAAAGCCTTTAAACAGAATCGACTCAAAAGAATGAATCATTCGCGAATGGGCATCGTTCATTGCCCAGAGAAAATTAGACGGCGCGTTTGGAATAAACTGAAGCATTTTTAACTTGTATTGCATTAAGATAAAGTAACGAGAGGAGCGTCGCCCACAGTAACGAAGTAAAAGTACAGTTTTTTCTCTAAAAATATACTTGAGTAAGAGTAAAAGTACCCATTTTAAAATATACTCTAAAAGTATTTGTTACCCAAAAAATGTACTCAAGTAAATGTAACGAAGTAAATGTAACTCGTTACTACCCACCTCTGCACATATATGCAGTATTATAACACAAATAGGGCCTACATTACATAAAACAAAAAACTTTTATGTTCACCTTGTGCCTTCGGGCAGTCCTTATATCGAGTCCTGATATGTGAGTTTGAACGAGAATGCACACGTTGGCGGGATTGCATAAGTGCCAAAATAAAGGTGCCTATTTATACTATAGATAACAATATTTTATGCTTGGCATCGATACATTGTATCGTCAGACATTGGATATATATATACAGTCAGGTCCATATTGGACACAGACACAATTTTTGAAATAGCTGGCGACCAAAACATATTCAAGTTACATTTACAGTCATGGCCAAAAATATCGGCACCCTTGGTAAATATGATCAAAGAAGGCTGTGAAAATTGATCTGCATTGTTAATCATTTTGATCTTTTATTAAAACAAATTTCATTGAATAATAAGAATTTAAAATGGGGGGAAATCTCATTATGAAATAAATGTTTTTCTCAAATACACAGACACAATTATTGGTACCCCTAGAAATTCTTACGAGTAAAATATCTCTGAAGTATATTCCCATTCATATTCACAATTTTGAGCACTCCAGGGTGATTATGAACATGAAATTATCCAGCCATGGCTTCCTGTTTCACAGAAACATAAATAGGAGAGGGAAAACAAATCCCAAATTCCCTTAATCATCCATCACAATGAGAAAAACCAAAGAATATATTTCTGATGTGCAGAAAAAGATAATTTAGCTTCACAAATTAGTGAAGTGGCTTTAAGAAAAGAGCTAGAGCAGTGAAAATTCCCATTTCCACCATCAGGGCAATAATTAAGAATGACTAACTCTGTTAGAAATCTTATAATGGGCCATGTTTGGATCTTCCAACCGTACAATAATCCAAACACAAACCTTAAAAAAACAACACAAAAATTGGTCACTGAGCACAAAACCAAGCTTCTGCTATGGCCATTCCAGTCCTCTGACCTGAACCCTATAGAAAATGAGTGAGGTGAACTGAAGAGAAGAAGCATGGAGCTGGGAATCTAAAGGGTCTGGAGTGATTCTGGATGAAGTAATGGTCTCTGATCTCTTGTCAGGTGTTCTCTAATCTTATCAGGCTTTATAGGAGAAAATTTAGAGCTGTTAAACTGGCAAATGGAGGTTTCAAAAAGTACTGAATAAAAGGCTGCCGTTAATTGTGGCCAATTTCTATTAGAGAAAAACATTTATTTCATAATGATATTTCCCCCATTTTAAATTCTTATTATTCAATGAAAGGTTAGGTTTTTGTGAATTTTTTAAATAATAGATCAAAAGGATTAACAATGCAGATTAATTTTCACAGCCTTCTTTGATCATTTACCAAGGGTGCTGATATTTTTGGCCATGACTGTATACATGAATATGGGCTTAAAGTGCACACTCTGAGCTTTTGTTTGAGGGTACTCTCATTAAAATTGGAGGAGAGGTTAAGGAATTACAGTTCTTTTTCGTCTTTTACAGCCCCCTTTTTCAAGGGACCATAAGTAATTGGACAGTTGACTCAAAAGCTGTTTCATGGACAGATGTGGGCTATTCCTTCATTATTTCTACATCAATTAAGCAGGTAAAAGGTCTGGAGTTGATTCTAAGCGTTCCATTTGCAATTGGAAGCTGTTGCTGTGAACCCACATCATGCAGTCAAAGTATCTCCAAGTTAAAACAGTTAGGCTTCAAAAACAAAACAAATCAATCAGAGAGACAGCAGGAACATTAGGAGGGGCCAATTCAACAGTTTGGTACATTCTGAGAAGAAAAGAATGCACTGGTGAGCTCAGCAACATAAAAAGGCATGGACTCCCACTGAGGACAACAGTGGTGGATGATCGGAGAATCCTCTCCATGGTAAAGAAAAACCCTTTCACAACATCCAGCCAAGTGAAGAACACTCTCCAGGAGGTAGGTGTGTCACTGTCAAAGTCTACAATCAAGAGAAGACTATAGAGAGCAAATACAGAGGGTTCACCACAAGGTGCAAACAAGGCCAGATTAAATTTAGCCAAAAAAAAACACATCTAAAAAAAAAAGCCAGACCACTTCTGGAAAAGTATTCTTTGGACGGCTGAAATTAAGATCAACCTGTACCAGAATGACGGGTAGAAAAAAGTATGAATAAGGCTTGGAACATCTCATGATCAAATACATACAACATCATCTGTGAAACATTGTGGAGCGGTGTGATGGCATGAGCATGCATGGCTTCCAGTGGCACTGGGTTACTGGTGAGTATTGATGATGTTACAGAAGCAGCCGGAAGAATTCAAAGTGTACAGCGATATACTGTCTGCCCAGATTCAGCTAAATGCAGCAAAGTTGATTGGACAGCACTTCATAGTACAAGTGGACGATGACCCAAAACATACAGCAAAAGCAACCCAAGAGTTTTTGAAGGAAAAAAAGTGGAATATTCTGCAATGGCCAAGTCAATCTCCTTATCTCAACCCGATTGAGCATGCATTTCACTTGCTGAAGATTAAAGGCAGAAAGACCAACAAACAAACAACAACTGAAGTCAGCTGCAGTAAGGGCCTGGCGAAGCATCACAGAGGAAACCCAGTCTTTGGTGAGGTCCATGAGTTCCAGACTTAAGGCAGTCATTGCCTGCAAAGGATTCTCAACAAAATATAAAACATTTACATTTTATTTATGATTACATTTATTTGTCCAATTACATTTGAGCCCCTGAAAATGGGGGGACTGTGTATAAAAAATGTTGTAATTCCTATTCATTTTATGTTATATTTTTGTTCAACCCCTTGAATTAAAGCTTAAAGTCTGCACTTCAATCACATCTTGATTGTTTTATTTTAAATCCACTGTAGTGGTGCATAAAGGCAAAAGGACAAAAACTCAATCAGAGTCCAAAACTTCTGGACCTGACTCTATATATAAAAGCGTCTGCTAAATGACTAAATAGAAAGAAAACATTTATATATATATATATACACACACACACACACACACATACCGTACATACATACATTTAGGTCCATATATGTCCACACTTATACACTTTTCATAATTTCGCCTCTGTATGCCACCAGAAAGAATTAAAATTAGAGATTACTAGAATTACATTTCTAGAATTAAAATGAAACAATCAAGATGAAACTGTAGTGCAGACTTGAAGCTTTAATTCAAGGGGTTGAACAAAAATTGCACTAGCTTTTTTTTAACTAAAAAAATAAATAGATTTTTTAACTCTAAAAGTGCCCCTAACTTGGGGTTAAAGGTTAAAACCAATTGTTATTAATGATTTATTAGGAATATCCAAACAAACAACTTTAACAGCAACTCATGAGTTTCCTTGATGGATACTCTAATAAGCCATCAGTGTTTTTGTTAAATTTTGTGTTATTTCCTTATAGAGTGACAAGGGAAGTCCCTCATTCATTTTCATTAAGCTCAACTTTGGTTTGACGATCAGATCAGCCCACACCCTCTCTCACATTGTCCAAAGTTCCTCAGGAGATAGACTTAAAGCCCAGCCTTCCCACCTGATCCTGATCACCACGGCCTGAAGGCTCCATTGAAATAAATAGGCCTTTTAGACTTGCTACTTTAAGCTCCTCTAGAGCAATTATGCATTCATGTGCGCGTAATTGGCATCCACGAATATGAAATGTTTGGTGGGCCCTTAAACACTGTTAGGATCTTTGGATGTCGCCCTTGTCAGACAAAGCCTGGAGGTGTTACCCCATTTCCATCTATTTAGAGTGCTGGGAAGAGGTTGAAACAGCCCTGTGTTTACAGTAAACTTTAGGGGAAAATGCTGAGTGCTACTGAACTGCTCTTCACCCACTTATTAGTATCTCCCACCCCCACCAGCCATCAATAGCTGGAGTCTTAATTAAACAAGCAGATGCAGGAGTGTCAATCATATGCCGAGACAAGATTGTAACAGTCTGATATGTAATGTTCTGCTGGGCATTTCATTCCCCTGACATTACTGTAAGTTCTGGAGGAGAAATCACGTGAAAGAAATGCAGACTCAAAGTAATCCACCAAAGAATAGCACTTCATTTCCATTTGTCATCTATCTATCTATCTATCTATCTATCTATCTATCTATCTATCTATCTATCTATCTATCTATCTATCTATCTATCTATCTATCTATCTATCTATCTATCTATCTATCTATCTATCTATCTATCTATCTATCTATCTATCTATCTCAACCAATTTATTTATTTTTAATTAATTTATTAAAGGAACTTTATTAAATTTCAAATGAAACTTAGACGCTTAAAAATGTATCATTAATATATCAATAAACACGAGGAAAGAAATTAATATATAAATAAAAAATAATAAAATAATTAATATAGATAAATAAATAAAAACTGTGTGGGAAAAAAAGAAAAAATTGTTTATAACTTGTTTAGTTATAAAATATATTTGATACTTTTTTAGTTATACTTGTTTAGCTATAAAATAGCTTGAAAAGGGACAACATAACAAACAAATATTAACTCTCTGTTCTTTATCATTTGTATGGGAAAGTGGTTAAAAAGCCAGAATTATGCATGAATTTCAGGCCTTCAATCAAAAGCCTCTTGTCGAAATGAGAGAGCTCAATTCCCACATCTCCGCAGGATTTTGCTTTGCCTGCATGGTGTCTTTGTCGAAAGCAGTTGTATGTTATCTGAGTAACAGAAACAGCCCTGGTAATCCTTTATGTGGCAGGACGCATAACTGTTAAAACTCCCCTGATAGTCGGTGTGGGGGTGCACGGCGCTCCATTGTCATTAAGCAGCAGCTCACACTGTGTTACCACTGGATTCTTTGTAACGTGGCCTGGGTTTTTTGCATGACCATGAGGCCAATCTGCTTGGATTGCTGCGCTTGGTAAGGGGCCTATAGGTTTTCAATGAGGTCTGTATTTCACTCACTTTCAACTGTTATGCTCCCTGCTTATCTTTGTACTTGGTGTTAGTGTGTCGAGGGGAGCTGAAGGTGTGATGTTATTTTATTTACAGTTAGACTAATTAGACCACATCTCTAAGAGTTTCATCCGGCTAATGATATTACCAGCCAAGACTAATTTAAGTGGGAGCCTTCCTTAAACGGCACTATAAAAGTGAGCAGAGCAGAAGTGAGAGAGCAGAAAATCTGAATGACTTAAAGCCATTTACTGATGAGAGAGGGAGAATGGGTGAACTTTTTATTGCTTTTTCCCTCTAATCCATAAGAATGGGAACAAACATGGCAGCTCTTTAAGAGACAAATAATAATTACATTTTACAAGTGTTCTTACAGCCACAAACATAGACATATCCTCTTTGGCCACAACAAGAAAGAGAGAAAGAGAGTGTATGCTCGGGAAAGGCTCTGTCAGAAACATGTATGACTTCCTTTAATAGTTACAGAAGCCCAGACACAGATTCATTAGTGATTCCTGTAAGGTCCATCATGTCAGGAGGGTTAACAGGAAGAGCGTCGGCCCTTAGGTACAGCTCAAGGACACACTGCTTTTCTCACACTGACACACATCTGTCTCTATCTGTTCTCACTTTGCACCTCTTTCAGCCTGTTTCTCATCTCATTTCATTATCAACACCTTTTTGGATGTATTTGTGCCTCTCTTCCTCTTATGCACGTAATTCTACATTTGCATTCTGACACTTTTATCAAAAGCGATTACAAATGATGACAATAGAAACAATCAAAACCAACAAAAGAGCAATAATATGCATGTGCTATGACAAGTCTTGCTTAGCCTAACGCAGTACACTTAGCAAGTTATATATATATATATATAACAAAAATAAAGATAAAACAAGATAGAATAGAAAAAGTATAGAGAAAGCTAGTGAATTATTAAGGCACACACACAACATTTATCTTAGTGTCTGAAAGAAGCATATATGTAAATGTATGATTCTTTGGTAACACTTAGATGAGGGAACACTATTCACATGTAACTAGTTGCTTACTAGCATGCATATTGGCTGTTTATTAATACTTATAAAGCACATATTAATGCCTTATTCTGCATAACTCTGCCTAACTGCAACAACTACTTTACTTGCTATAAATAAGCAAAAAAAGCTTAGTTAATAGTGAATTTGTGTTTAGTGTTACTGATTCTTCCATTAGGATAATATTTCTAAAGATTTTTTAAGAGATAATAATTTTAATACAATGGATTGCATTAGTTTTAAACATGTCTGTTTAATTAACTGTGTCATAATGTTACATTTGTCATAATACCTCTATTTTGGGCTTATTATCAAGCTAGACATTTAAATGAATCCTTTAGAAGAACTATAGACGGTGATTTAAAATTTGGAAAAATGTCCTTTTTTACTGTCCACTTTTTCCTAATACAAATACATTCAATTCATATAGTCTTAACTGCTTATAAAATGATTCCATGTAAGTTGTCATTACCATCGCAAATTCTGTATACACTGTAAAAAAAACATGTAAAAAAAAAGTTGAGCCAACTTAAAATTTTAAGGCAACCATCTTAGAGTTCTCTCAACTTATTTTTGTAGGAGATTCTCAACTATTTGTTGTATGAACTTAAAACAACAAGTTGAGAAAACTCAAAAATCTGCTGAAGCTGGTTGCCTTAAATTTTTAAGTTTAAAAACACTGGTACCTCCTTTTTGGAATCAGGAATCATTTGGCAAGTCATACAAAGAGGAGTGCAGATACAGTGAAAAGCATCAATAAGCTTCAAGAAAAAAAGACTTTCATTACACTACTGTAAAAAGATCTCAGTAGATGAAAAGCACTAGAAAAGAAAAACTCAAATAGCAAAAAAAAAATATATATATATAAACACACAATTCAGTAGGCTATAATATAGAAAATAAATAAAAAATTCAGCATCCTCAGCCAAATTATGACAAAATACTTTCCCTTCTTCCCATAAACAGTCATATCTCAGTTCTGCAAAAATACAGTACATGTAAGAAGTATTTAGCTACAAATCGATTCAATGATTACAAGTTGGAGGGTGTACAATATTTACAAAATTCTCTCATCTAAACTATTGTATCTCATCTACTACACTGTAATCTTACTGTATGTGTAGGTCTAATGGTATAAAAACCCTGTAGACGAGCCTGTAGGCTACTCTAAAGGTACTCTTCTGCTAAGAGTACCTTTGTTTCAAACAAGTTATTATTTCAGAATTTAAGATCACAAACAACTAATTTAACTTTATCTGCATATTATTGAGTTAGGCTATTCCAAACTATAATTATCTGCATCAGTAAGTACAAGGCTTACGCTATATGTGATTAATGTTATAACTAAAATGAAAAAAAGCATTTGAAGTTTCATTTTTTAAGTGACCAGAAATGTTCATAATGTAAGAATCATACAAATATGTAATGCACAGACTGCATTGACTCACATTCATCACTCCTGTGCTTCCTGAGGGATGTACTCATGGAGTCATCCGCCATCTTCTGGTGAAAGTCGAAAATCACTAATTCTATTTTAGAAATGTGAATTAGCAACAAATACATGCGTGCAATTTGAGCCTGCTCTGCTGTATTTATATTTGGTTAGTTACTGGGGTAAGTTATTTGGTAAACTTGTTTTATGAAACATGCCCCTGCTGAAAAATGCTCCCAAACTCGTCTAAAACCAGTCAACATCATCCTAAAACCAGCAAGAGAACCACCATATGCTGGATTATGAGTTCTAGCAGGAATGTAAACAAAAACTGGATTATGAGTTCTAGCAGGAATGTAAACAAAAAACTGGATTATGAGTTCTAGCAGGAATGTAAACAAAAAACTGGATTATGAGTTCTAGCAGGAATGTAAACAAAAACGGCCTTATGAGTTCTAGCAGGAATGGTAAAGAAAAATAGTGTTGAAAATGTATATTGTGACATGTCGTACTTGATGTATGTTTTTATTTTACTCTTAATGGCTCAAATATCAGCGTTTTCTGTCGTTTATCTTCGTGTATGTAATACTCTATATAATAATTCACGCATATTTGCACACGAAATACTCCTGTCCATCATGCTGACTTTTGTTTTAAAACGATTTTTGAATTGCGTGCTGTGAGTTTTGTCCTTACGTGGCATCCGTATCAACTTGGTTAATCCAAAATGGCGGCTACCACCGTTGGAAACGTGAGTTGTTCTTTAACTAAATAAATTTGTCCTTAATTGAACCTAAACATGGATGTGCCGTGATGTAACCGGTAGATTATACTGATTTTATTATGTTCTCGTTGAATTGTATATTATTTCACGGATAAATTACCAAATATAGTGAAACTGTCCAGTGGCTAACCTGATAGCCTTAATGATAATGTACTTAAAACTAATGTAGTTGTATTTTGCAGGAGCTTATAGACAATGATCTTCCCTCTGCTGTTCGTCTACTCAACAGTCTCACAGAACAGGTCTGTTATGTTAGATTCTATTATACGGTCTTATTTTGTGTTCAGCACCACAATTGTTATAATACACAAAGATATGAGAAGATGGTGATTGACACTTGTCTTATTTTCAGGTTGCTTCAGTAACAAGTCATGTCCGGGACCTGATAAAGAAAGTCCGAGAGAAAGCTTATCAAACTTCTAAGGTAGAAGTATTTTTATGATATTGATAACATATTAAATACAGTCACAATTTTCAAAACATGTTTGTGAGCTTTCCTATCTTTTTCGCTCCAGGGTTTGTCTTTTCTGGACTTGAGATATCATCTATTACTGTTTTACCTTCAAGACATCACACATTTGATGAGTTTAAAGACAGAAGGAGAAAGTCTGCAGGACAACAGCGCCATCCATAGGCTAGTCACCATAAGGACGGTACGATATTAAGCACATAACACTCAGAATTTGTATTCCCTTTGTTAAAACAAAACAAAGTGTCATCCATTTTTTGCCAAATTCCTCATCTGAATCAATTAATTCGCTAAATTAGTGCTGTCAAACAATTAATCGCGACTAACTGCATCCAAAATAAATTTTTGTTTGCATATGTGTGTATACTGTGCATATTTATTATGTTTATATATAAATACAAACACATGCATGTATATATTTTAAAAAAATATGTTACGTTTATATATTAAATATATGTACATAAAATATAAGAATATAAATGTATATACATGTAAATATTTTAAATATATATACTGTGTCTGTGTGTGTGTGTGTGTATATATATATATATATATATATATATATATATATATATATATAAATACATAATAAATGTACACATACATACATTATGTAAACAAAAACTTTTATTTTAAATGTGATTAATCACGATTAATCGTTTGACAGTACTACACTAAATAAGCTAATACAATACTGGCAATTCTGGCATTAAATCAAATATATTGATACCATAGTATTTTAGAAATGAATCCTGTCTGTCTCGGTTATTTCTGACTTCAATATATAATGTAAATGCAATTAAATGTTTTTGTTGTATAGGTTTTAGAGAAGATGAGACCCCTAGATCAAAAGCTTAAATATCAGATTGATAAATTAGTGCGGACCGCAGTAACAGGCAGCCTTGGTAAGTCTTTCATTCTTACATGTTTTGTCATTGATTGCGTATATTAAGAACACTGAAGTTTACTGACTCGATTGATGGTGTTTCTTTCAGCTGAGAATGACCCTCTACACTTTCGGCCTAACCCTCAGAATCTGGTCAGCAAGGTAATGTTTCATTTCATTAAATTGATTTAATTTGTGCATATTTTTAATTCTAGAAGCAGAGCTAGGTAGATTACTTACAAATTGTAACCCGTTACTGATTCCTAATTACATGACAAAAATTGTAGTTAGTATCATAATCCATACATTGCTGTATATATGTGTGTAATGTGTATATATATATATATATATATATACACACACATATACAGCAATGTTTAGGTAAATTTTTATATATATATATATATATATATATATATATATATATATATATATATATATATATATATATATAAAATTTACCTAAACATTGCTGCATTTCCTTCCCACATAGCTGAATGAATCTGAGAACTCCGATGAGGACGACGGAGGAGGAAAATCAAAGGGGCTAAAAGATCCCTCAGCCAGCAGGAAATACATACCTCCTCGAATTGCTCCAATGCATTATGGTAAGTCTTTTGATTTTGTAGCAGTTCACTTTGGTTACCTAACTTTAGGATTTAGATGTAGAGACATACAATAACATTGCTAGTTAATACTCATCCCAAACCCTGCCCTGTCCATACACAGACGGAGACATGACAGAAGCAGACCGGCAGAAGCAGCTGATCGATAAACAGAAGAAAGTGGCACTCCGCAGCTCTGTGATCCAGGAGCTCCGACAGCAATACAGCGATGCTCCTGAGGAGATCAGAGACCGCAGAGACTTCCAGACCGAACGGGAAAGCAGAGAAGAGCTCAACAGGTACATAATATGAAAGTTTATGGTAATATTATACTTTAGACATTAAATACAGTAGATTCTGTAAACAAACAGATATAATATTGATATCAAATAATATTGATTTTTTAATTAATATTTTTTTTCCCCTTATAATTTTGGAAAAATGTTCATAAAAGGAAAACCTATGAGGAGTCCATGTTGGTGCGACTCAGTACGACACGTGAGCAAAGACTCGGGAAGAGAGGAATGGTGGGAATGACATCACAGCTGAGTAAGATCACACGATTCAGTGACATCAGCGCTCTGACAGGGGGAGAAGCACAGGTGAGCTGGCGCATGGCATCATGGGTAGTTTTACATATCTTTTAGAAGTTCTAATGATCATTGTAGTGACGGTTTTTGTGTGTATTTCTATAACGGGTTGATCTATTCTGAGTGAATTTTCTCTTTTTGATAGGATATTGGTAATACTAAACCCAAGAAAAAGAAGAAAATTATCAAAAAAGGGAAAAAGAAAAGTAAGTATTTGTTTTGTAAGTTATGTGAGTGCTTTAAAAAAATAAGTGTCCAGTGTTGTATATTAATTCATATTTTATCTTTTCAGTTTTCAGGAAGCACAAGTAAACCACTGATGCTAAGGAGAGATTTTAAGATGAATTTCAACAAAATGATTCTTTTCATGTTTAAATATATCTTTCCTTTCATGAACAAGGGTGTGGAGCCTTATGTAAAAAGGTTAATCCGACTACCTTGATTTGCATATCTCTTAAATTTCTAATAAAATAAGGTGACTGCATGGCATGCTTATTTCTTCGTGTATTCAGTGGTGAAACATTTTTGTAAGTGGTGGTCTTTAGGATCTTAATACGGTTACACTAATTTCATATTGGATCTATTCAATCATTGTTTGATCTGATGAACAAAAATGTCCCAATTCTTGACAATTATGTTGAAATAAATGAAGACAAACTAAAATGAAAAGTAGTTAAAATATTCATTAGTTTCATCCTAGGCAGAGCCTGCATGCATTAGTTACAATGGCCGTCACTTTTATGGGGTGTTCTTATGTTTTTTGTCCCACTCAAATCACAAGTTTGCTGTACTGTGGCAAACCAAATTAACCATATAATTTTTGCTTTTTGAAAAGCAATATTCCTTTCAGATGAATCATGGTGGCCTGTGGCAAGCCAGAAAAATCCATACAATTCTATGTAAAAAATACATTATAAGGGTTTTGAAGTAAAGCTAAGGGATGACCTCAAAATTAGGAGATAAAACTTGTTTCACAGGATTTGTTCAAAGTTTAATGTAATGGACAGGGTCTAATAGGTGTACTGTATAACATTACAAAACCTATAAGTGTGATTTCAAGATGAAGGCACATTATCATTAACATGATTGTTGAAATAGACATTTGCTAAATTAGTCACAGCACAAAATGTGAAATTATTCAGAGGCTACTAGGATAAGTCGTCTTTTTTTGGAAAGAAAAAAAAAATAAGGTTATGCATAATTATCTGGCTTTTATTTTTTCTTCTATATTTTAAATTATGGTTATCCGATTACGTGTTTATCATTTATTGCATTAAGTAAAACTAAAGCATGTACAATTCAGGTTGGAATGAGTAAAATACATTGTACATCAAGTTGGCATGAAAACAAAAGCATAATCACTATGGTGAGTTTGGAATGAGTGACCAGTTTGGATAGAATTATCTTATGGACAAATTTTGTTTGCACTTGAGGATTTTACGTTCATTTAGGCTTTATTCTTATTTTACACTTTACCCAAAAACATGGAAACCTAGCATGGAAGTCATAGAATACCCCGAAAGAAAGACCAAACAAACACTTCAGATACTTTTTACACAATGTCTTTTATTTTTTTTCTAATTACAGACTCATGGGTTAAAAATAAAATAAAAAAAGGAAAACATCTTTTCTCTTTTTGTCCATACCCACTCCCCCATCTGAAAAAGGAAAACGAACAGAAACGAGAAACCCCTCCACATAAACCCCCCTCCCTCCCCCCGAAATAAAATCTCCGAAGCCCTCCTTAAGTAACCGATACCTGTAGCCCACGCGTTAGTGCTCCATCATGCCCTAACTGCACTGTGCACTGAGAAAGACAAGGCCCTAGAAGAACCCTCCCCTTCAAGCTCTTTCTAGTCCTGCCTCTCTCACTCACTCGCAATTTAAGCAGCCATTGCTCTATCATGGCTCTGCCTTCACGATATATAAATTTGTGTGGTGGATGTGTGTGGTGTATGCGGTGTCTGTATGTCTGTGTTAACATGGGCCTGGTGCATCTCTGTATATTCATGTTGGTAAAGCTCAGCGCTTGTTATTGTAATAAATGCCTCCCGCAGTGGGCCGGTGGTCGCCCTGTCCCCCTCCCCCGCCCCCCCACACGGAGAGGATGGGGTGAGTGTGCATAGCGGGTGCAGAAAGAGACAGAGACGCCGCCGAGACGGTAGGGGGCGCCGCGGCCACAGGAGGAGGGGTAGTCAGCCTCCACTGGTCCTGAAACCTGAAACGACAAGAAGTGGTCTAATATACAGAGAGAGAGAGAGAGAGAGAGAGAGAGAGAGAGAGAGAGAGAGAGAGAGAGAGAGAGAGAGAGAGAGAGAGAGAGAAAGATAGAGAGAGAGACAGAAGGGGAGAGGAGGAGAAGCGGCACAGGAACAGGGAAAGGATGGTCGAAAATGGCATATGGCAGTGTGAGACAAAATAACTTTTCAAACACAAAAGAAAAGATCTCAGAGCTCAGGCCATGCCATCTTACAATAGTCGTATGGTGTGGAAGATGGTTCAAGAACAGTAAAACGTAAAAACAACGCCCAACTCTAAACCACTGTTGGAATAACACAGGTGGAGGAAGTAATCCGAGTGAGGGATGAACGGGAAAGAAACCAGCACTGGGGGGGGAAAAGGGATTCCAGAGAGCAGACAAAATAATAGAGAATGTGATCTCAAATAGCACAACTTTGTGAAAACAAACAACATTCTTGCTATTAAATTGTTCACATATTCACGTTACAATCATAGAAAAAAAAAAAAAAAAAAAAAAAAAAGTTAACATTTTTTTTTTCTGTTTGCCTTTCTTGAGTGCAAACATAAGAGGTGCTGTTTGCTGAGAGAAAAATCACAGCCAGACAAAAGGACACATCTGCAGCCTGAGATTACATCATCATCTTCTCAAATTTAAACAAATGCCACCAAATCTCCCCGACAGCCATATTGTACCTTACCAGGGCGATCGCAACACCTCCTCACACGCACGCGCACACACAATCGCACACTGCGGCCAGTCAGTCTGTCTTTCCTGGAGATGCTCTTTTCTTTCTTTTTTTTTTTTTTGTCCTTTTTTTCTTCCTTTTTTGAGGGGTCTTTTTTTTTTCTTTACTAAAGGGATACAGGATGATAGTGGGGGGGGGGGATTTCATAGGGGGGTGGGGAGGTATTAGTAAGGGGAGTACCACGATGTTGTTCGCCCTCGGCCCCTGGAAAAGAGAGAGAAAAAGAGGGTGAGTTCTTTTTTGTAGTTTAAGACGACGGACACCAATTCAATTTTTTGGGGATATGAGCGTTTGTATGTCAGTAATATGCATTTTAAAGGGCCTTACAAGGTGGGTGAACGTTTGTGCACTCATGTATCAGGTATACACAATTCATAATATGAAATGCAATGTATACCCCTCTTCTAGTGATTAATGCAACCATGTATAAAGAAGGCTTAATATAAAGGGAAGCTGAGGAAGATTATCCAACAGCAAAATGTGTGTGTGTGTTATATTCAGGCTTTAGAAATTATCTAGTGTCCAGTGTAGGGGACAGTGAAAGCACGCTCTCCCTCTTTCTCTCTCTCTGAACGGGGCGGCTCCTGTGGTCTCTGTAAAGGAGAGATCCTGGGGACATGAACCCTCCTACACATGCACAGTTACAGGCGACGACACAGCTCTCCACATATGGACTGGGCCACACACACACACACACATTAATAAATGTAGGGGCATCCATTCAGGCAGCCAGAGACGCTCTTCATTCACACATACCCCCTCCAGGAACAGCCTGCGCGCTTTATGGCACAGAATCCTCTGTGTTATTGGTTGGATACTAAAACTGTCAATATCAGGCTGCAGGAATGAACCCTCCATTCTGGAAGTGAACATATTGTTAATCATGCGAGGGGGTGAAAATGAACCAAAATGGGCTTTTCTGAACCAAACGTGCCTGAGGTCAAACACACACTTGCCTTCAAGTTATTTAGAGCTGAGCTTGACATCAGCTACATGCTTGATGTGGTTTATCTTGTTTTACAGTTTAATCCCATTGGCTAACTGTAAAAATGTACAACCATATAATGACCTACTTAACATATTTCAAATCTGGGTATCAGGTTGGGTGTGGGATAAAATAAATATTTAAACTAGTGCTGTCAGACGATTAATCGCATCCAAAATGAAAATGTTTGTTTACATAATGTGTGTGTACTGTGTATATTTATTTATAGATAAATACACACATGCATATTTAAGAAATTTTACGTTTATATATTTATGCATGATATAATTTATGAATATATACATGTAAATATTATAAAAATATATGCTGTATGTGTGTGTATTTATATATACACATAAATATACACACACACACACATATATATTATGTAACCAAAACCTTTTGAATTTATTTTGGATGCTATTAATCGCGATTAATCGCTTGACAGCACTAATTTAAACCAATCAAAAAACATTTACAGAGCATTAATCCAAGCTCCACTCCAACAAAAAAAGTCAAAGTGTGGCACTGTACATACAAGATAGGGCTGGGTGATATTGCCTGAAGAAAAAAAAAAAAAAAGATTCACAAAAAATCTGACTTACGATTTAAATCGACCCCCCCCCCCTACTTAAAATCAATCTGCAGATGCCAAAGAAATTGTTCAAAACAAGTTCTAACTTTACGGAGTGTCTATTTACACTAAGTGCAAATAGCCGACTTTGTTGGCAAAGGCCATTTACACTAACTGTGCGTTCACACCACCGCCGGCGAGAGCGTCAAAAATCGCCCTGGCCGCCCTGACTGCGACGCTGTAGAAAAGATTCGTGGACGCGCTAACGCTCTGACGTAGATCGTACGCTCGTCTTGTATTTAAAGGAGCCGCAAAGGAAACAAGCAGGTTGATCTTGTGCAGACTGACCACAAGTAGAGTATAAGTTAACCTCATGAAATATTTTAAATGTGAAAGTGAGAAATTGATCGATGGAAAGAACTTAATTGTAGTTACATGTTTGCTAACCAAATAAACCAATTAAAAGCCATTTGTGTGGTGTGGATTTGTGTTCATGGTTAAGTGCTAGTCTAATTTCAACATTATAGGAGACATTTACTAGTCTTGGTCTTTAATTAACATTAATTTGTGTGCAGCCTACATTACAAACTGTCCAGATTGAAGTGTAGCCTTAATGCAATTGGTCAAATCAGTGTTGTTTTGAGCAAATAAATTGAATTCCCGCTGAAAAACAAACGTTGTAGCGGGAAAATGTCCTCTATAATTTTTATTTATTTATGTCCCTGTACACAAACAGGGACACGTCAAATATTATCGGGAAACCCGCCACAGCAATAATTAATCTCTCTTCCATTTTGCTTGGGAACTAATGTGGTCGGAACCAAAGTTTACAGGACTGCGTTCTCTGGAACCCTCTCAAGCGGAGGACTTCTACATTCCGATTGGTTGCCGCCCAACCGCGTCATAGCTCATTACCATAAAGTTGACCTGATTTCAACTCTCCTCGACGCTCTCACCGTCCAAGACTCGCCGCGCCGCTCTCGCCGGAGCTCGCCGCCGGCTCACATTGAAAATGAATGACTTCCGGCCACTTTGACGCTCTCGCCGCCGGCGGTGTGAACGCACAGTAACTCCGCCCCCCAACGTGCGATTGACTTAGTCAACAAAAAGATGCCCATATAGCATCAATTTCAGTGGTGTAGATGGTAGGCCTATGCTTTTTGATATAATCAACCCGAGTTTGAGACCCCTTATACCAAACTTTTTTTCTCCCTTTTCAAATCTCATATCGCATTGGAAAGGCATGTATTAAGGAAATAATCAAAAAGTTGAAAATAAAAGTATCTGGTAGGGTTAGGATAGGTGTAGGGAGGGCTTTATTGTCCCAATAAGGTGGCATCCATTTAATAATTTGAATTAAGCAAATACAATTTATTTATATAGCACCTTTCACAGACAAGGAGTCACAAAGTGCTTTACAACACTATCAATAAAACAAATATTCAGTATTCAGAAAGGCACAGGAAACAAATAACGATTGCTAACGGTTGCCTGTTACATTACCAGTGTTTCCCACAGACTTGGACTTTATTTGTGGCTGCATAGATGCAAATTAATTATCTGCCAGCAGGAGGCGCTTTTAGAGCAGGAGAAATAGCGGTTTCCCTGGTAACGCTGTACACAAATTAGCTCCACTCACAAACGCTGCTTTATCAGACATTATGCAAGATGAAATGAAAATGACATCCAAAATTTTCCGAAGAGAGTCTGTTTCCTTCAGAAATGCAGTGATATAAAGACACCTGCACTGTGATTCGATTCTGAAACGTGCAGTGCTTGCTTATTCAAAGTCAAAGCTTTTTGAAAAAAAAAAATCTATTTGTGGCGGTCAGTTTTGATATTGTAGCAGGCCGCCACAAATAAATCAATGTATGGGAAACACTGCATTACAGAACATAAAATTTCACTTAGCCTACCACATAGAGTAAGGAGAGATGACTGAGGACGATGACGAATGATTTGCAGATCCTGAGCACCATGACAAACATCTAATCTTGTAAAATGTGTGGTAAGTAGGCTACTGCCGCTCCATAGTAAAAACAGCGCACGTGCGATCGCCAATCTCGAAAGTGAAACTAAAAAGCCATCGTGCATTCAAAAGCAGTTTCAATGCCATGCATAATAGCGGCTCCCTGATGCCCGCAATTATGATTACCTAATGATATAACTGCGAGAGAAAGTATTGATATTTATCTCCTATCTCATATTTATTGGAGTTCTGTAGTATACATCTTTTTTTAGAAAAAACGATTTTCATTCAAACAAGTCGACAAACTACACATTCGAGTTAATCGATAAAATTGATTTATCACCCAGCCCTAGTACAAGAGTTTCCCAACAAACTGATGTACAAGATTCTGATTCATAAAATGCTTTCACCCTACCAGATCTTTCAATATAAAATCTTCTATTTACATCCCTTCATCGCCAAAACTTAAGTGCTAAATCCATTCAGAGGGCATAAGATTTGGGTTGTGTCCCAAAACCTACTGAAGCGCCTATCTAGAGAGGACCACAGGCCTGTTTAAAAATTCACCACTGTGTAAGCAGCTCACTCTGTTTTGAGACACAATGCAGAAATCATCTTCACATTGAGAAGCAGACTGACTTCTAAACCTCTGGTGAGTGTGAAGGCTCATTCCATGCTCAGAATCTTACACTGCAGGAGGGAAATGGACAGCGATGATGACGATGGCTGTGCATGTGTGTTTAATGGTTTGTAATTCTTCCTCAGTTTCTCTTTAAACATGACGACACAGGAGTTTGTACAGAGAGTGCAGACTACAAATAAGAGTGGTGCTGTTCTCTCCTCACACCCAGAGGCATTAAACAGGGGCATGCGTACATACAGAGGCAGACTGTCACAATTACAGATTAGAACAGAAATGGTAACAAGCTAAAAAATATATAATAATAATAATAATAATAATAATAATAATAATAATATGAACAAAAAAGGGGGGAAAAAAACTGATTGAAAAAGTAAAAAAACCCGACTGGCATGTTGTTATAAAACCAATAACCTGTAGTCTTGAAATGAATTTCATTTTCTGATACATTATTTTTCTTTTTTTGATACATTTTTCCAGCAGTGCTTAGCACAGCGGTTCTCAATTCCATTCCTCGTGCCCCCCCGCTCTATACATTTTGTATGTTTCTCTTATCGTTTCAGACGTTTGTTCTATTCGAACGTAAGTGCCCTGCGAAGTGGACATCACAGGATATTCCGCAATGATTCCAGTTCGAAGCGAACGTATGCATTTCATTCAAAGTGCATTGAAGTGTGCGAGACGTGAATTTAAATTGTATTTACAGAGGTATATGATGTCCACCCGTCTGTGTGTGAAGACGCTGCGCAGCGCAAATCCGTGAATGAATGTTTTCCGAAGTGAAGTAAACTTCAACGGATTTCCCCTGCTCAGGGAGTAAGGAGCAATGGACACCGTGTAGGGATCATGTCAATCGGAACACAGTTCATACACGGAGCTCACTTCTAACAAGCAGATTATCTGAATCAGGTGTGTTAACTAAGAGAGACATGCAAAATATTCAGAGCGGGGGGGCATGAGGACTGGAATTGAAAACCGCTGGTTTAACATGACAAGATGGGATAAATAAAATTAAGCATCGACATTTAGAAAACTTATTTTAGATTGTCCCCTGTCCCCCCACCCCGATGCACACACACTTTCACAGCAGCACTCTCTGTCAGGATGGAGCCTGTGTGTCAGTCACTGTCAAACGTGCAAGGCTGGCATGGAGCTCACCTGAAGGCCCGTCCTCTGCCTCTGGGGGGTGTGTAGCCACTGTAGTAGCGCGCCCGGGATGAAAAGTTTCCTCCCCGTGAGCGGAAACGGGCCCGAGGGAAACCGCGGTCTGTGGTGCTAATGCCAGGACGATTTGTTCTCTTGGCCCCAACCTGTAAGAACAGTTGGGAAATTTATGATTCAAATTTCAAAAGAATTTTAAATATTATTTTGTACAATCCCTAAAAATTTTGTATAAAGCCTCGTGCGCTTATCGCCAGCGTTTTTCGATGCATCTTTGTGTTCATACCCAAGCGATTTTCGCTGGCAATGAGCCGAGTGAACATGCAAATTCACTCCCTGACATTAGATGGCGCGCCATGAAAAACAGAAATACCCCGGTACACATCGTATCCTATCTGATCTGCAATAGACCCTACGTTCCATTCGGAAGGGCTCATCCCTATGCCCTAATGCCTTCAAAGGGTTTACCCTCCGGAGTGAGTGCTTCGAAGGGTGTAGGGGACCAAACAACTGTTTCTTGAAGTGCTCTTCAGCGTCATTATACAGAGGCGCCATCATCATGCAATGAATCAGCGCAAAGGATCATGGGAGCCCAAAGTGTCCATCGGTTGTACCTTTCGAAATCTTTCATTCTGAAGGGCCCTTTGAAGTGGCTAATTTTGAGCACTTCGGTTTGCAACGACACTTCAATATGGCGGCCATAACTGTTTTCACTCCGAAGTGCCCTTCAGAGGGCGATATTGCCCGTTTGGAACGCACCGAGAGTGGTGGAACTATGATCTCACTTTGTAGGCGAAAACCCGGAAGTTAGCATTTTGGCACTTCCGGTTCCATCGTCCCAGAGTCAATGGGTTTTTTGAATGGGATTTTAGTTAAATCCCTTAAATAAGGTCCATGGTTCACACAGGCTCAAGATACTTTCACGTTTTATTCTACAACATAAAACACGATTGCTAACAAGTTGCTAAATGGGACTACAGGCGCTGTCTGAGACATTCAACGTCATCACGCCGAACAGTTTATCAATTTACAGTATTTTCCAGTTGTAGTCAAAAATGTATTAGCAGTATTAAGCCCCTTTCACAATGCACGTTGGTCCCAGAAAATTGCCAGAGTGCCTTCTGTGTGAACGCAACCACGACCCGGGATTGATTCCAGGATCAGTGGGGGTGGTGATGGCTCAGTGGATAAGACACATGCCTTTGGTGTGAGAGACCCGGGTTCGAATCCACTGTGAGACACCAATGTGTCCCTGAGCAAGACACTTAACCCCTAGTTGCTCCAGAGGCGTGCGACCTCTGACATATATAGCAATTGTAAGTCGCTTTGGATAAAAGCGTCAGCTAAATGAATAAATGTAAATGTAAATGCAATCCCGGGTTGGGGACCTAGTAATATTGCCGGGTTCAGTCCCGGAACGAGCACTGTGTGAACAAAAGCCGGATAAATGCTGTAAAGGCTGATGACGCGCGTTATCGTGCAACTCTTTTACCGGGTGTTTTGAAGGCAGATCAACATTCACACAACAAAAAATGTGTAAACTGGAATGAAGCAGCGATCGGAGCCCCTCACTATCCGCGCAGAAGCTGAAATCGTTCGCCAGTTTAGCTTTTTTTTTTTTTCTCCGTTCACCAGTTTAGTGAAATGGTGCGCGGCGCATTATATAGGTCACATGAAATGTCACGTGTCTTTACTGGATCTTTACGGGTTGTATGTGAACGCACGCACAGATTCCGGTAAATCACTGGCAGTGTGAATGAACCAAAATCTAACAATCCGGGAACAATTGCCGGAACACATTACCCGTGTATTTCCGGAATCTCTGTGTGAAAGGGGCTTTAGTTGTAATGCCTCATCTCACCTTAATCTGCCTTCCTCTGAATAAAGACTCATCCAGTGCCATGGCTGTCCTAACAGACTCCTTGTCTGCGAACTCTATATATGCAAACCTGAAACATGAAGAGGGCAAATGATCAAATGAGGGCAGCTGAGGTCAATTAAAAAAAAAAAAAACAGGAAAGCATACGCTGAAACCACTATGAATTATTTATTGTTGTAAGCATATATGCGCACACACACACACATATATATATATAAATAATCAAAAAACTAAATATGCATAGTGTTAAATTTATAAAGATATGAACAGTGTTCAAAGTAGCAGTGATTAAAGCATTGCATCAAAAGTTACCCCATGCAATGATTCAAATTATTAATGGGAGCAGCTTGAAAATACTGTGCACCAGAATAGCACAATAGCTAAAGAACAATCTCACACTTCACAGTCTCGAGTCCACATATAAATAGCGTAAAATCATGCCATGTAACAAAAGGCCATATTAATTACTGCAATGTGGCCATTCAAAAGAATAAATAAAGGTCAAATAATTTGTGATTAATAATGTGCTTTATTGTTCAAAATTTCTGAACATTTGAATAATATTTCAGTGGCTACTGTTCATTTTGTGGGTTGAGGTGATGCATCAATGCCTACTCTAAACCTACAGTGCCTATTCGGAGCAGATGCTTTAAAGCAGAAGAAAATAAGATGCCCAAGATGATGACGAATGTTGTAAGTTAAGAAAGAAAAACCAACAGAGGAACGCATGAATTACCCTTTGGGGTGTCCTGTAAACTTGTCACATAAGATGGTGACTCTGTTTACGGAACCACAGCCATGGAAATGCGCCTCCAACTCCTCTGCCGTCGCACCATAATCCACCTGCAAGAGACAAAATCGAATCAACACCACTTCGAAGATGTCATTAAATCAAGCATGTTAAGGAAAATATTACATGAGACATATAAAGGCAACAAATACATGAATACAGCTGGTAGCCAAATAGGTATAAAAATTATTGCACATACATTTCCAACGTAAATAGATCTCCCATCTGCTTCCATCTTCTCTTCAATGGACATAATGACAGGGCCAGCTGCAGAGAGAAAACACTGTATTCCCATGCAGCTCCAACACTCATGCATTTGTGATTTAACACAGAAAAGAGTGTCTGCAAGCTTACTTCATAGCTTCACAGCTGAAATCTAGGTTACATTCTGTTTCTAGTCATATCTTGATTGACCTCAAATGGTCCACAACTAGTTTTTCTTCTCCCTCTAATGCAGTCCTATTCATCAGTACTGTCTGTTCTGCAGTGCTCTCCTTAGAGCTCAATCTTCCCTAGACTTGCCCGTTCACCCTCCCTCATTCATTCATTCGTTTAGTCTCACTTACCAGGTGGAGGACTGAGATTCATCTGTTTCTCCACCTCGTTCTGAAGCTCCTTCAGTTTCTCTGCCTCCTCCTCCATCTCTCTCACCCGGGCTTTAATTGCCTCCAGCTCCTGAAAAGGCAAAGAAATGCACATATTGACTTCAACCATCAAAAACAAAAAACAAAACACAGATTGTTAAGACATTTAACAGAACTGGAATGGAATATTTTGCATAACTCCATCCTGAATAAATGATTTTGGCTTCCCTCATCGACAGCTACATTGGATCTATATTGCATCAATATGATGTGTTGCTGCTAAACCCATTTTGAAATGCGCAGCCGATTTCTTCCCAGAATGCACACTCATTCATTCTTCTCACCAGTGATCGTGGACACAGCATGCACATGCACTTTCACACGTGATTGTGCACCGAGCTCTTTCAAACCATCATTTATTATTGTCCAGTCAGCAAGACGCCCTAAGCATGATGCCATCCGCGCACGCATTGTTGTGCGCGAGCAAACACACTTTTGGTGTGTGTTCACACGCACGCACACAAGTTTGAGCAGTGCTGCATTGCAGGGCAGTGGGAGTCGCGCTGGATCGCGAGTAAAGTAACCCAGCATGGATGTGATGGCCTCTTTCACGCAGTTAAAACAAGATTTTGCATGATACGAGCTAGCATTCACAACCGATCACAAGCGCAACCAACAGTGACTAATCATTTAAATACTACACATCCTCATTGCATGATGAAATAAAGTAGACATGCATTCAGCATGCAAATGCATGACCTACTCTAGCTCCAATAATGTTAATGTGCACGAAGAGAAACGCACCAGCCCAGCCCTAATGCACCATCTCCATCACAAAATCACCAACAAATGATGCAATACATCACGAGCGGCATTTAATCTTTAGCGCACATCGAATAAAATGATCACGGCGATGCAGATGTGCATCAAATACAGTGCGCTTTGCCCACCGACAACGCTGTAGTTTTCCTTAATGTTACCAATTTGACGCAAAATCTGAAAATAAAAGCATCTCACGTCTCTTTCAACATGTCACGTCGCATAAAGATTTATTCCATTGCAGAGGCCAACTACAATCACGCGCAGTTACCAACGCGACTTACTCTTCCACGCCACAAATATTACTGATCAGAAAAGAGGCGTGTTTACCGGGAGCCGTCTGCTTCTTTGCGGATGGACCCACACTGCTGAGGCTAATGGCGGCCTGTCCTACCCTCGCCCCTGTCTCTTACATCTCCCGTCTCGCATTTTTGCGATGAAGATTTTTTTTCCCCCCGCTAGGTCGACAGATCTGGCGCAGAGAAACCAAGACCGATGTTGCGCCAACATGGCGGCCAGCAGCACGCATGCCACTCACTAATTCTACTGCACTGCGTGAGCCACAATGGCGGACAAACCGACTTGGCAAAACCGGTTTTGCGTAAACATGAGTATTTGGTTTTCGTATGAAATTCACACATTTCTTTTAAATGTAACACTGGGGGAAGGAATTAGGATGAAAACCTATACAGAAAATGAAACGTTGTTAAAGCGAGGAAAATGCGTCCTTCACTCACCGGGTCTTCAATAGCGGCCTCTCCCTCATCTAATCCCGGTTCTTCATCGCCGACGCCTGGGTCTTCAAGTTCTGAGTGTCCCGGGTCTGAGTCTAGCAGAGATTCCTCTGCCAGTCCGTTACCAAACTCCGCCATCGCCTGATTCCCGGTGGTCCGACGCGCCTCGTGGCTGCACTACAGGCCGCGACTCTCACAGGGGGGAGCGAGAGAGAGGGGTAGGGGAGGGAATAAAAAAAACGGCGGAAAACGCCGCTCACTAAAGTTAAAATGGGGAATAAAAGCCCGCCTCGCTTCTTCTGGAGCTCAAACGTGTCCTTCAACGGAAAAAACAACAACACTATTTATCCAAATATAAATAGGTTTCACTTCGTCGATATGTCTATTTACATTAGAAGACAAATTCAGAAAAGCAAATGTGTATTCTTCGCGAGGACTCGTGTGTTCCAGAACAGAAATGGAAGCCGTAGGCGGGGATTCCGAGCACTGCAGGCGCACCAGCGACGGGTGATTGGACAATTCCTCACTTTAGACACGCCCTCTTAACGTATCGAGGACGGGTATTGGTGTTCTCTCGGGGTATTTCTCTGCGCTCGCTGCTTAAGACTTTACAACAGCGACTGTGATTGGATACAAGCAGCGTCAATCACGGCTCACAGACCACCTTTATATTGAAACGGCATATGCTACTATGAAATGTTGCCATGTCCGGACAATATAATCCACGTGGACTTGTATTTTACATAAAGTTGTATAGATAATATATATTTAAACTTACTTCCAGAATACAGGCCCATAATTAGGCTTCCTAGTACTTGGCAAAAATAGTATGACCAACCACTTAAAGCAGTTCAAATGTCAGGAATAAGATTACATTATGCTTTTTTCATTTTTTCTCCTTCCTTCTCAGGATGTTTGTCACGTTCATAAAAAAATAATAATAATAAATGAAGAAAAATAAAGCATGCCCACTAAAATAGCTGTTGTTAAATTTCCTCACCTACTGTCCGAGTTATTACGTACTGTATAACGTGTGTGTGTGTGCACAAAATACATTTAATCATTTTGATTGTAAGTAGTTGTAGATGACCTGTACGTGATATATTTTAATACATATTTTTTTTTAAATAATGTACATATTTAAAGAATATTTTCAAAATTCAATGCACTCGTTTAATATATGATTTATGAAAGAATCACTTATTTTGGACTGTTTTTTCAAGTGAGATCTGGCAACAATGCGAAACCTAAATCTTCAATATAACTTAACCCAAGGCCATTAAATCTATGCATATTCATCTTACCCACTATGCGACACGAATGTTGATATCTCTAACAAGTAGGCCTATACTTTTTCAGTATTTTGCCTACCACATCAAGCAACATATGAAGCTCAAGCAGTGTTGGGTGACACAATATACATTTAAAATATTGTGCTTGTTTCTCAAATAGTCCCTGAAAAGATGGTCCATAATAGTTATATTAATTAGTGCTGCCAACACACAACTTAAAATATAAATGTATCTACATAAATTAAGGGTAATTTACATAATGAAGAGAAACAACAATACATGAACTTCAGTTTATTTGTTTTCTGCATAAGAAAAAAGGAGAACCAACACAAAATGAAGGTACAAGCTTAATCAATATTCTAATTTTTCATAAGACTGCCACCATTATCGTTCAATATTTATATCAATGACATATCTAAGTCTGAGATGCAATTAAAACCGTTATGAAGCAATAATAATCAAAAGTGATGAAAGTACTGAAAAATAGTAGTACAGTTATAACAAGTGATAATCAAGTGTCAATGAAAAAGTGAAAAGATAATATAAAAGCATTTCTCCATATTCTACCGATATACTCTGCACAGTGCAACACCGTGTGATCCCACGTCCTGTAGCACTGCACTACAACCCAGTCCATGTTCATTTCATATGAGCTACAACTTGACACTAGTTGAAGAAAAACAACTTGTATTTGCTGGGATATATACCGAAAAACAAAACTTTTCTATGAACTTCAAGTGTTCCAAGCGGAGTTGTCTGAAATGCATTTCTCTGTAGCTCATGCTTAAACCCTGGACTAGTTCAAAGTGTCAAGGCATGGGAGCTCCATTTGCGTTTTGCATTACGAACACTTCCAATCAAGATTGCTTTTTGGTTTCTTTAATGAGACAAAGCAAGAAGAACAACTTTGGAATATCATTTTCTTAATATAGTTCATTAAAAAATCTTTTTTAGTTTTGCATTTTGTTAAAGTATTAATAGTATCAATAATATTATACAAAATAAACCAAAAAGGAAAATCGTCTTTAGTATTTTATGTCCTTCAAATCACACCACCTGTTGCCCTGATGAGTAGTTTCCAGGTTCACTAAAGCACCCTGTCTTCTCTCCTTGTGAGTTTTAAGAAAAATACTTGAATCTACTCAGTATGAGCACTCGGTTCGCAACAACACAAAACGCTCAATGAAAGTACAAGAAAAAAAGATGACCACTCTCTCCCATAATTCTAAAACGCTTTTGCTCTTACCATAAATAAATGACTTTTGTGTTTAATTTATATCGACAAGCTGGGGTTACTCCCTAAAAAATCAAACCAAACCAAATGGTTTATGAAAGGGTGTAAAGTATATAATTTCGATGTTCCACAAATCCATATAAAATTGTTTAAGTACAGACTTGACTTTGGCTTCGTGCACAGCGTCTAGGTCTGATCCATATTTTTTTTGTCTGTTTAACTATGTGCAATGCAAACCTTTTAAAAATGATATTAAAAGCTGATTAATACTTCTTTATAGTTTGACATACAGTAAGATTTCACAACAAAATTATGTTTAATTTGCGGAACATGAAAACCTAAAAAAAGTTTGAGACTTTAAAAGGGTCAAAGTGCTGTATGATGACCATCTGACATCTTGAACTTTCAACGAGAGCTCTGCTGATGACTATAGGATTGTCATGATGGTTGTTCAAAAATAGCTATCGTATTGTTAATGTCCTCGTTTATTATCCATATTCCAGAAGACACGTATTCTCAGTCTTACTTGCCATTTCATTACCATCTAGCATTAGCGTAGTCTAGTTATTTCTTTCAACTGAGCCAGAAGGAAAACGTCTGTTTACAGAATACATTTTTTTGAATTAACAAGACGATTGGAGATAAATCAGCTTAGAAATGACTCTTCTATATAAGCTTTAAAACAGGCTAAAGACCACCCTGGCTCAAGCAAAAGCAGTACCACAAACATAATTGAGAACCCAGAGCACTTTGGTTGAGTTTTTGGGTGCTTCAATACCATAGATTCTCCCAATGAAATAAAGTGTTTTGTGTAAATGTGAGTAGAAATATTACCCAACATAATAGGAGTTTAAACCGAGATGAAGCTGTGAAGATGGATCATAATCACATAAGCATTAGCATGTCCATGATTATCATTTCAGTAGATTATTTATAGTAAAATGATGCTGTGGCAATAGGTCATTAAAAGGAGCCCTGTAAGCAAAGACTCTACATCATAATAACAATGTCTCGCTGATATCCAAGGAGAGAGAGCGAAGATGGCCAGTGTCAACTGGGCCTGCTCCAATTTTAGAGCCTCAAAAGAACATTAGCTTAAAAAGACCAGCACCCATCTTCTGTCCATTGAAAGCCAAAAAGTTTAGTGGGTCCGCAGACGATACCAGCTTCAATTCATTGTTTAGCTGGAGCTGCTAGCTGGTGATGGGGTAGAAGACTGGCTGGCAACACCAGTAGACCCCATACCAGATCCATTGCTGACCAATGATGCTTGCTGACCAAAGTTAGTGGTTCTCAGAGTGGCAAGATGTCGAGCTGAGAAGACATGGTCACGTGCTGCAGCCCTGGATTCGAATTCAACCCCACAGGCCTCGCACTTGCCTCTCAGAGTCTCACGGCCTGTTGTCTGGCCGATGCTATATGATGGAGTTGGATCCATAACTGTCAGTTGTACAGGTTTGGGCAGGATGGGACGGTTGGCTCGGAGAGCATTATATTGTAGGTAGCTACCCGAACTGATGTCTACCTTCTTAGAAGGGTCATTGGGATTAGGAGACTGTGTGAAGATGTAAAAAAAAAAAAAAAATACAATGTTAGTTTCATTTAATTAAAATAAAAAATAATACTAAACAATACCAATAAAAATGAAGAAAAGTGAAAAATTCAATGAGAATCCCTCTGTTTTAAAGGAAAAAAATTGGTCATTTATTTACTTGATGCAGCTCAGTAACCATGTGCCATTTGTCCCAAGATGAATAAGAAATTCTATTCTTACAATCTTTTTGCTTAAAGGGATAAGTCTTTGTAAACATGTCAGAAGATTTTGAGAGAATGACTTCTTTTTTGCCCAGCCTTACTTATCTGAACCAGAATATACAGACGATGAACTAAGAGATATGTACGTTCTACATCAGAACTTTGACTACTGGGTCAGCAGCACCACATGCATGAGTCGTGGTACTCTCTTGAACGCACGGTGGAGACTGACACAGAAGAGAACAAATTGTTGAATGAAGTCATTATTTTTGTTTTCTTTGCGCACAAAAAGTATTCTTGCAGCTTCATAGCATTACGGTTGAACCACTGATGTCACATGGACTATTTTAACAATGCCCTTGCTAACTTTCTGGGCTTTGATTTCATCACAAATATCTTAATTTGTGTTCCGAAGATGAACAAAGGTCTTACGGGTTTGGAACAACATAAGGGTGAGTAATTAATGACAATTTTCATTTTTGGATGGACTATCCCTTTAAGCAATTAATGTAAAAAAAGAAAAAATATTTTTATTCTTATGCATTTTACACCACTATGTTAAAGGGAATAATACAATTTTAAAGGTGCCATTTTTTCTTATCTCATCTACTGCATCTGGCACATATCTTGTGTTGCTATGGCGAGAAAACATCTGAAGTCCTCGAAGGCCAGTGACATTGTAGCAAAATACTATAATTTGACATGAAAACAGCTGCTTTGCAATATTAAATAAAATGTCCTCACCATTTTCTCTTGCTGAAGCCTCCAGCGTTTCTCCTTGGCACGTGTATTTTGGAACCAGATTTGCACAACCTTTAGTGGAAGCCCAAGCTCAGTCCCCACCGCCTCACACTCCAGTGCATTAGGATGAGCACATGTCTCGTAGCACGACTGCAGGATGGACAGCTGAAGAGAGTTCAGGTGAGTTCGAGGTCGTCTTGGGGTGGAGTTCTGCTGCATATAACTTGTTTCTTTTTGGCTTTGACCAGAGGATGCTGTAACCGTCACAGGGGATGGTGTGGTAGGGGTGGTGGTGGTAGTGGGCATGGGCGTGGGCGTAGGTCGCTGTGAGCTCAGGCCTAACTGTTCTCTTGACAGGGTGTTGATCTTGAATGGTCCTTTCTGAGACCAATATTTGAGCCCATTGTGTTTCTGAGATGCCAAGGCAGAAGACTTGTTAATTGGCGTAGTGGACAGTTTTGGCACAATATGGCTGGTAGTCCCAGACTCGACCCCTTCTTGATAATCATCGTCCTCTTCATCGGTATGGTCCGACTCAGCTCGCACCTCTTCAACCTTCCTTTTCAGAGCAGATCGAGATGTAGGAATCCCACTGACAAGCAGAGGGACAGCAACCGGTGTGGCCACTGTCTTAGGAGCTATTTTAACCATGATGGGAGATGCTTCTGCTTTGGTCTTGTGAACTAATGAAGGACCAGTGGACACACCGGTGAAAGAGGGTGTCTGATTTGGTCTACTTGGACCTTGAGTGGGAGTTTTCAGGGGCTCCTTGACCTCCTTCACCTTATCCGTCTTTGGAGGAACATTTCCAGTTTGGGGTTTTGCAGAGGCCCAGCCGGTAGAGGGACTTGGGTTAGTTTTAGGTGGGGTTGAGAATATTGGCTTCGAGAGTGGCCAGGTGAACTTAATTAGTGGTTTCCCAACAGCTGCCAAAGTGCCATCACTGATAAAACGGACCTCTCCCTTTCGCTCCCTAGCTCTCATATTCTGGAACCAGATCTGAACCACTTTCTTTGGAAGGTTCACCCACTCAGATATTTGCTCAAATTCATGCTTTCCAGGGTTTGGATCTTTGAAATAACATCCATAGAGAATATCAAGCTGGTCAGCATGGATGATGGTCCTGGACCGTCTCATGTCCCTGAACCGTCTAACTTTTGGCCTCTTTTGTTCCCGCTCTTTTTCTCGTTCCCTCTCTTTTTCCCTTTCCATGAGTGATGTGCTAACTTTTTCTGCAGCCCTCATGTACACAGTGCTAGTTTTAGCCAAATTATTGCGATTAGTTAGAGTACTGTTATTGGAAGATGGCATAGCAATAGCAGAATCTGGCTTCACCTGAACAACAATAAGACTTCCATCTGTAGGAACCCCAACAGTTGCTGGTCTCAATCCCAGACCATCAAGCAAATTACTTTTCTGCATGGAGGGCTTGTTAAGTGCGGAGACAGATGATGATGTTGATGATAATGTAAAGTTGTGGTTTTTCCCCATGCTAAGATCCAAAGCAGACTCACAATCATTACCATTAGATAAAAAGGAGTGTGTAAGAGAGGTGGCTGCGGGTGCATTAAGGGGGTCTGAAAATGCTGCTGGACTTCGAGTAACTGCTTGAGTATTTGAAAAGGCCATTTTACCCCTACCACCTTCAGAAACACCAACCCCAATAACTGATGAAGGAAGCGAGAGTACATATGGACTGTATAACTGGGTGGAAAGTTGAGTCAAAGACAGGGAAAGGGGCAGTGACTGAAAGATGCCAGCTGGAACGCCCCGATGATCAATTGCAACAGAAAGAGGAGTAGGAGGGTCTGCTTGTGCCTCCAGCTGAAGATCAAGATCTAAATCTTGCTTCTCCCATTTGATCTCCACCTCTTCCTTATCAATCGCACTCTTTCTCTTTTTCCTCTTCATACTTTGTTCATCATCATATTCATCCTCTGCATCTGAGAGGAAGACTGTGGTAGAGCGAAGAACCTTTCCACCACCACCTGACCTTTCAGCTGTTGGCTCTACCTGTGAAGACTGTTTGACTGGGCTACCTGACTCTTCCCTCATAGAGCTGCTTTGACTTTCTTCATCAGTAACGATAACAGACGTGTAGAACTCTTCATTTTCAGAGTCAGATGTCAACAGCAGTTCTCTTGGGCTTCCCTTACCAATCCTGTGTCTTTCTGCACTACTGGATAAGTCAATGGCATGACTACCTGTCGCTGATGGACTATGTCCATCTTCACTCTCATCAATCATTAAATTACCTTCTTCTTCCTCCATACTTCTGTCTCTTTCATCATGGAAGCGGTCTAATCTCTCCCTATCTTTGGATTGCCAGGCATCTAAGAACCACTTGCGTACCTCTTCTCCACTTAGCCCTACCTCCCTGCCGAGGGCTTCGCAATCCTCCCGCTGAGGACTAGATGTTTCAGCATCATCTCGTGACTCTAAAAAGGCCCATAGAACCTGAGACTGGAATTCAGTGAGCACAGGCCGTCCTGAAGACAAGAGCAGTTGATCTTTTGCACTTCTATGGCCTGAATATCTTAAGGCAAAATTAGTGTTACGAAAGGTACAGTTAGCAGCAGCAGAGCTGTTAACAGTATGTGTATGGCTGAGACCTTGGTTTGGATCCAAAGCACATAACAATGGACTATCACCCTGAAGGACCGGGGCTGCTGTGGATTTAGTTACTTTGGAGCTTGCTTCTTCCTCCTCGCACACCTTTTCACCCATCTCCTCGACTTCCATTTCACTTTCTTTTTGCTCTTTTTCATCACATGTTGTGCTGTTGCCCACCATTTTCTCACTTTGCTCCTGTGTATTCTCAGCCTTTTTACACATCTCTTTTTTTACACCATTAATTTTCCAGTCCTCTTCTGATTTTAGTGACATTTGCTGATCGCAAGGCTCGACTTTTATTTCATTGCATACTCTCATGTCTGCACCTTTGTCCAGCATCTTGTTGGTCTCCTCTAAACTCATATGAGTGGTAGTTGGGGGGCCAAATGCAGCCCACTGACTTTGTAAGCCACTGAGTCTTTGGGCCAAGAGAGCTTGTTGTGCAGCACTGAGACCAAGGACTGGCACTGCCTGCTGCAAAAGTTGGTTTGGAGACTCTGGATTCTGGCCTTGGATTTGGGTTTGGAGTCCATTCAACACCAGGGGCATGAGCATCTGAGGCTGGGGTATAAGCTGCGGGGTAGCTGCTCCTGGTGTTGCAGACGTCCCTGTTGTGAAGAGAGAAGGAAGAATGGAGTGTGGGAGAGAATTTGGGCTCGAAGTCAGGAGAGTGAGAATAGCAGACATGGCTTGTGCAGAGGCCACCGGAGAAGAAAGTAATGAGGGAGCTAGCTGAGGCTGCACCTGCTCTCCGTCTTTGGTTGGTACTGCTGATGCAGTCAGGTTTGCTTGGGTTACACAATTGCTGGTGGAGGTGTTAACTAACTGTGTGGTGCTTCCAACAGTGGTCGCAGCCAAGTTTGTAACCATGGATCCAGTTCCTGTATTTGCAGTGGAACTAGGAGTAGCATTCCCAGCACTCCTGCTGCGACTCTGGTGCAACACAGATTTTAAATGACTTTCCAGGGTGATGGCATGATTGTAGGAGACACGACAGACGGCACACTGGTATGGTTTGTTGGAGATGTAAGGTCGAGCCAGGAAAGGGGTTGATTCACAGTCTTTCAACATCCCGGTTCTCATCCTCTGAATATGGGTGGTTGAATTATAATGCACACTCAAAGCCGTTCTAGTGGGAAATGACTCCAAACACGCATTACACTTGAATGGACGGTTGTCACCTTCAGAGGCTACACTGTTTTTACAGGCAGATCTGCCATTGCTGACAGAAGCCTCTGATATTTTTATAATTTGCTCCACATGGTCCTGATCTGACTCCAGCACCCCCGCATCACTTTCCTCATTTCTCCCTCCCTCCATCTCTTCATCCAGCTCTTTTTCCTGAGAAGAACCACCCTTGTCACCTGCATCTGTAGATTCGCTCTCATTTTGGGAAGCCATTGAGGGGGATTTTGTGTTCTCTAAATGTTTCAGCTGAGATGTGTCATCTGATGAATTAAATAATTAAATATTAGTAAACCTTTAAATAAATAAATAAATAAAGTCCAAAATAAGTTTTGTAACACTACAATTTGATAATATTATGCCGAATATACAAGACAGGTCTTGGACAATTTCACAAATTTTCCACTAATTATTTTTATCTTTTTGTTTTTCCAAAATAAAGTGTTTATCAGAAATACTTAATACATTAAATAACGATTAACCATAGCTAAACTTTATAATAAATATATTCTAAAAGTAGGGTTGGGTATCGTTTTAATTTTATAAATTCAGATTCCACTTATCGATTCCGATTCTTTTCGATTCCAAGTTTTGATTTCCAATAAGATAAAAAAATCCAATATAAAAAAAAAAAATGAAGTCAGACATTTATTCAGTGTCTTTTTACAAAGCATTCTGTTGCAACCGAATAACATGAACAAAAATCTGCAACCTACAGAATTTAGGCCTACAAGAGGAACTTTTGTCTATGCTTTTTACAAAAATACCACATCAAAAACAACTAGACTAATATAAATTTCAAATATTAAAGTGTTAAAGACAAGTACATTTACATTTATGCATTTAGCAGACACTTTTATCCAAAGCGACTTACATTGCATTCAAGTTACAGTTTTTACAATCGAACCCATGACCTTGGCGTTGCCAGCGCCATGCTCTACTATTTGAGCTACAGGAAAGTAAACAATCATTTAATAAAACAGGAACAAACAAATCGATTAGCAATAGCATAAATAAATACAACTGAATCAAATTTCCGGTAAACTTCCAAAAAAAAAAAAAAAAGTTTAAAAACACTGCATAGATTTCTTTTCATAAATAAAACAGATTCATTAATAATACTTAAAGATATTCATTCAAGATCAGTGAATGATTTTATTTTGTTATTTGATTAACATTAATGACAGGCAGTGCGTTTATTAAGCTGCTGTCTCTTTAACACCAAACGTACGCAGATCTAAAAATACTGTACATTTGTGTTTTCTCTCTCATCGGTTTACATTCACTTAAGACAAAAACGTCTGTGTTTATGATGATATACTGACGTAGTTTTCAGCACACTGGTCGATGAATATGAAAGAAGTCAGTTCTGGCCCGGAATAACCTTTTCTGCGGTGTAAATGCACGGAACGGTTCGAGGATGGACACAAAACGGGAATCCGCACCGAGACCACTGATCTCTGTGCTTGTGCTTCAGACTTGGAACCGGTTTTCGATACCCAACCCTACCTAAAAGTAAGATTTTGTTGTTTTTGCAACATATCATAGGTACATAAATTAATATAAAACTATACACGTTGTTATAAGTCATGCTTAAAACACAACACTCAGTTTATACAGTACGTAACGGGGGTCCCTGGTCCATTCCTGACTCTAGAAATTTTGTGAAACCCCTGATATCCAACATGAAAACAAATGCTGGACATCAGGTTTTCAAGATTTAAAAGCAGAAAAATTTCAATAAATCTTTTTCAATCATTAAGTCCAGGAGTCAGCACAAAAACTGAATACTTGTGGGGGCTACAACCTACAGGTGTTTCATTGCCATGGAGACTACTGAAGCGAGGTGGTCATCAACAGGTTATTCACCACTGGACACACAATTGGCTAAGCCGGGTATCAATAACACTGGAACCCTGGATCTCAGTGCTGAGATAGTGTTGAACCACTGTGGCACAAACAAACACTTGAGAATAACTTTATAGATGATCAAAAGTCACCTGCATCATTTTGGGCTATGGATTCTTCTTCAGCAATGGAACGGTGCTTAGGAGCAGCCTTATGAAAAGAGGAAACCAATTATTTACTTAAAAACAAAACACTTCTATAAGCTTGTCATTACTTTTGTTTAGAGCCTGCACCATCAAAACGTACATAATTACACTTTTTATTTTAAATGTGCTCTTTGTAAATGTACTCACAATATCCAGTAACTTATCAAGGCAAGCAGGGAGGACACTGTGTTTGTCCGTAAGGTGATGAGAGAGATTCTCACGGTCTGGTTGACTTTCCTGACATAGAGGGCATAACCACATTGAACCCCTGTTATTGGCACCTCCCAGAGTTTCTCCTGGCTCCTCCTGAAACCAAAGTCACATTATTATATGTAATAGTATTTAATCATATCTAAATAAGGCAAATATTTCTTTACTCATTCATTTTCAGAATTCTTTTTTAGAAATTTGATTATATTTTACAGTATTTTTGTTTAAAGTACCCTCAAGCTGCATAGTGTATTTGAATTGGTCCTTTTTTAACACATCAGTGATCTGAAAGAAATCTGACATTAACAAATACATGAAACAAAATGCAGTACTTTATAAAGCTAAAGTCTTAATGGGCTAGCTCACCTTAAAATTAAATTATGTCATCATTTAGGCATTAATGCCTCATGTCATTCCTAACCTGTATGACTATCTTTGCAGAATACAAAACAAGATGTTTTGTAGTGTCCAAACAACATTGGACCCCACTGAGACATTTTTTTTAATCTTTTTAATAATTTTTATGTTTCAGAGAAGAAATAAAGTCATGCAAGTTTGGAATGACACAAAGGTGAGTAAATGATGACACAATAATAATACTTTATAGACAGCATCTAATGCAATAGAATTCTTTCTAATGTACAATCAGCACTAAACAGTTGTTCAGTTCAAATAAGCTAAATCATCAAAACTTATACTTTAAAAAAAAAAAAATCAACAGTTGTCTCATTAATTAGATTAATTGGCTTTGATGTATGCTGACACTTACAAATCAAAACAAAAATACTATGCATGATAATGTTAGGACATACCACCATATATCAAACCACCCCTTTCATCTATTTAGAGTACCTTTACAATAAGCTCTAACATTTTGTCTTGCTTGTATAGGCCATACAATCTATGCTATGTACTTAAAACAAGACATCAAATCGAATTCACAGATGCATTTGTTCTTTTTGCTAGACACAACATACATCTGTACAATCGATACCTTGTGGCTTGTTTATAATTCATGCATTTGAATGTACATCACTTCATATGAGGCATCCCATGTTAATCAGATAAAACCTGGAATTATGCATGCATTTATCATTTCTGCAATAACTAGGTTATTTAACGTCAGAGGAGGCCTACATGTTGACCTTGACTGGTCTTATAATATGCTGATATGAGAGAAATCATAGTGTTAATCTGTCAATATGTTGCCCCTTGTAAATAACAGCTAATGGGTGCAAATCCCCTGGGATGTTAATGGAAGTAATGTCTCTTTAAAACAATAACCCAAATAAATAACACATACGTCCAGGACAGAGACATACACATCTTAATTGACATCTAAACGACTTAATTTAGCGTATGCATGCAAAATCATTTAAATGATAGTTTCTGGCTTCGTTTTTACATGCCACTGTCAAGGAACGAACAGACATCAAATGCCAACAGTGCTACAATGCCACGCCAATTAGCTTCCCTGCTAGACTGAAAACATGCTCTGAATCCTCAACGCAAGTACTATTAACTTCTCCTAAAAGTCAAAGACAGATGAACCCATACGCCGCGGGACACCGCCGTTCGACAGCGAGCTCATATGGCCGCCATAACTCTTGATGATTTCGTTAATTAACCCACAGCCTAATTAGCAAGACCCGTGTGCTGTTGAATCAATTGGAAACGGAGAGCTTTAGCCTGCCTCGCTAACACACACATAACGTTACATATACAGACTCACTCCAATGTAATCATGCCAAATACCCCATTAAAGTGCCCTAATTACCCCCTTTTCCAACTTTAATCGCTGCAACGCGACTGATTTGAGCGATTATTTACTTGAAGGGTGACGTTAAAACAAAAGAAGCCGTTTCTCATAAACATTCGTGGCACTTCACATGGCTAACGCAGCTAACAACACACTCAACAAATTGGTCAACTAATTATGCATCGCGTATCAAGCCACAAATCGCCCACAAACTTCTCAAAGACGCAGAATTAGCGCTACGAGAATAAATTAAACGCTAAAACAATCGCATCGCTCGAGATGCTGCAGTACAAGTCTGCTTTAACGCACTAATTGAATTGTGTAAATAGGCTTTCGGCTCTCAGATGTAAAACCTCGGGCTTGATTAGTTCCTCGCCCCCCTGATTGTGGCCTGTTGGTCGGGCATTGAGACATTCCCCGCCCGCCGTCCGCTCCACAACGGAAATTGCGGCCTACTTCGACTAAGCTATTTAATTAATGAATTTGGGTTGCTTCGTACAAGATGTGTTAAAAACAACCCGTTTGCCGTCCCCCCTTCAGCGTTTATCTTACCCAATCCCTTGCAGTTGGCGGTCTAAGTTCGCCGTTTAGTATATAATGTTGTTATTGAGCATTAGAAGTGTTTTAATAATTGCAGTAATTAACGATTGCTGCTCGAAAAGAGCGACGTGCCACACAACGAGCAGCGAAAGGGGGTGGCGGGGCCAAAATGAGAGATCGAGGCAGAAAAGTTGGGATTTTAACATACATAAATATTCGCAGTGAAATGGCATGCATTTAATTATTAGTCGTGCTCGGGACGCGATGAGATCCGCATCGCCCCCTCGATCGCAACTTCTTGATCAATTCGGCGTCAACATCGTTTAATTAACACTAAAGCAATTAGCTAAGGCTTTTACCTGCATGGTTGGGACTCCAGCACACGCTTCCTCTCGCTCTTTAAAACTGAAAAGTTTTCTCTCTCTCACTCACTCACTCACTCCGTCAGTGCTCTCTCTCTCTCTCGCTCTCTCTCTCTCTCTCTCTCTCTCTCTCCTCTAGTAAACACACGACAACTCCCCCAAAAGCGGAGTGCTCACTCTCTCCAAGAATGTTCCTAATGGTTTATTAAACCTTAAAGCATGTTGGAACAATGTTGTTTACTGACATTAATTCAGTTATTTGTAACTCTATTTTAGATGTTCGTCTGAAGAGGCGACGTCTTTAAAAAACCACGTGGGTGATTGTAACATACAACTAATATATAAATATATATGTTTTATTTAGTCCTGTTTTGTTATTATTAATGTTATATGCTATCTAATAACTACATACAATAGTTCTAAGCGAATAAATGTAATCTAATAATTAAAATACTATTTTAACTAAAAATATTGTTTTACATTTATTCATTTAGCAGACGCTTTTACCCAAAACAACTTAAGGTTTTTTCTTGATTAAATAAAAACAAAGTATTAATAAAATCGAATTAGTGCTGTTCCACTTTCTTTTCAGCTTGTTTTTATTTATAACAACTGGATATTTGAGCAGTCTCATGGTCCTAGCATGAATCTAGTATATATTTGATTATTATATATTATACGATATTTACACTTATATGTATATTGTTGGCAATGCTGTTGTACATTTTGCTGTCTATATATTTAATACAAAACCAAACTGGATAAAGTATCAGTATGTGTTATGCAATAACATATATGTAAAATGTCTAATCTTGATAGAAATGCAATATTTGTCAGTAAGTAATACTTGTAATAATCAGTCTGTTGCGTAGGTTATGCAGTGCGCTTAATGACGCGCAGATATTAGGCTGTCCGTAAATATGCCTGAACGGAAAAGCTGCACAGGACCCCGTTTCCGCGTTTGTCCTCATTACACTACTGATTGATCAGTAAGTTTACTTGGTTTTTTATAGTTTGTTTAAAATCTCAAACGGATTTTTTTTTTTGTAGTTCCAATATAATTACCAATTGTCTGAGCTAACAATTAATTAACCTTTTACCAGGTCCCGGGCAATATTTGCTGTTGCCTGTGTCTCGAAACATAACCAGGTGCCTACCTAGGCAGCATTTTTAGTCAGCACCGAAAACGGAAAACTACTGTCTTACTAGGCAGCTCTCTTGGTTTTGAAACACAGCTGACCTGATTTGATTTGGCACTACAAAACTACATATTGTCCATTACTGCAGTCTTTAATTAATATAATGAATATGCCAAGATTCAACTCTTTCTTGTTTTGATTTTTTATGTCTCATAGAAAAAAAATGACTGTAGAGGTTGAGAGAAAATTCGTTTGTTATGCAGAAATTATGGGAAAACTACAAGATATTGGAGGTGTGTTCACATCTTCTCATTATCCAAATCAATCATTGACTTTATACTTATATTCATTATTATACAGAATCCCAACAGTATTAAATACCCTTTCATTTGATGTCTTTTTCTTATATTTTCAATTTAGTGCTGTCGCGATTAATCACATCCAAAATAAAGTTGTTGTTTACATAATATATGTGTGTGTACTTTGTATATTTATTATGTAAATATAAATACACACACATACAGTAAATATTTAGAAAATATTTACATGTATATATTTATATACTTATATTATATATAAATATATTTAACATATAAACATAAGATATTTTTCATAAATATATACATGCATGTGTTTGTATTTATATATACATAATAGTAAATATACACAGTACACACACATATATTATGTAAACAAAAACTTTTATTTGGGATGCTATTAATCGTTCGACAGCACTAAATATCATATCTCTGTACAGCTGAATGCATCGGTCAGCGGCAGCTCCGAGACCAGTACTTCGACTCACCAGATTTCATCCTCACACTAAAAGATTTCTGGCTGAGATGCCGAGAGGGATTGTGGGAGTTGAAATGCCCTGCAGTTTCAGAAACTACTCCTGGCAATGACACCGAGACCCTTTGTACACGATACAGAGAGATAACCAGTCTCCCTCTGATTCAATCAGAAGTCAGCAGGATAATCAGGGAACACACCGCTGAAGGGAGTGAATCAAATTCCTCACAAAGGGAACAAATTGACAAAGTCGCAGAAAATGAGGACACCGAGATCTGTTCAGCAGATGACACAAAGTGGCTGGATGACCTCAATCTGGTCTGTTTTGCCGAGTTCAAGACCGAGCGCTGCTCTTACACGCTAGAGAGGGAGGCCGGTGCAGTGCGGGTGGATCTGGACCAGGCTGATTTCAGATATTGTGTGGGAGAGATTGAGGTTCTGGTGCCTGAAGGAGGTGACATGAATGCAGCTCTGCAGAGGATTACAGGCATTGCTGTAGAACTGGGTGAGTTTATGTCTGTGGACACACAAATCATATTGCTTTAGTACAATTGAGATTCTATTACAGGTTTGATTCATTATTAGCTAATTATATTACTAATAAATGCTAATACTAAAAGTTTTTTACGCTGATTTTAGTTCAAGTAACAAAAATATTATTTTATGGTTTCAGTTTCAGTTTTAGTATACTATAATAAACATGGCTAAGAAGGTTGATATCTGTTGCCTAATAAACCATAAATGTGACCATGGACCGCAAAACCAGTCATAAGTAGCACGGGTGTGTTTGTAGAATCAAAATGATTGATTTTTCTTTTATGCCAAAAATCATTAGGATATTAAGTAAAGATGTTCCATGAAGATATTTAGTAAATTTCCTACCATAAATATATCAAAACCAAATTTTTGATTAGTAATGCGTATTGCTAAGAACTTCATTTGGACAAGCGATTTTCTCAATATTGAATTTTTTTGCACCCTCAGATTCCAGATTTCCAAATAGTTGTATTTCAGCCAAATATTAACCTATCCTAACAAACCATACATCAATGGAAAGCTTATTTATTAAGCTTCCAGATGATGTAGAAATCACAAAAAAATACCCTTATGACTGGTTTTGTGGTCCAGGGTCACAAATGTCTAAAACACTTTGGCATCTATTGTTTATTAATAACCCTTTAGAATTATATATAAATAAAAACCTCTTTTCATTTAATAATATATACTGTATTTTTCTTGTCTCTCTCCACAGGTTTAAGCTGTGAGAAGAAAGTAAAGGGGAAAATGGATGTTTACCTTCAAAGATATCGACCTGAACACTATGCAAAGCTTCTTAGTGCTCATATTTTATGAGGAATCACTAGTGTAACATATAATTTGTAGTTTTTAAATTCTGTTTAATTTATGATTCATCTTTAATGCTCATATTTTAATGAGAAAATAAGCACTGGGAACATAAATTATAGTGTATTATTGTGATTAACAAATATATTAATTGTGTTTACGTGAGGTAAAGATTAATACAGAAAAATACAGTAGTTAATAAAAAAATAGTATTTAGGTAGTTATATATCATGGCAGTTTAGGTCAGTTAAACAGATATCTGATTAAAAATATGAAAACCTTGCAAGTATCTGTCTTTTTTTTATATATATATAAACAACAGCTTATTTTTTTCTATTTCTGTTATATAAATTTGAGTTATTGAGTTATAAGACTGCTCTCTTTCTAACAAGATTACATGTATCATGGACAATAGGTAACAACTAGCTCTTCAATTAAGTGTGCAGTAATTTTGTTGAGTTGCATATAAGTTTGATGTTAGATTGTTTGACCAATAGAATCATGTCTTATATGAAAATATAAAATATTGCAGATACTTTTATTTTGGTAGTTGCAAAATCTTGCAATTTGACCTAAATAGATTAGTGCATCATTGTAAAAGTCAACGTTTGCTCAGCAGAGGGCGCTGCTATCTTTGTTTTGAGCTGTTCGCTCAGCAAGCCAGCAGTTGGCGCAATGTTCCTGGACAACCACGGACAAGTTCATTCTAATCTGTTTTCACACCAGGTGGTTGGGTAATCTATACTGAACAGAATTCGAAATTATTAAAATGATACTAATGATTTATGACACATCAATTATCTATATATATTACACTGATTCATAAATAGCAGAAATAGATGTCCAATGATCACACGACACAACTGTAAATATGTTATGCTATTCTCAATGCTTTTCTCTTATGGACATCATGCCACCATGAAATATTTTTTATGATTCATAAATATTTAATTCTGTAACCGCAATACATTTGGTGTCAAATTGTTGGTATATGGATGTTAACACTATTTGCAAAATACATGTATAATTCAGAATAGATTCTAATTTACTGTAGGATAAAGTGTCAGAAAAAAAAAAAAAAACATTAATAAGAAGTCTCTTCTGCTCAACAAGCCTGCATATATTTGATCCAAAGTACAGCAAAAACAGTAACATTTTAAAATATTTTTACTATTTAAAATAATTGTTTTCTATTTCAATATATTTTAAAATGTAATTTATTCCTGTGACTTCAACGCTGAATTTTTAGCATCTTTACTCCAGTCACATGATCCTTCAGAAATCATTCTAATATTCTGATTTACTGCTGAAAAAAACTTTATTATTATGTTGAAAACAGCTGCGTACATTTTTTTCAGGTTTCTTTGATGAATATGAAGTTCAAATGGACAGCATTTATCTGAAATATAAATATTTTGTAACATTATAAATGTCCTGATCATCACCTGTGATCAATTTAAAGCATCCTTGCTAAATAAAGCTAAATAAAGTATTAATTTCTATAATTATATATATATATATATATATGTATATGTGTGTGTGTGTGTATATATATATATATATATATATATATATATATACACACACACACTATATTGCCAAAAGTATTCAGTCACTCCCCGTCTAATGAACAGGTTTGACTACTTTAGTAATTTCTATGAGTAGAAATCTTAATGTTTAAGCATATAATGATATTCTAGGGAATTGTGTGCTTCTAATTTTATAGCAACAGTTTGGACAGGGTCCTTTTCTATTCTAACATGACAGTGCCTCTGTGTATAAGGCAAGGTTCAAAAAGAAATGGTTGATTCAGTCAGTCTGGTCTGCATAAAGCAAAGTCCTGATCTCAGCTGAACACCTCTGGTGTGACTTTAAATGCAGACCTTGAGCCAAAAACTCATTACCAAACACCAATGAAAGTTGTCAAACCTGTTCATTAGAAGGGACTCTTGCACTACACTAACTGTTGCATGCCACCTCAGACTACAATTCCCATCATCCATTGCACTGACGACACGCACAGCTGATCACACACCCTACATAAACCATGGACTTCCTCTTCCTCTCTGCCGAGTATTGTTTAGCATATATCCTAGTGATAGCTACTCCACAGAGCCCTCTCAGTTGTTATAGTTTTGCCTTGTAAGTTTTCTCGTGTTTGATACCTGCCTGTGTTTCCTGGATTAACCCTTTGCCTTGCCGTTTGGACATTGTTTGCACCTCGTTTGCACCTCGTTTGGATTATTGCTGTGTGGATTCTCTCTTGCCTTACCCCTGTTGGATATTGTTCGCCGATCAATTGATCCCCACGCTTGCCCTAGGACTACTCTTTGTCTTGCCATTTATATACCTGTTTGACCCATGTCTGTGTGATGACCTTGCCTTTGAATAAAGCTTGCAAATGGATCCGCTCGTCTCACGTCTTGTTTGCCCCATAACAATATATACTGACTCCAAGCTTTTGAATGATATAGTGCATAATGTTACAAAAGCTTTTATTTCAGATAAATGCAGATCTTTGGATTTTCTTTTTAATTATTCCTCAAACAATCCTAAAAAAAATGTACTCTACTGTTTTAAATATTGATAATACATATATAATAAATAATAATAATAATAATAATAAATGTTTCTTAATCAGCATATTAGAATAATTTCTGAAGGATCACGTGACACTGACTGCGGAAAATTCAGCTTTAATCACAGGAATAAATTACATTTTAAAATATATTCAAAGCAGTTATTTTAAATGTAAAAAATATATCACAATATAACTGCTTTTGCTGTATTTTGGATCGATTCAACATCCATGTTGATCCTGGAATAACATTCCAATCAACCAATCAGAATTCAGGGATAAGTTTAAAAGAAATGTCAATTTTAGCCTTACAACTAGAGTTAGGTGCTTCTATACCCTTGTTATTCAACTATCATTTCCCTCTGATTTTAGGGATAAATTATGGATAGGGTTAGGTTTAGGGGTAGGGATAGGGTTAGGTGTAAATGCAGGCTGACATGGATCAACATTACTGTCCAAAATTATAGATTTAACTCAATCCCTACCCCTAAACCTACTCCTACCCATCATTTATTCCTAAAAGAGGGAAATGATAGCTGATTAACACCTAACCCTGATCAAAGTCTAAAACAAATATTTCCTGAAAAGTTATCCCTCAATTCTGATTGGTTGATTGGAATGGCGTTCCAGGATCAACAAGGATGTTGATCCAGGAACATGTTGTACTTGGTGAAATCAAGCTCACCGTGAGCAGAAGAGAATTCTTTTAAAAAACAAAAAAATCTTACTGTTCAAAAAACGTTTGACTGGTAATACACACACACACACACACACATGTATATATATATATACATACAAACCCGATTCCAAAAAAGTTGGGACACTGTACAAATTACAAATAAATAAGGAATGCAATAATTTACAAATCTCATAAACTTATATTTTATTCACAATAGAGTATAGAGGCCGGAAAACCATACTGGATGCCCGTGATCTTCGGGCCCTTAGATGGCACTGCATCACATAAAGGAATGCTACTGTAATGGAAATCACAACATGGGCTCAGGAATACTTCCAGAAAACATTGTCGGTGAACACTATCCACCGTGCCATTCGCCGTTGCCGGCTAAAACTCTATAGGTCAAAAAAGAAGCCATATCTAAACATGATCCAGAAGCGCAGGCGTTTTCTCTGGGCCAAGGCTTATTTAAAATGGACTGTGGCAAAGTGGAAAACTGTTCTGTGGTCAGACGAATCAAAATTTGAAGTTCTTTTTGGAAAATTGGGACGCCATGTCATCCGGACTAAAGAGGACAAGGACAACCCAAGTTGTTATCAGCGCTCAGTTCAGAAGCCTGCATCTCTGATGGTATGGGGTTGCATGAGTGCGTGTGGCATGGGCAGCTTACACATCTGGAAAGGCACCATCAATGCTGAAAGGTATATCCAAGTTCTAGAACAACATATGCTCCCATCCAGACGTTGTCTCTTTCAGGGAAGACCTTGCATTTTCCAACATGACAATGCCAGACCACATACTGCATCAATTACAACATCATGGCTGCGTAGAAGGAGGATCCGGGTACTGAAATGGCCAGCCTGCAGTCCAGATCTTTCACCCATAGAAAACATTTGGCGCATCATAAAGAGGAAGATGCGACAAAGAAGACCTAAGACAGTTGAGCAACTAGAAGCCTGTATTAGACAAGAATGGGACAACATTCCTATTCCTAAAATTGAGCAACTTGTCTCCTCAGTCCCCAGACGTTTGCAGACTGTTATAAAAAGAAGAGGGGATGCCACACAGTGGTAAACATGGCCTTGTCCCAACTTTTTTGAGTTGTGTTGATGCCATGAAATTGAAACTAAACTTATTTTTCCTTTAAAATTATACATTTTCTGAGTTTAAACATTTGATATATCATCTATGTTGTATTCTGAATAAAATATTGAAATTTGAAACTTCCACATCATTGCATTCTGTTTTTATTCACAATTTGTACAGTGTCCCAACTTTTTTGTAATCGGGTTTGTGTATATATATATATATATATATATATATATACAGTGCCTATAGAAAGTCTTCATACCCCTTCATTTTTTCCCATTTTGTTATGTTGCGTTATGTTAAACTGCTATAATTTACCCCTCCCCCCCTCCCACATTAATCTACACCCCACTCACCATAATGACAAAGCAAAAACCAGATTTATCACAGCTTGGCAATTTTTTAAAAAAGGAAACACTGATAAAATGACATTGCACAAGTCTTCATACCCTTTGCTTTGAAACTAGAAATTTAGATCAGGAGCATTCCAGATTCACTGGATCATCTTTGAGATGTTTCTATACTCTGACTGGAGTTAACCTGTGGCAAATTCAGTTGATTGAACATGATTTGGAAAGGCACACACACCTGTCTATATAAAGTTTAACAGCTGAAATGGATGTCAGAGCAAAAACTAAGCCATGAGGTCAAAGGAATGGCCTGCAGAGCTGAGAGACAGGATTATGTTGAGACAGATCTGGGGAAGACTATATAAAAAAAAATCTGCTGTGTTGAAGGTTCACAGGAGCATTTGGCCTCCATAATCCTTAATGGATGAAGTTTGGAACAATCAGGACTCTTCCTCTGGCCAATCTAGCCTCCTGGCCAAACTGAGCAATCGAAGGAGAAGGGTCTTGGTTAGAGAGGTGATCAAGACACTGATGGTCACTCTGGTTGAGCTCCATGATCTTATATGGAGATGGGAGAAACTTACAGAAGGACAAACATCACTGCGACACTCCACCAGTCTGGGCTTGATGACAAAGTGAACAAACTCAAGCTTCTCCTCAGTAAAGACACATGAAACCCTGCTTGGAATTTACAAAAAATACTCCCAAATAACTCTCAGACTATGAAAAAAAGATTCTCTGGTCTGATGAACCTCAATTCCTTATTCATGTCTGAGGGAAACCAAGCAACGCGTATCACCTGCATAATACCATCCCAACGGTGAAGTATGGTGGTGGCAGCATTATGCCATGGGAGTGTTTTTCAGCGGCAGGGACTGGGGAAGTGATCAGAGAAGACAGAAAGCTGAATGCAGCTAAATACAGAGATATCCTTAATGAAAACCTGGTTCAGAGCGCTCAGAACCTCAGACTGGGCTGAAAGTTTACCTTCCAACATGACAATTACCCTACGCACACAGCCAAGACAATGCAGGAGTGGCTTAGGGACGACTCTATGAATGTCCTCGAGTGGCCCTGCCAGAGCTGGGACTTGCAACCAATCAGACATCTTTGGAGAAACCTATAAATGGCTGTCCACCAATGGTCCCCAGCCAACCTGACAGAGCTTGAGATGATCTAAAGAGAAGAATGGCAAAAAACAACAAAACAAATGCAGATGTGCAAAGCTTGTTGCATCATACCCAGAAAGACCTGAGGCTTTAATTGTTGCCAAAGTGCTTTAACTAAGTTTTGAGTTAAGGGTATGAAGACTTGTGCAATGTCATTTTTTCAGTGTTTCCTTTTTAATAAATTTGCAAAGTTGTGATAAATTTATGTGGGAAAAAAAAGTAATTTATAGCAGTTTAACAACGCAACATAAAAAAAAATGAAATGAAGGGGTATGAAGACTTTCTATAGGCACTATATATACATATATATATATATATATATATATATATATATATATATATATAAACACACATATATATATTTATGAGGAGTTTATTTGCAAAAACAGATAACTCAATTTTTTAAGATTGTCAAAAATCATGTTTTTTATTATGTTATATATACAGTGTGTGTGTACAGATAGATAGATAGATAGATAGATAGATAGATAGATAGATAGATAGATAGATAGATAGATAGATAGATAGATAGATAGATAGATAGATAGATAGATAGATAGATAGATAGATAGATAAACACGTCAGGGAAGGTCATGAAGGTTACAAGCTCACATGCAAGGCTGAAATAAAAGAGAGCTGGTATGGTAGAGAGATGCAAGAGCTATTTATTTCAGCCCGAGACTACAGCTTGAGTGTGGAGAGAAGGCTTTTATGAGGAAATATTAGGAGAGGTGAAATATGTTTAATAAGGCCTTTTCTATTTCTATTATTTATAGAAATAGAAAACATAAGGCCTTTTCTATTTCTATTATTTCTAATATTTTATATTGATATCACTGAGAAAATGACTCTAGATATTTGCTTTTGATAGACTAACTCTCTTCTTTGTTTTTTAATTTTTATAGTAATGAAAGGAAGCTATTGTTCAAGGTTTGACAGGATATAATTAAAGTGCCATTATTTCAGAGGAACCTTCAGATGGGAACTGGGTGACAGAGGGAGACAGAGGTGTATTTTTCGCATCAAAACCATTGGAGGCCTTGTCATTTTTGCTAATAAAAGCTTTAGCTTATCTGCTTACAATCCCGCATGAATTCATTCACATTCAAGTTCTCACAGTCTCACAACCCCCCCCCCCCCCCCCCCCCCTCTCTCTCATTCCAAACAATCAGTGACCTTCCTGTCATCTATTACACTTACACAGGTGATCAAATGAAGCCACATGGCGCTGTTGCTTTGAAAGTTCTCACATTTGACTCCTCTCACAGCAGCTGCTTTACACTATTTTGGTTTGGCTTTGGCAGAGTCTGTGACTGCAGCCCCTTTACACACACACACACACACACACACACATCTGGTTTTAATCATCTCCAATGAGTAATAAATGAATCTAAAACACATCTGCACTGTGTATCTTTAAGAGAGCACACCTAACATATTCAGAGGACTTTTGAAGCATGTTAACAAGTTCTCATGTGAGGTATCAAGGTCCAATGTATGCAGTTTTGTGTATTTTTGCGACTTTGGCGCCCCCTGGAGTTAGTGGAATTTACTGTCGTAAATATTTTTTAATATAATAATAACAGTGGAGGCTAGAAGGGATATACCTCCAACCGGAAATGAACAAGGAAATTTAATTTTCTATCTATTAGATTGTGTTTTATTAACGTCTACACCTACCCCTTACAATAATTAAAAAAAAAATAGTAATTGTTGTACAGTGTGACAAAAATTACGCTGCATTGATGTGCGTAAAAAAGCATAACGGCTAATGCTAACGGAAAGGAGACAGAGGCACTTCTCGTTCATTCCTATGGTATCCGTAAACAGTGATTGGGTGTCGCACAACTCTTTATTGAAATTCAGTAACGTCAAGGCTGTAATGCGATTGGTTATTACGGCACACGTGATCCAAGTTAGCTGTTACACTTTCTCCAATAGTAAGTATTAAGGCCCGTTCACACCAAATATTTATCTGATTTTTTGTAACTTATTTCAAAGAGTGAAACTTTCATAAGTTGTAGATTCATTACGTCAAGTAAAACATATCAAAAGTTTTATTTGTTTTAATTTGGATGATTAGGGCTTACAGCTCACGAAAGTCAAAAATCGAGTATAGGCCTATCTCACATTTGAGTTTCAATTAATGACCATCTCTACAGTATAAATTCCGGGTATCTCTTGTTCTTTGAAACCACTATAATGGGGAAGACTGCTGATTTACAGTAGCAATGGTCCAGAAGACGATCATTGACGCCCTCCACAAAGAGGGTAAGTCACAGAGGGTCATTACTGAAAGGTGTAGCTGTTTACAGAGTGCTGTATCAAAGCATATTAAATGCAAAGTTGACTGGAAGGAAGAAATTGGGTAGGAAAAGGTGCACGAGCAACAGGGATGACTGCAAGATTGAGAATACTGTCAAGAAAAGCCGATTCAAACACTTGGGACTGAAGCTGGAGTCACCACGCTCAGACATCTTCAGGAAAAGGGCTACCAGGCCACTTCTGAAACAGAAACATCGTCAGAAGCATCTTACCTCGGCTAAGGAGAAAAAGAACTGGACTGTTGCTCAGTGGTCCAAAGTCCTCTTTTCAGATAAATTTAAATTTCATTTGGAAATCAATGTCTAGAGGAAGACTGGAGAGGCACAGAACCCAAGCTGCTTGAAGTCCAGTTTGAAGTTTCCACAGTCAGTGATGATTTGGGGTGCCGTGACGTCTGCTGGTGTTGGTCCATTGTGTTTTATCGAGTCCAGAGTCAATGCAGCGGTCTACCAGGAGATTTTGGAGCACTTTACACTTCCATCTGCTGACTAGCTTTATGGAGATGCTGATTTCCTTTTCCAGCAGGAATTTAGCACCTGCCCACAGCGCCAAAACCACTTCCAAGTGGTTTACTGACCATGATATTACTGTGCTTGATTGGCCAGCCAACATGCCTGACCTGAACCCCATATGGAATCTATGGGATATTTTCAAGAGATAGATGAGAAACAGTCGATCCAACAATACAGACGAGCTGAAGGCTCAATAGTGCCTCAGCAGAGCCACAGGCTGATCGCTTCCATGCCATTCCTCACTGATGCTGGAGTTTGTGCTAAAGGAGCCCTAACAAAGTATTGAGTGATTAAATGAACATACTTTAAAGAACTTGAACTTTTCTGTTTTGCAAATCCTTTTTTTGATTGATCTTAGGAAATATTCTAATATTTTGAGCTACTGGATTTTTGACTTTCATGAGCTGTAAGCTGTAATCATCAAAATTAAAACAAAAAAACTTTTAAAATATTTGACTTTACATGTAATGAATCTAGAATATATGAAAGTTTAACTTTTTGAAATAAGTTGCCACAAAAACCTTTTCAAGATATTCACATTTTTTGAGATGCACCTGTTTATATAACAATAAAGATATAGTTCTATATTAAAGAATAGCAGAGTCCACACCACAGCTATAACGGTAAAGGCACAGAGAAACAATATTGTTGGAATCACTTTCAGAACGATTTTTTTCAGCTGATGAACAATAAAAACTTTGACAGCCAATCAGAGTCAATGCTGTTATAACTAGCTCAAGAATTTAAAGCAGCAGACGAGCGTGCACTTTCAGACAATATCGTCCACTGGTGAGACCGCTAATATTGTTATCTTTATAGTTATCTTTAAAGTTATCATTCTTGGTGTGAATGTGACTTTACAGACAATCTCTGAACTGGCTGTACACTGCTTTTGTTGCTGCCATAATGCAATCTGCCCTTTTGGGCGGAATTTTGTCGCCAAACTTGCAAACTCCAAAAACAGACATGGGAAAGAAACAGAAGCCATTCATCTTATTAGAAGTCAGTGTGCTGTCAGAATGAATTTGAAACTGATATCGCAAGGTGAAAAAACAAAACTAGCAAACTTACATACAGTTTCTTTAAGTAACCTATGTTTTTGAATTATTAAGGGTTAAAAGTGCATATGACATTGCGAGATGACATGTTGCGCAATAGTTTTTTTAGGGTTAATTAGTGTGACAGAAATAGTTCATGCATTTGATAATATGATACAAGGTCAATAAATCATACGACGAAATGTTTACATGCAGCTGTTGTGGCTCACCCAAGTAAATAAATAAATAAATTGATGAATCATATTGGAAATAAAGAAGCAGTTTAATATTTCGATGCATTGCAATGGGTGATGTTCAGAGGTATATGTGACCCTGGACCACAAAACCAGTCACAAGGGTAAATTTTATTTTATTTTGCTGAGATACAACTATTTGGAAATCTGGAATCTGAGGGTACAAAAAAAAAAAAAAAAAAATATATATATATATATATATATATATATTTATTTATTTATTTTTTTTGCAGGACTGTTTATGCATGCAATTGTTTTTACATAATTTGCATATATATATATATATATATGTTTAGGACTTAAATTAAGAACAGTAGGTTGCATATACAGTATAGACGATAATTGTGGGTTTTCTCTCTAAAAAGAAAAGCAATGTCCTATCTAATTTATCATCACACTCCTCTGAGGCTATAAAGCTACATCCGAGTTCCTGTAACAGTTCTGTCACTTCTCATTTCACATGTGTGCATATCTAAAGGAACCAGTGACCCAGGAACTTGAGCTCTCAAGTCTCTTATCCTTATGTATCAACAGTTAACCAAAGGTTAAGCCATAATTCATTTGTCATAAACTGATGATTCACCCACGTATCCCTTAACTATAATGTCATTTGTAACCATTTTATTGAAAGTTTGTTTTGATGACAAATAATGTAAATATACTATAATTGTATTACTTATTGTATAGGCAATACAATGTAAAACTACTGTGAGCAATTCCCTGTTTTAATTATCAGTGCCTTATGGCAAATTCCTAAAATTAATTAGACCAAATCACATCCAATGGCCATTACAAAATAAACCCAGAAATGCTTCTTTGGCCTAACCAAATTTGTAAACTAAGCTGAATGTGGAATGCTGTTTATTGCATGAAACAATCTAGATACACATATTTTACATTCTGACAGCTGTTTATGTCAGGAAAGCAGAGCCCAGGTTTGTTTAGACTACCAGTATGCGAGTCATTTGCCAAGTATGCTACATTCAGACTTTGGTTTTCTGAGTGCTTACAACTAAGGGCACAAGGGTGATTCACTACATATGATTCATTATAATGTCTACTAAGTGGAAACCAGTTATTCCGATGGTGCTAAGCTAAATAGAAATATAATTTTGCTTATGTGAATGTCTTAGCGACTCTGTTTTAAGAAAACGCATAACCAGCGATATCCCTTCACTGCTTACTAGTCTTAATCCAATTTCAGCAACACTTTGCATTCACTTTTTAGAAGCTGGTAGAGCTTTGGCCTCTGAAGACGTTTAAGATTACACATGTGAAACTGATTCTTTAGTGTGGAGCACAGTGCTCACGCTATGCATGTCTACATTTAGTCATGCAAAAGTGAAACGCTGAAAGTATTTTAAACGGTCAGAGGGTAAGAGCAACATGCACTGTACTTCTGTCTAGTGCAAAATAACCCAACAAAAGTGAATAAATGTGTATTAAAATAGTGCTATGCGGTAACAAACTGGTTATCGGTGGATGTTAAGAGATTTTTAATTTAACTGATATCGATTGATATTGGATATTTAATTGTTCATGCTCATTTTCTAAATTTTTACTAGTGCTGTCAAACGATTAATCGCATCCAAAATAAAAGCTTTTGTTTACATAATATATGTGCGTACTGTGTATATTTACTATTACGTATATATAAAAACACACACATACAGCATATATTTAGAAAATATTTTCATGAATTTACATGTATATATTTATATTCATATAAATATATTTAATATATAAACATATTTTTATTAAATATATACATGCATGTGTGTGTATTTATATATGCATAATAAATATACACAGTACACACACATATATTATGTAAACAAAAGCTTTTATTTTGGACGCAATTGATCGCGATTAAGTACTAATTTTTACATATACAATATTAATATTTAAACCAAACAATAAAAATAATAGTTTAAGAAAAATCTTTAGAGCTATCAAAATATATTTCAAAATTTTCTTACTGTATATTACACCGTATAGTGATACCTAAATTCACTTTTAGCATTTTAAACGATTGATTGTAGTTTTGAGTGTTACCATTTTATTTGATTTAAAATTCTATTGCATAGAATTTAAATATCATCCATGTATCATTAATAAAGTATCTTATCTAATCAGTTTTCGTATATAACAAATAATTGTAAGTATCGCTCCCAGAATTTCCTAACTAAATAAAGGAAAAACAGTCAACACAATTTGATTCACTGATTCAGAATCAGTAACCAGTCCTTTAACACTGTACTGGGATCAGTACATCGATGTGTTAAATTTAGCACAATAAAAAAAAGAAATCATGCAGAAATCAGACTTACAAGGCATAACATTTTATTATACAGATAAATACCATACGTTTTCAAATGATAGAAATACGTGGGGCTAACCCATGGGCTTGAAATGAAACAGAGATGAGTTTTTTGCATTCAAGGGTTCAAAAAGAATTCCTGCATCCTCAGCATTTCAAATAACGTCGAATCATATAAAGGCTTAGCATCTTAATTCTGATGATGTGTGAGATGTAATGCTTGATATAAAGGAGCTATACTGCTTTTGACAAAATACAATTGTGCATTTCTATAGAAAAATATCTTAGAATTCATATTGTAATGGCTGTGCTCTGTAAAAATGCTTATAAATAGAATAAACCTCATATAGTATATAAATGTTTTTTGTTTGTGCAACATTTGTTTTTAGAAAAATAACTCCATGTCCTGCCCTTTTAGCATAGGAGCTCATAACTCTCCTTCAGAAAACATATAAAAAGAGCCCGTACACATTGCACTGCATTGTTCCACAGAACTGAAATCCAACCAAATAAACATCACATCCTTCAAGAGTAAAGTTTTATGCCTTAAACATATTTTACCTTAGCTGTTTTGAATCAAATATACAGGTGTTAATGCATTTAAAGACCCCATGCAAACGAAAACTAAAAGCAAAAGAGGGTTTGAAGAAGAGAAACTGAGTTTTCCAAGCCCTTGTACACTCACCAAACACTAGAAACGATATCTAGAATGCTATATATAATAAATAAACCTTCTGAAGAGGGAAACTGCACATAAATATAAGAATAACAAATAAAAGTCAAATTTCAGGATGTACCAAAAAACTAATTTTACAATATAGTGGCACATTTAAATTGAATCCCCAATGACTCTTGTCAGTCAGAATTTGCATACTACAGATTTAAGACAAAGACTTCATCTCATACGAGGCTTTTATTTCCTTTTCTATGTTGTTTGAGGTAAACTGAAGTACTGTTAAAGACTCTTAAAGGCAATGTCCTACTTCCTCTAGCGCCACCCGACTCTGGCACTACCTGACTTTTGATATCCAAAACATCCAAGGTCATAAACATGCAAGCAAGCCCTCGACATCGTCTTTTTTTTTCTTTTCTCAAAACATCTCACCTGCTGTCACATGTCAAACCAGACATCTGAAGCACAATAACTCTTGCACAACATCGCATGCACGATGGCAAAGGCTTAATTTACATAACACGACAAAACAGTCAATTCCCAGAATTCAATAAATAACACGCTTTATAAGACTTTTTGATTGGTTTTGCCATGATCTAAATGGATGTGTTCAACAGAGAGTGGGAAACCACAGATCTTGAACTCTAAACTTTTCGTATTTTTCCATCTCTTAAATACTGGGACAGAATTACAATGCCCCTATTTGGTGAACAATTAAACTATGCAAGTGTAAAAAATAAATCATATTGCACATTTTTAATAAATAATATAATATTTTCCCTTGTCAAAAAAAGTGGGAGTGACTTTGCTTCGCATTGAATTCAAACACGATTTTCAATGAGGTTAACAAACATAAAGTTACATGAAAACAAAAAACTAAACGTGAGGAGTACAGTAGGGAGCATCGATTCAAGAGCTTCTGAGAAGAACTTAGGAGATGCTAGAAGAAACTGCAGTGGGTCGGTAAAGGGTGTAAGACGGATAAGTGACGCTGGTGTGCGCGTTCGGTTTCCTCGGGCCAGGCTGGCTGGAACGTATGCCCGCTGCAGCAAAGCCCCCTGAATGCATTCCTCTGGCACTGCAAGCACATCTCCCAGTTACACGTCAGATGGTAAATGAGTAAGGCAGCTGCTCTTGCCCATCACGCAAAAGTGCATCATCAAACATTTTCAGTTAAGTCTCTGCCAGAGACCTATGGAGTTGCTGATATTAAGGCTTTCCGTCAGCAGATAAGAGTCGCGTTGCACTGCATTCTCTTCTTCGGTTTCCATTTTAATGGTCATTTTTCCCCAAAAAATATTTTCATCTCTTTTGCCAGAGCCACATGATATTAGACCACACCATTCTCAGAGATGATGCTCTGGGTTTCAAACTCCCATATGCTGATTCTTCAGCTCCCTCTGCCCTCTGGAGACTGCCTGGTGCCATTTGGATTTCAGAAAGGTCATTGACACTGTGTGGGTCGCCATCCAACACTAAAAGTGGTTATAATAATGAAATACAGGGTTAAAAGTTACAGTACATCCATAACAAATGCAGATGGGGCTAGTTGTCTCAGAGGCTGTAGATAGCAGGTCTTATGGATGTTGGCTTCAAACAAAACTGTAAAAAAACTCTATTTTAAAGGTTGAACGATCTATGGAATGTAGAAAGTAGACAGAAACAATTAAGGTCAACTTATAGGTCATTTAGTATGAGCAAGAAATTATGAACGTTAAGTTTTGTGGTGAGGGGTCAACTAACAGGTTGCTGAGCTTGCTCAGTTTGATGCAATATATATATATATACACTTTTCAGTGTCTAAAACTTGATGTCAATTGTTAAGTTGATACAACTGTTTTTTTGTGAAATATATTCTCCAATCACCATATGTTGGTAATAACTGTTGGTTAAAAAGTGAAAATAAAGAACTATATATAATGAAGATAGAACTTATAATTTTTGGTACAAGGTTAAAGTCATCAAAGATTTATTTTATATTTATATATTTTATTTAATTTCTGTTGGTAAAATCAACTCTATTGTGCTGATTTCTGAATTAGCTTTTTTGCAGAATTTTTTAATAGTGCTGTCAAACGATTAATCGCAACTAATTGCATCCAAAATAAAAGTTTTTGTTTATATACTGTATGTGTGTATACTGTGTATATTTATTATGTACATATAAATGCACACACATACAGTATATATATTGAAAATATTTACATGTATATTTATATTCATAATTTATATTATATATATTATGTAAACGTAACATATTTTTCTTAATTATATATATGCATGTGTTTGTATTTATATATAAACATACACAGTGCACATACATATTATGTGAACAAAAGCTTTTATTTTGGATGCGATTAATCGCGATTAATCTTTAGACAGCACTATTTTTTATTATTATAATTTTGCTGAAAAGCATATAATAGGCTGTTTGACAGCAGGCTCTGACAGCTTACCCATATAATGTGATGACATGCCTCGCTATTATATTAGATGAATGGTCAACGTTTTAAAATGATGAAGTCTAAATTTTTACTAAATGCAATATTACATGCAATAATAAAGCAATGGTAGAATTCATTACAATGCACTTGGTGAAAAATGTCATCAAAAATTCACACAGAGATTATTAAGAGAGTTGCTGAGTATATTTATGTCAATTTTTTCAGGATTCTTTGATGAATAGAAATTTCAAATCTTTTGTAACATTACAAATGTATAAATTGTCATTTAACATTAACATTATAAAAAACTGACCTCAAACCTTTGAATAGTATAAAAATTGGTGTATAAACTATTTTCACTCAGTAACAAGTTGAATTAAACTTGACATTTTGAAGTAGAAAAACAAATAGTATTTTCTTATAAAATCTACTTCAGTAATCTTTGTCTTTTACAGTTTTGGAAAATCAAGTATAATGTATGAATATAAAAAAGTTTACCTGAGATGGTAGTGTTTCATGTAAGGAAATGGACAAAAATGATTGCCAATCCAATATTCAAAAGCATCACCATGGCAACCAAAATTGAGTTAGGACCCTGAGTTAAAAGAAACACAATGTAACAATTCCAGCAATAATCCATAAAACACATATCTGTAAGTATAAACAAGACACTTACAGATTCTTCCGCTACGGTTTCATTGGCCATATCTATGCTGGCTTTCTTGGTTTCAGCTAAGCTCTTTGGTTTGATAGACTCTTGTTTCCTGATCTTGGGCTCTGGTTTGGGAGTGGGCGCCCTGACCATTTTGGGTGGTGGAGGCATCCTGGCCAGGCTAGACTGCGTCATCTCAGGCTCTTCATCTTCTGGTTCCTCTGGTGGAGGCAACTGCACCACCGGCTTCACGTAGTAACTGTGATAAGCAGCATGTAGCTGGCCATTACCTGTGCTGGCAGGTTTGGGCAGGGGTCCAGGGGCCTTTGGTGGGGGAACGTCCTGTAGCTTGATGGCCGGTACAGGAGGAGGGGTGGATACTTTGGTGATCTCTGTCACAATGGAGGCTTTCTCTTCTTTGCTTGTCTTGCGAGCTACACTACTACTGTCCTTGCTTATCTTTCGGGCTACACTGCTGTTGTCCTTGCGGCTGGCGCTGGGGTTGGGTGCTTGGCTCTGTTGAGGGGAGTGAGGAGGTGACGGGGTTGGGCTCTGGGCAGGAGAGTGGCTTGGAGTCGTGCCGCGCCGATAGAAAGGGCTGCCAGAAGGCTTCTCCTTCTCCTTCTCCTCTTTAGGTGCTTCCTCCTTGATCTCCTCCACCGGCTCACTGAACTTTTGTTTGATGTAGTCAAGTCCTGAAAGGGAGGCATAAAATGTTGGACAAAGTCAGAGAAATTATAACACAAGTTCACCAGCAATTTGACAATTTATGATATAATTATTACAGATTATCACTCTATCAGTGTCACTCTGGTTCTTAAAGAAATATTGTAAAGGGATATTGTGTGTTAAAGGGATAGTTCACCCAAAAATGAAAATCCGAGAGCTTTCTAACCCTGCATAGACAGCCACGCAACTGACACATTCAGTGTCCAGAAAGGTAGTAAGGACATCGTTAAAATAGTCCATGGTTCAACCTTAATTTTAATTTTTTTACAATGTCCTTACTACCTTTCTGGGCCTTGAACGAGTCAGGATCAGGATTTCATCAAAAATATCTTAATTTGTATTCCGAAGATGAATGAAGTTCTTAGGGTTTGGAACGACATGAGGGTGAGTAATTAATAACTTTAATTTTGGGATGAACTGTCCCTTTTAAATGCAGCTTCATGTGTTACTAATGGAAACCTTCTCAAGTCTATTCTGTAAAATAAAAACAGTTTTGGTAATGTGTGCGAATTTTTCTAGTTCTAAAAACACGGTTTGCTCAGTCACCCTGTCAATGAAAACTCTGTCCAATCTGGATCAATTAACTGGTGAAACTGCTTAGATGACAGCAACCAAACTATGAATGACGCAGTGCTAAGTTTGCATAATAGAGCTTTCCGGGAAAATCATACGACTCCAACTAGCTTAAGCCCAAACAATTTAACTGCAGTTTAATTCACTTGACATCTCTGGCATCCATGATGACCAGCTTCAAAGAGTGCGAGGGCATTCTTAATGCTTAAAGTAACCTCTGAAGATAATTTCTCACAATAACTTGATAAGAGCTCATACTTTATGGAGGGTCTATTCTGCTTCTTTCTGTCTGATCTGAACTCCTGTCACAAGTTCCTGGCATTGTTTGCATGATTTACTGGTCTAAAGAGACCATGTTAGCTCACTGCAGGCATAATTCACTGCCCGTCTCCTCAATGCAAGGTGCACAGAAGCCAGGTGCTGCCCTGACCTTATGACCCCCAACAGTTCATCTCTCTCTTTCTTTATTTATGCCGTTTCAGTACAACCTGTCATTTACAGAAGACATTTATGTACTTATATGAGCAGCTATTAACTAAATTAATTGTTCTTAAAAATCATTAAGCAGAACACATACTAATGAAAGAAAATATGTATCTATCAACATTCAGATTGATTTTGATCATATTATGTCTCATGTTACAAGCCATTGTATAGAGTGTTGTTCTCTAACCCACGCCAAGAACTGTTAATCTTGTAGTTGCGGAGCAACTTAAAAATAAAGTCCACATAATGCTCTAAGATTGCTTTGATCTCTCTTTAATCCTCAAGCAAGGCTCTGAAAGTGGAAGTCTGCTACCCTGGGATGGCACAATAGAAAAATACTGTATTTGATAAACAAAACAATTAATACAATGTACTTGAGCAATTTTATTCAATATAATTTTAATATTAAATCCTGCATTACTATAAAATGCTCAGCACACATAAATGAAAAAAATGTATTAACTCAGAAATTGCTTGTATTTTTTTGCGAAACTTTCTCCAATACTCTATTTACAACTTGACTAGTGCTGTCAAACGATTAATCGCATCCAAAAATAAAAGTTTTTGTTTACATAATATATGTGTATGTGCAGTGTATATTTATTATGTATATATAAATGCATGTGTGTGCATTTATATATACATAATGTTTAGAAATGTTAACAATGTTAAGAAAATATTTACATGTAATTACATGTATATATTTATATTCATATAATTTATATTATATATAAATGTATTTATTATACAGTATAAACATAAATTTTTTCTTAAATATATACATGCATGTGTTTGTATTTATATATACATAATAAATATACACAGTACACACACATATATTGTGAACAAAAACTTTTATTTTGGATGCGATTAATCATTTGACAGCACTATTTTTTACTTACACAACTACAAAGGCAACACAAAAATGCACAATAGAAGTAGAACAGTGATTCCTAAACAGAGTTGCATGTAAACTGAACTAGCATATATATATATATTTTAATTGAATCCTTTTTTTAGAAGAGTGAAAAGATTAAAATAAATAAATAATAAATATATTTAAAGGAATCGTTCATGTAAATAAATGTTACTTTAATTATTTAAATATATATATATTCTGTTTCTTTGTATTTTCCACAGATGACGGCTATAATGGATAATCCTGGCCATATTCCAGCTCCATTAGACAGTGCTATGTGGGGGAACGTTCTGTTTAAATCCTCTGGAGCATTGCACCCTCGCCGACCTTAAATTAGACCAAACGTCAATAACAAGAGGTATTCATTTAATAGTTGATGGGATGGAAAGGCCTCATCTTCTAAGGTTGTGCCGGAGTTACGCAATCACATCCGCTGCCTTTGTGGATTAGATTATGGCACCTGTGCTGTGCAGTTATAAAAAATTATTTTCTTAAATCAATATATTTGCCTTGTTTTTCAATAAAAAAGAAACATCCAAACATCGTTAAATAAGACTTGTTTTCAGAGAAGATATCTTGAATTAGGTTCTCTAACATTAATTATTAAAAGCCAGAAAAAACTTAAGTGTATATATATATGTATATAAAGACAAAGACAAAAAGATTAGAAAATGATTTTTATGTTGTAACAATACAAAAAGCAATGCTACTTGTTAATTAAATAACTCAATTCTGGAAAGTCCTTGTTACCTTAAAAGAAGATCACAATATGAGGCATCAAGATGTATAATGAGAGCTGTCATGTTATCATGTGAAATTCAACTCCAAAAATAAGTGGTGGCAATAGAACCTCACAGGCTCAAAACCAGCATAAGGCATTTGACAAAGATCCAAAGGCCTCTCTTATGACATTAGAAGGATTATGAAATCTTTTCACTCACAGTTAAGAGACACAACTCAACACAACACATCCACCCCTGACACGAGGGTGGATGGCACTGAAGCGGTACCATTGTCTCAACATGCAATAGATCAAATTCAGAGACGCACAAACAAACCAATCAGAGGCATGACAAACATACAGATCCAGTCTGTGCAATCAGCCTTAACCTTTTGTTTATTATCTACATTGTGAAGAATATTAATAGGCTCCCTAACCTAATAAAAGAGCATGTGATATGGGGGGGTTTGAATTTATTAAGCACTTCATAAATTCATGCCAGTGGAGTCTTGTGTGTATTTATGAAACATGCCATAATGTATTTCATGCTGACAGACGTTTGATGGAATAATAATGACTGATTTATAGTCGATCTATGTATATTTATTTTTTACATCTCTCAATGCTAAACCAGATTATCTGTGTACTTTCTCAATACATGTTCCTGGCCTTCTTATAAAATAAAACTAATAATTAATTTGTTGTGCCTCGGATGACTGGACATTTGCGATCACATCCCCCTCTCTCCACCACTTCCTGTACTTTTGCAATAAAAGGCAAAAATGGAAGAATAAAATAAAAAGGATTTATTGTTCTGTGATTTTAAGTAATTGCGACTGTATTAAGAAAATACAGTATAAATAAATAGAAAATAGTAATAATAATAATAAAATTTATCTTATTTATTATGTTTGTTTGTAATGAGATACATTTATTTTTCTTCTCACAGTTACAACTGTATTTATTTTTCTTACAACTGCGACTTTAATTGCGATTGTATTAAGAAAATACATTATAAATATGTAAATATGTACATATACAAGAAATAATAAACATTTATATAAAACATTTATAATTTATTTACTTATAAATACATGTTCTTATCTGTCTTTAATAATAATAATAATAATAATAATAATATTTTTCTTATTTATTATGTTTGTATATTATGAGCAACAATTATAACTGTGAGAAAAAATAAATACATGTATTTGTCTCACAACTGTTACTTTAAGTAGTTGCGACTGTATTCGTAAAATACGTTATAAAAATGTAAATACGTGCATATATTTAGGCTACATATACAGTATTCAAAAAAACAATAAAAAAATAATACATATATTAATCAGCTATTTACTTATGAATACATGTTCTTGGCCTTAATAATAATAATAATAAAACATTATTACATATGTGTATTTAATACTCTCAATTGCAACTTTATGTATGTATATATATATATTTTTATGTATGTACATATATATATACATACATATATATATATATACACATACAAACGTATTATACACATATAACATAGTAAGAATGTGTGTGGACCAACAAGTATACACACACATAAACACACCCACACAGATTTTTTTGTTCTGTTTATACAACAAACAGTCAAAATTGTAAGATAAATTAATACATTATACATTATTTATTTATTATAATTATATATGTCAATATCTGAGCCATTACGGTTGTACTGAAACGGCATAAATAAAGAAAAGAGAGAGATGAACTGTTGGGGGTCATAAGGTCAGGGCAGCACCTGGCTTCTGTGCACCTTGCATTGAGGAGACGGGCAGTGATTGAGTAATTTAAAGGGAGGAGGGAAGAGGAGGTACAGTCAGGGTTCAAAATGTCTGACTGAAGGAATGGACAGCTGCAGTCAGAGCCCTGCTCGCTGTCCTGCCATTCCAACTATCCCTCCTGCTAGCTCCCTGTAAAGGACACACTCGCTCCAAATATAGTGCAATTAACGTCACTCTATAAACCTCGTCGGGTAGACCATTTCAAACAGGGCCTAAAGACAACCATGGCAACAGTGCAGCGTTTTTTCCTGATGTGTTACAAAGGCATACTTAACCTCCGCACTAATCTGCCATAAGCCAGAAATGTCAATTACGAGTGCTGGTGTTTACTTCTGAGCGCGATGCGATGTTTGAGAGCTAGTGGGAGAAGCAGGCAACGATGGGGATCAGGCCAGATCAAATCAGAAAGCCACTTTGTTTCCATATGATACTTCAAATTGAAGTAGGTTTGTTTCTGCTATGAAAACATCATTATATAAAACAAAAATAACTGTTTTCCATTTGAATATATTTTAAATGTAATTTATGCAAAGCTGAATTTTGAATTCTGTCAGTCTTCAGAGTCACACGATCTTTCAGAAATCACTCTGAAGGTCAAGAAACATTTGAGTCACAAGGCGTTTGATGTTGCACTGAAAGTGTTGTTTAACTGGTTGCACTGTTTGTTCAAGCACACTGTGTGTAGTTAGGAAAGATGATGATATGGAGATATTGCCTTTGTTAAACAATAAAAGTCTAAGCATTGCAAATGAGCAAACAGGACCAGGAAACGACCAGGAATTTCTAATTAACATGGAAACATATGGGCAGCATATTGCAAGCGAGTCCTGTAAGAGAAACCTCACCTAAATAAATACACAGAGAAGTGCTAACACTTGCAACTCTTGAAATGTGAATGTCTGGCCAGTTTTAGCATGTAGGGTATGTACTGAAAATGTATCGTATTAAATAAACACATGGCTGTTGTGACCTCAAGTGTGTTAGTCATTAAATCTGGTGGCACTTATTATTAGCTCATTAACAAATTATATCCTCCCTTGGATTAATCTGAAGCGCTACTATCAAAATGAACCTGTCTATTTGGATGAATCTAGCCTGACACATCATGCCCACTGAATTCAACTTATCAACAAAAATGTACTATTATATGCAAATTTACATATACCATTCAAAATTTTGGGATCAGTATATTTTTTAGGATGCATTTAATTACCAGTAAAGACATTTACAATGTTACAAAATATTTTTAATAAATGCTGATCATTTGAACTTTTTATTCAGAACCAACTCATTATAATGATTTTGAAAGATCATGTTACACTGAAGACTAGAGTAATCGCTGCTAAAAAATTCAGCTTTACCATTACAGAAATAAATTACATTTTAAAATATAGAAAGCAGTTATTTTAAATTGTAATATTACTGTTTTACTGTATTGTTGATTACAAATACAGAATTGATGTGCATCAGAGGACTTAAAAACATTTAAAAATTTTACAGACCCCAAACAGTAATTTTAACAGTAATGTGTAGGGGTGGGTATATATTTTTGATCCCATAGAAATTTCATAATTCTTGTCACCAGTGTCAATATCACAAAAAACGAATACAAGCCAAAATAATAATAATAATAAAAAAAACAACTCGACTTCACTGAAGACAAGTAAAGTAAAAGAAAAATAAGAAACTAATTACATGCAATAGGACAAAAAACTACAGTAGAACAAATACATAAATGCTGCAAACAGTGTATAAAGTAATCAAATGTACAATAAAAGTGCATATTCTTCACTGTGCAATTTAAATATATATTTCTTCTTATTAAAGTTCCAAAAGTGATTTAGTCAAGAGCAGTGAGAAATGTTCTCTCTTTTGTTGATTGATTAACATCAGTGACAAACAGTAGGAATATTAGACTGCTGTCACTTTAAGAGCTCCCCGGATCCAGTATACTGTTACACGTGTGTTTTTCTTTCTCATCTGTTTGCTTTCACTTAGAACCTAAATTACTGTGTTTACAAGGAAGTGTGTGTATTTAACCGTTCAAGGTCTATAAAGCTGTAAAAATAAGTCAATTCAATAATCCCATGCTCTATGAGCTCCGTCTTCATGTGCATATGGCGAAATGAGTTCTCTTTTGCAGCGGATTGCGTTTCAACGGCTTAAAATCACTTTTTCTTTTTTTTTTAAACGCAATTGTTTTAAAAATGCATGCAAATGATACGTTTTCGTGACCACGTAGCACAATTTTCTACCGGTTAATCGTGTCTACAAGTACATCGCCCACCTGTAGTAATGTATGTATTTTTGATGCTTATGTCCAGTTACTCTGTATTTACTCTGCAGTTCATCTTAAATATGCATTACAAATTCTTACAAAACCAGTTTTGCTTCTTCACTGAACAAGCCAGAATAAGGTAGTGTTGAACAATCTGGCATTAGATTTCACAAATAATGGATTGTAGTTTAGACAAAAGGGTAAATCAGGTCACCAAGAGAGCAAAAATAAATGGTAGAACAAAAAAGTGAGCAAATCTGAGCAACAGTAGTTCTCCAGAAACAGCTCAGTTTAATTAAGATTTTATCTCCCTGGCGGCTCTCACAAAGATTTCACAGGTATCTGTAAGACATGATTCATTTGCGCAGTCATATCCTGTCCAACACGAGCGTCTCCTTGTGAAGGTGATTTCCAGTTATAGATCTGCAGAAGGTTGTGTACTAGGCCCCTTGTGAGTTTGACCTTTATCCCTTGACCTCCCTTTGCTCAGCTGGCAAGAGTTTATGGTGTAGTTTGGGTGGGGTTTGCTTCTGAAAACTGAGAAGTGTTTCTGGAACCTTTTCCATGAGAGGTGAGCGGCACAATAGAGCTGTAACTTGACATGCCCACTTCTTATCTGAATCCGTCTACTCATAGCAATGTGCCATACGCACGACGCACTCAACAAGCCTTACATTCCTCATCCAGAGAACATTCTCGGTTTGATATGGACGACATTCTTTGGCTGCTGTCGGATGTATTTCCAAAGGGAACTAGAACAATCACAGAGGAACAGTCTACTAATATTAGTGCTCTGTAATGTTGAGTAATAAACATAGTAAAAAACTTGTTTTCCCTTTGCATTTAAGTTGCATTTTTTACCGCACTTAATATTGTTCATTTCTTTAGAAAAACAAACTTAAGTACTTTTGCTTTTGCTTAAATCTTGATTTAAGAATGTTTAAATATTTGTAGTGTAAATATATTATTATAAGTGTAAATTTTTTCTTTTAAGTTTAATATGCTCATTGTGTACAATTACTGACAAAAATAACATTAAACATAAAAAACAATGTTGCTAATCCGCTACCACATCAGTATTATAATTATATGTGAATCTGCAAGTGAAATGTTTACAGGGACAATATTGAGAAAAACGCATTCCTGTAGCTGCTAACAGTAGAGAACCAAGGTCATAGGTTCGATTTCCACTAATGAACGGACAAAATAGAAGTTCCTTTAGATAAAATTGTCTGACAAATGCATAAATGTAATAAAAATTGTATATGTATTACATAGTGCCACGTTTCTGTTGTGTTTTGCCATGTCTTCCTTTGACCTAGTTTTCCTTAGTTGCCCTGATTAGTTAATTAGCTCCTCACCTGTTTTTGTTTCCCCATAATTACATTTAGTATTTAAAGCCTGTGTTCTCGCCTGGTCCTTTGTCTGCTATTTGTTTGATCGATGCGTTTTGCTACCCCTCACTCCTGGATTATCTCTGGTCCTTGTTTGACTTTTCATTAAAATACTCTATTTTTGATTATTCTCCTTCGTTGTGCGCTTTACTAGCACTACACGTAACAGAATAGCAGACCCTCAAAGTGAGTAAATTAAGCTGCGTTTTTCTTTCCGTTTATTTATTTTTTCCGTTCCTCTCCCGGAACAGATCTGCCCACCGTCCAACTCCTGTGCCTGGAGCAGATGGACCGTTCGCTGGAGAACCATACCAGGGACTTTCTCGATCTGGCGTGCCTTACCCACTTCCCGGATCGCTCGCTCTGTTTTCTACATCACCAGCCTGAGCGAGCGGTGTAAGGCACGCCTGCTAGCGAACGGTCCCAAAGAGGATTTCCCGCTTTCATGGAGTGGGTGCTGGAGAACAACAGATCTCCACTCACCATCTGCCCCGCTGATGAGGACATCTCCAACCCCACTCCCAAACCAGAGACGAGTCAGCTGTCATCCCGCTGCACGGAGCTACTGCCTGAGCCCACTGCAGATGGAGAGCCTGAGCCGGCTGCGACTGAGTCGACCATCGCCACAGAGCCTGAGCCTCTCTCATCGTCTGACTAAGTGCCTGAGCTGGCAACATCGTCCGTCCCTGAGGGAGTTTTGGTGGTGATCGAGGGCTTTGAGGGAAGCCCCCGCCCACACTCCCGCGACTGAGGGTGAGCGGCATCTGATTTCTGGGAGCTATAAAGAGGAACTCATGGACATTTTCAAGATGGACCTAATAGACTGGTTTGGAGCAGTATTAACCTGTGCTCCTGAATCTCCTGCGTCTCCGCTGGTTCCGTCCAGCTCATGTCCTCCTGTGTTCCCTCCCAACCTCCCTCTCCCGCCTCCTCTCAAAGCAGCTAGTTCCTCACCTCCATCTCCGCTGATGCCTGTCAGTCCCTCAGGTCACCCTCAGTCAGAGCTCTGATCTGCCGCCTCGGGATTTCCAGTCTCCAGCTCCACCCAGGCATACGGATCCCCTGTCTCCATCTCCAACCTCCGAGCCTTTTACTACACTTCGTTCCTCCGACCCATCGGCTCCGCCTTGGCTCCTAGCTCCCTCGTCTCCACCGTGGCCCATCATCCCACTTGCTCCACCGGGCTCCCTCATCCCTCCGGCTCCGCCTTGGTCAGTCGTCGACCATCCACCGCCTCGGGACTCCACTCCTCTGGCTTCGCCTTGTCATTCCGTCTCTCCGGCTCTGTCAGGCTCCACCTTCATCCTCAGTCGCACTGGCTCCACCACGCTCTTCCCCGCCTCCGCCTCAGTCGCCAGAGCCTTCAGCTCTCCCTAGGCCCTCCGGATCCTCAATTTCGCCCCGGCTCTCCGTCTGCTCGGTTCCACCTCCAGCAGCTCAGTCTCCGTCAGTCGCCCCCCAGGTGTTGTCGGTCCCTTCTCCACCATGGCTCCTCCCGCTGTCAACTCCACCGTGGGCCGCCATCCTGGCTGGCCTCTGGATTGCCACCTGGCTCCTCCCACCCTCCACTCCCCCATGGACTTATTTTTTGGACCGTTTTGGTTTCTGCCCCTTTCCCATTGCCTGCCCCTCATCTGCTCCTCGCCCGCCACCTGAACACCCACCCTCCCTCCTATGTTGGACCTTTGTCGGCACGAGGATGCGCCATTCCGGGAGGGGGGCGAAATGTCACGTTTCTGTTTTGCCATGTCTTCCTTAGTTGCTCTGATTAGTTAATTGGCTCCTCACCTGTTTCTGTTTCCCCATGATTTCGTTTAGTATTTAAAGCCTGTGTTCTCGCCTGGTCCTTTGCCTGCTATTTGTTTTGATCGATGTGTTTTGCTACCCCTCGCTCCTGGATCATCTCTGTTCCTTCTTTGACTTTATATTAAAAGACTAAATTTTTGATTATTCTCCTTCGTCGTGCGCTTTACTAGCACTACACGTAACACATAGAGATATTCTGATATTTACCATCACTTCCCAGTCCCACTGCATTTAAGAAAACTATAGCTGCAAAACTGTAGTTTCCAAAGAAAAAATAAAATAAATAAAACCCTAAGATCGGCATTTAAATGCTATTTATAGATAAATATTAAAGCTACATAGTATGGCATTTATCTTTATTTTAATTGTAATATTTTATATATTTACATTACAAACACCCAAAGTTTGCATTTAAATAATATTTTGACATTTAAATAAATCATATTCTTTTGGCAATTGTCATGTTATTTGTCTTATAACCGTGAGTACAGCAACATTTTTCTACTAATATTTACATATTAATGTTCTGAAAAATGAAAGCGAGAACTACACTGACATGCAAAGGTCAGACAATCACGACAGAGGTCTGAAATCCTAAAGGTAAAGCCTGATAAACAAAAAGAGAGAGCCTGGATAATGTCATATCACTGTCAAAAAATCTGGTAACACTATTATAGAGACCAATTCTCCCTATTAACTAGTTGCTTATTAGCATGCCTATTATTAACATATTGGCTGTTTATTAGTACTTATAATGCACATATTCTGCATGACCACTTTTCTGCATCCCCAATCCCACCCAATACCTAAACTAAACAACTACCTTACTTTTAATAAGCAGCAAAGAGTTTGAGGCAAAAGTCATAGTTAATAGCAAGAAACCTTAAAGGGGACCTATTATGCTCCTTTTTACAAGATGTAAAATAAGTCTCTGATATCCCCAGAGTGTGTATGTGAAGTTTTAGCTCAAAATACCCCACAGATAATTTGTTATAGCTTGTTAAAATTGCCACTTTTAGGGTATGAACCAAAACGCTCTGAATTTGAGTATGTTGCTTTAAAGCAAATGAGCTGGTGCTCCCGGAGAAGAGGGCGGAGCTTCAAGAGCTCCAGCTCCGCAGTAGTAGTGCTAGCCTTTGCAAATAAACATTCCAGATTAGTACAAGCCTGTTATCTTTACAGAAAACATATTCGGTTTCAAAGTCAGTCATCTGATTATACTGTGCATAATAAATTTGCGTTTATGAATTACACAGACGGAGAGCACGGCGGGATAAAAATAACAACATAGCTGGTCTCGTGGTGCATGGCATGCTATCACAAACTTTATAAGACCCACTCGTGATTATGAGCTCAATAAACTCAAGCGATCGACTCACATTGCTTTCATATGCAACTTTTAACCACCACATTCCTATTCACGATCATTCATGAAGACAGCACCAGTGAAAACAGGCAGAGTCGATGGCAGCTTTAGAATCATTAGCCTTACAGAGTGCCAAGAAGCTCTTTCAGAAGGGCAATTTGGAAAACAAACGCGTGGTACTTACTTTGTCTGGAGCTGACTTTCGCGCACGAAGTGTTGGTATTGATCCCTACGCGTATTGGGGACTTTACCGATTTTTTCCAGGACATTTCCTTAGACAATGAAACTTGACCAAAGTGTCCTCAGCGGCGGAGGCGGACCACAGCTTCTCACTCAGGGCTGTGTCTATGCTTATAGGGCAGCGTCACAAATGGGCGGGACTTTTTCCCCTCGGTGACGTGAACAGAGGGAGAATTTGAAACTGCTCGTTCCGAGAGCCTGTTTATGATTTTTTTAGATTATAAAAAAACAAATGGGTGGATTTTTACCATTATAGGCTGGTTGTTTTCACACACTGCGGCTACACAACTGTGTTCAAACACCTTATAAAAGTGATTTTTGCATAATAGGTCCCCTTTAAAATAAAATGTGACCAAAAACCTTGATCAGCTTGATTAGAGCCTGGGAAAAACATTCATGTACCCTCAGCAGAGCTCCACTGAGCTAGGTTTATGTGAAGGTAAGTGTCTGTTGTGAAAAATGTAAGTGAGGGTGTGTGGTTATAATCTGGTGGCTTTCATCAGGGGTATTTAAGTCTTATATTCAGGGTGTGTGTGGGGGAAAGTAAAACTTTTCTTCTGTAATTTACCTGGTTGATGGAAGCTTGGAGATAATTCACAGGCCACAGCTCTGGCTAAGTCTGATTCCTGACACGCTGCAAGTGCGGCCTGGTCTGCTGCTTCACTCTTAGTCCTTGCATGGGATGTCCTGTACACACAAGACAGAGAAAGTTATAGCATGCATTATATATATATATTTTTTTACAGTATTTAAATAAATGTAAATAAAAGTTCTGCTGTGAGAGTGTGCTTGTGCTATGTATTTTAAATTCTGAAATATAAATAAATATAAGTGTAATATATTAAATATATTCTATTAACGGTCATTAATTTCTTTGAGTGCTTTGCTGAATGCTTGTGCTTTGGTTTTGAAATGAGGATGCATAAACATATGTACTGATGTGGGCTGCCTTTAGCTGTGTGTAGGGAGGAGGAGGAGGGGGGCAGAGGGGATCTGTGTGTATATGCACATGTGTGCTCGCAATACATATGTGTATAGGGAGGTAAATAGTACTATGGGGTGTGCTGATCCCCCCGGTTTTGTCAAATCCAGCTTTTACAAATGGATGGGGACAAAGCATTTAATCCGGTCAGAGAGCACAGTCCACAAACAAACATCCCTCTTACTCAGCAGACAACATACATTGCGAGAAAGCTAAGTCTTGTATTCAAAATAAATAAATAAATAACATTATTTAAATTATTTACAGCATATAAAGTAATTTTTTTTAATCATATATTTTAATATTCCAATAATAAACGTACTTATTCAAATAATATTAAATATTAATACAGAAATTAGAAAATTAATAAATACAATAAATCATATCTAATATGTGTATATGCTTGGTTGGGACATGCCTGAGGAAGTTACCAAGAAAAAAAAAACATTGTTGATATTTGAAACTCTGGAAACATGTAAGATTACTAAAGTCTTTTTCTCAAGAGCAAAAGCAAAAGTCTTCAAATGTTTCAAGGAGGAAAAAAAAAATCATGAACACAGGGTGTGATTATGAAGTAAACAAGCACAAAAAACAAAAAGAGAAAAAGGTTTATGTTGGGATCATGATAGGCTTGGCCTCTGGGTGGCTTTAATGAAGCCTGCATCATACTGAAACACAAGCTTATGGACAGGAATCAAGAGGTGACCTGCTTCTCAAATCCCTTCAAAACCCCCGACGTGCTGCAACACACACTGTTTTCATCTTCTCACAGACCAGCCAGATTGAGTCTGTGCAGCGTATGCATTAGGCATCGGGGATTTTTCCCATCGGTTCAGGGATATTACTATAACTATTACGCAACCTAGCATCAAAAGCACAAGTTAAACACTCTAAAATGCAGCGGATTAGTCCAACTTGGTGCTTCAGTCAGACCAACCTCCAAATACGCGTCAAAACAAGATGCATAAGCAGAATGGGTAGTCTGAAAGGAATCTTTAAGTGCTTTGTATATAGAAATTAAAGCTTTTAGTTCCCTATAAAGTATCAATCAGCTCCTTCTTGTGGCCATGATGGATTGAGATGTTTACAACTTCGTTACACCGTTCTTAGACAAAGTGGACATCTGTTTTAATCATTAACCATATTTAAAATGCAAGAGGCCAGATGCTTTGGGATAGTCTGGCTGCCAGTGCAAAAAATAGCTTATCATTGAGGCACAAAGAGGTACTTTCTGCGCAGCTTCGGATTCTGACACATATGGGCCTCTATTTCCGATAGTCACATAATAACGATCATTGTAGAATCCTCACGCAAAAGCATGCAAAGGAAGTGATGAAGTGTGAGGGAGTTCTAGACGCATCTATTTGGGGCATAAGACAGGCCGTGGGGTAATGAAGGTCAGTCTTTGAGCTCCTTGTTTAACATCAAGGCCCACCATAAAACTCAATAAGCAAATCCATAAGATATTATGATAAATACACCATGTAAGCCGAGTAAAATCTTTTTTTCAACTCTTTACAATAAAACTGTAATGGCACATGAGATAGCCTACTGAATATATATACCTTTAAAGAAATGTATAGTTTCATACAGCCAGGATGCATTAAACTGATCAAAAGTGAGAGTAAAGACATTTATAAGGTAACTAAAGATTTCTGTTTCAAATAAATGCTGTTCTTTGGAATTTTTAAGAATTCTGAAAAACTAAATTATCACAGTTCCACAAAAATATTAAAACAGCACAACATTAAGTTAATAATAAGAAATGTTTCTTGAGGAGCAAATCAGCATATTAGAATGATTTCTGAAGGATCATGTGAAAACTGATAATAATGTTGAAAATTCAGCTTTGCCATCACATGAATAAATTACATTTTAAAATATATCAAAATAAGAACTTTAGGTTACACTTTATTTTAAGGTATCCTTGTTACAGTGTAATTATACATTTAAGTACTGAGCAATATAATTAACTACATGTACTTACTATATGGGTGTTACATGTCAGTCCTTGTCTTGTGTTTCCCCTCCTCTCGTGTCCCTATTTGGCCTTCCTGTTCCTGTCCTCGTTTGTCTTCATTAGTTTAATTAGTCCCTAGCCCTGTGTTTTGATTAGTCCACACCTGTTCCTTATTTCCCTGTGTTTATAAGCCCTGTGTTTCCTAGCCCCTGTGTCCGGTCATCACGTCAGATGTGTTCGTCTCTCCCCATGATCCCTGTTTGTCGGCTGGTTGATAATAAATGTGCTTATTGGAACTCCTACGTCTCCTCGCTCCTTGTTTCCCGAGAGGGAACGTGACAGATGACCGGACCTACAAAGTAAGCGGCGCTCCTTTTCCCCCGTTTTGTTTTCCGTTTTTGAAAGTTTTTTTGTTTGCTCCTTTTTTCCCGCTCCCTCCATGGCGATGGAGTTCGCCGCCCGCCTCCGCGCCCTGATACTCCGCGATCTCCCCTTCGTGGAGTACACGGAGGAGTTCTGCGAGCTGGCCGGGAAGGCGGAGCTGCACGACGCGGTCATCCTCCAGCTCTTCCGGCTCGGGGCCTGTCACCACCGCCCCATGAACCTCCCAGACACCACGGGATTGACCTGGAGGCTGGGGATATACCGGTGTCTGGGAGACTTCCGGGCCCGAGTCGAAGCTAGCCCGCCGTCGTCAGCGGCTCCCCCGAGCCCGCCGCCGCTCGCGCTTCCAGAGCGCCCCCGCGAACTCGCGCTTCCAGAGCGCCCCCGCGAACTCGCGCTTCCAGAGCGCCCCCGCGAACTCGCGCTTCCAGAGCGCCCCCGCGAACTCGCGCTTCCCGAGCGCCCCCCCGCGCCGGCTCCACGCACGTGCCCTCCAGTGCCGGCTCCACGCACGTGCCCTCCAGTGCCGGCCCCACGCACGTGCCCTCCAGTGCCGGCCCCACGCACGTGCCCTCCAGTGCCGGCTCCACGCACGTGCCCTCCAGTGCCGGCTCCACGCACGTGCCCTCCAGTGCCGGCTCCACGCACGTGCCCTCCAGTGCCGGCTCCACGCACGTGCCCTCCAGTGCCGGCTCCACGCACGTGCCCTCCTGAGTCCCCGCTGGTTCCGTCCAGCCCTCCTGAGTTCCCGCTGGTGCCGTCCAGCCTTCCTGAGTTCCCGCTGGTTCCGCCCAGCCGTCCTGAGTTCCCGCTGGTTCCGCCCAGCCCTCCTGAGTTCCCGCTGGTTCCGCCCAGCCCTCCTGAGTTCCCGCTGGTTCCGTCCAGCCCTCCTGAGTTCCCGCTGGTTCCGTCCAGCCCTCCTGAGTTCCCGCTGGTTCCGTCCAGCCCTCCTGAGTTCCCGCTGGTTCCGTCCAGCCCTCCTGAGTTCCCGCTGGTTCCGTCCAGCCCTCCTGAGTTCCCGCTGGTTCCGTCCAGCCCTCCTGAGTTCCCGCTGGTTCCGTCCAGCCCTCCTGAGTTCCCGCTGGTTCCGTCCAGCCCCGCGCTGCAAGAGCGCCCCCAAGTGTCCGCGCTTCCAGCGCGCCCCCAAGTGTCCGCGCTGCAAGAGCGCCCGACAGAGTCCGCGCTGCAAGAGCGCCCGACAGAGTCCGCGCTGCAAGAGCGCCCTCAAGTGTCCGCGCTGCAAGAGCGCCCTCAAGTGTCCGCGCTGCAAGAGCGCCCTCAAGTGTCCGCGCTGCAAGAGCGCCCTCAAGTGTCCGCGCTGCAAGAGCGTCCTCCTGCATCTACGCTGGTCCCGTCCAGCTCTCCTTCGTCTCCGCTGGTTCCGTCCAGCTCCGCGCCTCCCGTGCGCCCCCCAGTGCCCGCTCCTCCAGAGCGCCCCCCAGTGCCCGCTCCTCCAGAGCGCCCCCAAGTGCCCGCTCCTCCAGAGCGCCCCCAAGTGCCCGCTCCTCCAGAGCGCCCTCTAGTGCCCGCTCCTCCAGAGCGCCCTCTAGTGCCCGCTCCACCAGAGCGCCCTCAAGTGCCCGCTCCTCCCGAGCGCCCCCAAGAGCCCTCTCCTCCAATGTGGGCCCCAGAGGGGAACTTTCCCAAAGAAATTTTGGGGGGGGGGCCATATAGTCCCAGTCTGTGTGGCCAGGCCAAAGGCCAAGGCCACAAAGGACCCCGATCCACCAAGGCCTCCCAAGGCTCCAGATCCGCCATGGCCTCCCGAATCTCCAGTCCTGCCATGGCCTCCCAAGGCTCCAGATCCGCCATGGCCTCCCAAGGCTCCAGATCCGCCATGGCCTCCCGAATCTCCAGTCCTGCCATGGCCTCCCAAGGCTCCAGATCCGCCATGGCCTCCCGAATCTCCAGTCCTGCCATGGCCTCCCAAGGCTCCAGATCCGCCATGGCCTCCCAAGGCTCCAGATCCGCCATGGCCTCCCAAGGCTCCAGATCCGCCATGGCCTCCCGAATCTCCAGTCCTGCCATGGCCTCCCAAGGCCCCTGATCCGCCCTGGAGGCTTCCCTGGTCTCCTCCCTGTCCGGGCCCTGCTCCAGCCTCCAGAGCGCCCGCCCCCCCCGCCCGTGATGTGTATGTTACGGTGCGGGACGCACCTTCCGGGAGGGGGGCGATATGTTACATGTCAGTCCTTGTCTTGTGTTTCCCCTCCTCTCGTGTCCCTATTTGGCCTTCCTGTTCCTGTCCTCGTTTGTCTTCATTAGTTTAATTAGTCCCTAGCCCTGTGTTTTGATTAGTCCACACCTGTTCCTTATTTCCCTGTGTTTATAAGCCCTGTGTTTCCTAGCCCCTGTGTCCGGTCATCACGTCAGATGTGTTCGTCTCTCCCCATGATCCCTGTTTGTCGGCTGGTTGATAATAAATGTGCTTATTGGAACTCCTACGTCTCCTCGCTCCTTGTTTCCCGAGAGGGAACGTGACAATGGGTAGGGTTAGGATTAGGGTTATTTTAGAGTTTAGTTATTTTAAGGACACCTTAAAATAAAGTGTTACCAACTTTTAAACTGTAAAATTATTTCACTATATTACTGTATTTTTACTATAATTTTGATCAAATAAATGCAGCATCGATGAACATAAGAAAAAAAAAATAAGGGGAAAAATATATAAGTTTGAAAGGCAGTTTAAAGTGGAGTCCACAAGTCTGAAAAATGCTTCTGTTTCACATTTATTGAAGAATTTAATACGATATTTTCCTCATCAACGTAAATTAATAAAATTTATTTCTGACTGTTTTGGTATTTGGCATACATTTATGAATATTAATGCTTGTTTGTTTTACATTTGATAAAAATACAAAAAATGCATTAATATTGCATATATTATTTATTATATTTTATTATTTGCCCGTATTTTCAGTGTGGTCTCAAGAGGTTTAGACCCGACTGTACAGATACTGTACAAAAGCATGCGAAGCATTATAAAATATGAATAAGAGACTAATAATTAAAAATTTCTCTCTATTTCATATACTCCATCTCTTCAAAACGCATCAGTTTCTGTGTGTACCTACTTCAAGACCTCGGGTATTTAAAACCCCGGTATGCATCTCTGCACCCCTCTAATTTTAATGGTGCACTTGAATTTCACCCCCTCTCTGTGACCTCCTTTCAGGCCAAGCAGGCCTGAGACAAATCAGTGTCTATGTGCCTGCGGGATTGGCTGGTCCCCCCTCAGGCCATTTGCCCACATTGAGAAGAGCCAACATGGCTGATCTAAGATCAGTTTTGCAAGTTTTCATATAATGCTTAAGATGAGGATTCTAGTAGCACAGGCTGCCTCCAGATCACAGCAAATGTCCATTTCTACCTGGAGCTATTTGCGGAATCTCTGCTACATTTGCTGACACCGTTTAGCTGTGAGCCGGTGCTGGCAATATGTGCCCGCCTCTCTCTCTCTCTCTCTCCGTGACCTTCTCCCTCCCACATTTCCTCAGTTATACAGGAGATATTTGCATTTTATTCAACAAGCCAAAATCTGCCCTCCAAGATGTTTACATGGTACACAGACATAAATCAAACTCTAGGTCTCAGTGATGAATCATAGCAAAGACCCGAGTATTGTGCATTTGAATAACTAATAAAAAGGGAGGTTTTGGTTATATCACTTTGAATAACAAATACTTGTAGGCTATGAAAAGGGCTGGTGAAGCACTGGATAAACAGTACCTAAAAGGGATAGTTCACACAGATATAAAAATCATGCAATTATTTACTCATCCTCCTCAAGTCGTTCCAAACCTGTATGACTTTTTTCTTCCATGCAAGTTTTCACAGGTCTTTTGCATACAGTACATTGTGCCCACATCTGATACGTTTGCCACAAAGGACAAAAGGGCTCAATAAAAGTATCATAACTATGCTCTACTGTTCAAAAGTATAGGGCCAAAAAGATACAGCAAGATTAAATTGATCAAAAATGACAGTAAAGATATTTATGTTACAAAAGATTTATTTTTCCATTTCAGCTTTGCATCAGAGGAATAAATTACATTTGACAAAATATTAAGAAAACAGTTATTTTAAATTCTAATCATATTATTGTTTTACTGTATTTTTGATCAGAAACTGTGTTGACCTTTTCATTTTCTAAAAAAAAAAAAACTTGAACAATAGTCTAATCCATATTGTTTTTGGATAATATTTCAGTCATGTGACAGCTTTGTGTGAGGATACAAATTTAAGTTCTTATTCACTCTTATTCCAAATCATTGAGTCATGAGTTAAATGCAAATCATTAGCGTGAAAGATTCGTTTAGGAATAGGACTGATCCGATTCTTGACTACAAGCCAGTTCAAATCTAAAATCTAAGAAATACTAACTCAATTTGAGTCAATTCCTCATACAAAGCTGTGATATGAAGCAATTTATGTTGTTTTTAGTGGTTATCTTAATTTTTTTTGAGACTTGACATGGAGCTTTTTCATGTCAAGGAAAATACATAAGTGCAGGTTCTTCAAAAAGATCAAAGTGTTGTGAATACCACAGTGTTAGATTGAGTAAATGATGAAAGAATTATTGCTTTAAGAGAAATTTCACAGTATATTTTGAAACTGCAGTACAATAAAAGTAAAATGCATTAAGCACAGAGTGGAATACACTATAAATAATCAGTCAGATCTGTTTAAATCTAGTGTTTAGCATGCTTTAAATTGTATACACTTACCACAATGCTTTTACATACATGCAATGTCTAATGCTAGCTAGCAGATGGGAATGTGGAATTACGCTGACATAATTAATGCTTTGCTAAAATAAACAACAAAACATAATCATTTATCCAAGCTGTGTTGATTTGCAAATGAGTTGAGGAACAAAATGGTATGCTGAACATAGGCACGGCAACGTACATAAACATTGATAACATTCAATCTAGAAAAAGCAGACCCTAATATTTCTCTAGTATAAAATGAGAGAAGACTTTAAGGATGAGATGAAGGCACTGGCATTGAACAATACAAAAACTAAACTGTACTTTATACTTTAAAAAGCAGATAGTTGGCACAACAAAAGAAAAGACACACTCTTGACATCACTGTATGGATCCTCTCCAAGGTTTTTCAATATAGATCATCTTTCAACATTTGCAGTGGGTTTACTATAATAATTTATGCCGATAAACTTTCTTGGTGTAGGCATACTCTGGTGAGCAAAAATAGGATAAAAAAAAAAAGTGTGATCTCAGCCTCACATATTCCACCTCATCCAACTTGTCGCTCAAATTCTGATACAGGGGTGGAATAAATTTGCACATTTCAGAATTTCTGACAAGGCTGAAATAAAAAGAAATCTGGTTTTCTGTTGCAGGCAAGTTCATTGTCAGGTTAGTGAGATGTTCAATGCATCGATATACCAACATCTCTTCAGCATCCATTACTAAAACATAGACAGATGCTTGGCTGGGAGAAGAGTCAAAATCAGCTTTGATTAAATAGAAAATACCTTCCATTTCCATGTGATGAACCGGAAGTAATGTCAGCCACAACATGAATATCTTTCCTTCATCTCGACTCATTCTGTTGGACTGCCAAATGTTATGTTAAGAAGACATTTGTTTTAACGCAAAAATGAATAAAATGAAAATTTTTCTGAAGTTTCACTTGATCCTTAAATAGCAGGCAGTGTGCAGAGTATGCAGTATGCATTCTGAATATGATTTCCCATTTCTCATCTGCTGAGAAAATAGAAAATCTTCCTTTAAATAAGTACTTACTCCGTATTCATTTAAAAAGTACATTCTATACTATAAACGTAATCTGGAGTGGACATTCTACATTTATGTTTTCATTGTTATGTGACCAACAATGTCAGCTGAGTTGCTTCACCGCCATTCACAAATTATCTCCCGTGGCCTCAAGGGATAGTAAAATGATGCAGGGATGACGTATTTTTGTAGGCCAAAACCCAGAAATGTGTTAGCTTACTTCCAGTTCCATCGTCCTGAAGTCAATGGGGAGTTTTTTTGGTTAAATGTCTGAAACAAGGTCAACAAGCTCAACAAATTTTCATGTTTTATTCTACAACATAAAAACCGTCTTTAAAAAGTCAGTTGCTAAATGGCTAAATGGGACTACAGAGGATGTCAGGGACAGGGGCGTTACCTCTGAGGAGGCAAGGGAGGCAGTGCCTCAAAAAGTTGGATGAGAAAAAAAATTTATAGTACAAAAATAAAACAATGCAGATATTACAAAATATGACATTAAAAAGTGTTTAAATAACGCATGTTTTTCTAAAGGAAAACTGTTTAACAGCAACACCAGCAGGTAAAGTTACAGTGGGAGTCGCATCTGTCGTGCCTCCCCTTAGCCCTTTGAGTTTTAATAGACCCCCCCTAAGCATGCAGTGCCCTAAGCAATGGTGGCCAATGGGTTGAAGGTCCAAATTGCAGTTTAAATGCAGCTTCAAAGAGCTCTACAGGATCACAGTTGAGGAATAAGGATCTTATTTAGCAAAACAATCTGTCATTTTCTTAAAAAAATAATAATTATATACTTTTTAATCAAAAATGCTCATCTTGCACTAGCTCTGCGATGTGCATGCAAGTCTTCACGCATTGCAATCCCGTTGGAAAGGTCGCACACAATTAGTTCTTCATTTGTGTACTCCAGTTCCAAAAGGCAGGGTAGGGTGAAAAGTCTACTCCAACTTCAAAATCATCCAACATCGTTGTTCTACCTTTTTTTGTAAAAGGTGTTTGACTTTCTTTGCATGTTCGCTTTGTAAACACTGGGTCGGTACTTTCGCCAACATCAAGCGTGCATGATTACATATTGAGTGAAGACGAGCACTTGTGGTTAAAAAGTATATAAATTTGTATTTTGAAATTGCAATTTGGACCTTCAACCCATTGAAGTCCACTATATGAAGAACTATACAGAAGAAAGAAAGACATTTACATCTTAGATCACATGGGGGTGAGTAAATTATCAGGAAATTTTCATTCTGGAAGTGAACTACTCCTTTAAGTAAAAGCCACAAAACCTTTTTAATTTCATGGCATCTTTAAGGCTGAGAATATACATGTATCACTGATTATCAAAGACGTCCACTTGTTCATCCATTAGTGAACCTTATTTATATCTGCCGTGTTTTAGCAAGAGCTTGTAATCTTTGCATCCGTTCAGTGAGATCTGCATCCTGTTTTTTTATCTTGTGATCAGTACACAATGGTCACGCTGCTATCGCTTTCTAATTTTCACTCTTTATTAAATTAATGAAATAAATAAACAGGAAATAGGAGCGAACCATCTGCCTCCCTCACAGTAACACTTCTACTGCAGAAAAAGCAGTGCATGGCTGACAGGATGACTGGATGCAATCGCCATGGCAACGCTACAGCTCTCTGGCAGGTGCTTCTACACATCATCTGGCCCTGTGTTAACAAATAACAAGCGCTTTACAAACCAAGCGGAATAAAGACTTTACGGCTATGGCACGAATTGAGGATCACATATACTCACTTAACACTGGTGTGTACAAACACCCATCTTCCAGCAGGGTGGGTTAGTACATGTCGTGCATTCAAGCGAAAGCTTTGGGAGCTTAAACACACACAATCACGCACGTCGTTGAGAAACTTGATGTCTCTTGTACAGCGTTCACAGCACTCTGTTAGAAGAAAGGTCACATTGCCTGGCAACTGACTGCATTGAGCTCCAGCTCCAATTTTAATTAGGGTAAAACTGTTTCCTGCCCTCTGCTTCCTCTCCTTCTGTTGACAAGCATGCGGTCGATACAAGCAGGTGAAGTGGGCACGTCTTCCACTTCACCGCTTTGATTCACGTGCAAACAAATTCATATGGCCCTAACGGTCAACTCCAGCACACATCTTTCATTACAATCTAGGTGAAAGGGGAACAGGACAGTTCACTTCTTAATACTATTAGTATTAGGTCTCAATACTAATCTATTGTTTACTTATGCATTATTGATATACATTTTTTTAAAGAAATTAAGACTTCTATTCAGCAAGGATGCGTTAAACTGATCAAAAGTGACAGAAAAGAAATGAAAAAAGGCTGAATAAATAAATAAATAAAATAAATGCAGTTCTTAATAGGCCTAAATGCTGAAAAAAAATTGTATTTCACCAAAATACAAAGCAGCGCAACTTCTATCAACATTGATAATAATAAGAATTGTTTTTGAGCACCAAATCAGCATATTAAAATGTTTTTGTAGCATTCATGTGACTCTTAAGATTGAAGTAATGGCTGCTGAAAATTCAGCTTTGCCACACAGGAATAAATCACATTGTAAACTACATTAAAATAGAAGCAGTTATTTTAAATTGTAATAATAATTTGCAATATTAAAATTTTTACCGAATTGTGATCAAATAAATGCAGCCTAGGTGAGCTTAAGAGACTTCGTTCAAAAACACTGAAAAATATTACCAACCACAAACTTTTGAATGGTAGTCGAAAAGAAACATTTACATTAAATCAAAATTTATCATACAGCAAAATTATTTTATCATTTCAATCCAGAATTCATCTTGAATTATCTTGATTTTTATTTTCTTATCCCACTGGACTGGTTTTTTTAATAAAGGGGTCATCGGATGCAAAATTCAAGTTGTTTGAACATAAATGCGTGTTGGAAGTGTGTGTACACATCCATCCTATAATGATAAAAATCCATCCAGTGGTTTTTTTAAATCCCTATTTTAAAATCCCCTGTCTCAAATCAGGCTGTTCTGAGAGTCCTGTCAGAATGACGTAGTTCTGTACAGACCGCTCATGCGATAGTTGATTGACAAGGCCGTCTTATCTTAGACCCGCCCTGAGTGAACTGTAAACAGTCCGACCACCGACTCCGGTGCAGGGGAAGACGAGATGTCTCAGATTAAGCGATTGAAGTGCTTTGTTGTTGGATGTAATAATGAATAAAGCAGTCATTCTTTACTCCCGACATCTGAGTCGCTGAAGACGCACAGGATAAACGTTACTTTCATCCTGGAGTGAATGCGCCGATCCCCGATCTGCCTAAATGCGTCTATGTTCGTGCGAATCATTTGTGATCCAGCTTCATCTACAGAAGAAGTGTGTATAAGGGTTTTTTTATGAATCTTTGCAAATCGCCTTTCCTAATAACATGCTAGTTAGCCAGTTTCGCAGCTAAAGTAAACAGTACTGCTTGTCATCCCAAGGAAGAGAGGGGCGGGGTCAATAGAGCTCATTAGCATTTAAAGCAACATGGACTAAAAAAACGGCTTGATGAAAACTGATTTTGACAGGGTAAAGAAGGTGTTTTTTACACTACCATTGAGAAATTTGACTTTTTATGACTTTTCATTAAGACCCTAAAGAATCATATCAACTTGTGGAAAATGGGCATCCGATGACCCCTTTAAGGTTACATTTTAATGATTTTATGCTCTATAAATACATTATAAATATAAATATAATTTAAATATAAAAACTTTTTGATCATTTATATCTCATTTTATGGTCACTGAAATAGTTTTACTGCCATGTAAGAAAATATTTTTTTTTTGCAGTGTGGCACTATACCAATTATTATATCTATATTGGGTCATTTAGACTTCCATAAGCTCTATAATAAGCGCAGAGGATTGGAAGGTTTCTGAATTATATAATGAGCTTAGGAAACGGTGGTGGCATTGAACAAAGGCCAGAGTTATAGCACTAGGAATTGAAGAGATACATTGTGATTAGTAACAGCCAGAGATTGTGAAGGCTCTTCAACACGGGGTTGGTCTGACCAGAGGTGCGGATCAAAGCAGTTTTATGTGCCAATGCCATGCCGTTCCTAATATTTACTGTACACAGAGATCTTTCTGTTATTAATACCATGTGATGGTCCGAAAGGGAGGGTGAGGCCGCATGACAAAGCTGGCAGATGTTTTGCCTGACAGTGATACACTAATCTTGACTTTAAACGCAATTGCTAATATCAATCACTACAGCTGTGCATCATTAGATATTAACATAAATTATGCAAGCGTTTGAAAAAATCATGTCCATTTAAAAATTTGCTTAAATTAAATCAAAACTGTCATCCTACTTATCCAGTAATGGACTTCACAACTGTACAAACTAATTATGGCAGCATTCTGAGTGAAACTGAGATGTGATTGAGCATGCTTTCCATTTTCACCACAGCTTTAATTTATGTGTCCTCATTCCAGAACGCATTCATTAAAAATACGATGGCTGCGTCTATCAGTCTTTTTATGTGTTGCTCATATTAAGCTCTAGTCAGGGGACTTGTCTGGAGCTCGACATCAGCATGTTTAATTTTAGTGGTCTGTGTGCTGTGCTGGAGGGTGGGCTTGCGTTGAGCTGGATGTGGAAAGGCTCTTCACTCATAACCTGTCAACATGAAGTAATCCCTCGCTGCATTTCGGCCACAGCGATACACAGATGAGAGGGATTGGGTGGCTCAGGTAACGAACGGCTTCTTGAACCAATCAGAGTTTGTTCTTTCCTGTAAGTGTATTTTTCACACACTGTAAAACACAGTGTGCTTTCAGAGATGGTTCTGTACCTTCTCTGAAAGCACACCCTAAAATTAATTCTCTAATAACATATACTCAACTGTTGAAGCATTGGCTCATGCAATATTTATTTCTTAGACTGACTGTTTGTTTGGAGAGATGGGCACATTAAATTGATCAAAAGTGACAGTAAAGACTTTTAAAATGTCACAAAAGATTTCTATTTCATATAATTGCTGTTCTTTTGAACTTTTTATTCATCAAAGAATCCTAATGTACGACAGTTTTTCCACAAAATAAAATTGATAATAATAAGAAATGTTTCTTGTGCAGCAAATCGGTATATTAAAATGATCTCTGAAGGATCATGTGACACTGAAGACTGGAGTAATGATGCTGAAAATTCAGCTTTTCCATTAAAGGAATCAATTACATTTAGAAATTATTAAAATAGAAAACAGGGATTTTACATATATAATAATATTTTACAATAATTTACTTTTTACTGTCTTTTTGATCAAATAATTGCAGCATAGGTGAGAATAGAGTTTTTTGTTTTAAAAAAAAACACTGAGCAATTTTTTACCATAAAATTTTGAACACTAGCAATATGATATGATATGATAACGACATTAAGAATTTACTTAAAAACGTATTTATATTTGATTTTTGACAATTATAAAACAATAAAAAAGAAAAAAGACAATATACTTAACATGTTTTAGCAATAATAAACATTAAAATAATCGTTTTATGATATAATATTCATGCAATGTTGTTTTCTGATCTTAATTGTCGAGCACAATTTCACCTGTAAACTTAATTTGATAAGTACTTAAAGTTAGTAGCTATCCAGCCAACTATCCAACTATCCATCTATCTATCTATCTGTGCATGTTCAATAAAATGATCTGTACTTTATACATGTCATTATTAGAATCATAATACTTGTCCTTTCCTTCCCTAACTAATTGGCTCAAAGTGTGTGTGTCATTGAGTTTATATCTGTGTACTTGCATGTGGGTAAGTGACAAATGCAGATGAAGTCATTGTTGCGACTGACGATAAACATTTGTGAAGTCTATTGGCACGTAGGGCAGATGACAGCCAGGCAGTGATGGGCTACTGTATCAACTGCTACTGGCTTATGTATTTCTGTCCAGAGCTGATAAGTTGACTCCATCCTTGCCTTATTTAGTCAGCCTGAGTTCTGTGCTGCTGACACACCAGTGAGCATAGGAGAGAAAGAGAGAAAGACAGAGAGAGAGAGCACAAGGCTGTAGGTTGACTGAACAATTAAATGTTCCTCTATTCCCTCCTTTTTATGGTGAATGACTAATATCAAATGAAGCTGAGTGTGAAGAGGGTGAGAAAAGATAGGAGGAAAAATTGAAAGCCTCTTTTACCTCTCTGTCTCTCATTCATAATCACTTGCATAACCAGGGGCAAAGCTGTCATTATAAATGGGGGAGGAGGGGATTGTTTATGATTCTGCCACATTTATAAATTTATATGAATATGTTCGTGCCACCCAGCTTTTTGAGAGTTAATAAATATTCATGCCTTACAGAGACCCTCACATTTTTCAAATCGTAGCTAAAGTCATATTTTGTCTCAAAACCAAAACAAAAAAACAAGAAATGTTATTCTTCATAAAGAAAGGGAAACTTATTTTTAGCATTTTTATGATTTTTGAGAGTGGTACTCTTGTGAACAGCCGTCGAAGACTGACACGGAAAAGAAGAAATTGTTGAAATACTGTTGAACCACTGATGTCACGTGGACTATTTTAACGCTGTCCTTACTACCTTTCTGGGCCTTGAACATGATACATTGCTGTCAATGGGAGGGTCAGAAAGCTCTCGGATTTCATCAAAAAATATCTTAATTTGTTTTCCAAAGATGAACAAAAGTCATAAGGGTTTGGAACGATATGAGGGTGAGTAATTCATGACACAGTTTTCATTTTTAGGTGAACTATCCCTTTAAGAAGTGATAGCAAGGAAATGCTACTCATTTGTCCATTAATACGAGATTTAATCTAATAGTAGGTTCAAACTAAGTTAAAGCTCACTCTCATCAATGATTTTCTTTGCTAACACCTGAAGTGAACCTGTTATAGTTGTCCTGAAACTGGATCTATCACATTTCCTTTCACAGTGAGGCCAAGTACGCCAGTTAACCTTTCACATTACCTCCTAAAACAGCAGATTCTGTTGACCGCAGCAAGAGCCCAGCCCCTGAAGGAAAGGCGGGGTGGGGGGGGGGGGGGGGGGCTCTGGGATTAAATTTACGACCCTTTGAAGGGAATATACTCTAGAGTGGATTGAAGATAGTGAGGAGTATTACTATATCAATCTTTAAAGTACTGCTAGTCAGCCAAGACTCTTGCTCAGCTGTAACTTACTGAATGCAAGTAATGCATAGTAAAATGGCTTTACTTTAATTTCATAGCACTGGTAATGACCCTGGAGCGTAAGTCTTGTAACCCTGACCGACTGCTCACTAAGGGAGAGGTAACCACAGAAGACAGGCCACTCCTAAGAGGGACAAATACCAGATAGTCGGCTAATGGTGCCCAGTTTGTGTTATGTGGCTTATTCAATGTTTAGATAAATACAGACACTGTAAATGGCCTGAGAGTGGCACTCAAACCAACTGTTAACCTGTGTGAACCCTCTGAACACTAGCAGCACAAGTGCTGCCTATATTCTGCATCATGTTATTTATTTATTGATTGGCTGATCACTAACATGAGGTCAGAACATCAGGGTCATCAGACGGCCGAAACACATACATGAGGCAGACGTGCACATATACACACACCAACAGTCATTTAGTCATATTGGTGGTCTTGGACCCAAACAATTTATATATCAGGGCTGAAATGTTAAAGGGTTAAAGGTTACATACAGGTTCAGTCCCAACTTGAAAAAAAAAGTGTCATTAAAATGTCACATTCTGACTGAAAAGATGGAAATTATTTAGCCTACACTATACCGTTTAAAAGTTTGGGGTCACTAAGATTTTTAATGTCTTTAGAAAAGATGTCTCTTTTGCCAACTACAGCTGTATTTGTTTGATAAATACATTACAGTAAAAATAAAAAAAAATTATAATATTACTATTTAAAATTAATATTTTAATATATTTTAAAATGTAATTTATTCCTGTGATGGCAAAGCTGAATTTTCAGCACTCTTCAGTGTCCCATGATCATTCAGAAATCATTCTAATATGCTGATTTGGTGATCAAGAAACATTTAATATTATTCTAAATGTTTTGCTTGATATTTTTGAGGAAACCTTTATACATTTTTTTTCAGGATTCTTCTTTGTTTTTTAGGAAACTTCAAAAGAACAACACTTATTTGAAATAGAAATTTTCTACAACAGTGCAAGTTTTTATGGGAACTTTTGATCAAATTAATCCATCCTTGCTGAATAAAAGTATTAATTTCTTTTAAAAAATAAATAAAAATAAAACCTTTTTAGTATACATGACAATCCATTAATTCCACTGCATCTGATCACTTGAGCAGGACAAACTTTGTAAAACTGCAGAATTTTTGTCTAATTTTCCAGTGAAAACATCCAAAAATATTTTAATTAATTTACTTAAAAAGGAAAACTGCATAATATATTTAGTCTTACTGCTCTGGCAGATTTCCCCCCTTTTTAAAAAAATCTAAATCAGTTAAAAACAAGTTGAAAAAAGAAATGTGCCAGTGCAGTAACACAAAATACACTTCAAGATACAATCTATGACAAGTCTTAATATTTTATTCAGTGTTGCTTCTCATGAATCCTCTTATTTCTAGTGTTTAATAAATGACTAGGCTAATTAAAGCCCATTAATTACAAGCCCACTAATTTGTGAACCAAGGGTTTTGCTCATCCAGTGGGTTCAAGGACAGCTTGTTTCAGGACAGCTTTCACTATATTAAAATGTTTGTTCACTGACTTGGATACTCCTTTATTGCAAGTAACCGTTTTAATCCATGCAGTATGTTCATAAAGTGTGTGTATACATTCCCACATAACTTCTACTTGAATATTTTCTAGATGTTCGACAGAGTATCTGTTTGGTTGGTCAATGGAAGGAACATGAGCATGTGAGTTTCCCAAGACCTGTCTAGGATGTTATGAATTTGTGTGCCTTGAATAAGTGGTTTACACAACACATCCATTAAAATGTCTGTCTAGTATGGCTCTTGGCAAGAGAACAGACATCATAATAGTGTACATGAGATGCATGACCCCATGACTGCTCCCTGTGCGTCTGAGCTATGGATAAATAATAGACCCCGATCCTCAAAAAGGCTGCTTACACAACCTTTCAAAACTTAGACTTTCTAACCATTTGAGAAGCTTGAACAAAGGATATCTGATAAAAACACCTGAGCTTTGCAGAACATTGTTGTTGTGTGAAGCAACATCTTAAAATAGGTCTATGGCATATGGTTAATGAATGACATTTAAATAAATGCCCCATGCGCCATACGTCTGAACCATGCAGACATTGCAGCTTAACAGTACAAGTAGTAACAATCTTGGGAATGTTACAGAAGCGTTGATGTGGCTGGTGCACTTGATCACAGAAGTTTCAAGTCAACCTGTCGTGACTGACATGATATATTACGAAATTGTGATTATTCACAGTTCATATATTCTTGTTATATTGTATGTCATCTTTTACTCACCTTCATTTAGTTCCAACACACATTTGGCTTTTTTACATGGACTACAAAAATTAGGATAATGAACTGGCCACATAAATGGGATCCATGCTGTTGAACTCCAAAATGAGAAAAACCCACCAGTAAAGTATCATTAAAGCAGTCGATACAACTGTGCTATTTAAGAATGATTAACAGACCGAAAACTTTGACTAAGTTTGACCGAAAACGTTTCTGTACTGAATATGAATATGTGTAAGTGCAACTAAGACATAAAAGCTACAGTGGAGCAGTGTTAATTTAGCATTATTTATATAGTGTTTACTAATATTTAGAATTAGCTTTAGTTTAAGTTGTAGTCATTTTGTTATGTGCTTTAGTGATTTTTTAAATTAATTTTGTTTTTCAAAATGTATATTTAGTTTTTATTAATTTCTATTTCAGTTTTGGTATTTTTTTAAAGATTTTAACCTAAACTTATTTTATATTAGTCAGTTGCAAAGGCAGGGTTAGGGGTCTATCTATCTATCTATCTATCTATCTATCTATCTATCTATCTATCTATCTATCTATCTATCTATCTATCTATCTATCTGTATGTATTATTTAAAGGGGTCATCGGATGCCCATTTACCAAGTTGATATGATTCTTTAGGGTGTTAATGGAAAGGTTTATAACATACTTTGCTTAAATTGTAGTGTAAAACAACACCCTTTTTACCTTACCAAAAACAGCTCTTCACACAGCAATTTTGTTTTTGTTGCATGTCTCTTTAAATGCTAATAAGCTCTGCTCACCCCGCCCCTCTCTTCCTTGGGGTGACAAGCCATACTGTTTAGCTGCGGAACTTGCTAACTAGCACGTTATTAGGAAAGGCGATTTGCAAAGATTCATAAAAGAACCTTATGCTCACCTCTTCTGTAGGTGAAGCTGGATCACGAGTGATTCGTACGAACATAGACGCATTTAGGTAGATTGGGGGGCGCATTCTCTTCAAAAACAAAAGTAATCCACAGCGTCTTCAGCGGCTCAGATGTCAGGAGTAAATGACAACTGCTATATTCGTTATTACTTCCAACAACAAAACACCTCAATCGCTTAGGAGACATTCTTGTCTACCCCTGCTCCGGCGTCGAAACAATGGCGGACTGATGACAGCTCTCTCAGGTCTGTGTGACGTCACTCAGCGAAGAAGCTGAGAATGGCTTGATTTGAGAAAGGGGATATAATTTATAGGGATAAAAAAAAAAAAAACACTGGGTGGATTTTTATCATTATAGGGTGGATGTGTACAAACACTGCCAATACACATTTATGTTCAAACAACATGTAAAAGTGAATTTTGCATCCGATGACCCCTTTAAGCCTCATTTAATTAACAAAAAATATTTTCAATAATTTCAGTTTTAGGCAAAAACTGCAGTGGATGGAAAGATTAGAATTTGACTCACACAAAACCATTGTATGGCTTCAGAAGAATTGGAATATAGCATTTTTTGTCATTCTGCAGCTTAACAGCTCAGATCCCCATACACTTTCTTTATATGGAAAAGAGTGGCTATCACTTTGGCCACACGAGTTTGGAACCACATCAGAATTTGTAAATGATGCCAGAATTTTCATTTTTGGCTTTACAAAAGGATTTTCAGCAAAGGAGGTGCCCTACCTTGACACTGCTATTTCCACTTTAGTCCTGGCGATAGCTGCCGCCCTTCGAGCCCCCTCCACGGCCCGGTCCACTTTTTCTTTAGTTTTATGGTTTTTAAGAGGAATAAGCTGCTTCCTTATCCCACGCACCAACACGTTATTTTTATACTTTCCCTCCTCTTTGGTTCCATCTGGGAATATTGTGCATCCGTATCCATGCCTCTTGTTGTTCATCCATTCCCCTTCGTACTTCAGCCCGTTGGATCGCTCACTGACTCCAAACCCATTGCGTTTGTCATTCTTCCACTCGCCCATGTAGGACTCTGTGGTGGTGGCGTCCACATGGTCCTCCATGGGGGTGAACTCATCAGGCACCTCTCCATCTCCATAGCTGATGGTGGAGTTGGCGTCGCTGGAGCTGATGCGGCTCATGGTGGCGTCACTAAGTGCCGAGCTCCGTTTGCTAGAGATGGACGTTTTGGAGTCGGATTTACGTAGCTGGCGGAGGCTGCCGAAGAGGGATCCGCGGCGGAACAGGCCCTTCTTCTTCCCGGTGACGACTTCGGTGTCATTGTGAAAATTCAGCACGAAACCACCACGGCTTCCAACTGGTGTGTCGGGTAAAGCGTCCTGAAGAACGGCACCATTACTTTGCACACTTCTTAGGGAGGCCAGGGAGGTGCGAAGCGGAGAGCGGATAACGGTAGCCATTCCATAAGGCACGCTCTGTCGCACGCCGTAGCCATGTCTCATGCCCCCCATCCACTGGCCTTGATATGTGCCTTATGAAACAGAATGGAACATTAAACTCATGTAGATCAAGTAAGCAAACAGTGCATGAAGTGTCATACCTTGCTTAATTTGGTTTGAAGCGTATTCAGTGGTAATATTAATGATAAAAAGCATGCACTTTAGGTACATTAGCATATCAAATATCAATTAATGTTTGTTAATAACTCATGAACCTTAAGAGCGTAACTAATAAAAATTGGATAATTAAAATCTCTTGGCCCTTCAGTGATGCATGACCAATGTGTTTTATGTTCAGTGTTCATCAGTCAGCCTAATCTAAAATGTAAGCTCTGAAAATGCTAAATGTTGGATGTCACATTGCAATGCCATGAAATGCGTAGAGTAAATTGTGGCACAAGTTTAATTAACAATCTTGGACAAATTATGTTGTGCGTAAATTACTATATGTTGTGCATTTATGTCAAAGAATATAGAATATATAAATATTCACCCTTATGTCACCAGCATTTCTTCAGTGTACTTTGAAAAAAAATAGGTTTTATTTACACCCAATAACAATGACCTGTGGCCCGACAGTTGACAAAATCATAATCATCAGGAACCTTGAATTGGTTCTTTTTCATGTTGTTCTATTATGTTATAGATTCTCAAAATGTCATTCTTATGGACATTCTCATCCTAGTATTCGGCTGGAAGACCTTTACTGAATCTATAGCTCAAAACATACATCGATCAGTGCAGTCTGATTCCTAAATGAAGGATTCTCACCAGCCAATTCTTATTAGTGACCCAAAAACATACAGCGAGACCAGCTTGTTCACGGTTCCTGAGTAAATGACTCTCATGATCAGGCTCTTTTTAGAGAGTATATAAAACTACCAATATGTACACATATAGTCTAACAGTATGTTTATTATATGTACAATTTATTTATTTTTTTCTTTAATCTTATTTTATTCATTACAACTTTATTTTAATATGATTTTTGTTGTTATTGTAATAATATAAGTGTCCTTTTCTTGTCATTACTTTTGTTTATAATGCATGGCAACATTGCATATAAAAACAATGCCATATAAAGTACTTTAAATAGAAACTAAATTGCAAAATAAATAAATACAATGCGACCAGTTTATGTCAGTAATCCAGAAAGTTCTGAGATGTATTTACGAGCAAACTAATTTTCAAACGAATGACTCGTTTGATCCGATTCTTTTTAGAGAATCAAAAACATTGCCTGCGTCCCAGTGTGCATACTATCCATCCTAAACTCTGTGATATTAGTCATTTTCAATACTATTTAGGGCAGATAGGGTGGATAGTATGCACATTGGGGACGCAGGGATTCATCTCTATCAATCCGTGTTCGACACCCGAACGAATGACTCTTATGAACCAGTTCTTTTAGTGAATCAAAAACGATTATGAATCAGACGGAGAGGTTACTGAATTTAATCTGACTCACTTAACTTACTTACTGAACCGCAAATTATTACTTTCGCCATGTCCGAGTCGAAATGAAGCAACAGATGTTACAGTGTTATGTTGTACTTAAGACTCCGAGGCTTAAATCAGCGTCTGACTGGTTGTTCATATGACAAATTGTAGTCAAAGATATGAGTTTTGCTGTATGTGTGGATGAATTAATTAAAGAAATACGTTACCATGTATGTTTAGGCCTGCAATTATGATTAGGACTAACATTTGTCTTGAAAATGTAGGCTATCCCTGATTTGTTATATCATCATTCAGTAACAGTCTTCTGTAAATCAAAGAATGTCTTATTTCCAAACATTTATTTCACAAAAGTACTAAAAGAATCATTAATGGGGCATCGACAAGAGGGATCGTAATGGTTCAGCTGCTTACGATTCTCATCCCTAAACATACATTTGCAGTGGCACTTACCACCATCCCCATAGGTTTCGACTCCATAGCCATCCTGTAGTCCATTACTCCACGTCCCATCGTATCTAGCAGGTGTATTGGTGCTCTGCCGAACTCCATAGCGACCCTTGAACCCGTGACTCCACTCCCCACGATAAAGCCACTTCCCCTTGGTCTCAATACCCAGCCCGTGGCGTTTGCCCTGCGACCAGTAGCCCTGGTATGTATTCCCGCTGGGCCAGGTGTAGACACCGACTATCTCGAAACCGTGGGACCAGGACCCGGCGTACTCGCCTTGACCCTTGGGTCCAGTGCAGATGCCGTGTCCGTGGGCTTTCCCGTCCTCCCATCCGCCACAGTAAGTGCCTCCATCGTCGAAGTCGAACCGTCCGCCCGTCATTCAGAATGGGATGAAAATAAAAACAGTCGTAACGTTGCCGTGCGCTTCTTCTTGTCTTTCTCTTTCATTAAACCTTGTTTTCTAAACCGAGTTCAGCAGCAACGACGAGTCACAATGGAGATGTTGTTGTTTGGTATTTCTGCTTGGGTTGTGAGGGTATGAATGAAGAGGCAGGTTTAGTGCATCGTTACCGAAGCCGCACGCGCTGGAACCGCCGCTGCGTTTCACCGACTCCCTCCGCTCGCAGGCGCTGCGCAGAGCAGACACAGCGAGACCGCGGCGCGGCGGCGAAACCGGCTGCCAATCCTCCGCGGCCACGCCCACTTCACCCTCACCGGGATAAACGAGAGGGCACAGGTTCAGAGTTTGAAAGAAATGCTCTTTTTTTGTTGTTGTTGTCTCTATTCTTTTCCCGGAGCCGGATCTTTTTTTTTTTTCTTTTTCTTTTTTCTCGGTCTTCTTTATTTGGTTTAAAAAAGGAAATTGCTAAACAAATTTTGTATAAATAACTAAATTAAAGAAGTATACAAAATACTGCATGTGTAAGAATGTTTTGGAAAGATTTAACCTGAATTTCACATACCTGTGTGAATTTTTTGGTCTGGAAAAAAGATACATTTTGCATTTTTCTATTTACTGAAGATTATTCAGAGATGATTTGGAAACCTATATTTACATGAACACATGGGATAGAAATCTGTGTATTTGCTGTGCTTTAGTACATTAAGTAATTTTTTTTTATTAGGATAATTTCATATATTTAAAAAATTCCATTAGGCTATATATATATATATATATATATATATATATATATACACACAGTAAATGATGTTTCAAACTTTACGTTCAAGAAAAGTAGTAGAAGAAAATTCTGTGTTCATTTCTTCTTTTAATTCAATATGTACTTGTTATTTATCTTTGTAATTATTTGTGAAATTTAGTAGCAATTTAGGCAAATTTAAGGCTTTTAGCAAGCCTTTTTTGGTTTACATTTTATAAAAGACTCACATAAACCTTTTGGAATAAAAAACAAACAAACAAAAAAAAAAAAAACCATAGATAACAACTTTTTAAAACCACTGTTTTTGTTTTTTTTATGTTGTTACTGTGAATATGTATTACCGCTTTTTCTTGCGGCATTGAATTAAAAATGGTCAGGGTGTTCAGAGTACTTCTGTAATAGGCCATAATGTCATGGACAGATGATCTGCTTTGGTTGTTGAAAAAGATGCATTAGCTGTGATAAAAGCATATAAGAATAGACATAGGCCTGAATTTGTTCATCTACTCTTTTTGTTCTAGAAAGTTCTTTAATTTTTATGAGACCAGAGACCTGGGAGCCACTAGAGGGCTTCAGAATACTTCCAAGGGTAATTTCTATGTAATAAATTACAATAATCTAATTTAATTCAAACACTACAACCTGCCATGAGGTAGGCTACAACATGACATTGTGTTTCTTAATTTAATCTTTCCCAATTTTAATTTGTCCCCTCAACTAATTGTGGTTAATTATATTAATAATTATTTTGAATATAGTCTTGAACAGTGCGGGGCTTTAAGACCATTAAATGATACAATATACAGTATCTCACAGAAGTGAGTGCACCCCTCCAATTTTTTAAAATATTTTATTATATCTTTTCATGTGACAACACTGACGAAATGATACTTTGCTACAGTGTAAAGTAGTGAGTGTACAGCTTGTATAACAGTGTAAATTTGCTGTCCCCTCAAAATAACTCAACACACAGTCATTAATGTCTAAACTGCTGGCCACAAAAATGAGTACACCCCTAAGTGAAAATGTCCAAATTGGGCCCAATTACCCATTTTCTCTCCCCGGTGTCATGTGACTCGTTAGTGTTACAAGGTGTGTTAAATTTGGTGTTATCGCTCTCACTCTCTCATACTGGTCACTGGAAGTTCAACATAGCACCTCATGGCAAAGAACTCTCTTGTGTTTGGGAAATAGACGTATGAGTGCTGCCAGCATTGCTGCAGAGGTTGAAGGGGTGGGGGGTCAGCCTGTCAGTGCTCAGACCATACACCGCACACTGCATCAAATTGGTCTGCATGGCTGTCGTCCCAGAAGGAAGCCTCTTCTAAAGATGATGCACAAGAAAGCCTGCAAACAGTTTGCTGAAGACAAGCAGACTAAGGACATGGATTACTGGAACCATGTCCTGTGGTCAGATGAGACCAAGATAAAAATTTTTTTGGTTCAGATGGTGTCAAGCATGCGTGGCGGCAACCAGGTGAGGAGTACAAAGACAAGTGTGTCTTGCCTACAGTCAAGCATGGTGGTGGGAGTGTCATGGTCTAGGGCTGCTGGCACTGGGCAGCTACAGTTCATTGAGGGAACCATGAATGCCAACATGTACTGTGACATACTGAAGCAGAGACTGGGCGGCAGGGCAGTATTTCAACATGATAACGACCCTAAACACACCTCCAAGACGACCACTGCCTTGCTAAAGAAGCTGAGGGTAAAGGTGATAGACTGGCCAAGCATGTCTCCAGACCTAAACCCTATTGAGCATCTGTGGGGCATCCTCAAATGGAAGGTGGAGGAGCACAAGGTCTCTAACATCCATCAGCTCCGTGATGTCATCATGGAGGAGTGGAAGAGGACTCCAGTGGCAACCTGTGAAGCTCTGGTGAACTCCAAGCCCAAGAGGATTAAGGCAGTGCTGGAAGATAATGGTGGCCACACAAAATATTGACACTTTGGGCCCAATTTGGACATTTTCACTTAGGGGTGTACTACTTTTGTGGCCAGCGGTTTAGACATTAATGGCTGTGTGTTGAGTTATTTTGAGGTGACAGCAAATTTACACTGTTATACAAGCTGTACACTCACTACTTTACATTGTACCAAGATGGCGCCGCTGATGGCAGCTATTGTGCGTTGCTCTTCACAGTGTTTGTACTGTTTTTGTATTTGTCAGCGTACTACATCTGCCTAATTACCAGCTGATCAGAGCAGATCGCGACGCAGAATCAACGGGGAAATCGTGCAGCGGCGGGACGTGCTTTTACATCAATGAGAGGTGGTGTACAGATGTAACTGTGTTAAAGAAGATGTGCTGTTCTGATCTAGAAACGCTCTTCATTAACTGCACGCCTTTCTACATTCCACTGCAAGCGCACGTGAGCACAGCTTTACAGAAACTCGCTGATATGATCACAGAGAGTGAGCAACAACACCCGTTTTAATAATTCTCGGGCACTTTAATAAAGCAAATCTCTCCCGCGAACTGCCAAAATACAGACAGCATGTTACATGTCCCACCAGAGAGAGTAATATATTGGATCACTGTTACACAACAATAAAGAACGCATATCACTCGGTTCCACGAGCAGCTTTAGGACTCTCTGATCACTGTTTGGTTCATCTTATACCGACCTACAGGCAGAAACTTAAATCTGCAAAGCCTGTATTAAGATCTGTTAAAAGATGGACTAATGAAACAGAGCGGGATCTACAAGCCTGTTTCGACCTCCCTGATTGGTCTGTTTTTGAAGCCGCTGCCATCGATCTGGACGAGCTCACAGAGACTGTAACATCTTATATCAGTTTCTATGAGGATATGTGCATTCCTAACAGGACTCATCTAATCTACAACAATGACAAACCATGGTTCAGTGCAAAACTCAGACAGCTCCGTCAGGCCAAAGAAGATGCTTACAGAAAGGGGGATAAAGTCTTGTACAAACAGACCAAATACACACTGGAAAAGGAGATCAGAGTGGCAAAGAGGAATTATTCTGACAAGCCAAGGAAAAAATTATCTTCCAGTCATCCTGCTTCAGTGTGGAAAGGAACGAAGGATATCACCAGTTACAAGTCACCATTCCCCAGCGCTCTGGAGAATCAACAACTGGCAGACAACTTGAATGAGTTTTATTGTCGTTTTGAAAAATCACCCCACACCTGCCCTGAACACCTCTCCACACAACCATTAACACCTCCAGCAACCCCTCTCTCCCCCACACCTACAATTCAAATCAGCGAAGAAGATGTGTGCCAGGTCTTCAGGAAGAGCAAAAGAAGGAAAGCACCAGGCCCAGACGGTGTGTCACCAGCCTGCATGCCTAAAAATCTGTGCTGACCAGCTGGCCCCCATCTTCACACAGATCTTCAACAGCTCACTGGAGCTGTGTGAAGTCCCCTCATGTATCAAACGCTCCACCATCATCCCCGTCCCAAAATTACTGGACTTAATGACTACAGACCTGTGGCCCTAACGTCTGTTGCCATGAAATCATTTGAAAGACTGGTTTTGGCTTATCTGAAGGACATCACCGGACCCTTACTGGACCCCCTGCAGTTTGCCTACAGAGCAAACAGGTCTGTGGATGATACAGTCAACATGGGACTGCACTTCATCCTGCAGCATCTGGACAGACCAGGGACTTATGTGAGGATCCTGTTTGTGGACTTCAGCATTTTATTTTTATTTTCTCATTTCTAATTTCTAATTTGCACATACTTGACCTGTACATACATAGTTGTCTATATTATATATTGTGTTTTTGCTGCTTTGTACATTGCCTATTTGGATATTTGTATATTATTATTTTATTATCTGTGTCCTGTCCTGTTGCTGTCTTTCTGTTGCACTGTGGAGCTTCTGTCACTACAACAAATTCCTTGTATGTGTAAACATACTTGGCCAATAAAGCTCATTCTCATTCTGATTCTGATTGTAGTAAAGTGTCATTTATTCAGTGTTGTCACATGAAAAGATATAATAAAATATTTACAAAAATTATTTTATTTTTTCAGGTTTGATGCCTAATGTGTTACTCAACACTGATGTTTTTTTTTTATTTTATTATTTTTTTTGTAGAGATGTCTCTCTATGCTTCCTCTCAACAATTTGGTTGATATGTTGGCTGCCATTCCTTTATGGTTATGTAAAATCTCTGTGATTTGGATAGATTAATCATATTGGCCTACAATATAATCAAACCTTGGGTGTACTAAATCAAATCGTCAATTTATGTGTTTTACATGCAGGTAATAGTTTACAAAATAATATAGTAGGCCTATTTGTAAAACTTGGCAAAGTTTAGTTTTATTGTGTGAAAGACATTTATTAGCAGTATACTGCATATTATAAAGTATATGAAAAACAAACTCTTGGCTAAATTTTCAAACTTCTCATCAGAAAAAAAAAATTCTCAACGTTATAGCAGTGAGTTTGTAATAAACGGCTTAATGTAATTTGATAGAGAAGATAGTCTAAAGAGACATCTGTTGGTTCATTTCAAAAGTGCGCTTATGATTTATAGCTGCTCTATTTGAAAATGGCTAATATGTAAATATTCACAAAAAAGCTGCTGTTTTTATTTTAGATCGATATAAAAAGTAAGAATTAGCTTTTCACTTGATTGAAATAGAAAAAAAAATAAAAATAAAGAAAATAAATATCTCATTTATATTAGGGTACATTTCGTGATTGTGAATGCGAGTGTGTGTCCTTAAGAAGTTGGGTACCACCAGTGGAGGCTTCGCCGTTCGACACACTGGCTGTGTCTCAAAACCTAGTGTGCTGACTATCTAGACAGCATTTGTGGAAATCATAGCGAATGCTGCACGCGCCTAAGATGCACAGACATGTCGTCGAAGGCAACTAGATTTTGAGACACAGCCAATGTCTGATAAAATGGCGGTGGAAAACATCGGTGAATCTCAAGATGATAAGGAAATCCTTATTAAGAAGGATGCACTGTCACAAGACAGCGGTGAGGTTGTCGAGAAAACAAAAAACAAAGAGTCTAAACTGATTTTGTATCACTGGACTCAGTCATTCAGCTCTCAGAAGGTAAGTGATCCCATAATTCAACATTACTAGCGTAGGCAGGCCAAGAGCATCAGGGCGGATGCAGCATCTGAGCTGTTGTTTTGATTGTGATATTCACATAGGCCTATTTGAAAAAACTTGCCATTATTTGGATTATTCCTATTCATGTGGCTGTCATGACAGCATACATGTTAATCATTCATAAATTATACATTATTAATGAAGTGTAATGATGCAAGTGTGTAGGCTGTGTTGAATTACTGTAATCATAATGCCTGAATTACAAGTGTATTGTAGAATTGTTAAACATGAGCATAACCTGCTGTTGTTTTCTTAAACAAGATGAGAGTACGAGTGCAAAATAACTGCTGTCGTAGTCTTTCTTTGGTGTAATGATCTAATGATACACTCAAAGTAACATTGTGTTTTTCTGTCATAGGTGAGACTGGCCATAGCTGAGAAAGGTCTTCAGTGTGAGGAGTATGATGTGAGTCTGCCTCTGAGTGAACACAATGAGCCCTGGTTTATGCGTCTGAACCCCACTGGAGAGGTTCCTGTGCTGGTTCACAACGACATTGTCATCTGTGACCCCACACAAATCATGGACTATTTGGAGCAGAACTTCTGTGATGGTAAACGCTCAGGATTTTGGGTTAATGTCATGTGTAAAACAGTATTTACATTACAAATTGCATGATTTGCTGTGTAAAATGTACTGAAGGGCATATAATGTTGTTGAACCCTTTGATGCATGGCATCCACCACACTTTAAAATCCTTTTAATAATTCAGGGTGTGATGTCACATACAAATAATCATAATAATAATAACAATTCTATATGACTGTCCCTTTAACTGTATATGTCATTTTTTATTGATTTATTTAATTAAACACGGCTAACCAAATATCACTAGACTACTAGTTTGACATAATTAAGATTTTTAATGTTTGTGAAAATGTCTCTCCAAGGCTGCATTTATTTTACAGTAAAGAGTAGTATTGTGAAATATTATTATAATTGAAAATAATTGTTTTCTGTTTTAATATGCTCTAAAATGTATTCCTCTGATGGCAAAGCTGAATTTTCAGGTTAATTATCATTATTCCAGTCTTCAGTGTCACAAGATCTTTTATAAATCATTTTAATATGCTGCTTTGCTGCAATAATATTTTTATTCAGCAAGGATGCATCAAATCGATCAAAATTGACAGTAAAAACAATTATAATGTTACAAAAGGTTTCTATTTTAAATAAGCACTGATCGCTGAATTTTCTAGTCATTAAAGATTCTTGAAAAAAAAGCACAGTGATATGGTTTAAACAAAAATATTAAGCAGCACAAACTGATGATAATAATAAGAACCTTTTGAGCACTAATAATAATTGATAATAATTGCGTTGCAAATCAGCATATTAGAATGATTTCTGAAGGATCATGTGACACTGTAATGCTGCTAAAAATTCACATGAGTAAATCAGTACATTTTAAAATACATTGAAATAGGAAAAAGTTATTTTAATTACACCATTTTACTGTTTTTTTGTCAAATAAATGCAGCCTTGATGGTATATGATGCTTATTTTAAATACATTAAACAATCTTAATTATTAAAATTTACTACTTTTGGTCTGTAGTACTTATAAATTAATATTTCTGTTATTGTTTTAAAGTAAAAAGAAACATTAAGTTTTGTTTTAGGGATTTAATAACTCATGCATTAGAGGGATCAATAAATATATGACTAAACAAATTAACTTTTGCACCTGAATATACATTTAATAAATGCATTTAAAACACTCAATTTTCATTATGTTTGTATTAGATGTCATTTGTGTTAATAGCTGGAATTATTTGGTACAGCAGGCTTATGTTGGATTTTTTATTTATGTATTTTTTGCTGTGTTCAGCGCATTTGTTATCTTATTTTCATTTGGTTGCATTTATGTTTGCATGCACCATGTTACGTTCAGCATGCCTGTGCAGAAATTTGGATAACATGAGAGGCACTAAAGGGTGAGTCAAAATATGATATTTTCCCTTGAGATTGCAGCTGCATTTTTGGGTCATAATGCATACTGTATATGTGCTTTGTGCCCTTCTCTGAATCAGAGCACACCCCAAAGCTGATCCCAGAAGAGGGAAGCACGTATTATCATCGAGTTCAGCATTACAGAGAGCTGCTGGACTCCCTGCAGATGGATGCGTACACCCATGGCTGCATCCTCCACCCAGAGATCACAGTAGACTCCCACATCCCAGCTTACGCCACCACCCACATTCGCAGTAAGAAGGGGACTGAGCATAATAACTTAATATGAACCTTCAATTATTGTGAATACTGTGAATTAAATGAATAGTTCATCCTAAACAAAATTGAAAATGCACTCACCATGAGGCCATCCAAGATGTAGATGAGTTTTTTTTCTTCATCAGAACAGAAATTTAGCATTACATCACTTGCTTATCAGTGGATCCTCTGCAGTGAATGGGTGCCGTCAGAATGAGTCCAAACAGCTGGTAAAAACATCACAATAATCCACACGACTCCAGACCATCAATTAACATCTTCTAAAATAGCTGCACGTTTATGAGAATCAAATCAACCATTAAGGCATTTTAACTTTAAAACATTGCATCTGGCCAAAATACCAGTCCATAATCCATAAAATCACTTCCTCCAGTTAAAAAATCCATCCCCTGTAGGCCTCTCAAGACAAAACCTACTGACATATTTGTTTAGAACTGTTTTGGACTGTTTTCGCTTGTAAACTGTGCTTGATCTGTGCATATTTCTCTCCCAATTCAAACGGGACAGCTTTTTTCACTGGAGAAAACAATATTATGGATGGAGGATTTGTATTTTAGCTGAAGGCAACAGCTTGAAAATGTTAAAAACATCTTTGTGGATATAATTATGGATCAAAATATGCAGCTTTTTGCCTCATTAGGAGTTAATCGATGAACTGGAGACGTTTGGATTTCTTCTGGATCATTGTGATGTTTTTATCAGCTGTTTGGACTCTCATTCTGACGGCACCCATTCACTGCAGAGCATCCACTGGCGAGGAAGTGACGTAATGCTAGATTTCTCCAAATCTGTTCAGATAAAGAAAACAAGACACAGGGGTGTCCAAACTCGGTCCTGGAGGGCTAATCTCTGCAGGACAGTGGCCCTCCAGAAGCAGGATTGGACACCCCTGGCCTAAACGTCTGTAAATTATGAGAAAATGCCAGTTTTGGGTGAACTATTCCTTTAACAGCGATTTTTGTCTTATAGCACAGATTTTAAACACAGAATCTGAACTTAAGAAACTAGCAGCGGAGAATCCTGATCTTAAAGATGCTTATATTTCAAAACAGAGACGTCTGAAAGTAAGTAAACATTCATGCAGTGTTCAGTTTAAATTCTTCCCTTCCCAAAGAATTCTCTTTGTAGCAGACCTCAGATGATCTCAATGATTTTATTCCTTTGAGTATGTGCACTTAATTTAGATTACAATCTTGTTTACAATGCCAAGAATGTGATTGCTGAATGTCACAAAACTCTATTTGTTTGAATCTCTCTAGAGTAAATTGTTTGACCATGATAATATGAAATACCTAAAGAAACTCCTGGATGAACTGGAGCATGTTCTGGATCAAGTTGAGACCGAGTTGCAGAGGAGGATTGAGGAGACACCAGGTGGGAGAATTTTTTGTTAAACAGTAAAAGCACAGTAAAAAAAAACTTTCTTGAAACTACATAAAAACCCATGCCAGACCAACAGAAGTTGCCTAATTTTTGTCCCAACTAGTCTATTGTGTTTGTAAAGAGCTCATCTTTTTATAAGTGTTGAAGCCTGTAGTATGTTCAACCATTTAAAAGTATATCCTGGATGTCTTTGCTTTGTAGGACGATTGTTCCTTCACAAACAAAGATAGCATAGTTCACTTAACATGTCAAGTGTCCTATATGATTACAGCTATCAAAAAATAAATTAATTTATTGTTACTTAATAAAAATTTGCTGAACAAGAAAATCATTAGTTGTCTTGACGAACGTATTGGCAGAATGAGGCATTTTGCATTTAGTGAACAAACAAATTGAAATTGAAAAAACAAAGTAGTGTCACTTTGTACAATTATGAAGACAATAGTTGAGAAAACCTAAAACGTTGCCTTGGGTTTTTAACTTTTATATATTTTATATACATTTTTTATGGTGCATTGTACACGTGTTGTCAAGTAACTTTGAACAAGTAGCTGGTTTTATTTAAAAAAAGCAAAAAAAATTTAACTCTCTAAAACTTTTAAAACATTTAAGGCCTGTTCACTCCAATGATAATGATAACTATAGAGTTTTAAAAATCATCTTAAATTTTTTAATTTAGTCTGTACCACAACTATAACTCAATCTGTAGAGCTATATAAGCTATATAAGCCCAGCACATGTCATCAGCGAGAAGTCTGTCGTTTCACCATAAGATAGAGTTATGATATTTTTGATTAAGGGTTGTGAATAATTGTTGGTACCGTGGGCAGTGTGCGACATGTAACGTTGTTGCGTTACGGGTGTCCCAAGTTCGATTCCCGGCTTGAAGACATTTCCCGATCCCATCCCTCTCTCTCTTTCTCCCACTTCACTTCCTGTCTACTCTACACTGTCCTATCGTAATAAAGGCAAAATAAGAAGAATTGTGAATAATCAAATTAATAAATAAAATTTGTATAGATTAACTGTTTACAGTAAAGTCATTAAGATGCATTTAAGGAACAGTTTTCGTTAATAAATTTCCATTTCATGTGACTTCAATTTTTTTTTTTAAATCTAGCTTCCTGTTACTTATCATCTTATCTTTCCAGAAGAGGGCTGTCAGCAGGCTTGGCTCTGTGGCGACTTCTTTAGCATTGCTGACGTCTCCCTCGCTGTCACCCTTCACCGCCTCAAGTTCCTGGGTCTGTCCCGTCGGTACTGGGGAAATGGGACCCGGGTCAACCTGGAGACGTATTATGAGCGTGTCCTGAACCGGCCGGCTTTCTGCAGAGTTCTTGGACATGTCAACAACATCCTCATATCTGCTGTGCTGCCCACCGCATTCAGGGTGGCAAAGAAAAAGGCTCCAGCTTTTGTTGGTGCTACTTTATTAGTAGGCTTGATAGGGGGCGCCACTTACCTGGCTTTCACTTATTTTAAAAGGAGACTTCTCATGTCTTGAGACAGCTATTGGGTCTCATTCAATATTGCTCTGTCCTGACTTGTGTATGTTTATTATCAAATTTGGCTTATATATACTGTAACAGTTTGATGATTGTTGCACAAGAAGCACTTTTTTGGCATAATAAGAAGCAAAGCAGTTTGAAAAATAGATACAATTAATCCTTTCATTGATCGGTTCATTAAACAGACTTAAATGGCTTCAGTTCATGCTGTAGGTCCTATATGGCCTTTGTGTTTTGTGCTAAAATGTTTGCATTAATGTCTGGTCACAAATACAGTAGAAGCAATTACAGAAACAAAACTTCTTAATTTTGTCTAAGAATTTGTCTGTTCTGCATTAGTATGTTTCATCAGTTCAGTCATGCTTTTCTCTTGATAAGTCAAAGGATATATAATACTATATATGCAACAGTAATTTCTCTGCACAGAAAAGTCAAATATAATAAAGCATATTTCTCAGTTATGTAAGTGTCTGTTTTACAGTAATTACAGTATAGTTGTGTCGTGTGTGTGTGTGTTATATCTTTTTAGATAACTGATATCAATCTCAGACAGGTTTGTTAAATAGTTTGCCAGGTCTTTTTAGGTAAATGGAAAACCATTAGGGCTTGAGGTTATTCCACATTATTAAGCAAGTCACAGTTCTCATGCAATATGGGGAGGAAAAAATATATTACAAAAAACTGGGTAGAGCGTATCAAAGTGATTAAGAGCACAGAAGAACTCCGGTCAGATAAAGGTTTATTAAGGAAAGTTTCTGTCAAACAAAGGTGTGCCTTTAAGCCCATTGTTCCCTTTTATTTATATCACTGAATCATAAGTTACCATAAAATAAAAAAGGTGGTTTACTTTGCATTGTAACATTGAAAGTGGAAGTGGTGGACGAACACAAATCAAGTACATAAGAAAAAATAGGCTACAGATACTCTAATAAAATATTACAACAGTAAAATTAAGTACTCCCTTTTAAATTTACTTTAGTAAAAGTATTAGACTTGTAAGTAAAAAGTACCGATCAATGAGTTATTTTGAATTTTGAACTTACTTTTCTATTTATTCATTTTATATTATATAATCCTACTGCTCAGGGAGGGAGCCATGTCATACACTAGCAAAACATGAAATATTCTAAAATATCAATTTAGGTTACTGAAGAGGTGGACAAAGTACACAACTCCATTACTTGAGTGAAAGTACTGATACTGCTGGTCATATATTACTCCATTATAAGTGAACGTTGTAAAGACAGATTTGTACTTAAGTAGAAGTGCAGAAGTACTTGCTTTTAAAAGTACTTAAGGCAAAGCAAGGCAAGTTTATTTATATAGCACATTTCACACACAGTGGTAATTCAAAGTGCTTTACATAAAAGGAAGTGAAAAATAATCACAGCAATAAAAACAAGGAATTAAAAAAAATAATAATCACAACAATAAAAACAAGGAATTTAAAACAAACATTAAAACTCTTCCGCACTAAGTGAAAAAGCCTTCCAAAACACCTAACTATTCCACTACTTCACCCCCTACTTACTTTGACCATCATAAACCTAACAAATAGAACTCAGAGGTCCTACCTTCAGCTGATTAACCAAACACACTTGTCTTTCTTTGCCCACATTCTCTTTACCATAACAGCACTTACTTTAACCTTCTGTTTAAACCTTTAAAATTATATAAAAATTTATTTAAAATTAATTTAAAACAGTTAAGGATAGAAAATTATTATACATGGAACAGTGCAATGAGTTTGGATGTAGCACAGTGCTCATTTAACAAATGCACAGCTAAACTGATGAGTTTTGAGTCTGGATTTAAATGTGGCTAATGTTTTAGCACATCTGATCTCTTCTGGAAGCTGGTTCCAACTGCGGGTGGCATAATAGCTAAAAGCGGACTCCCCTTGTTTAGTTTAAACCCTTGGTGTTTCTAACTGACTCGATCCTAATTATCTGAGTGGTCTGTTAGGTTTATATTCAGTGAGCATATCTGCAATGTTTTGGCGTCCTAGGCCACTGAGTGATTTATAAACGAGCAAAAGAAGTTTAAAATCAATCCTAAATGTAACTGGAAGCCAGTGTAAGGACCTGAGGTATGCTCAGATTTTCTGGTTCTAGTCAGAATCCTGGCAGCAGCGTTCTGGATGAGCTGCAGCTGTCTAACGGTCTTCTTGGGAAGGCCGGTGAGGAGACCATTACAATAGTCCACCCTGCTGGTGATAAAGGCATGAACAAGTTTCTCCAAGTCTTGACTGGAAACAAAACATCTAATTCTTCCAATGTTTTTGAGATGATAGTATGCTGATTTAGTTACTGCTTTGACATGACTACTAAAACTAACGTCTGTCTCCAGAATCACCCCAAGATTTTTGACTTGATTTTTAGTTGTTTGACCCCTAGAGTCAAGGTATGCATTCACCTTGGGAACTTCATCTTTGTTTCCAAATGCAATGATTTCAGTTTTCTCCTTGTTTAACTGAAGGAAGTTTTGGCACATCCAACTGTTAATTTCATCAATGCATTGGCAGAGGAAGTCAATGGGGCTATAGTCATTTGGCGATAAGGCTAGGTAAATCTGGGTATCATCAGCATAGCTGTGATAGGCAATTTGGTTCTTCCTCATTATTTGACTTAGTGGGAGCATATACAAGCTAAACAAGAGCGGTGCACTGATTGAGCCTTGTGGGACTCCACATGTCATGGCCGTCCACTTAGACTTATGCTCTCCTATACTCACATAATAACCTCTCCCTTCTAAGTATGATCTGAACGATTTGAGTACCATCTTAAGTACCAAAAGTAAATTTCCTTTTTTATGTCAACGTACTGTTTTATTATTTTTGTATGTAATACTTGCAATACCTCTGAAGGAACTTACAATATATTTTGCCTACTGAATACGCTGAGTAGCTTGTATTATCTTTGGAATAAAGGGCTTTTAGAGCGGTAAAAACCTATAGAAATGAAACAAGTGAAGTTAAAGTCACAAGTTTCCAGAAAAAAATAATATTCAAGTAAAGTACAGATATGCAAAAGGTACTCAAGTACATGTACTTCCTTACTGTCCACCTCTGGGTTACTGCTACTTCATATGTGCAAACAAGTGGAATAAAATTAAATTAAATAAAAAATATAATGTCTAATATAGTATAGTATAAAACAATGACAAAAAACAAAATGTGTGTTGACAAACAATATACTATCAAAAATATATCACATAAGGCAAAATGTATACAATTTTAAGAAGAATGCTAGTTTGAAACTCATTTGAAACTGCTTTGGCAGTTGGGAATATAGACATGCCTTAATTGTTAATTAGTAGTGAAGTAAAAGTTTCTAAAAATTAAAAAGAAGTATGATGCAGTCAGGAAGTTTCAAATTGCTGAAATAAAATAGTTTGAACTGTTGTTGAACTGAAAAACTTTGCATCAGAATGTTTAAATAGAATTATGATGGATTTGGTATTTCTACATTTTTGTATGTTTAAGGTAGATGTAATAGAAAGTTGGGTTTAAAACTATTTAGTTTAATTTTATTTTTATACTTAATTTAAGCATATTTTTACACCTTTTGTTTTTCTAAACTATTCCACAGACCCCTGGGTTCCCTGTTTAAAAACCTCTACCCAATCGGAACATATTTAATAACATCAATTACAAACTAAATCAATTTAAATACTTTACATAACAAGTTTTACTTATCAAGCTGTGAATGTGTCAAAGGATATACATCCTAGGATATATACCCCCCCCCACACACACACACAACACACACACACACACACACACACACACACACACACACACACACACACACACACATGTTGGGTTTCCATGTTTTATGAGGACATCCCATAGGCGTAATGGTTTTTATACTGTACAATCTGTATGTGCTATTGCCCTACACCAACCCTACACCTAAACTTAGCCCTCACAGGAAACATGCTGCATTTTTAGATTTTCAAAAAACTTTATGCTGTATGATTTATAAGCTTGTTTCCTCATGGGGACCAAAAAATGTCCCCACAAGATTAAGATTTACTGGTATTACTATCCTTGTGGGGACATTTGGTCCCCAGGACGTGATGAATACCAGGTGCACACACACACACACAAACACACACATGTTGTTTTTTGTGGTTTATGGGGACTATAGGCGTAATGGTTTTTATACTGAACAAACTGTGTGTGCTATTGTCCTACACCAACCCTACACCTAAACTTAGCCCTCACAGGAGACTTTGTGCATTTTTAGATAAAAAAAAAAACACCATTTAGTATGTTTTTCAAGCCTTTTGAATTACGGGGATATAGGCAGTGTCCTCATAAACCACCTTCATATTGTAATACCTCTGTCATACCCATGTCATTATACAAATTTGTGTCCTCATAAACCACATAAACATGCGCGCACACACACACACACACACACACACATACACATTTCCCCACTAAATATCTTGCTGTCTGCAAGTATGGTGCCATTGATGCATGTTGTGTAGAACCACGGTCACCATGAGGTGGCAGTATTGCTATGTAAGTGTTAAGACTGAAGTTATAGTGACCTCTGAGTGGACTGAGATAAATTCAAAGAAATATTGCATTCACCCATGCCTATTCCTCATCTGATTGGACTTGACATCTTGCTACAGTTGTTTAAATCTTAGCAGGTGTGTTTCAGTAACTTGGTGAAGTTCTCATCATCTTGTAAAATTTAAGACATATGACTAAGTTCTTCAGTTATCCAAATCACTTGGTGTCGGGTGTGGTTCTTATAAATATCACAGATGTCGTCATATGAATGTGTCCTGGCCAAACGTAAGATACATCTGTATGATTCACACTTAACAGAGTTCACATTTACACTAAGGCCCATTAGATTGTCATAAAACAAATGAATCTGTAAAAGCAGAGTCTCGTCTATGAATACACAAAGTGTCTTAGCAAGTATTTTATAAGCTCCAGGCTTTGTGCATGCCGCTTTTGCTGACGTGGTGCGCTTGTTTGAACCATTTCCCATTTTGAGTGTATATTCCAAGACTAGTCTCATCTCAACAAAAAGACAACATTGAAATCCAACACCACTTCTTTAGTGTCACAACACACTTGACTTGTTTGACCATAATTTGTATGAACAATTGTGTTGCTCACACAACAGTTGCTTTTAAGTAACCATAACACTTGAGGAACAGTTGAATTTATATAAACCAGGTTATATTTAAATTAAGGAAATTTTCATGAAACTGGTCTTGTGTGTGGTTTATATTCACTGCAGACTGATGCACTTGTAATCAAGGGACTAATGGCTTTATAAATATATCTGCATAAGGTGAATATTTGGCCTCTTCAATTCCCTAGACTGTTCAAGACCAATTAACGCGTCTTAAATTTGAGAGGACATCTGTCCTGCTTATATTTAAGGAGGAGCAAAGGCTTGCCCTTCCCTCAAAGAAAGGAAAACTCTGATCAGACAGACTGTAATAAGACGAAAGAGAACCGAGTAGGGGAAAGGGAGGATTTTGGCCTGGGGTATAAGGTAAATATCGTCCCACACAGCTCAATGTGGAGTGGCAGCAATCCCGGTCTTCGAATGGGTGGGGTGGATGGAAACTTCCAAGGTGCTTTTTCTTGCCAGTCCATCTTTGCGGCCCAAGTGTCGTGCAAGAGAAAGACAGACGCTAGAGGTGGGCAGAAAATCCAGTTTCTATGGACACGCCATACACTCCTGAGTGCTTTGCAAGATCCCTAGAAATATTGCTTCATGTGACTCTGTCTGTTGTCTGTCATTGGCACATGAATATATGTTTGATGCTCTTACCATATACTCACCGTTCAGCAGCCTTCGCTGCTATTCTCAGAATATGATGTCAGGTGTTTAAGTTACAGCTTTCATAGCGTTACTGTGAAATCTGACTTTTGGCCAAACCACAGCACTGACATTCTGCTCAAGCGCTTTTGCAAATGTACCAAGAATAAAATGGTGATTAGTATCACACTGAGGTCATTTGAGTGACCTTGCCACCACTTGGCTTCTCTTTTTTTGTAATTCTGGCTGCCAGTGCATGGGTGCAGCGTCATTTATATGCACTAAATACTAAAAGCCCTCTAGTGGGTTATGGTGACCCACGAGAGCCACACAATAAATAATTTGATAAATCAGTAAATCAGCTGAGAAATCAGTAAACCAATTAATTAGATAAAAAACAAAAAAAAAACAAAAAAACAATACAATTACTAAAAACAGATAAATGAAAAATGCAATATTCAATTGCAATAATTGATTTTTTATTTACGTTTTTGATATGCAATTATAGAATTATTCTTTTATTGTTTTTACATTTTCAATATGCAATTATATAATTATATTTTAATTGTATTTAAAAATTTAAATGTATGATAATATAATTGTTTAATTGTATTGTATTGTTTCATTTTTAATATGTGATAATATGTGATAGTATAATTGTTTAACTGTACTTTTACATTTTTAATGTGTTTATATAATTATATTTTTAATTGTACTGTATTTTAATTTTTATACTGCATATGTGTTCAAAATTGTTTAATTGTATTTTTTACATTACATTACATTTCATATAATTATATTTTTAATTGTGTTGTATTTTTACTTTTTAATATGAGATTACATAATTATATTTTAACTGTGTTGTGTATTTACATTTTTAATATGATTAATATTTTTAATATAATTAATTATACAATTGCATTTTTAACTGCAGCGTATTTTTAAATTTTGAATGTGATTATTTAATTGTATTGTATTGTTTTTAACTATACTGTATAGTCATGTTATTTAATAACAACATCTGGTGCTCCTCCCCTCAGTGGGAAATTGATAAAAGGCTAATATAATAGGGGGAAAAAATATTATAAATAACTTTACAATCAATAATTTCATTATACATTTTATTGCTAAACAGAATATTGCATTTTTATTTGTATTTTATTGATGTTTTTATAAATGAAATGTTTTTGATTATCAAATTGTTGATTCTTTTTATCTTTTTATCCAGATGTTTATAATTTCTCAACTGATTTATCCATTTCTCAGTTGATTTATTGATTTATAAAATGATTATGGTCCCCAACAAAAAAGAAAATGTTTTGCACTCACGTTTGGTGCCGTTACACATTCTCCTCAGACTCGAGGAGAAAGACAATTTCTCTCAAATGTGTTGGCCCATCAAAAGCCATTCTCAGAAAACAGCCTGTCTTCCCGAAAGGTCTTTCAGGGTCTGTTTTATGGTATTGACTGATTGGGCTGCTTGGATCCCGGGCTGTTGACACGAGTGTTAGAATGGCCCCCTGCAAGTTTGAACATCGTAACTTCCTGATGAAACCTGCTGCAATCATCCATCTGTTCATGTGCTCCTCAAATGTTTAAACAAGCACTGAATACAAGCACAGTCACCGCTGCTGGGTCTCTGCACTGTAAAGCCTACTTACTGAGACTGTCTCAGCCAAGCAAAGCATACCAACTCATTTTACACACTTAATTAATTTTCTGAATGTGGAGAAATTAACTTGTTGCATCCACAGCAAAAAGGCACTGCTTCAGTTGGGACTGTATGATCCCGCCTCATTGTTTTAAAATACCAGCTCTGTTTAGTGAAAATTACATGTTATATAAAGCCAATATTTGGGACATCATTGTTGGTAGATATTCAGGCTTTTGTCCTTTCTTGCTGACAAAAGGCAAAATTCTTAACATAACTACAGCTGGAAATTGGACAGTTTTGGTCCAAACTGTCACAAGCAATGAAATACTACGTATTTTAAATGTCTAGAAATGTCAAAAATCAAACCATTACCATAAAACATCTTTCCTCATTTAAATGAGAGAGTAAAACCACATTTATTGTAGACCTACTTGAAATCTTATTTACAGATGCTCAGTTTTGGAGTGCTTTTGAACCAGTCACATGAGCCATAATTGACATGTGACTAAACACATGTAGCGGCAGGAAAATGATCCCTAAGGGTTTATGAAGGAACTGCAAGGGTTTGTACGTTTGTATTATTCTACTGTATACTGAATTATTGGTTTGTGTAAAAAAAGTGTAAAATAATAGTACAATACTGTATTATGTGTAAAAAATAAATACTGCAATACTAGATTATTCATTTTAAATTACAATAGATAATTATAATTTTTTTTTTTTTATGTATACACAGTATTAGCAATTGCAAAAAGAAAATAACAATAGAATACAAATATTTTTAATTCTCATATACAAACATTCATGGTCCTACAAAATTCATTGTATTTCAAAAGGTTAGCATTACTTAAAAAATGCATGTCAAATTTGTCACATTTAGATGACAAAAAGTGTGATATTTACTGGATTAAAGGATTTGCAAGTTATAGTCTTATTTGAAAGGCCAGTATTTATCTGGAATGATGGACATTCTTTTCTCAAATGCTTTCAAATCTGTGTATTGTGAGGCTGCTTTGAGCCAAGCCAGCGCTTCTGGTCTCATGCACTGTTTGGGTCTCTGTGTCTCCTCTCACCAGCCTGTGAATACGCATGTGTTTGCTACACAAATATGCCAAGACCATCAGTGTCCAACAGCTTTGATCTATAGCGGCTCAGGCCATGGGTAGATACTTAAACATGCAAATGTGAACTCAACATCCAAATGAATGCAAAGGCTTTTCATAATGACTGCAAATAATACACAAGAGCTGGCTTTAAAGTACAATCATATACTGTAGATAGGACAAATTTTGCACTGAAATGTCAATGTCACACTCATTTCATATAAATAGAAAATGCTTTATCATTTTCTGTTGCATCCTGTGCCATGACCTTACAGGATGACCTTTTGATCCCAGACCAAATCCTGCCAAGGTCCTCACAGTCGAGTCCACACTTCGGGAATGTAATATTGTGTAGAGTTACTATCAATGTGAACTTGGCAAAATGGCAGATAGCCAGTGCACATGAGCACCTTTCAAAATCATAAAATGATAAATGGAACATGCTTATGGACTTCACAGACACGTGTAAGCAAGGGTCATCGCAACTCTGGAAGATAGAGAGTTCACATAATGTCAACCATTTGGGCCAGGACCTTTGAAAAGCAGGTTACATGATTGTCAAACACACTTTAAGTTTACAGTGTGACAATAGTGTTATTTTAGTATTATTGCTGTACTATTATTGTATGATATACTATTATATAGCCTGGTCACACCGAGAATGATAAAGACAATGGTAAAGCTACATTTTTAACAATCATTCTAATTTTATGAGAACAGTGATGTTCACACCAAAACTGTAACAATAACGACACAAAGGAACAAAATGGGTGGAATCACTTTCAGAACGATTTTTCCAGCTTATGAACGATAAAAACATTGACGATAAACAATAAAGCCAATCAAATAATAACTCCAATCAAAATCCACCCGACTAAAAAAAGCAGCAATGACAAAACTGTGCGTGCACTTCTTATAAACTAAATGTTTTTGTCTTAAGTCAAGTCAATTTTATTTGTATAGCGCTTTTAACAATGCAAATTGTGTCAAAGCAGCTTTACATCGGCTTGATATAAAGCTGGGTGGCTTTATATCAGCTTTACAGTATTTAGACAGGGAAATAGTTTTTCGAAATAGTGTCATTCTCCTCTGGCCAGACAAAATCAGCAGTTTAAATCTAGGCTAAAGCAGAATCAGATTGTGCAAAGGACTCATCTGGTTCCTGTGGTCTTGTCCCGATGGCCGTCTTGGAGACAGGGTCTTCACTGGGGATCAGTCTCTGGGGCTCATCTAGGTGTCCTGGCTGTAGAGGTCATCTCTAGATGCTGATCCACCATCTGATCTGGATACAGTCTAGACCTGGGTGGCTACGGTGACCTCGGAATAAGAAAGAAACAGACTAATATTAGCTTAGATGCCATTCTTCTAACAATGTAACAAGCACATCAGGTGTTTTTGGAAATGTTCCCGGTTCCGGTTGACCTTTGTGTGGATGCAGGACGCTAATAGAGTTAACGTTATAGCTATATCTTTACCGTTATCGTTCTTTGTGTGAATGAGTCTTTAGATTTATTTTACATTTTCAGTTTTAATTTTAATTTGAGTTTAATTTCGTTATGTTCTTTTATACAGAGCCCCACACATGACATGGAGGGGGAAAAAAGTAAAGCATGTGCACAACGTATTCATCCGTTCCCTCGTTTTACTAAATCGTGCGTACAACTTTCTAACTTGTTAAATTGTGAACAGTGCACGATATAATAATTTGCTTGTTCGATTTGATTCAACTAAAACGTGGCCACAAGTTAGCAATGTTGTGCACACAACTTACTTAAAACGAGGGAACAAATTATGTAGTGTGCACGATTTAGTAAAACAAGGGAACGAATTATGTAGTGCGCACAGTTTAGTAAAACGAGGCAACAAATTATATTGTGCACACAATTAATTTGTACTTTAATTAATTAATTTGGCTCTGTACTTTTGTCATTTTTGTTAGATTTTTTTCATTTATTTATTTTTATTAGCTTTAACTTATTTTATATTTCAGTAATTTTAGTCGTTCATCTATTTTTATTTCAGTTAGTTCCACTGCAACTTTTAAAATTTGTATAACATTTTTATTTTTTATTTTTCATATTCTTTTGATTTCAGCTTTATTTAAATCAACAAAAACAAGTTTAATAGTTTTAATTTTAGTAAACAAAAACAATTCTGGTCATTTCTTGGCCACTACTGGCACCGGAACTGCAAAAATAATGACTATAATAATTCAAACCGTTTTTATGAAAGCTGGTCGTACAAACAGATAGCACCAGCGTTAACTCATGCCACTGGTTCAGCCAATGTTTCCATGTCAGACTGAAAAGTGTTGATTTTCTGACCCAAGTCATCCATTAAGGGAAACTATTTGAGGTAAAAGCTATGAACCATGAAATCTATTTTGGCTCAGAAAATCTGCCAATACTGTCTGTGAGTGTAATATTCCGTTTTAATGTTGCTCTTCATCACAGGTATAAATGTAATGTCCTGAATGTGAAGGTAATCCAGAGGGCTCACAGTTTGCAGGGATACAGCAGCGACAAAGCTAGACTGAATTATAAATCCATGCATTTGCCATTCTTCTCACAAGGATTGGCTTTTTTTTTTGCAAAGCTCAGTGCCAGTAGACTGCACATGAGATAATATAACAGTATGGTGTATCCTGGTACAAATGTCTGGGTGTCAAGGGTCATTTCAAATTTGAAAGCAGAGTTTATAAGACGTGTTCCCATGATCCCCATTATCATATACAGATACACATATGAACAGAATCTTGTGTCCATCCTCAAAAAGATGGGGAAGTATACACTGCTGTCACAACACAGTAAATCACAGCATTAAAAACATGCATTTCACATGGGACTCAAACAGTTGAGCTGCAGTGCTAGGTAGAATTCAGCCAGACCCAGTGCTGTTTGCATTTTGACAGCCGAGCTCAAACACAGGCAAGTGTTAAAACAAGCCACTCAGGTGTCTGCGGTGTGGTAAACATGGTAACGTTCTTCTGTTTTTTAAACATAAGCATTTAGGATTCCGGAAAACGCTAAAACATTAGGCTATAGAGTTAAGGAAATTATCCAAATTGACAAAAATAAAAAAAAATATTTGGTTACAGTGCATTTACAGTTGAATGCATTCTGGAGGGTTTCAGAGAAGAAATTTTCAGCTTGTATAAATGCTATATAATTTTTCTTCTTCTTCTTCTTCTTCTTCTTCTTCTGATTATTACAAAATGTGTCTTATTTGAGAAGTGGGATTCCAGATGGCTGAATGCTATTTTTATGCATAATTCCTGTTATAATGTTTGTCTATGCATATTACTGTTATAATCCTGTTATATACACGGTTATATGAAAAAAAAATGAAAACATTTAAAAAGTTATTTAAAAAATCTAAAAAAAAAAAAAAAAAAGATAAATGCTAGAAAAATAATAAAATAACATTTCCAATAAAATATACACACACACACACACACACATATATATATATATATAGTATAAAATATATGTATTACGATATTAAGATATGTATAAAGTATGTATTTATAAAGTATATATTTTACACATATGAATAATATTTAATTATTTTATATGTGCTGATTGGTGCTCAATTATTACGGATGCTCAGTTATTAATAATGATTATTAATAACAGAAATTTGAAAGTTCAAAAGAACATTCTTTTTTAAAAATAGAATCTTTTGTAACATTATAAATGTATTTACTGTCACTTTTGAACAATTTAGTGCATACTTGCTGAATAAAAGCATTATTTATAATTAATAAATAAACACCCACAACAGTTTAAACAAATTTATGTACAGAAATCATTCAACGTGTTTAATGATTTCCAGACTTTAAATTTGAACATGCTTTCTTGTTTAAACATGCTCAGAGAAAAAAACCGTCTGTTTAGATGAATGCAGTCCACTGGATGCATTCCTAGAAAAGTGACCCTCCTGCCAGAGATTTTCAAGAAACACATTTTAATTAGTAAACACTACTTGGTAATAAGGCCAGCTGACGTTTTTGGTTAATTGCAGATTTTGGTCCTGTTTGAGGTCCTCTTTGGTCTGAAAAGACAAATACAGTTTGATCGGGCCACAGCCAAAGATAACAGCAGCCACGGTTTCTTGGCCAAACTGTGCTTGTGCACTTGGCTCACTGCTGCATTTGGCAGGAGACCACTGGCTTTCATGGGCCTATTACTATGATCTTTATCAGCCACTAATAATGCTAATGACCATGAGGGGGCCTGCTTCACATCAAACACACACAGTCATGTTTATAGGCCAAGAGGGAAGCTTGTGAACATGCTGAACCAGAAACAGTGTTAGTGATCCATTAAGATATAATATCATTCATAATCAAGAAATAATAGAAAGAATAAACAAGTATTTATTCAGAAATACATAATTCCATCAAAAATAAAAAATCTGATTATATTAATTAAAATTATTTGAACTATTCATGAGGGCTGCATCTTGATCTTTGCAAAAATAAAAAAATAAAGCATAAAAAATTATGGTGTATTACTCTGACACTAAGTGATGTTTTATTAACAAATTTCGGGAGAAGCACGCGCAGATAATTAACACGGCCAATTCATCATCAGCAATTACACCACCTATCCAATCAGCATGAGAGACAATCCCTATAAATAATCAAGTAGTCTTACCATCATTATCTCTCGTCTTCCAACATTGGCACACCCAATTCGCAGAAACATGTCAGAGATAGAACTTTTCGCAAACGAAAATTCCTTCGAAGCCACGGATCCTCCTGCATCACCAGCAGCTGTCCAATACACCAGCGCTCCGCAGGACATCACAATCGAGCCCACGGCTGCAACACGGGGCCGCCGGCCTTCCCGCGCAGCACCCGCTCATACATCCAGGCGCCGAGGCACACCATCACCTTCATCTTCAAGGCGGCAGCCACCTTCTCCAGCATCCTCCTTCTCGTCAGCCATTTCTTACGCCCCAGCTGTGGAAAATTGGACCGTGGCAGGACTTCGCCAGGTATTCACCAGTGCCGGTGTCATCATTCCAAGCCGTTCTACAAAGCCGGATCTCCTCGCCCTCTACACTTCTCTCCAGTCCGGGGAGCCTTCAAACTCTTCACCTCCGTCCAAAGCAGTGACTAAAGCAAGCCAGGGCCGCAGCGTTCCTTATTCACGACCAATTCACCACTCACTCGGGGACGGGCCTCCGGCCACTAGGCCGCACCAGAAGGCCTTCAGCAAGCTTAGGCCGCACCCCGGATGCCGCTGACACCAACCCCCACCCTCCTCCTCGAGCCACCGAGCTAGTAACCCATCCTGGCGAAGAGCTGGCCTTCGCCTCCACAAGCCGCCGTGTCAGAGCGAGCACACCTCGGCTAACGGCGAGGAGCCACCCAAAGCCCCGGCCCCACCCCACTCCCAATCCCCTCCCCTACCCATGGCCAGCACCCCCACCACACACGTATAGCGCAAGTATGCCTCCGCAATCGGTGCAAACCCCGGCGCCCGCCATTCCCCCTCTCTTCCCCTCCCTTTCCTCTGCTCACCGAGCTTGCCCAAGCGCGAGCATGCCTCCGCTAACCACGGCGCAAACCCCGCCACCCACCATTCCCCCTCTCTTCCCCTCCCTTTCCTCTGCTCCCCGAGCTTACCCAAGCTCGAGCATGCCTCCCCTAACCACGGTGCAAGCCCCAGTGCCTGCCATTCCCCCTCTCTTCCCCTCCCTTTCCTCTGCTCACCGAACTTTCCCAAGCGCGAGCATGCAGCCGCTAACAGCGCAAGCCCCAGCGCCCACCATTCCCCCTCTCTTCCCCTCCCTTTCCTCCGATCTTCGAAATTTCCCAAGCACAAGCATGCCTCCGCTAGCTTCCTCGGCGGCTAACTTTCCCCTTCCCTCCGCCCGAGGTCCATTCTTACTTTCTTCAGCCACACCCCTACCCATCCCGCCAAATGCGCTCGCACTGGAAACAGCCCCCGTAGCCAACTCCATCAGGACACAGATCTTGTCAGGTGCGGATATAGACCTTTTTTCCCTTTTGTCACCAATTTCTCCTCCGTCCACTGATCGCCAAATTGATTGCGGCGAGTTTTCCGTCACCTTAAAAAACATAGCTAACAAACCGTCACGTATCTTATCATTCACAGAATTCACGATCGTTTTCACCCGCTACACGGAAGTTATTTGCACCGAATTTCCCCACAGGAGACGCGAGCTCGGTGACTATCTTGCGATAGTTGGCGAACTCGCATTATCATACGGAGGCTCCTACTTCTATACGTACCACAAACTCTTTGCAGCTAAATGCGCCATTCGAGTGGCCCAGTGGAACCAAGCCCCTTACTGGGGAGCCCTGGACACCGAACTCCATAACAGAATATTTTTAGGCTGCCGTAACATTACATGTGCGGTCTGCCGATCCATTTCCCACTCCACCACCTTATGCCCCTTCATCAACCCATCCATTCCCCCCTGCCCAGAATCATCTCAGCCCAAATCCACCAGCTACGTGCCAAGCATTCCAAACATCTCATTCAACCCATCTCCTTTACTTCGCCACCGCCCATTTTCCTCTGACAGCCAGGTCTGCATCAGTTTCAATACGGATAGATGCTCAAGACAGCGCTGCCGGTTTATGCATGTTTGTGATTTTTGTGGCGGTGCTCACGCCCGCTTGATTTGTCCAGTTAAAAAAGCTGCAAATAAAAATACTAAAACATATTTATCGACTCCTGTAAATGTTTCTTGTTTATCCACAGAACTGCTCCATCACCCCGACCCTTATTTCTTCGATTATGTCATATCAGGTCTCTCACACGGTTTTCACCCTGGCGTCGGAAATCTCCCCACCCAAAGCCTCATCTGCCCCAATCTCCAGTCCGCTCTCACCGAACCCGAAACCATCGATATCCTAATAAAAACAGAAATAGACGCAAACTTCATGATCGGCCCCTTTTACGTTCCCCCCGTCAACATTTTCTGAGTTAGTCCCATCGGCATAGCCACCAGAAAATTTTCAGGTAAACAAACGCCTCATAATGAATTTATCATCACCACACAATTCCCCATTCCCGAGCATTAACAGCCTCATTCCGCTCGAAGAATTTTCCCTCCACTATCGCGACATTGACCAAGCCATTACCCTGATCAAAATCGCGGGTCGTGGTGCTTGGCTGGCCAAAGTCGACATCACTTCTGCCTTTAAATTAATGCCCATCCACCCAGACTTTTGGCATTTATTCGGCATCCGCTGGCAGGAAAAATTTTACTTTTCCGTCTGCCTCACTTTCGGCTTCGGCTTCACTTCCTCACCAAGCGCCAAAATTTTCGACATGTTGTCAGAAGCTATCTGTTGGATCCTCTCAAACAATTACGATGTACCTTATCTAGTACATCTCTTAGACGATTTTCTAATCATCTCACCCCCCGAATCCATCCTAGCTGCGCATCTTCTGACAACTCAAACGTTTTTTTCAGAGCTCGGGATCCCTCCTTCCGTCGGTATTGGAGGTTTTTATCAAGGCCGCTGGTACACATCTACATGACCCCCCCAGCTGCTAAATCTACCTCAGCCTCTAATGTCCTCAGCATTATTTGAGCTATAGCCCTTAGTCGTCGCAGCCCTTCTGTGGGGCAAAGAGTGGTCTGCCACTAGCATCATTATCCACTGCGACAACGCGGCTACAGTGCACTGCATTAACAAAGGCCGTTCCCATTCACCCACGCTAATGCCCTTGCTAAGACACTTGATTTGGATTTCAGCTCGCGAGCAATTCATCATAACTGCAAAACATATTCCCGGGTCAAAAAATCTAATAGCCGACTCTTTCTCTCGCTTTGCCTTCCAGAAATTCAGGACGTTGGTGCCAGAGGCGGACCCGCTCCCAACCCCGGTACCTCCCTATTCAGAGCTGATATTCCCATAAATCATCCTCTGAAACCTCTCCTCGAAGCGTCCCTCAATTCGATTCTTCAAGCAGTCTTCCCCAGGACCCTACAGTCTTACCTAACAGCATGGAAATGCTTCAAAATTTTTCACTCTGCTTACAACCTGCTGTTCCCCGACTTTTCCCTGCTCTCCATCACCTCTTTTATCTCCCACCTTAATGTCAACAAAAAGCTCCAAATCAGATCTATTAAAGGTTATCTAAGCGGAATTCAATTTTTCCACAAACTTTTATATGGTTCCCCTTCCCCCCAAATAGCCAATTCTCAAACCTCCCTACTCATCAAAGGTATCCAAAAAGCCCACCCCATCCGCCCAGACTCCAGGCAACCCATAACATTAAAGATTTTGACCGAATGTATTTTCACCCTCCGCAGAGGTTACCATTCCGTCCACACCGCCCGCACGCTCGACGCCACGTTTATCCTGGCTTTTTTCGGCTTTCTCAGATGCTCTGAGCTCGCTATTACATCTAGCTTTAACCCAATCATTCACCCCACCATTTCTGATCTAGCGGTGCTGGACGATGAAACTATCTCTTACTTCATTAAGCAAAGTAAAACAGACCAGTCAAAGAAAGGCCACTTCATTTACATCTTCAACCTCCTATCGCCCATATTACCATACCAAGCCCTCCTAGCTTTCCTCCACCTCAGGAAATCACAGGCCAAAGTCCCATCCAACCCCCTGTTTACAGATGACTCCAACCGCCCCGTCACTCGCTTCTGGTTCCAAAAGCACCTTAAGTCAGTCCTGCTCCTATCTGGTACCCCAGCCAAAAACTTTTCCAGCCATTCATTCCGAATAGGCACAGCAACCACAGTGGCCCATAAAGGCCTTTCCCAGCAGCAGATACAAGCGCTTGGTCGCTGGTCGTCAGAAGCTTTCAAAAGCTATATTCGATCAGACCGCTCCCACATCAAGGAAGCTCACCAAACACTAATCGGCCAACCCCTCTAATGACATACATCCCTGGGAACCCAAACTTCAGACCCTCCATAGCCAACCCCTCTTAACATCACCTATATCCACCTTCAACGGCCCATCCCCACTCCAATCATTCCAACAGCACTACATTCAGCCTTGTCTGTACTCTCCCACTGCCGCTGCAGTGACAGCTCCCGCAGGAGCCCTATCTGTATTTCTCCACTGCCGCTGCAGTGTCTGCTCCCGCAGGAGCCCTATCTGTATTTCCCCACTGCCGCTGCAGTGACTGCTCCCGCAGGAGCCTTTTCTATATTTCTCCACTGCCACAGCAGTGACTTCTCCAGCAGGAGCCCTATCTGTTTTTCTCCACTGCCGCTGCAGTGTCTGCTCCCGCAGGAGCCCTATCTGTATTTCTCCACTGCTGCAGCAGTGACTGCTCCCGCAGGAGCCCTATCTGTATTTACCCACTGCCGCTGCAGTGACTGCTCCCGCAGGAGCCTTTTCTATATTTCTCCACTGCCGCAGCAGTGACTGCTCCCGCAGGAGCCTTTTCTATATTCCTCCACTGCCGCAGCAGTGACTGCTCCCGCAGGAGCCCTATCTGTATTTCCCCACTGCCGCTGCAGTGACTGCTCCCGCAGGAGCCTTTTCTATATTTCTCCACTGCCGCAGCAGTGACTGCTCCCGCAGGAGCCTTTTCTATATTCCTCCACTGCCGCAGCAGTGTCTGCTCCCGCAGGAGCCCTATCTGTATTTCTCCACTGCTGCAGCAGTGACTGCTCCCGCAGGAGCCCTATCTGTATTTACCCACTGCCGCTGCAGTGACTGCTCCCGCAGGAGCCTTTTCTATATTTCTCCACTGCCGCAGCAGTGACTGCTCCCGCAGGAGCCTTTTCTATATTCCTCCACTGCCGCAGCAGTGACTGCTCCCGCAGGAGCCCTATCTGTATTTCCCCACTGCCGCTGCAGTGACTGCTCCCGCAGGAGCCTTTTCAATATTTCTCCACTGCCGCAGCAGTGACTGCTCCGGCAGGAGCCTTTTCTATATTCCTCCACTGCCGCAGCAGTGACTGCTCCCGCAGGAGCCTTTTCTATATTTCTCTACTGCCGCAGCAGTGACTGCTCCCGCAGGAGCCTTTTCCTATTGGTTCAACTTTAAACCAAATGGTGTGAGTTTGGGGTGGGACCATATGTGTGTCCAACCACTTCAGCTTAAAACAGTTTGGTATATTCCTTTGGGGAACAAGCATTAACAATAATTCATTGTAATACACATCTATTAAATGAGATGGCAGGAAGGTTTATTGATATAAATAATTCACTGTTTTCTCTGTTTTCTCAGCAAGGGCCAAAACCTTTGCTTTGGCAAACTCAAAACCAAGCTATTTTCCACTGTTTAATTTCCAGTGTTTAATTTTTAAACTAAACTCTAACAAGCCACACTCATCAGCTCCAAATCTACTCAATATAAACTCGACTGTTTCAGCAGCTTTCACTGTCCCTCACACGTCAACAGCACCTATGTCATTTACCTTTACATTTACAGTATTTTCTTGGCAACCGCTTTCTTACCAAAGACGATACAAAAATATATTTGTTTGTGAATACTTTATTTACTAGCTATGAATAAAAATCAAGCACAATCTACATAGAGCACATACAGTAATAATACAGCATCAAAGCAATCGCTATACTTTACTTTTCAGAAGAATCATATTTTTGAGGTTCTACTGTGTGTACTTCTATTTATATATATATATATATATATATATATATATATATATATATATATATATATATATATATATATATATAATATATTTGTGTTCTTAAGATGAACAAAAGTCTTACGGGTTTGGAAAGACATGAGGGTAAGTAATTATGTCTGAATTATCAGAATCGCTTTAAAATCACATATAGTTCAAATATTTAAAATAAAAAGTTAAAATAAAGTTCAAGGAAGTTCACCAAACAATGGAAAATTGCTTAAAATGTAATCATCCTCAGGACATCCAAGATAAAGATAACTTTGTTTCTTCATCAGAATGGGTTTAATTTAGCATAACATCACTTGCTCACCAGTGAATCCTCAGCAGTGAATGGGTGCCATCAGAAAGAGAGACAGACCATCAGTTAACATCTTGAAGTAAAAAGCTGTGTGATTGTAAGAAACAAATCCATTTTAAGGCATTTTAACTTTAAATCATCACTTCTGGCCAAAATAGAGTCCATAATCCATAATAATGCTTCCTCAAATGAAAAAGTCCATCCCCTCAGTTGTCCTCTTACATCAAAATCCACATTGTAAGAATCTATAATCTGCCTCGACCCAGCTTCCACTCCACAATATGTTTGATCATGCTCATTTCCCAAAATAGCTTAATTATTATAGAGAAGAAGAAAGTCAACAGTTACATTATGTTGTTTGTAGACCATTTTAGATGATCACATCCTGAGCAAATGGTGACCAACTGTAGAATGGGAGCAAGTGTGGAACACTGAGAACCACCTCAGACAAAGGGGTGTCAGAACTTAATTAACATACAGACTACAGCTGATACAACAGGAGCAACTTCATTTACATGAAGGGTAGTAAACTGAAAATGTAATAAAGGTTTGAATTTAGGATGTTCTGGGTTCATTCCAACTCCGTTAAACCCAAGGTACAACATGTACTTTGTCACTGCTATTCTGCAATAAACATCTTCAACAAGATCTTCAACGTCTTCATCACTTTTTCTTACAACATATATTAGAACTGTTTTCGCTTGTAAATGATGCTTGATCTCCTGATTCAGATGGGGCGACTTTTCACTGGATAAAGTAATATTATGGATAGATAGACTTGTATTTTTGCTGTAAGCCAAAAAAACATCTGGAGTCGTGTGGATTATTGTTATGTTTTTATCAGTTGTTTGAACTCTCATTCTGATGGCACCCATTCACTGGAGGATCCTCTAGGATCCTGGAGGATTTCTCCTAATCTGTTGAGATGAAGAAACAAACTCAAATTGGATGGCTTGAGGATGAGTACATTTTCAGCAAATTTTCATTTTTGGGTGAACTGTTCCATCAAAGTCTTTGTTTTAGAGAACCTGGCTTATTCACAAAAAGCAGAAGAAACTCTTTGCAAACGTCACGGTGATAAAGCCCTGGAGACATCTCAGCCGTGCACGTGCATTTAAATCACGCTGACAGGATGTAGTCCGAGAGAAAAAGGGTTTTGCTATCTTAAAATCACGCCAGACGTATCAGCTTTATGGGTCACTGCAGAAAATGGAAATTTAACAAAGGTGTTTAATATATGTTTGGCTTGGCTGTACAGTATGCAGCATCCTGGAGTTCATTAGATAATGTAGGCGAGTGGATGTCTGGCATAGCCGTTGATAGCTCTCACCCCGCCGAGCTTGAGTGTTTGCATAATGAGGATAAACTTCTGGGCAGAGTCGGTGTGAACAGTCACTATGGTCATGAAAACCCAGTTTTACGTTATATTACTGGCTCTGAATGCAGCTGTTTATTGTCTTTAGTTCAGACGTTAGATAAGCCACATGATTCATATTGGTTTCTCAAGAATGAAATGTCCACAGTGGTGACCTCTTACCAGAACATCTTGGATACGCTTCAGTCTTCTCTTAAGTTATATTAGTATGGTAAAAGTTGAGTGTTTTTCCTAATGCCCTCGTCATTTCTCCTACCTTTCTACTCTTCTAGCTGAAATCTCTTGAAAACCATATTTCAGAACACATACTGTCTCCACTCTCCCATCTGGCATGGAGTGGTATGAAACTGAGGGATTCCTGCACAAATAAAATGACAAGGCACAAAGGATTCAGAGAGGATGAATTGCAGACTCAGTGAGATACAGTGGTCATGCATTCTTGCAGACACATTGTGGATATGTGCTCTGACAGCCTCATATAACCTGTCACCAGATACCATAGAAACAGTACATTCTGCTCCATAATACACATCATCAGCCAATCCAGAGAGATATTGAGCATGGAATGTGCCTCGGATGGTGTGAGATGTGTTAACAGTGGGATATTTTCAGTTTTCACGTCCATATTCTTCTGCCAAAAACAAAGTTAAGGCATTTGCTGCTAGCAATGGCAAATTACAAACTGTACTTCTTTACATAATCAAAAACTAGATTATTGCTTATTCTTTATAAACAGGTATGGCAGTTTCTGAAAAGTCAATGATACGCTGTGAAATAAACAAAAAACACTCTAAGCTATTAGCTATAATTAGGAAATTATTTAATTTGGTTGCAGAACATCACAGTCATATTAGTATTAAATACAATTATATAAACAGGAAGTTAAATTCATAACGTTTCAAAGTTGACCAACGAAAGTAGTTCCAGAAGAAGCCATGAAGTCCCTAAACAATACTCGGACTGGAGTCACGAACGTATCTGACTGGAATGGAGCAACAGTTATTTATTCTTCAAGTTCAAAGCCTCGGTACTCGCGCCATGTTTTCCATTTTCCGCTCTTCGTACGTGGCCTTCAAGTGGTGCTGGAAATATCATATTTAGGCTACAGTTTCGAGTTGATGAATGACAAAGCCTAATCATATTTATAAGTGAGAAACCTGGAAATCTGAATGATACCCTGAATGAGTGTGACGTCGGAAAGGGGAGTTTAAAAAATGGCCACAATCAAACTGTAATGTGGGGTTTGGGTTTTGTTTTTGGGTTTAGGTTTTCATGTCTTTTATATTGATATTTTGCCTTGTTTCATGATCCCTGTTTGTGTCATGTTTCCTTGCCCTCATGTCTTCATGCTATTGGTTCCCTTGTTCTTTGTGTCACGTTCTGATTGGTTCTCTTGTTCATTGTGTCACGTTCTGATTGGTTGGTTCTTGTCATGTGTCCAATTTTGCTATAAGTAGACATCTTGTTGTCACTGTTCCTTGTCATGTATTGATGTTGTAACCTGCTATCTGTGAGTTTGTTTCATGTCCAGTCTGTTCATGCCAAGTCAAGTCGTTTGTTTGAATTTTTGGATTACACTTTGTTTAATAAACTACACTTGGGTTCTCACTACGCTCGCCTCCAGTGGATTCCTTGTTACACAAACCTAAATAAAAAATGAATGATTTTGCAGAGAATGCAGTGCTTGAAGTGGAAAAAAAGAAGTGTCGGTACTCCCCCCGCCCATTTATTTATTTATTTATTTATATTAATAAATAAATAAATAAGAAATAAACCCTTATTTATAAATGAATTCTTGTAATTCAACATCTCTCTGGTGTTGAGACTCTTTCCTGTTACGGCTGACCCCTAGCGGTCGTAACGCATAGAAAGGGACTTTGATTTAACTACTTGGATCTTACTTTGCACTCAGTAAAGCGCATTTAATTGGCCATCTCAACCTATTTGTAATTGACAAGCACTGTTAGACCGTTGTGGCAGACTATTCAAAAAATTTAACTTTTAAATCAATTTTGGAAATGTACCGCAACACAGCAGCATAAAAAATATCACGTTTCTCCGTCAAAATGTATATGTTGCACAATGTGGCTCATTACCACAGTTCGGTTACTGTTTTATCTCCGTTTATCTAGACCTGCCAAGATTGACTGCTGATTGTAAGTGCAGGTGGTGCACATTTAAAGGTCAACTAGTTAGAATGGGATACCATATCTTCCATAAAATTAGTTAACAAAGAACATTAGGTCTTGAATTAACAAATCTATCAGCTCTTTTTTTCCCCAAAGTGAAAAAAAAAACTGAATAGAAAATGTCTCTTCCACTCAAATTGCCATTCTCATGCCAAGGTCTTGTGACACTTGGATGGAAAATATTACCATGTTAAGTTAATTCACAGTGGGAAAATACATGAACTCAATACCCTCTTGTTTATTTACAGCTTTAAGGTTTTAGTGTTTACACTTCCCAACTCCAATAAACAAGGCGGACCACAGCCACATTGCCATGCATCTGGCTCAAGACCTCACAGCCAAAGCCAAAAATGAGTTTTGAGTCTGTGAATAGCCTCTTCATTCTCTCCACTTGTGCAAGGATTTAACATTTTCTTAAGTGGGAAATGCAGCCTAAACTCCCATCATGCAATGCTAGCAGTTTTGTAATATTTATCATAGCTAACTGAGAAAGCCTTTATCAACAAATTGACCAGAAATAGCATCCAAAGACAAGACCAAAACTATCATATATAACCGTCTGTCTATTACAATTGCTTTTGGCCTAGTAAAACTGTGACAAGAAAGACTTGTTAATCACCTTTTTCAGATACAAAGATAATGTCCAGGTTTCCTTTGGTGATCACATTAATCATAACCAGCAGAACATAATCTTGGAAAAAGCAAAATGGCTTGATAATGGATAATAAAATAAACTCTTCCCCAAAGGAACAGTTCAAAAGTATTTAAAGTCCACAGAAAATAACTGCCCACAAGACTTTAGACAGTTATATTTCCTTAAATTGTTGAATGTTGGGTTAGAAAGATTAATGGATATCTGTAGGGCATGATAAGGATTGTACCGTTCTATCCAAACAAAAGAAATTACGTTTATTAATTAGGTTAATATCATCAAAAGAGGACACAATTGGAATGCTGTGCCATTTCTGATAAAATCTTTAAGAGGATTTTACATTTTATTTCTAAATATCTTCATTTGTATTCCACTATAACATTCAGATAACTGTATTTAGGCTTTTGGTCCGTTGAAGGTATCCAAATAACAGAGATGTTTGTAGGCTGGAAGGACAGGATATCATTGAGAAATAAGCCCTGGATGACCATTTAGTCTGGCGTTTACTTAAGAAATCTCGTAAATCAAACAACATCAGCCCATTTATCATTAGGACCTATTGCATTCGCGAGAAAAACTCCCCAAACATTAACAGTGGGAGTGTGACCTAATTTATTACAATTTAACTGGGTTTTGGAAACATGTAAACGTCTTCAGAGAGCTGTAGTGTGAACTTCTCTATGCTACATGCACTGAGAGGATGTGTATTTGTGTAACTGCATGAATGAAACCAAAATGTTATGCTTCATCCATTTTAGAGCCTAAGTCTTTGTGGCAGCTTGCGTCACTGTGCCACAGGCTCCCCAACAATAATAGATAAGTTGCATTTTGGGATTGATGTCAATCAGTGGTATTGGTTTTTTGTTAAATGTTACCATTATGAAATAATCTTACCAGCTATAAGTGCTTGCTGATTAGCTACAGAGATAAAATCATGCTCTATAGACTTTGCATTCTATCACTGCTTTATATTTTCTAATTCTACTTTGAAAATTAGCATTAAACCTTCAAATTCAGCTATTTTGCTTTCAACATGTATAATAATAGAAAATGTTACTTGAGCACCAAATCAGCATATCAGAATGATTCTGAAGGATCGTGGGACTGAAGACTGAAGTAATGGCTGCTGATAATTCAGCTTTGCCATCAGGACATAAAACGGTTATTTTAAATTGTAATAATATACTGCACTATATTACTGTTTTCTCTGTATTTTTGATAAAATAAGTGCACACTTTGAGCATAAGAGACTTCTTTCAAAAATATTTAAAAAATCTTACAAACTTGTATGCATTTAAAATTGTAAACAAATTGTAAAACTGAAAAAATGAATAAATAGCTATAATTAAAAACATTTATATTATTATTTTTTATGTTTCTGTCCATTTAAGAATTTACCTGACACATATTAATACTGGTAAAGTCTACAGTTGTTATGTCAATGTGGGTTTAGCTACCCTTTTGGAGCCACAATTGGTTTTCTCATCATCTGCAGCTGGAGGGGCTCCCCGTGGGGTGAGAACAAGCCTCATAGGTATGTCTTGAAGAAAACAACTCTTTTTTTTTTCTTTACCACAGCCACAAGAAGATGGCCACGCTGGAGACAAGTATTGTAAATAAATACCTCAAAAAGCTTTTTTTCACATGTATGCATTCATAATGATAATATTTATCCAATAATCTTCGTCATTGACCCCACAGATGTTGGTCACTGATGAAAGTAGTCTTGAATGAATGGAATGTTTTTTTGGGAAGGTTAATAGAATGTTCTTTCAGCGTTTTACGTCACTACCAACCACAGTTTTCCTCAACATATGGACGGGTAATATAAGTGTTTCCCTGTCTGCCTCTTGATGACAAGGGTCAATTCACTGACAATCACTTCTTAAAAATCACATGACTAGATCCCAAACAATGGCGTAGCCTTGCAATAACAACACTGGACAAAAAATGAGTGTGGTTGCTGAGTCTAGCATGCTGACATTAAATTGAATTTGACCGGGCAAGGTAAAAGTTTGATTTGGCAAGATGTGAAACTAATCGTTGATTTGGAAGGATGCACAATGTTACATAAGCAGTTGTAGAGTAGACATACTTGACTTTTTTTCAAATTGGCTTGAATAAGATACAAGATTATCATGGCTAAAGACTGACCTTTTCTATATTGCAGATGGGCTCTAACATTCTTTCTCTGCTCCTGTCAGTGGAAATAGACTAATGGATGTGCGCTCTATGCATGATAAAATAAAATCTATGCAATTGCCAAATTTTGCAAATATCCAGTATTAAGAAATATGAAACGATCAGAGTATACATAAGTCCTCCCATACTACTCAATTTCAGTTGTTAATTGTGGGAAAAGAAAAGTAAGCTTTATTGGATAATCTGTTTTACATATGATATCATTGCTGTTAGAAGTAAAGCAGTCCTGCTGAGCAGATCATCAGACAAGCACAAGTCACCAGCACCAGATGCCAGTAAAAATGAAGACTTGTCAGGCAATATAGCCTATGTTAAATGCCACTAGGGCTGTAGAAGCACATTCTTATGCATTTATCTCAGAGCTAAAGCAGAGCTGCATTACCTTAGGTTTTAAAAATCATGATTTATGGTAAACTGCCAGTTAAAGTTTGAGTACTTGACTAAAATTTATGCTTCTCAAGATGATCAAAAGATTGAAAGTCTACGTTTAAATACGACAATATAAACTGTCTATGAATAATATATATATATATTATGTTTGCTATTACTGATCAGTTAGTTATTGATTTGACTGTTATTACAGTACTAATACACTATTATATGTACTATTGCAATATTATTTATGAATACATATAAACATACAGTTTGCTTATAAAGTAGGATCATACTTGCAGGCCAACTTACCAACTAATGGTCAACAGGTCTGTATGAATGTATGATTTCACTTTATTGTATTTTTTTTTTTAGATAAGAAGTAAATAAGAGGTTTTTCCCACTGTGAAAAGTGAATGTGTCATTCTTCGGCATGCAAAAAAGAAAAAATGAAAGAAAAACCTAAGAGCAGTCTTTTCAAATGGCAATTTATCAAAAAAAAAAAAAAAAGCAAGAAAATTCGTCACACCACCATTGTGAATTCAAATGATTTAAGCAGTTATTTTTAAAAAGAAATTCTTCAAAAACTTTGCAACGGATTAGAGTTTTCCAACCTATACGCCAACGTCATGTGCCATTTTCAACAAGACATGCTTTATAAAGTGATCATTGGTATATCTGATATATTGCACATTCAACTAAACATCCCACTAAAATTGTCTTTTTAAGTTAAATTTATATGCGTGGATCACAACCTGCAAAAATATATCTGCAAAACAATGGCAAAGACAAATACCAAAGGTGCCATTACTACGTGAAGTAGTATGACAAGCATGTGCCGTCTGTCTTTTTATACAACTTACAGGTGCATTAATTCATTCTTTCCACTTGAAACTGTTTTACACTGAAAGGACTGACTTGTACTTCTGACAAATATGTTTACAAATGCATGGTGGCTGCCATGTTGAGATCATATGACCAGTCAAAAACACTTTCAGTTGTTGAATCAATTCATTATGGGTAAAAAATACATCTGTGAATGGAGTGTTTCAAGGGCTGCATTTTTTATGACCTTTCCTCACTAATTTCCCTCTGTCTCATTGACTCTGATGTACGTCATTGATTATGTTGCACGAGTGCTCACTACTAATTACTAATCGTAACACCCTATAATCTGCTATAAATTTGATTTATTATTTACATTTCCCCCCCTTACAAATTAGTGTAATGCAGCATTCTATAGAGGTATGCTTGGGCTATTTTAAATATCTTACAAATAATGTCATATATCATAGTGTTGCATTGTGATATATGGAGCTGCCTGGAGTGTATGTGTAACGGGGACGCTGAGGCAGAAGTTGAATCCATTTGCGGATGTTTATTAAGAAAAGCAGAGTACACAAAACAGGTAGGACGTCGGTGTCAGAAGGCAGATGCAACATAAACGTATTCCAGGCAGCGGTGAGATAAAGCAGGCAGAGGGTCAATACCGGGTGATCAGTCCAATTAAACAAACGTAGCAAGAAGGGGAAATCGAGAGAGCAAAAGACAAAGGCAGGCAAAAGGGGTCAAACCATAAAGCAGTCCTCACTGGCAAACAATCCAAAAGGGGCGATCCGTAAACTCGATAATCCAGAGGCAAAACAAGACGGCAACAGGTAATCAGACAGGGTATATGAAAAACGCTCGGTAAGGCAGGTGAAACTGGCAATACTTCGCAAGGTGGAAGCACATGGTGATCGCTTTTAAAGTACCAAACAGGAAGTGGAAGTAGAAGCAGCAGAGGGAGCATGCAGTCAGTATTCAGGTGAGGGCTCCCTCTGCTGGCGTGGCGTTACAGAATCCCCCCCCCTAGGAGCGACTCCCGGAGCTCGACGTGGCCGCCCCCGTGGTCGTGGTGCAGGTCGGTCGGGTCTGGCTCGATGAAATTCCTCGATGAGTGATGGGTCTAGGATGTCGCGGGCGGCTACCCACGATCTCTCCTCAGGTCCATATCCCTCCCAGTCCACCAAGTACTGGAGCTGACCCCCTCGCCGACGCGAGTCCAGCAACTCGTGCACCTGGTAAGCGGGAGTCCCGTCAATGTCCAAGGGTGGCGGTGGTTCTGGGGCTTCATGGCCGGGGTCAGCATCCGGGTGGACCGGTTTCAGGAGGGAGACATGGAAAGAGGGAGAGATACGATAGTTAACAGGAAGCTCTAACTGGTAGGTAACCTCATTAATTCTACGAAGAATTTTAAAAGGACCGACGTACCTTGGGGAGAGCTTCCTGCTGGGTAGCCGCAATTTGATGTCCCGAGTGGAGAGCCAGACCCGTTGCCCAGGTTGGTAGGGAGGGTGTGGACGGCGTCGTCTGTTAGCCTGTATTTCCTGTGTCCTAACAGCCCGCTGAAGACGAACATGAGCACTGTCCCACACCCTCTCACTACGCCTTATCCAGTCATCGACCGCTGGAACCGAGGAGGGTTCGCCAGACCACGGGAACATCGGTGGTTGAAACCCCAGGACACACTGAAAGGGGGTGAGACCTGTAGACGAGTGGGTGATCGAGTTTTGGGCGTATTCTGCCCATGGGAGGAATTCCGACCATCTATGTTGTTCACGGTTACAGTAGGTTCTCAGATATCGTCCAATCTCCTGATTCAATCTTTCCACCTGGCCATTGGCTTGAGGATGATATCCTGAAGTCAGACTCACGTTAATATCCAACTGTTTGCAGAATGCCCTCCATACTTGAGAAGTGAATTGGGTGCCCCTATCACTCACTATGTCTTCCGGGAGGCCATAGATGCGAAACACATTGTGGAAGAGAGCAAGAGCGGTTTCCATGGCAGAGGGCAGGCCTTTTAGGGGGATGAGACGACAGGATTTGGAGAATCGATCGATGGTTACCAGTATTGCTGTGAAGTCGTTGGAGGGTGGTAGGTCGGTGATGAAGTCGATGGATAGGTGTGACCATGGACGTTGTGGTATGGGGAGTGGGCGTAGAAGACCAGAGGGCAATTCTTTGGGGGTCTTAGACTGAGCACAGAGGGAGCATGATTTCACAAATGTTGTTACATCTCTGTTCATGGAGGGCCACCAGAATGTGTTCTTAGTTAAATGGAGAGTACGTGAGATACCTGGATGCCCGGAGCTTAGGGAAGAATGCACCCATTGCATCACTCGATTCCGTAGAGTACTTGGTACAAATTGCTGGTTGGGGGGACAGTTTGTGGGTGGTGGTTCGTTCTGTTGCTCACGCTGAATCTCCTCCATGATATCCCAAGAGATGGGAGCCAGGATAACCGTGGGAGGAAGTATTGGTTCTGGGGATTGTTGTTCGATAGGAGGATCGTGGCGTCGTGAGAGAGCGTCCGCTTTACTATTCTGACTGCCCGGCCTGTAGGTTACCGTAAACTGAAAGCGAGTGAAGAAGAGTGCCCAGCGAGCCTGCCTTGGATTTAGACGTTTCGCTCCCTTGATGTATTCTAGGTTCTTATGGTCTGTGATTACTTGGAAGGGGTGAGTGGCACCTTCAAGCCAATGTCGCCACTCCTCAATTGCTGCTTTCATTGATAAAAGTTCCTTGTTCCCCACGTCGTAGTTACGCTCTGCCTGAGTCAGTTTCCTGGAGAAGAAAGCACATGGAAACAATTTGCCTGGCTGACCGTGTCTCTGTGACAAGACTGCCCCTATACCACAATCAGAAGCGTCCACCTCCACTATAAAGGGCAAATTTGGATCAGGATGTTTCAGGATGGGGGCCGAGGTGAATCTCTCTTTTAGGGAGACGAAAGCTTGACTGGCCGCTTCGGTCCATGCTAGTTTGGATGGTTTACCTTTTAGGAGGGATGTTAAGGGGGCTGCAATCATGCTGTAATCACGGATGAACCTCCTATAAAAGTTAGCAAACCCCAGCAACCGTTGCAACTCCTTTACTGTGGTGGGTTGCGGCCATTCGACGACTGCTTGGATTTTGGAAATGTCCATTTTAACCCCTTGATGACTGATATGGTACCCGAGGAACGAGGTTTGACGAACGTGAAATTCACATTTTTCTGCCTTTACATACAGTTGATTCTGTAGGAGTCTTGATAGGACGGTACGTACATGATCAACGTGATCTTCCTCTGTCTTGGAATATACTAGAATATCGTCAATATAGGCGATCACATACTTGTTGAGCAGGTCCTTGAAGATCTCATTGATGAACGACTGAAACACAGCTGGAGAGTTGGCCATCCCATACGGCATCACCCGGTACTCGTAGTGCCCCCTAGTGGTGAGGAAGGCGGTTTTCCATTCATCACCCTCACGGATTCGAATGAGATTGTAAGCGCTTCGTAGGTCAAGTTTGGTGTATATGGTGGCTTCACGTAACTGTTCTAAGGCAGAGGGTACTAGAGGGAGGGGGTAACGAAATTTAACTGTGACATTATTCAGGCCTCTATAGTCTATGCAGGGTCTTAGTCCTCCGTCCTTCTTCTCGACAAAGAAAAACCCTGCTGCCGCGGGAGAAGTAGAAGGTTGTATGAATCCGGAGTCTAGAGCCTCGTTAATATATTCCTCCATGGCTTGACTTTCCTTTTGTGAAAGGGGGTAAACTTTACTTTTAGGGGGCATGGCATTCGGGAGGAGCTCAATGGCACAATCCCAGGGACGATGTGGTGGAAGTTGGGCTGCCTTGGTCTTACTGAACACCTCAGATACGTCGTGATAGCAGGATGGAATGGTAACGTCCTTGTGAGTGAGGGGACTTTCTACCGTGGTGGTGTAACAGGGTTGGGGTTTTGCGGAAAGACAGTTCTTTTGACAGAAGGCGGACCAATGTGTTAGCTCACCATGATACCAGGAGATGTCGGGGTCGTGAATCGAAAGCCAGGGGAATCCCAAGATTACCTCATGCTTGGGAGAGTCAACGACGTAGAATGAAATAGATTCCTGGTGCAGCAGGCCGACCTTGAGTGTGAGTGTCTTGGTTTGATAAGTGATTCCTTCTCCGATGAGGGCGTCATCAATGGCTTTGATCTTTATGGGGGGTGTGCAAGGTTGAACGGGGATCTGGTATTCCTCCACCACAGTCCGGTTGATGATGTTTAACGCTGCTCCCGAGTCTATCAAGGCAGTAAGTTCAAGAGACAGAGTATCATTTTCTAGGGTAATGGGAAAGGTGAGAGATCGGTTGGTAAGTAAGGCAAAGTGGTTAATATTTACCCTGGTGTTGGATGGACGTTTCTGAGGGCATCCTAGACTGCGATGGCCTGTTCCCCCGCAGTAGAAACACAAGTTGTTAGTGCGACGTCTTTCCTTCTCCTCCGCTGACAATCTTGAAATGTTGATCTGCATGGGTTCCTCCCGTGGAGAAGATATGGGTGTTGGTGCTATTGAAAATTTACGGGGGTTACTCCTTTCAGGTTTGGGTTTGGAGTGTTGTCTCATGAGGTTATCAATCTTTACCGTGAGCGAGACGAAATCAGAAAAGGACAAATCCTCTTTGCGGCAAGCCAGTTCAGCCTGTAGAGCAGGATTAAGACTGTGGAAAAACATAGCTTTCAATGAGACATCATTCCATCCACTTTGAGCAGCCAGAGTTCGGAAGTTAATGGCATATTCCGCAGCTGTACGATCACCTTGCTGAAGTCCGATCAATTGTGTCGAAACATCCCTGCCCCCTGCGGGATATTCAAACACCTCACGGAGTTGGTCCATGAAATAGTTAACTGAGCATCTGAACCGAACGTCCGCATCCCACACTGCTGAAGCCCAATCGATGGCTCTGCCCGTTAACAGTGTCATAAGGAAAGCACACTTTGTTTCTTCGGTTTCGAATTTGTCTTTCTGGTGGTCGAAATATAACTTAACTTGACGAATAAATCCTTTACATAACTCAGCAGTACCATCGAACTTGTCAGGGAGAGCAAAGCTTACCGTTCTAGGCGTGGGAGGAGGTAGCGATCGGATGTACTGTGTTAGGTGCTCGTTGACGGACTGGAGTTTGCTGAGTTGTTCCTGATAGCTCTTTAATAATTCTCCTTGATAAGCAAATGCCGCTTGGAGGTTAGAAACATCCGCTGGATTCATTGTAGGCGAAGTATTCTGTAACGGGGACGCTGAGGCAGAAGTTGAATCCATTTGCGGATGTTTATTAAGAAAAGCAGAGTACACAAAACAGGTAGGACGTCGGTGTCAGAAGGCAGTCTAAGGCAGATGCAACATAAACGTATTCCAGGCAGCGGTGAGATAAAGCAGGCAGAGGGTCAATACCGGGTGATCAGTCCAATTAAACAAACGTAGCAAGAAGGGGAAATCGAGAGAGCAAAAGACAAAGGCAGGCAAAAGGGGTCAAACCATAAAGCAGTCCTCACTGGCAAACAATCCAAAAGGGGCGATCCGTAAACTCGATAATCCAGAGGCAAAACAAGACGGCAACAGGTAATCAGACAGGGTATATGAAAAACGCTCGGTAAGGCAGGTGAAACTGGCAATACTTCGCAAGGTGGAAGCACATGGTGATCGCTTTTAAAGTACCAAACAGGAAGTGGAAGTAGAAGCAGCAGAGGGAGCATGCAGTCAGTATTCAGGTGAGGGCTCCCTCTGCTGGCGTGGCGTTACAGTATGAAGTAGACTCACTCCCTTGGTCAAAATCGAGGAGTCAAGGGTCAGCCCATATAAACTTCCTTCGTCCACTTCACGATGTGGAATGCACTCATAATGCAAGTGGGGATTCCCCTGAGGGGAAGTGTTTATGAAAGATTGCAAGTGTGTGTCTACAAACAAATTGGAACACAGGCTAAAACTGCTTTGGTAACATTTTTACTGCAGTGCTGGCTCCACACCAGTAGGCGTCACTGTAAAGTCCAAGACCACTGCTGTTTTGGTTGTTAATGAATGTGAATAAGAGCCAGCAATCTTTGTTGAGATTTGGGAATTAATTTGGTGCAATGCTCAAAGTACATTCTAGCCACTTTACTTCAGTTAGAATCATTATTGAGGTGCATTATGGGATTACAAGTTACTACAGTAACTGAGGTTTATTTAGCTTTTTCTTAATATTTGTCTATACAATTGCACTGTCCTTGGAGCAGACTTACACTGTCCTGACTTACATTTCACTGCTGGTTATACTCTGTATAATTGTGTATGTGACGAATAAAAATCTTGAATCTTGACATATGGCTTCCTTTTTGCATGATATAGCTTTAGTTGGCATCTGCAGATGGCACGGCGGATTGTGTTTACCGACAGTGGTTTCTGGACGTATTCCTGGGCCCATTTAGTAATGTCAATGAGAGAATCATGCCAATGAGTGATGCAGTGTCGTCTGAGGGCCCGAAGACCACGGGCATCCAACAAAGGTCTTCGGCCTTGTCCCTTACGCACATAGATTTCTCCAGTTTCTCTGAATCTTTTGATGATGTTATGCACTGTAGATGATAAGATTTGCAAAGCCTTTGCAATTTGACGTTGAGGAACTTTGTTTTTAAAGTATTCCACAATCTTTTTACGCACTCTTTCACAGATTGGAGAGCCTCTGCCCATCTTTACTTCTGAGAGACTCTGCCTCTCTAAGAGATCCTTTTTATAGCTAATCATGTTACAGACCTGATGTTAATTAACTTAATTAGTTGCTAGATGTTCTCCCAGCTGAATCTTTTCAAAATTTCTTGCTTTTTCAGCCCTTTGTTGACAAATTTTTTGAGACCTGTAGCAGGCATCAAATTTGAAATGAGCTCATTTAGTGGATAAAAGTGTAAAATTTCTCAGTTTAAACATTAGCAATGTTCTTTATGTTCTACTTTGAATAAAATATTGGCTCGTGTGAATTGAAAGACTTTTAGTTTTCATTTTATTCAAATTTAAAAAACGTCCCAACATTTCCGGAATTCGGGTTGTATATACATACAGTGCAATATACCAGTGTTGTTATTGTTAACCAGAATTAATACCATAAATTTGTTAACTGAAATAAAGCTGAAATAAAACAAAATATAATATTAAAAAAGTTAATCTACATTAACACATATGCATTAAGGACTGAGGTACCTGAGAGAAAACCTACCTAACATCACTTTAAATGCACTGGAGAAACCATTTCCCTCAATGACATTAACACAAGAACAGTCGGGGGAGAGATCTCTCTGAACTTGTTCCCATCAAATAAACCTCAGTTACTGTAGTAACTTGGAGTTGAAGCCAGGAAAAGCAGACTCCAAAGCTCCAAACCTCCAAACATGGTAAAAATAGTAGTAAAGCAAAACATTTCATCAGTTAACAAAGATAAGAGAACTCCGTCATAGTTTGGGAAACCTCTAATGTGACTGAACACTTTCTGGTATATGATTTGTTGTATGAGGGTTCACGTTGTGATGAAATTAAATAAACAAACTCAGAAAAGGATGAACGTCACAAAGAGAGTTCACGAACAGCAAGTATCTCCAGTAGCCTAATTGCGTCAGCAGCTAAAGTAAAGTGACGTGTGGCTTATGTAATTTATATAGTGGGAATTTATCATAGAGATCCTTAATTACACATATTCTTAAACAGATTTTTTAGAGATGATATTTGAATATTGCATGACATTTATAATTTTTAGGGATAAGAATGTCTTATATAGTGCACCATTTTTAGGGGACAGCCAATTGTAGGTGTCTGAAACAATAGTTGACATTAAGCGCACTCATTCAATCCCATAATGCACCTCAATAATGATTGTAACTGAAGTAAAGTGGCTACAATGTACTTTGAGCATTGCACCAAATAAATTCCCAAATCTCAACAAAGATTGCTGGCTCTTATTCACATTCATTAACAACCAAAACAGCAGTGGTCTTGGACTTTACAGTGACACCTACTGGTGTGGAGCCAGCACTGCAGTAAAAATGTTACCAAAGCAGTTTTAGCCTGCGGTCCAATTTGTTTGTAGACACACACTTGCAATCTTTCATAAACACTTCCCTTCAGGGGAATCCCCACTTGCATTATGAGTGCATTTCACATCGTGAAGTGGACGAAGGAAGTTTATATGGGCTGACCCTTGACTCCTCGATTTTGACCAAGGGAGTGAGTCTACTTCATACACTCCAGGCAGCTCCATATATCACAATGCAACACTATGATATATGACATTATTTGTAAGATATTTAAAATAGCCCAAGGATACCTCTATAGAATGCTGCATCAAACTAATTTGTAAGGGGGGAAATGCAAATAATAAATAAACTTTATAGCAGATTATAGGGTGTTACGATTAGTAATTAGTAGTGAAAAGTAAAAAAAGAAAAGTAGAAAAAAAAGAATAAAATAAAGGATAAAAAAAAATATAAATATAAATGTGCAGGTCAGTGTGTTGTTGACATAAATAGTAACAACAGGAATGTGCAAAAGAATGTGCAAAAAAGTTGTACAGGGTATTTAAATAGCAGCATATGAGGTAGAAAAAATTATGAATAGCTTATTGATATAGTGATATTTACATGGAGTCAAGTGATGTTATGACACAGAGTTAGAGTTTCGGAGCCTGATGGCCTGGGGGAAGAAGTCTTGAAGGAAGTCTTGAATCCAGTCACAGAGTGAGGAGTTTAGGCCGAGGTCAGTGAGTTTAGAAGCCAGCTTGATGGGGACTATAGTGTTGAAAGCTGAGCTATAGTCAATGAATAGCAGCCTTACATAATTCCCATTGTTGCTGTCCAAGTGTGTGAGGGAAGAGTGGAGGACGTGAGAGATGGCATCGTCCGTAGATCTGTTTGGGCGATAGGCAAACTGAAGAGGGTCCAAAGTATCAGGGATGGAGGAGCAGATGTGGCTCTTTACAAGTCTCTCAAATACCTTCATGACTATAGATGTGAGGGCGACTGGGCGATAGTCATTCAGGCAAGAGGGTTTATTTTTCTTTGGCACAGGGATTATTACGGATTTTTTGAATGAGGTGGGAACCACGGAGGTAGCAAGGGACTCATTAAAGATAGACGTGAACAAACCAGCGAGTTGATCAGCGCAGGACCTCAGAACACGGCCAGTTATCCCATCAGGTCCGGCTACTTTCCTGACGTTCACTTTCTTAGCGGCTCTTACTGCGCGTCGGAGAGCATAGCACGATGCTTTGTACTCGCTCATATTCCCGGTCAGAAGAGCCTCATTGTAAGCGGCAGTGGGTGTGTTAACCGCAGCACGGATTGTTCTGTCCACCCACGGTTTCTGGTTGGAGAATGTCCTTATCGTTATTGTTTCTGTAGCTTGCTCGGTTAGCGTGTTCACAAAGCTTAATGCTACTTCCGTGAACTCGCTGACGTCAGAAGAACTCGCCCGGAACATGTCCCAGTCGACGTCATCAAGAGCAGCCTGCAGCATAGCCTCTGAGTGGGAGGACCAGCGTGTCACTACTCTCTGCACCGGAGGATCCTGAACGTGTTATGAAACACAAGGATGATGGAAACAAAGATGCAAGTAACCAGTTTATTGACAGACGGTGAAATGGCAGAAATGAACAGAAAGGATGAATGAAGTCTCTCGGATGGGTAGGTGGTGCAGGGACTTTGATGGTCAGCGTGGTGATGAATGGTGAAGAGTGATCCAACGTAGAACTTCCAAAGACACGATAATCAAGACAAGACAAACCAGAGTTTCCAAGGACGAACACACAACGAAACAATCCACTGACATCAAACAACGATCTGACAAACAGGAGAGATTGCAGTGAGTTTAAGTAGCCAAGAGAAGATGAGCAGCAGCTGGAGAGGGTAATGAGAACAGGTGACGGGGATACAAAATAATGAGGGCTAAACCAAATCAGACAGATCGATGGGGGGAGACAATGGGAGAAACCAAATCAGAACAATGACAAATACCAGAAACACCAGGAGACATGTAACACACGGACCTACACAAGTACACGTGACTGAAGAACACAATGGATTCATAAACCGTGACAGAACGAGCCTTTGTTTGTATTCCGGTGTGAGGAAAATGGCAGCATGGTCTGATTTGCCAAAAGCCGGAAGTGAGCGGGCTTTGTAGGCATTCTTGAACTGAGTGTAGCAATGATCCAGTGTGGTTGGTCCTCTAGTTGGACAGGATACATGTTGTTGAAAGTTCGGCATGACCCGTCTAAGGTTAGCTTTGTTAAAGTCCCCCGCGATGATAAAGGCAGCGTCAGGATGTTTGTTAGTGTAGCTGCTGAGCACATCGTGAAGTTTAGTCAAAGCCAAGCCGGTGTCCGCCTGTGGTGGAATGTACACAGCAGTAACAATGATCGATGAAACCTCCCGGGGCAGATAAAATGGGCGGCAAATAATGGAAAGATGTTCCAGATGAGGCGAGCAGGACGCGACAGAATGGAGATATTCCTGGGATCACACCATTTCTTGTTAATCATGAAACACACTCCTCCACCCCTGGATTTACCGGCCTCTGTTGTTCTGTCCATCCATAAAACAGAGAAGTTATCACTTGGCATTACAGCAGTGTCTGGGACCATGGACGAAAGTCATGTTTCTGACAAACAAAGGATATTACAGTCCCTTATGTCCCGTTGGAAACTAATCCTGGCTCTAAATTCGTCCATCTTATTCTCCAAGGATTGGACATTTGCAAGCAGAATGCTCGGAAGGGGAGGACTGTGAGCCCTTTTCCCGAGTCTGTCTCGAATCCCAGTGCGTTTCCCGCAGTGTTTCTTGATCCGTCGCCTCGGGGGGTTATTGTTCATCTCTGTGTTCCAAAGAATCTCCAGAGGCCATGCTGGATTCCTGGATAAAATGTCCTGAAACAGGTTGGTGTAGCGGTTTCCAATGTCCAAAAGTGTTTCTTTGTTATAGGTGATCAGTGCCGACGTGAGATGTGTAAAAAGAGAAAGTAAAACTAAGTAAAAAAGTAGATAAAAACATAATCTTAGCGGAGCGACCTGGACAGCGTCCGAACACAGCGGCGCCATCTTGAAAAAAAAGGACCATGTGAACATGGTCCAGAAGCGCCATCGTGTCCTGTGGGCCAAGGCTCATTTAAAATGGACTGTTTCAAAGTGGAAAAGTGTTATATGCTCAGATGAGTCCAAATTTGACATTCTTGTTGGAAATCACGGAAGCCATGTCCTCCGGGCTAAAGAGGAGGGAGACCTTCCAGCGTGTTATCAGCGTTCACTTCAAAAGCCAGCATCTCTGATGGTATGGGGGTGCATAAGTGCATACGGTATGGGCAGCTTGCATGTTTTGGAAGGGACTATGAATGCTGCAAGGTATATAAAGGTTTTAGAGCAACATATGCTCCCCTACAGATGACGTGTATTTCAGCAGGACAATGCAAAACCACATACTGCAGCTATTACAACAGCATGGCTTCGTAGTAGAAGAGTCCGGGTGCTGAATTGGCTTGCCTGCAGTCCAGATCTTTCACCTATAGAGAACATTTGGTGCATCATTAAATGAAAAATATGTCAAAGACAACCACAAACTCTTCAGCAGCTGGAAACATATATCAGGCAAGAATGGGACCAAATTCCAACACCAAAACTCCAGAAACTCATAACCTCGATGCCCAGACGTCTTCAAACTGTTTTGAAAAGAAGAGGAGATGCTAAACCATGGTAAACATGCCAACTCTTTTTGAGACCTGTAGCAGGAGCTCATTTTGTGCATAAAATTGTAAAATTTCTCAGTTTAAACATTTGTTATGTTATCTATGTTCTATTGTGAATAAAATATTGGCTCATGTGATTTGAAATTCTTTTAGTTTTCATTTTATTTAAATTTAAAAAACGTCCCAACATTTTCGGAATTCGGGTTGTATATTAGGGTCACCATTTGCAGGCCAACTTGTGGTCAACAGGTCTGTATGACTGTATGTTTTCAATTTATTGTCTTTTTTACGATAAGAAGTGAAGAAGAGGGTTCTTCCCACTGTGAGAAGTTAATGTGTCATCCTACCCCATGCAAAAAAGAAAAAAGAAATTATGGTAACACTTTATTTCGATAGTCCACTTTAGACATTCTACTAACAGTAAGTAACTTTGCAACTACATGTCAACTAGCAGTCATTAGAGTATTAGTAGACTGTCTGCTTCTTCTAACACTTTATTTTGATGGGTCCACAACACACAACATACTGAGTATGAGAAACTTTGCAAGTATATGTCAACTTATTCTACTAACCCTAAACCTATCCCACCTCAATAGTTAGTAGACTTGTAGTTGCAAATTAATGAGAATTAGTTGACATGTAGTTGACATGTAATTACAAAGTTACTTATAGTTAGTAGCAGTGGCTTGCACAAGGGGGACGCCATTTGAGGTCTAGCGCTAAAGTGCCCTTTTGGTCCGGTGCCCCCGGTCTGCGATTTCTGCCGAGGGTAGGGGTGTGCGATATGAAGATTTTTGATCGTGGACGATAAAAATGTCTCCACGATCTGCTTTTGAAGAAATAGCGTAGTATCGTGCAACAGCGCACCATTTGCCCCTGCCTGGTGTCTGTGCACGCCACTGGTTAGTAGAATGCCTAAAGTGGACTATCAAAATAAAGTGTAACTGAAATTATAAATGAAAGAAACACCTAACAGCAGTCTTAGTTATCAAGTTATCAAAAAAAGAGCAGCAAGAAAATTCGTCACACCACCACTGTAAATTTAAATGATTTAAAGGGTCTCAAGGTTTTAGTTAACTTTTAGTCATGTTTTTTCAAAATATCTACAACATCTTTATTATAGCATGCAGGACAGGTTTATGACAAAACAAGACATTAACTCTGACTTTCTGTGTGGCTCCATCTGGATTTACTATGGTAGTGTGTGATGTTCAGGGTCATAGATCAGCTAAAGGTTTGTCATTCTAACAGCACAAAGAGATAGCTCAGGGTCCCAGCTTTCTGGAAGGGAGAGAAAACTGCAAAAGGAGTAAAAGGTGACCTCACAGATAAAACTAAAGTGTGTCATCAACATTTAAAACCCACTGTGTAACAAGTGGTAAAATATTGATACAGTGCAGTTTTAGGTCTATAGTACCAAATGCTAACATATTTTTGTTTATGTTTCAGTTTCAGATATGGCCCTGACCACCAAAAAACAACTTCAGAGACTCATTATTTATTTTATGATAACTTGTAGATACTACTGGCTCCGATGTGTAGGAAAAAGCATCTATAACAGATCATACATTTTCACTGTATTCAGAACACCTGTATAATACACACCTATATCTATAGACTAGAAATATAAATGCATTAGCTATTTATCGACAAGTGCCAGCAACATTTAGTGCATTGCCGATGCACTTAAAGGCCATAGAAAGAACACCAATGAAGACTTTTTGTTCATTTTGACATTTTACACGGTGTAATTTCATATGTAAGGCTAAAGACTGAGGGTGTGCTGGTATTCTATTGAAATACACTGCAGAACTGTACAGGAAATGCCCTTTGATGGGCTTCTATACTTGTGCTGAAGAGTGAGACAATGCTCTTTAATGTAATGGTACTGAAACAGACAATAAATATATGCATTATGCTTACAGAAGTTCTGTTCTAAAAGTTAGTTTCCCTCTAGAACTTTATCTGAAATCATGTAGCTTCATAAATGGCTGATTTTGAATGATTTGCAATTAATTAAAGTTGGATGTTAGCATGTTGCTAAGCTAATAGCACAATATTCCAAAAAGCATACAATACAAAACACACAGAAATTTGGGGTAAAACAGCGAATTTTGATTGCACTAAAAAAAAAATTTTGTTTATTTATAATCAACCTTATATATATAAACATCAATCTTGTATATAACCAGCTCATCTGGCATTATCTGAAATGATTGTTTTTAATATGACAGAATTATGATTATCAGATGCATGCTGATTAATGGAAACTGCTGAAGAAATTCAATGTGAGGTTTGCACCAGCGACCACATGGCTACTGTTTGTGGAAAATCACATGAAGTGAAGAAGTGAAAAGATGAGCCCAGCAAGCCACTGAAAGCCTGCTGGCAGGATTTTCATTACAGTGACGCACTATTGATTTTCAGTCGAATTTAATGAAAAATGAATCTTCTGGTTAAGTGCTTTGGCGAGACCTAAACACCATGCAGATGTGGTAAAACATGATGTCATGGTTTTACTCTTCGGGGTGTTGGAAGTCAAAACTTATCTGGGGCTATAACTGCTAGACGCACCTTGCATAAATTCATAAACAGAGCTAAAAGTAATTTACATTTTCCAGCCACTTTATTTCCAGGAAACAAGCTTATGTCTATGTTGCGCAAAAAAAAGGGCTTGTTATGGGAATGAAAGCCAAAGGAAAAATGGTGGGTGAAACTGACCAACGGTAGAGCCGAAGTCAAAACAAAGACTGAGGTGATGCAGATTTGTGTGTCTACTTGAGTCCAAACACTAAAAAGTTGGATTCCAACAGCACAACGTCTAACTAATTATACTTTAGGGTGTCCGGTGACGTATTTTGCACCTGGAGTGGCTACGTTTGTTTGGTCTGCTCAACGCTAAAACAGCAGAGTCGAATATAAAATAAAAAATTAATCCAGAAACATCAAAGAATAATTCCAGTACACAATAATTGTGATAAGGCAGTGTTTTAAAACACACACGACTGTTTATATTCAGCTTTAAGTTAAGGAGAGATGTGATTTATTAAATTGTATAAGGCACAAACAGACACTCAATCTCGTTTCCCCCTAAAGAATCATCTTACTCGTGCAAGTTTCTTTTCATCATCATGTGAGGTCAACGTTTGGAATACAGTGATGGGAATAAACCCCAAACTAGTCTAAAACAACATTCTCATGGTCATCTCTGGGTGAGCTAGCTAGGTTTCTAGCCAAGTTTTCATTGTCTCATTAAACAAGACAGTATCACGCCTTACTGTATGATTTGTTTGAAATTAGAGAAAGACCTCAAAGCGAACCACCCTATTTGATATTTGATAAAAGCTGATACACCCTGACAGAAAGCTTTTTTAAATCAAGACCTGCTGAGCACGTACATGCAGCAGGCCAGAGGGCCGAGCCTGAAAACTGGGAGTGTGATACTCTTTGTTTTTGGAGACAATGAGGTCATGCGGCACAGTTTCACTTAGAGTGATGGGTGACAGATTTAAAGACACTGAAATCGTTAAATTGTAATGGATTCTTTGTTGAGTAAGCCAAACAAAAGCACAGAAATTATGATGGATTTTCAATCACCATCAATGCTGCCAACATGCCTTAAAAAGCCTCTGAATAGAAACAGCCAAAATGGTCAATTAAGGGGACACAGTGTAACGCTGGAAATCTTTCATTACCAGCTTTAAGCGCTTAGATCAACCTCTTTTTGAAGGATTGAGTACAATTTATCATTAAACCCTGTAGTGTGCGGTTTCTTTGGCTCTATCTTGTTACCTTGGAAGTTGCATTGAGAACATTTTGTATATCATTCATTGAAAACAGAACTCTTTTTGACAATACAAGGAGATGTCATCCCTTATGTTGAAGATGATACATGCCCATCTCCATGACATTTGGATCAAGTGAATCACATGGAATAAACTCTGGACGAGTGCGGCTCTCAGGAGCTATATTTGACATCACTGGTCTATAACAACTAGTCTCAGCCTCAGACGTCACACCCATGAACCGTTGGCTGAATGTCTGATTCATGTGGCACACAAAATTGGAAACACTTTAGGAGTTTCGAAGTCGTCATTAGATTGGTTAAATTATACAGGATTTCTGGAAGATGCGTGTGTCGTGTTCTTTAACGTTATGCTTGAAAACAAAGATGCCGTTATGCCAAACTCCCTTACGAAAGAAGAGAGCAGTCATGTTTACCCCTATGACAATGAGCACTTATCAGGATCAACTAAATGCTGGATTTTCTTCTTTCTTCTTTCTTCTTTCTTTTATTTATAGAGCACTTTCACACAACTACCAGTTGATCCAAAGTGCTGTACAATACAGCTAAAAATACAACAGATATAAAACCAAAGTACATCACAACACAATATAACAATACAATTGACAAGGCTAGGTAAAAGCTATTGACAGAAGATGGTTTTTAAGATGGCACTTAAATACAGGCAAGGAGGGCGCAGCTCCAATAGAAGCTGGTAAATTGTTCCACAGTGTGGGGCCAGCAACAGCAAAGGCTCGATCACCTCTGCAGCGAAGCCTCGATCTAGGAACAGAGAGGAGACCAAGGTTACTGGATCTTAGGGATCTGTTAGGTTTATAGGTAGAAATTGCCTCAGAAAGATAGGACGGGGCGAGATTATGCAGAGATTTAAAAACAAAAATTAAAATTTTAAAGATAAATCTAAATTTAACTGGTAAACAGTTTAGTGAAATAAGAATGGGCGAGATGTGATCGAACCTTCGTCTGCCTGTCATTAATCTTGCAGCAGCGTTTTGGACCATCTGCAGACGCATTATAGAAGACTGACTTATACCATAGTATAATGAATTACAATAGTCTAAACGAGATAAAACAAACAAGTGAATAATCTGTTCAAACTGTTTTACAGAGAGTAAGGATTTAATTTAGGATAAACGCTGTAAGTGGAAGAAACGTGATTTGACCACTGCGGTAATTTGTTTCTCAAAACCCAGGTTGCAGTCAAAAAGAACACCAAGATTTTTGGCACAGTGTGTAAGGTAGGAAGAGAGATGACCAAAGTGAAGGGCACAGTCTTCATATGACTTTAAACCAAACAGAATGATTTCAGTTTTGTTCTCGTTTAACACTAAAAGATTCTGCTTTAGCCATATTTGCAATTCGTTTAAACAATTCAACAGAGGTCCTAAAAATTCTTTACTTTTGTGTTTCAAGGGAAAGTACAACTGAGTATCATCCGCATATAAGTGGAAGGACACTCCATATTTCTCAAAGATAGCACCCATTGGTAGCATGAATATAGAAAATAAAACTGGGGCAAGAATTGAGCCCTGAGGCACCCCACAGACAAGTGGGTGTGAGGACGAACTATGTTGGCCAATGGAGACACTAAAACTTCTGTTTGCTAAGAAAGATTGAAACCATTTCAATACCTTTCCTTGTAACCCAACACAACTCTCCAACCTGGAAATCAAGATCGTGTGGTCAACCATATCAAATGCAGAGCTTAAGTCTAGAAGCACCAAAGCTACAGCATTCCCTTTACCTTTTTCTATTAAAATATAATTTACAACTTTTAGAAGTGCTGTGTTGAGACTTAAAACCCGATTGGAATTTTTCAAGAATATTATTTGACATCAAATGGGACTGTAGCTGAGTCAACACAATTTTCTCAAGGATCTTTGAAAGAAATGGCAAATTTGATATAGGCCTGAAATTATTCAAATTTGAAGAATCAATATTAGGCCTCTTTAATAATGGAGTTACTGTAGCTGTTTTTAAGCAGTCAGGAACAACCCCAGTAATTAAACTAGTATTAAAGATTGATAGAAGATCGTGTCCAATGATATTGAAAATCTGTTTTAAAAATCTAGATGGAATAATATCTTGAGAAGACGAAGTTGGTCTTAGACGTTCAACAATGCCTTTACAGAATTCAAAGGAAACAGGCTGAAAGTTATTCCATAGCACTTGACCACTTGATCTCACAGGTTGGGCTGAGTTCCCCAAGGACAAGTTAGATCTTAATTGAAAGGATTTCTCGTTAAAAAATGTACAAAATTGTTCACACAGTGATACGGAACAATCAGGAAAAATGATGACAGGGGGACTGAGCATGGAGTCAATAGCAGAGAAGAGTGCCTTAGGTCTGTTAACAGCTCTCTGATATACAGATAAGGAATCTCTCCAAATTTCATAAGAGACCTGTAATTTATCCTTGCACCATTTTCGCTCTGCTCTTCTGCAGGCCTTTCTAAGCAAACGAGTTGAATCATTAAGCCAAGGCTGATGTTTGGTGACAATACGTTTAGGTTTTAACGGAGCAATGAGATTCAAAGTAGACAAACATTTTTGATTAAAGAAATCAAAAAGTCTGTTCACATCCTGCAGAGAAGAGAACAGTTCAGGCAAAGGTGGGTCAGTTATAGCATAGGAGGATGCAAATCTCTCACATGACTGAGTGGAGAAATAACGATTCAAACGAGTCACTGGACATGAGGCAGCAACTGGATCAGGAAGATGAGAGGAAAAAAGTAAATCTGTGGTCAGAAAAACAAGTTTCACTGATTTCAATGTCCGAAATTTGAAATCCACGTGAAAAAAACAATTCCAACATGTGACCATGAGCATGAGTAGGCTCTTGCACCCACTGCACAAAATCAAATGAGTCAATAAGATTTTTAAATTCAGTCACCAGAGGTTTAGTGGGGCAACATAAATTATATTAAAATCACCCAACACTACGATGTAATCAAACCGAGGAATCAGTTCTCCAAGTAAATCAGAAAAATCATTTAAAAAAACATTGTTAATATGCGGTGGACGATAGATATTAACACAAAAGACTGGACGTGCCAAATCTATTTGAAGAAGCTGTACCTCAAAGCTCGAATAGACACCAGACTGAATAATACGTGTAATGAAGTTTTGTTTAAAAACAGCTGCCAGTCCTCCTCCACGTCCAGTTTTCCTGGGGCAATTATAAAAGGTGCAATCCAGAGGAACAAGTTCAGAAAAGGGACTGACATCTCCCTCTTTAACCCAAGTTTCCGTCAAAAATATAAAATCCAAATCCTTTGAAGTAAATAAATCGTGCAGGATAAAAGTTTTATTGACCAAGGAGCGAACGTTAAGTAATCCCATTCTGATCGGCGGGGACTTGCAGGGCGAAGGATGACCTCGATTCAGTGGACGGAGAACGCCGTGGTTAACACCTCCACCACGAATCCGGGGAGAGATGGGGCGCGCAGACACATCCAGGAAGCCGGGGGCAATCGGACGAATCCACCGATAGGGCTTCTCCAGCGAACCTCTTGCCACAAAACGACCGGACTTAATCCTGGTAGTAACACCAACCCGCTTCCCTCGTCTTCTGCAACGCCTTCTCCGCGGCACGTCGAAGGGCCGTCGACACAGAAAATCGGGAATGTTCGGAGCGAACGGCGGTGGACGCGTATAAGCTCCACTCCACTCGACATCAGATGAATAAGAGACTAACTTTCCAATATCAAGTAATGTTTGACGGTCATAGGTTAACAATATAGAGTTCACAGTAGTTAAAACTGATGTTAAGATAAGTAAAATAGCCAACGTCAACATATAACATGAACAGGACAGACGACTCGCCACACACACCGGCGCCATCTTGTCACAATTGGATTTTCAAAAGTATGTGAAATATGTAAAGTTTGCGGCATAGATTCTTTAAAATACATCCAAGAGTTTACACAACAGTATGTTATAGTGGGGACATTTCCACACCCCTAAAACATGACCCATCACAAAACAAAACGTGATTGGTTGCTTTGCCTGTTGTCATTTGCCATCTGTCTGAAGGTCTGGCTACACGACACTAATACCAGCAGAAGATAAAAACTGGTTTGCAAGTGATTCCAACGATATAGTTCCTCTATGTTATTATAATTTTAGTTGTGTGTGGACTTTGCTTTTAGAATTAGAATGATTATTAAAACTTTATAGATATCATTGAAGTTATCATTCACTGTGTGAACGGGCCTTAAGTCTTCACTCATCCATTTGTCCTTTTGTCGGAAGTAAAACAAGCTCATTGAGTAGCTTATGTCAGAAATAGAACAAAGTATTGTCTACGATGTTAGGTAAAGTTCTTTTGGTTTTTCACGCAACACTGCGACTCTGATCTACAACCCGAATTCCGGAAATGTTGGGACGTTTTTTTAAATTTGAATAAAATGAAAACTAAAAGACTTTCAAATCACATGAGCCTATATTTTATTCGCAATAGAACATAACATAGAGAACATAACAAATGTTTAAACGGAGAAATGTTACACTTTTATCCACTAAATGAGCTCAAATTTGATGCCTGATACAGGTCTCAAAAAAGTTGGCATGGGGGCAACAAAGTGCTGAAAAAGCAAGACATTTTAAAAAGATTAAGCTGGGAGAACATCTAGCAACTAATTAAGTTAATTGACATCAGGTCTGTAACATGATTAGCTATAAAGGGGATGTCTTAGAGAGGCAGAGTCTCTCAGAAGTAAAGCTGGGCAGAGGCTCTTCAATCTGTGAAAGAGTGCGTAAAAAGATTGTGGAATTCTTTAAAAACAACGTTCCTCAATGTTAAATTGCAAAGGCTTTGCAAATCTCATCATCTATAGTGCATAACATCATCAAAAGATTCAGAGAAACTGGATAAATCTCTGCGCGGAAGGGACAAGGCCGAAGACCTTTGCTGGATGCCCGTGGTCTTCGGGCCCTCAGACGACACTCATCGGCACGATTCTGTCATTAACTTTACTAAATGGGCCCAAGAATACTTCCAGAAACCACTGTGCATACGTTATGGGCAGCTTGCCCAATTTACTCGTGCCAACATTTCCGGAATTCGGGTTGTATTTTCATTATTTGATGGATTTCATTTAAATATGCTGTTTTTGTGGTATCTACAGTATGTATGGTCAATTAAAACAAACAAAAAATGAATTATTGTTATTATTGTTATCAATATAATCACTCTGGATATTTAAAAAAAGAAATTCTGTCATTACAGAAGAACACTTTTTGAAAGCCTACTAAAAATATTAAACAGGTGCAATATATTTCAAAATGAATTGCCTGCACCAAATGTCCAAACTTTTATGAAGGTACATTCTTAGACAGACACCGTTATCATATCCAAACTGATCTTCAGGTACATGCCAAACCAGGAACTTTAAAGCAACCTGCTAATATTCGTGTACAGTTTGTTCACTTGACAGTTTTTGCAGAAGTTGCATGATGAAAAACACAGTGGGGGAATAAATCTCCAAAAACATTTTGATTATAGGGAAAGGATTTATGATAGTTAGGATTTTAAAGACAAAGGCCAACTGAAAGAAGAATCTGCATTTATCTACTCTACGACTTACTACATCCACTGATTTCCAGTTGTACTGTTAACAGCACATGACATATATGTACATACAGTCTATGTACATATATGTGACCCTGGACCACAAAACCAGTCTTAAGTCGCTGGGGTATATTTGTAGCAATAGCCAAAAATACACTATATGGGTCAAAATGATTGATTTTTCTTTTATGCCAAAAATCATTAGGACATTAAGTAAAGATCATGTTCCATGAAGATATTTAGTAAATTTCCTACTGTAAATATATCAAAACTTAATTTTTTTATTAGTAATATGCATTGCTATGAACTTCATTTGGACAAGTTTAAAGGCGATTTTCTCAATACTCAGAGCACCCTCAGATTCTCAAATAGTTGTATCTCGGCCAAATATTGTCCTATCATAACATCCATCAATGGAAAGTGCATTTATTCAGCTTTCAGATAATGTATAAATCTCATTTTCGAAAAATTGACCTTTATGACTGGTTTTGTGGTCCAGGGTCACGTATGTACATAAAACATGTACATATATGCACAAGTTTCTCCTCCTGCACACGTCTTCCTGTAGTTCATTTGGAATCACTTGGTACTAACACTGTAAAGCTGTTTGCTTTAAAGCAATCTTTTCTATAAAACACTATCTAAATAAATGTGGCTTGACTTGACTGGAGTGCCGAATTGCAGAGCTGGTGCGAACATATCCACAGGGCTATGATCAGATACTTTTTAAACTGCTTTTTTCTCACCGCTATCATTTTTGTTGCATGTTTACTTTGTTCTTGAGAGGAAAGCACACAACACAAATTTATGTATTCATCCTGGGTGTTGTGGGAATGTTCATTAACAGCAAATCGCTGCAAATGAAAAAGACGAACTAACGAAAATGAACTCTGCTGTGAGGATATTGGACTTTAACCTTTCAGAGCCAATCACTGGACATTTCTTTCCCGAACTGCCGTGATATGTACAACAACCAACAAAATAAAACGTTGCATAATTCACATTTATTTGTTTTGAATAAAACTGAACATACTTTAAACACCTCTCACTGAGCATTTGACTTTGAAGGTGTCGTGAAACGTGCAGGAAGCAAAGAATGCAATTTTGCAGAAATTTTCTGAATGTAGGTTTTTCCAGTGAACCTGGGTTGGCATGGTTTGCTGTTTAGATATGTGCCAATTTAAATTTTATTTTTTATTTTTTTGCAATCGATGTAAATGGCTAAGATACAAAATTGCACTGCAATGTAATGTATACAGTAGGGTTAGGTTTACAAAAAAGGGTGTTTCATGACAGTCAAGTATATAAGCAGATTGAACACTTCATCAGATCCAGTTTCCATACAGATATTTTCCATATCTCTTTTGCAGAAATTTTCACTTTGAAAATTTACTCCCTCCTTTGAATCCTCTCAGAGTTAAACAATGCTTGGCAACTTGAATTAGAAAGTGTTATAATCTTGACAAAGACAGGAGTGTATAAAACACACTATTCCTTTCTTCATCCCTTAAATTGCTTTGGACGTACAACGTTTTCTCCAGTCAGTTCAGATATTTTTTTCCACATGAAGAGACACATATCAAAAAAGCAGCTGCACCTGATTTAGGTGTATGTCTGACATACAACATTAAGTTAGAATTGCGCATATGCAGTGCGATTTTGGATACATACTCTTGGATTAGCCATGACAGGTAGAAAACCTTGGCTAGTCAATAAGGCTGAAACCGCCAGCTGCCAAAGCTGCAAGTCATCTTTCATCTGCTGTCTAGACAGCCTCAGGCCCTCTTTAGCTGCGGCCAATCGGCTTTGCTCATTTTCACAACCAAGGGCGATCTGCAAGACCACGCTGCACACGTTTATTACCACCACGAGATGTGCTCCAAAGCCTTTATAAACAGGTAAAATGTCAGAGCATTCTGTCTGTTCTCCAACATGCACCATCCAGAGTACAGTGGCAGTTCCAATGACGTGGTAGTTCACCCAAAAACAAAAACTGAATCTGTTTGGAATCTGTATGACTTAAGTTTTCAGTGAAATGTACAACAACAGCTGAAACATTCTCCAAAACATTTGTGTTCCGCAGAAGAAAATCATATAGGTTTGGAATTACATAATTTTGACTTTTTGCGTGAGCTATACCAAGCTTATTATTATTAACTAAAACTTATTAACATTTTTGCTAATAAATATATAGTTGAAACAATTTATATATATATATACATACATACATATTGTCACATGTATGATCTGTTTTGGTTTAGTTTTCTGTGTTTCTGTTCTCCTGCCTAGTTTGTTGCCATGGTTTTTGATTAATTAGCTCCACACTTGTTTAAGTTTCTCCCTGATTACGTTTCTAGTATTTAAAGCCTGTGTTCTCCTATGTTCCTTTGTCTGCTATTGTTTGGATTTGTGTTCGGTTGTACCCGTCTACTCCTTTGGATTATTAAAAAGAACTCTTTTGGATTATACTCCTGTGTTTTGCGCTCTGTTTTGCACATCAGACCGTGACACACACACACACACACATATTGGTTTTTGTGGTTTATGGGGACTCTCCATAGGCGTAATGGTTTTTATACTGAACAAACTGTGTGTGCTATTGCCCTACACCAACCCTACACCTAAACTTAGCCCTCACAGGAGACTTAGATTGTCAAAAAAACACCATTTAGTATGTTTTTTAAGCCTTTTGAATTACGGGGACATAGGCAGTGTCCTCATAAACCACCTTCATATTGTAATACCTCTGTCATACCCATGTCATTATACAAATTTGTGTCCTCATAAACCACATAAACATGCACACACACACACACACACACACACACACACGCACGCACACACACACACACACACACACACACACACACACACACACCACACACACACACATATATATATATATATATATATATACATATATATATATACAGTCATGGCCAAAAATATTGGCACCTTTGGTAAATATGATCAAAGAAGGCTGTGAAAATTAATCTGCATTGTTAATCCTTTTGATCATTTTTTTTTTAAATCACAAAAATCTAACCTTTCATTGCATAATAAGAATTTGATTCATTATGAAATAAATGTTCTTCTCAAATAGAGGTTGGACGCAATTATTATGTATGATGACAGTAGCAGAATGAATTTGGAAGGGTACAAAGCCATCTTGTCTACCAATATTCAAGAAAATGCCACCAGATTCATTGGGAAGTGCTTCATATTGCATCAGGACAATGACCCAAAACACCCTGCCAGTTCAGTCAAGGAGTTTATAAGGGCAAAGAAATGGAAAGTCTTAGATTGCCCAAGTCAATCTCCAGATTTAAATCAGATTGAACATTAATTTCACCAGCTGGAGAGGAGAGTAAAGGCAGAAACTCCCCAAAACAAGCAACAATTGGAATTAGCTGCATTAAAGGATGAGAAAAGTATTTCAAAGGATGAGACCAAGAGTCTGGTGATGTCTATGGGTCCCAGACTCACTGCTGTGATTGTGCGCAAGGGATCTGCAACTAAATAATAGCTTTTAAATCTTAATGCAGATTAATTTTCATAGCCTTTTTTGATCATGTTTACCAAGGATGCCGATATTTTTGGCCATTACTATATATATATATATATATATATATATATATATATATATATATATATATATATATATATATATATATATATACATATACATACTGAAGCAGTAAAAAGGCTGGAAATAAATAAAAATATATAAAAACTAATACTGAAATATAAATAAATTACACCTAAATAGTAATATAAAAAAATAATAATAATGAAAATGGTGAAAACATAAAACATTTTTACTAAAACAAAAATGAATACTTAAAACACAAAAATATTACTCAAAATATTAATAAAACGACAAAAGAATATAAATGATACTAAAATAACACCATAATTTAGTTTGGTGAAATGCAGTGAAATTTCTCTAGGAAAATACTGTAATTGTCTATTTGTATTTGTGCTTGATGTTGTATTTATGTACTACTTCATTCTCAGAAAAAATTTCGTACATTTCGTATTTACTCATGCCGTTGGCGTTTACATCAGAACCTCTTGTGAAATGTCTGAGGACGGCCACAAAGCCAACTGCACCCACGCTTATAAGGTCCTGGCATCAAAGATGTCCATAAATTTCTTATATATATGAGTGAGAATATTTTGGCTGTGCAGGAATGTAGTATGTTAAAAATAGCTACAGTAGCATGGAGATGCCTGATCATGTTCCTACATCTCACCCTTATTTACTGTGTGCAATACAAGGTTCACCCTCCTAATGTGCAGGGTGATGCGCCGAGCTTATGATTAAATTTCATATTTGAAATCAACAATAAAATCTGACAACAAATGAAATCATAATCATAACAACTTATCTCATTAACGTTGTTTTTGTTGCTCAAATAGCGTTGAAAATAGCGTATTTTTCAGGCTAGACCAGCCTCTACGCATGTGCTGTCCTAAGCGCAAGTCTCAGAACGCTGACTGTTTCAATAGCAACAAGAACTTCTAACGGCAGCTGCAGTTTGTCAGAATGCTAGTTTGTCAGTCAAGTCTACATTTACATTTATATTTATTCATTTAGCTGACACTTTTATCCAAAGCGACTTACAATTGCTATATATGTCAGAGGTCGCACGCCTCTGGAGCAACTAGGGGTTAAGTGTCTTGCTCAGGGACACATTGGTGTCCCACAGTGAATTTGAACCCGGGTCTCTCACACCAAAGGCATGTGTCTTATCACCGCAAGGTGGTGATGACGCTAAAGCAAGATGACTAAAACCCATAGCAATGCTTTATGACAACAATGTCTCAAACTGAGTGATATGTACAGTAAATCTAAACATCGATTTGATTAATTTTGAGCAATTTGTTACCGCAAATGCTGTTATATTAATTATAATTCAAATGCATTTTTGACCACAATATTAATGTTGATAAGTGTTGAAAGGATTACTTTTGTTTTTATTTTTCATATCTATTTATGTATTAAGCTAGTGACCTATTTCTATTTAAAAAAAGTTTTTTCTGATTTCCATTAATGTTTGTAAAAATTGGAATTTTCCATATATGATTATTAAATTTAAAGATAACTTTAAATGTTATATACTATCATGAAAAAAAATATTATTCTAAATTGTATTTTATTTATTTTATTTTTTTTCATTTTTTGTCTTTATTTACAGGACAGTAATGGAGAGGCAGGAAGAAATGGAATCTCTGTTGCACTTTATGTCAGAGCACTGCCCACACAGCTTCAATATGGCTTCGACAGTGTACACTAAATTGAGTGGAAATTTTATAAGGCACTGTGAAATATCAAACAAGATTTGCTTCTTGAAAATAATGGTATTAATTCCATGCAGTAACATCAAGACAAAGATTGAACATGGCCAAAAAACAATGTTAAACATATGGACATATCATAATACACGGATATGACATAGATAAGCCTCTTTGTATTGACACTCCACCTTATGCTTACGTCTATATATCATCTCGATAAGAACTGGATGTGGCAGTTTTTAAGCACAAAACATACTAATGATTTCCACACTGGAAAATATCTCTGAAAGTCTGGGCCTTTCAATGACTACAAACAAAAACTAATTCTCAGTGACTGTTCGAATCAAATCACAGCTGCAGCGTAGCTCTCAAATCTGACCCCTGAGGGCAGACTCTGGTTTTGCTAGTCTGGAGGCAGCGGTGTTTTAGTTTCATTCACACACCGATGACTGCTAAGTGATTTTCCTAGACATGCTGTTCTCTGCCAGAGAAGAAACTAAAGCCTTCGGGTGGAGTTCACAGCTGTGAGTCTGTGTCTGAACGCATGGGCCGAAAGCACACTGATGAACTCCATCATGTGTAGCCTCTTTTGCGTCTAACCCTGTTGGCATCAGCAGAGCTTCCGCGGGGCCACTGAGAGGGAGTGTGAGGGGAAACTTGGAATGAGGCAATACGTAAATAAATGCTCTGTCTGAAAAGAGTGGGCTTCTCCGTAACAGTCCTCTACTCTTAGACTATCCCCCACAAATGAGAAGTGATTGTTTGTTTGACTGTGTGATCATTAAACATGGTCTAATTACGTGTGGCAGTGGTGACTGTTGATGTTATAGATTAACATTTGGATTTGAGAGACCTGAAAGACTTGAAATAACATAAGAAGACCACATTTTTGGATGGCTAATGGATATTCCCTTGTCTTACAACAACACAAGGAATGAATCCTTGGTCAAGCAAGGAGACGACAGATATCTTTTCTGTTAAATGAGATGGCCGAAGCGTGTGGTGTGCATAAATGAACATCTGTCCAATGTGCATCAGTAAAATGAGGACAGGTGCAGTGAGTTCATGGTAAAGGCTGTTTATTAGTATGTTCACACTAAATTTGGATGGGCCTGCTGATGGAGGTTGATGTTTTGACGCAGGGGGAGGGTGAATTTGTTTTGACTGTCGATGTTACTTGACTTGTAATGGCACAATTGACATTTCTTTTTAAATGGTGAACCAATCTAGGCATATGGAGTAGATCTAACACTATGATTTTCCCACAGGGAGCACAGACTGTCCGATAAAAAACAACAGCTTTCACAATGTAGCTGTATGTCGGCTTCATTTCTCACTATTCTAGCTCTTGAAGACTATCACTTCCAAGAAAGTTTGGAAACCACTGCTGTTTGTGTGGAGGATGGGGCCGCTTCTGCGTCACGTTGCTTTAATTTGTCCTCTGGCTGCCAAAGAAAATGATTCGACTGCTGAGGGGGTTTTGCTCTTGGCTCACTAACTGCTATGGCACACTGGATTGGCTTGACTCTGACGCTGAACAAGTGCAATCTAATGAATTATTATAAATAAGACAAAGAAAATAATGTGGAGAGCAATAGCCTTAAAGTATAAAACTGCTGGACTTCCCCCATTTATTCTTGAATGTCCTAATTACTGACCATTTAAGCCAGTATAAGACTATTGTTGTATTGTAACTATATACTTTATGGTGCAGCCTAACTGACAGACCTTTAAACCAGTTTATTGTCTTTAAAAACAAACTCTGTTTAAGTGATTGATTAACAAAAGAATAACACTGCATATGGATGCTAGGCATAATTTGGTATAGGAGACCCACATGACTTGAGTTGTATTACCTGACGGTCCTCAAATCTAATTGGTTGAGCAGCACTCCAAGTGTAAACCTACAACAGCACTGGGACTTTTCACTGTTTATATCACTTCACTTGTCTGTGTAATTCCAGGCAGACATAGTTTGTGAAATGGTGGTGGGGATTTTTCTGTGGGTTACACCAGTAGGTGGCGGCTTAATGAGTGATTCTTTTGTTTAAAAATATATATATTTTTGGCATTTTATGTCTTTATTGAGATAGGACAGGTGGACAGGAAACAAAGTATGAGAGAGAGAGAGGGGTGGGATTGGGAAAGGTCCATGAGCCGGGACTCAAACCTCGCTGCCCACGAGGCCATCAGCGCAGACAATGAGTGATTGTTCATTGATTCATTGAAAAACACTTTTCAGAGATTTTTTTTTTTTTACATAAATCAGACAACACTCGGACAGACTTCTTACCTGCATACATCTCAAGGTGATTAGTTTTGCTCAGATTTAGCTAATCTCTAACAAGCCTATTCACTTGTTTGATTTGTTAAAAAACACTTCAGGAATAAAACAATTTATATAAATGGGATATGAAGGATTTATTTATTGAAGTTATTAAAGGATTTGTTCAAAAACACTGAACCATGCAAAAATTGGTGTAAAAACAAAGTAACAGGCAAAAAATTACTCTGTTTTACATTCTTGTTTATTGAAGTGTTGCATATCACACACTGCTTCCTAGTTATTCCAGTAGTTTTGTGAATCCGTAGTTTTAACTTAAACCTGGACTAGGCCTTAGTTAAATTAAGATATTCAAGCAACTTTTACAAAAATGCCTTAGAAGAAAACATTAAGGTGTGCATCTTGACACAGAACAATGACACTGACATATTTTAAGATATGTCAGAGCAAGATCTTTTCAGTTGAGACAGCTCAAACATGCATTTTAGTCTGGGACTATCTTAAACCTTGGCTGTGAAACCGGGGGATAAAGTCCTAGTTTACCACACAAACAAGGGCCATCTTTTTTTTTTTTACTTTAAAACAGTAGGCTACATCAGTAGTTTACAACCAATTTGCAAGGGTGGTAGGTTGTGACAACAGCACTCTTTGTGCTTTTTGTACTAATAATTTACACAACTGAATGATAAATTGTAGATTAAGACTTTCATTTGAAGTAAATAAATATCGGACCATTATATTAATATCTAAGACACCCTGTACCTGAAAACAGTTACAGGCATTTAAACAAAATTAGTTACAACACTCCATGGTTTATTAATACTCATATATTTGTTAATTTGGAGCCTCTTCTTTATTATCCATCGCAATGGACTAAACTGCATTTCGGGGTCACCGGATTATTCACTTGCTTATCTTATGTTTTCTTTTCTACTCACGCCGGCTGTGCAAACTAAAAGCAGATGTTTTGATTAAGCCTGCTTGGATCTGCCAGGAAATAGATAAAATAAACGCAGTATTAAGTCCCATATGATGTCATGCTTCAGGTGACGGATGGGGCGGAACCCCGCGCACCTTCAAAGCTGGAACACTTCCTGAACCGGTACCTCAGCCGTATATAAACCCGCAGTGCTTCTCAGCAGGGAGAGGGAGAGGGAGAGGGAAAGAGCTCTCGAGTTCACAGAGAGTCAAAGCAAAGCAAAGCAAAGCAAAGCAAAGCTGCTGCTGGACAGACTCGGGCAATAAGGGGACGTGTTTATATCCACATGCTGCTCTAGCCTCTCTGAGAAGGTAGGAACATTTTTGTGCATGAGCAATCTTTTATAGCTGCTTAGATTGTATGTTATGACTAGTTGAATTTCATGTTTCTGTTTATTTTAAGGAAAACCGTTTTTATTTCTATAAATGTCAAATTTATGCTAAGTCCTTTTGCAAAAATCAATACAAGTTTAAATGAATGTTCAGTCATCTTTTTAAATGATTTAAAAGTGCGTGTGTGAGTCATTTTTTTAAGACACTGGTTGCTAATGTTGACAGTAATTTTGAAGACAGTAATATTTTGAAAAGTGGTGTCAGTTAAATCCTGCATAAGTTCATTGCACTTTTACAATCAATATGAATTAAATTACTGATGTAGAAAATTAGTTCTGAAAACTCATACAATCGAGTAGAAACTGTATAAATTATTCTGAAAAAAATGAAAGCAAAGATACAATAATGATAAAAATGTGTTTATAGTGTTGGCTCTATGGTACAGGAAGGGTCAAATGACATAATGCAGTTTATTGTATTCTCTAATGAATGGGAATCATTTATGTTTCACATGCAGATTGTGCAAAAGGAATAGAAACCTCTCGCCACATCCCAGCCATCAATCATGAATGAAAACCGCTTGGCTATTGACATTCTGCTCTTGTGTATATCCTGTGGAGCAAGTGCACTGGCAGCCTTCAGTCCCACTGCCTCTTCATTTCTTCCAGCAACCAATTTCACTGATATTGGCTCTGCGCCTCCAAAATATCTCAGCGAGGCCGCAAACCTTCCCAAGACCAGATGGAAACGTTATATTTCCCAGAACGATATGCTTGCGATACTTGATTACCATAATAAAGTCAGAGGGAAAGTTTTCCCCCCAGCCTCAAACATGGAATATATGGTAAGTTACTTACAGTAATTACCATTTTTGAAACAAGTAGCATATGATACAATCAGGAGCAGTTTGGACTTAGAAAAAAATTCTGCTTGTTTGAACTTTTGCTCTACACCCTCACAGCAGTTCACTGGGTTCAGTTGTTTTATTTATTTAATTGTATAATTACCTGGCACTTTGCCTGGAAAGCACATTGCTGCTGTTGTAGTTGGACACGTGAGTGTTGCACATGTAACGGCGCTCATCACAGGATGCAGAAATGACATACTTCTCTGTGTCCATTTGGCACCAGCAGCTGTTGAGCAGATTTAATTGGCTCGGACCACCAGAGTAGATCCTCTGCAGCATAGATCAATGTGCTAAGACTACAGCTAAGCACTGAAATACTTCCAAAAGTGCACAGTCATGGGAAATGCTGTATCAGATATGTTTCAGTAGATCCAAATGTTAGATTTTCTTTAATAATTCTCAGATTTTACCAAGATTAAAGGGGTAAATCTTATTGAATGATCTACTGTGGTGAATACAACTAAATTTTCCAGCATAAAATTAATATTTGTTAATGCATATCCATGGTTTATAATCAATAAAATCATTGTTATTGTTTGGATAAACTTTGCTTTTTGATCTTCCTATTGTGGACATAATTTCATTTCTGTGGGTGGGAATTTTAAGAAACCCATCATTAAAATGAATAATTTCTTCAATTATGCAATTAATAAACTTAATTTATTTTAGTGGACTAATAAAAGTGTATTACATGTCTCAGGTCTGGGATGACACTCTTGCAAAGACGGCTGAACAGTGGGCATCCATGTGTATTTGGGAGCATGGTCCTCCCAATCTTCTTAGATTTCTTGGACAGAACCTTTCAGTTCGAACAGGAAGGTATGCATCTTCACCATTCCCAGTTTATGATCAGTGATGTTTCCTATGGTTATTTTCCACTATACCAATATACTGTACATTTGGGCCTGAAAGAGCAAGGAAGGCATTTCATCACATCATAATGAGATTTGGTGCTATGTTTGGATTGTTTACAGATACAGGTCCATTTTGCAGCTGGTAAAGCCCTGGTATGATGAAGTGAAGGACTATTCTTTTCCCTATCCTCGAGACTGCAATCCCAGATGTCCCCTTAAGTGCTACGGGCCAATGTGCACTCATTATACACAAGTGAGCTGATTATGATGATGTCTGTATAATTAATTTCTTCAGTTACACAAAGGGTTAAAAGTTTGGGGTCATATAATATTTATTTTAATATTTATATATGTGTGTGTGGCTTTTTTTTTTTTCAATGAATACTTTTATTCAGCAGAGAAGCATTAAATTGATCAAAAGTGACAGTAGAGACATTTAAAATATTTCTGTTTCAAAGAAATGCGCTTTTATATATATATATATATATATATATATATATATATATATATATATATATATATATATACATACATACTTATATATACTTTCTGTTCATCAAACAATTCTGGAAAATATATCCGATTTCACAAAAATGTTAAGCACCACAACTGTTTTCAACACTGATAATAATTAGAAATATTTAACCAAATCAGCATGTTAGAATGATTTCTGAAGGACCATGAGACACTGAAAACTGGAGTAAAGGCTGCTGAGAATTCAGCTTTGCCATCGCAGGAATAAATTGCTTTTTAAAATATATTAAATTAGAACATGGTTATTTTCAATTTAAAATAATATTTCAAAATATTCCTGTTTTTATTGTATTTTTATTTTAAAAAATGCAACCTTGGTGAGCATAAGAGACCTTTTGAACGGTGGTAAATATCATTCAAATTTGACCGTTGCTTGTTTTTACCAGATGGTGTGGGCAAGCTCAAATAAAGTAGGATGTGCCATCAACACATGCCATAATATGAATGTTTGGGGCTCAGTATGGAAGAGGGCAACATACTTGGTGTGCAACTATTCTCCAAAGTAAGTGTATGTTTTCTTGTGCTTTAGCTAAGCTAAACTGCTAAACCCAAGAATGAAACTCTTCAGTAACATAATTAGGCTAAGATAGCAACCTGACACATCTCTGTTAAAAACATTTTTGACATGGACATCCATGGGGCCTTTTGGTTCAAAGACCTAGACGACCTCTTGCATTCCTGACTCATGTGGAATTTTAGCAGAATTCTGCCTCTAATTCCAGAATCAAAGCACCATAATCTTGTGTGGCTGGTGACTTGTGACTGACTTGTGACCTCCTTTTTTCAGTCTTCTGAGGCGGCGCACTTGAGAAAATTCTTAGGCTACTGCAGAGCAAGTTATTTATAAACTCTAGTTAAGACCCGATTTGCTAGCTGAGAGATAGTTAAAGTAGATCCAGATTGATATAAAGCTTGTCTTCTCAATATAGAAACGCAGTTAGAAATGGAATTGTAGTCTAGTAATTTTTTTTTGTCAAAGGTCGTTTCAAACTAGCAAACACCTCATACAGCACACTTTCCAGTATGAAAAATTGTATGGTTCATTTTGTCCATTGGTGTGTCATTGACAGTGTTGTTGTTATTGTTGTTTACAGGGGGAACTGGATTGGTGAGGCCCCTTATAAAGTAGGTGTTCCTTGCTCCATGTGCCCTCCGAGCTATGGAGGATCATGCAGTAACAACATGTGCTTTCCTGCTGTGAACTCCAATTACCTGCACTGGTTTAAATAAACACAGACAGAATGCACATGCCCCATCACAGATACACTGTCCCTCATGGGAATTTGCACAACATTCCTGTAACACCCTGGTTTTCTTTTTTTTTTCTTTTTTCTTTTATTAATATATGGGCCATATAGGACCATGGGTTGCAAGGCAGCATTTTTTAAAGATATGTACATAACTTATTTTTCAATGTTTATACCATGTATTATATTGTTTTGTGCATAAACCTAATGGTTTATTTCCTGAGAGGGACTCTACTGTGATCTGTCAAGACATGATTGGTGCTTGCAGTATTCAACTGTAAAGGCCCATTCACACCAAGGACGATAACTATAAAGATAACGATATAGTTCTAAAAATTGTTCCCCATATTAAAGAATAGCAGAGTCCACACCACAGTTATAACGGTAAAGGCACAGAGAAATGATATCGTTGGACTCTCTTTCAGAACAATTTGTTTTTTTTCCACCTGATGAGCGATATACAAACATTGACACCCAATCAGAATCCATCCTGCTATAACGATCTCGAATTTAAAGAGGCAGACGAGCATGCACTTAGAATAAACAGACGATGTTGGCGCCAATAGCCTCGTGGTTAGTGCGCCAATATACAGCACAACTGCGCTCATGGCGACCCAAGTTTGATTCCGGTCTCAAAGTCCTTTGCCGATCCTGCCTCCTCTGTCTCCATCCAATGCTTTCCTGTCAGCTCTCTACTGTCCTGTCCCAATAAAGCCAGAAAACGTCCATAAATATAACTTAAAAAAAAAAAATCTTTATAGTTATCATTCTTGTTGTGAACAGGGCTTAACTGTACTCAGAGAACACAAGGCGCAATTGCCAAAACTCCCATCAGGCTTTGTTGGCAAGTCTAACGTTGCAAATTTTCTATAGTGCTAGACTAGTTTTAATGGTCTTAAAGGGCTAGTTCACCCAAAATGAAAATTCTGTGATTTACTCGTTCTGAACTCATATGGCTTTCTTTCATTTGTGAAAGACAAAATATATTTTGTAGAACTTTTCAGCTGTTTTTGTGTACATTATGAAAGTAAAAAAAGTCATATGGAATAATTTCCCACCTCCTTTATGTCCTTTTTGTAGTTTGAAAGTTTTGGAACACATTGACTTTAATTGTACACACAGAAACTGCTAAAACATTCTGCTATACATATTGTGTGTCCCACAGAAGAAAGTCTGTCTTCATTTACTTATCTTAATGTCGTTCCAAATTTGACATATTTTGACATTTTTCATATTTTGAAAAATGCTGGCAACGAAACCGTTTCAGTTTCCATTGACCTCCATTGAATGGACTAAAAATACAATAGAAGTCAATAGGAAACATAACTGTATGGTTACCAGCGTTCTTCAAAGTATGTTCTTTTATGTTCATGTAGTTTTGGAACAACATGAGGGTGTGTAAATAATTTTTCATGTTTGGGTGAACTATCCATTTAAATCAATGCAATCAATTTACTTTAGTTCATGCAGCCTGTTTTGTGTGATGTCATGTCTATTAACCCTGGAGGTTGACTTTTTTTGGTGCTTCAGTTCAGATGTTAAGCTAGCTCTTCTTGAACTGAGCTGGGACACAACAGTACTTCGCTGGTTTGAATACACTCACTTGCATTCTTAGTAATGCTTTGCTTTGGGTCTTCCTTTTTGGAAGGTTTCCACATGCTTAAAGCCTACAAATGTGTTCTTGGGGCTTAGAAATCGTGGAATGTTTATTAAAAATAATTTGGAAAAAACTGCATTTTGCAACCCCAGAAAGAGCATTTAGTGAGATGGCTAATCATGCTGGACCCTCATGAAATGTTGAGGCGGATTAACATGGAAACATGTTTGATGTGTAAGTGCACCTTAAAATGTTTTTTTAAATGTTTTTATTTAGAAAGCTGTCATTAAATGGTGATTTTTATCATATGTATATACATTTTATGATTTCAGCAGTATAGTCTCTACAATGCATGCATTACAGTGGCACACTATTGCATTGTGTAGATTTCACTCTTTGAACTGCATCACACAAGCACTTAGGAAATCTACCAGGCAGTACTCTGCAGTAATCTGGACATGGAGGAGGGGATATAAAGAGCCATTTATCCCTTTTTCCCCCATAGCTTCAGCTTGGTCAACATGACTTCATTTATTGAAATTCTATTTTCTCATAAATTCTGTTCTGTAAAATATTGTTTTTAATTTGGTCAAAGACTGCATCTCTTACTGTTAATATGTCCTTGCAGACCTCTGATTTTTTATTTTTTTTTCTCAAATGTGCTAAACAAGTAATGGTACTAGATTTAATGAGCATAATGTTAAATGTGTGTATTTGCACCTATTGTTAACACATCATATACAGTACATAAATGGCAACTGTATTTCAGTAACCCTTTATTTATCATTTGAATAGGAGAGGGTGGGGCGAGCAGGCAGACAGATTCTCACCGCTACCAAATTCAGCAGATTTAGGAGAAGTATGCAGATTTCACAGGGAAATATGATGCCATAAATATTTTGATCTATTGGACAGACACAGCTGTTCTTCTACAGACTTCCAGCTGTGAGAAAAGGCAGATTCCTGCCAATGGCATACAAAGAATAACAGGTCATCGTACCCTTTTCTAAACCTTATGGTATGCGGTAGCTTGGCAGAAAATATGCCAAAACATTAAAAAGGTAGTGTTTCACAGGAAGGATGAAGTGGGTGTACAGTAATACTGAATGGGCAGGCTACGTCAGGCATAAAAAATGAACCGTTCACTAGCTTTTATACTTGTCTTATTGTGCACAATTGTTTTTTATTGATTCATTCATATTGTTTTAAATAAAAAAATTGTTAGTCTTAATAATCTTTAATCAAAATGTAATAATGCACTTCCTCTCAAAAGACTTTCCTTTCCTGCTAACAACAATCTGATGGAACTGATGGGGAAACTAGCCAAACATGTCATCTGATTCTCTCCTACTGTGTAGCAAACAGAAAGGGTGACAAAGTCTATTTTCGTCTGCTTCTGTCCTGAAACTCTGATCCCCATCCTCAGACAAACATCATTACTGGCCTGCCAAAAGCAGATGTGCAGCTTGTCATTGCAATGCTTATGGCTGTAGATAAGCGCATGACGCAGGAGGTATCCAAATCAACAGCCTTTAATTCAAATTTAAACTCAAAAGTCAGGAGAATAACCAGGAGAACTAACAACCACACACACATTAACTCAAGATAATACAGGACAAAGAAACAGGGAAAGACAGGGCTATAAATACTAACCAAACGAGGGATTAATGAGTAAATTAACAAGGAACAGGTGACTAACTGATAATGAGGACAGGAACAAAACTCAAAAACAGGAACTCAAACATGTGACAGTCGTAATATACCCAAAAACACTTAAGGCTTTAAGGCACTATCTGAAGGTGTTCCAACTAAGTACTGAGATAAGGGTGTGAATATTTATGCAATGTAATTATCTCAGTTTTTCATTTTTAATAAATTTGCACAGTCATCACAAGTCATTATGATGTACAAAGAAAATATTCAGATAATATATCTAAAAATGTATTTAAAAATGTATTATATTACATATTCTTAAATATATATATATATATATATATATATATATATATATATATAAAGAGATACTGCTGAAGTACATTTTAGAATTCAATATAATGCTATATTTTATTTTTGGGGTAAAATAATATATATTAAATATATCATAAATATATTATCATAAATATAATGTAATTTTGAATTTGTTTTTCTTTTTAATAAATTTGAAAAGTTATCAGAAACGTATTGTTTGCTTGTTTGCTTTGTCGTTATTTGGTTTGGGGTGTAGACAAATGTGAAAAAGCACTTAAGTAATAATTTAAAGCACTAGAATGATGCTGCAACAAAACAGATTGTGAAATATTATTGTCACATTTTTGTATACATACAACCTGAATTCCGGGAAATGTTGGGACGTTTTTTTTTTTTACATTTGAATAAAATTAAAACTAAAAAACTTTCAAATCACATGAGCCAATATTTTATTCACAATAGAACATAGATAACATAAATGTTTAAACTGAGAAATTTACAATTTTATGCACAGAATGATCACATTTCAAATTTGATACCTGATACAGGTCTCAAAATAGTTGGGACGGGGGCATGTTTACCAGGGTGTATCATCTCCTCTTCTTTTCAAAACAGTTTGAAGACATCTGGGAATCGAGGTTATGTTTCTGGAGTTTTGGTGTTGGAATTTGTTCCCATTCTTGCCTGATATAGGTTTCCAGCTGCTGAAGAGTTTGTGGTCATCTTGGACATATTTTTTGTTTAATGATGTGCCAAATGTTCTCTATAAGTGAAAGATCTGTACTGTAGGCAGACCAATTCAGCACCCGGACTCTTCTACTACGAAGCCATGCTGTTGTAATAGCTGCAGTATGTGGTTTTGCATTGTCCTGCTGAAATACATGTCATCTGGAGGGGAGCATATGTTGCTCTAAAACCTTTATATTCCTTTCAGCATTCATAGTGCCTTCCGAAACATGCAAGCTGTCATACCATATGCATTTATCCACCCGCATACCATCAGAGATGTTGGCTTTTTAACTTTTAATCCCCCCTCTTTAGATTTCTCCAGTTTCTCTGAAACTTTTGATGTTATGCACCGTAGATTATGAGATTTGCAAAGCCTTTGCAATTTGACGTTGAGGAACATTGTTTTTAAAGTATTCCACAATCCCATCTTTACTTCTGAGAGACTCTGCCTCTTTAAGATTTCCCTTTTATGTTACAGACCTGATGTCAATTAACTTAATTAGTTGATAGATGTTCTCCCAGCTGAATATTTTCAAAATCAAATTTGAAATGAGCTCATTTAGTGGATAAAAGTGTAACATTTCTCTGTTTAAACATTTGTTATCTATGTTCTGTTGTGAAAAATATATGGGCTCATATGATTTGAAAGTCTTTTAGTTTTCATTTTATTAAAATAAAAAAAAACGTCCCAACATTTCCTTAATTGAGGTTGTACATATAGTGAGTCTAATTAAACTACACAGGAGTTAGTATGGATTTAATCAAATCCTGTTTCATTTGGAAATGTTGAATCAAGGAAGTTAAATTAGTTGTCAACATTGTTATATGAATTAATTATGTTCCATTATATTTAACTGTATAATTCATTATTAATTATAGGTTCTATTGAGTATATTTCTGTTCTGATTTTTCACTTGCTTCATTGCTTCATATGCCTCATTACGCTTGTACAATACAGCCCTGTTTTGATTTAAGCTCTCAGGTCAAAATGACTAATAGCGCGCTTTTGTAAAATCCATACAAAGTCCAGCTCAAGTGGAAATTAATGTTTCATGTCCTTAAACAAGAGACTCCTCAGACGCAAAACTGCAGCTGCAAGAAAAATACCCTACCTGTGTAAATTACAAGATTCATTGTGCACTCGTTTGTATCCAACAAAATTGGACATTGTTTTATTTTAGAGCAACCCAAATTTGTCACAAAATTTCAATCTCAATTATTCTCATAATCATGCTAAACTGTTTTTAAAATGGCATTTTCTTATAAAATACAACTTTTACTTGGAAGATGTGGAGAACAGGTGATTAATTATGGGAGTATGTGAGCTTTCAGCAACTTTTTTTTTTTCTAACATGCCCTCAAAACTCTTCCAGCTAAACATCAACATTTGTGGCTGATGGCGGATCAGAAGAAAGATCCAGTTTTTTTTTGGCTTGCAACTACACATGGCAGAACAACAACCTGCTGATGAAAACTTGGCTCCCGCTCGTTTTCTTTCATGTCTCCCGGGAACCATCGCAGATAGCATTATTCAATTCTTTGTTTTCTTTTTTCCTTTGCCTCGCTCTCTCTTTGCCATTCCATCTGTCTGAGGAACCCACAACAAATCTGTTCATTCGACAAGCGTCCCTCCTCTCCCTGCGCCTCCTTCCTCTCATCTAAGGTGGCTAAGTTCAGACTGGCCTCTGCTGTCCTCGGCCTGCCTCTTAAATACTGTCCCCACTTTCCATGCTACATGAGAAAAAGCCAGCTGTTCATCACAATGGAGCTTTAAGCCCTACATAAAACTTGCCAAATACAGCTTGGAAGAAAGCTTGTATATTCATTTAAGGACACTATCAAAACTCACCTTTTAATTCCTGGGAGTTTGGAGGAAAAAATAAAACCCTTGGTGAAATGGAGGGTGACCAAGGCTGCAGAGTAACATCCTGCATCTGATGCTCTCCACAGCTAGTTGTGGTCTGCTGCAAAAGCAACAGGACAGACTGTAAACATCCCTTGTGCAATGCCAACCCGTCTCTCCAAGCTCAGAGCCAGGTGTTAAAGGGATAGTTCACCCATTTACTTACCTGTTTGTCGTTCCCAACCTGTATGACTTTATTTTACCTGTGGCACACAAAATAATATATTTTGAAAAATGCCACAGTGTTTATTTGTTCAAAGTTGTTTTGGACCCATTGACTTTTAATGTGGACAAAAATATACTTTTAAATATCTTCTAACTCATATTACACTTGATATTAGTTGTATTATCAATGTTATCATTATCAAATGTTACAATGACAATTAAACTAAACAATCAATTAAAAAACAATCAATACTGTAGGCGGAACAAAACAACAATCATGAGTTAAAGCAGTTTCCTAACATTTTACAATAAAAAAATGTCTCTATCAAAAAAATCAAAGATGATCCATTGGAGATTGCTACATGGACTCTGTCTATCCCCTTTGGAGCGCTTCTGTGTGCATGTTTCACCTTCCTCAAATTGCGGTTTGTGTCCACAGAGGGCACTCAGTGCATATTTACTGCTTTTGACATTGTTGAATAATTTATTTCTTCTTTTTGATGTGTGATTTATTTTATATTCGTGTGTATTTGTTGTTTTTCTTGTGATTGGGTGTTGCACTTTGTTCTTTTCTTCACTGCAATGTTTTGTCTCAATAAAAATTATTGTTCACAAAAAAGAAACGCACTGCAAATAGAAAAAAAACACCTGAAAATTAAGAAAACAACTTCATACTCACAACACAACCAAACAAAGAAACGCGCTGCAAATAAAATTCTTTAAGAAAACAACTTCATCAATTTGACAACATACATGCTGCAATTGTGGTATTAAAACAACTAAAAACAGATCCAAAACTAAAACTTTATAAATACTACGTATTATATACTGTATCGGTCTAAGTTTCTGTTACGGATTGTGGTTGTTAAACATTAAACGGAGACAAAGAAAAGGACAGAACTGAGGACTTAAAAAGGAAATGGAACAAAGGAGTTAACAAGATGATTAATGCAAAACAGGTGAAAGGAATAAACAATGATGAACTTAACTAGAACAGGAAAACCCAAATAAGGACAAACAGGAACTAAGGAAGAACACACACGTAACAGTTACTCCACCCTCCCGGAAGGCACGTCCCGCGCCGTAACCGTTCCACCGGGGAGGAGGGGTGGGCGCCCTGGAGGCTGGTGCAGGGCAGGGACACTAGGGAAGCATCCAGGGTGGGTCTGGGGACTCCGGCGGCCACACCGGCCATGGCTATATGCCCCCCCCCCAATCTTCTTGGGGAAGTTCCCCTCTGGGGGCAGTTCAGGAGGAGTGGGATCTGTGGGGCGCACTGGAGGCGTGGGCACTTGAGGGCGCTTTCGAGGCGCAAACTCTTGGGGGCGCTCAGGCAGCGCGGGGCTGGACGGGACCAGCGGAGATGTAGGAGGGTTAATGCGAGGAGCAGGCACTGGAGGGCACTTGCGAGGAGCAGGCACTGGCGAGGAGTGGAGCTGGCCGACTTGGGGAAATCAGGAGACGAAGTGCTGGACGGGACCAGCAGAGGCGAAGGAGACGGAGAAAGGCTGGGCAGAACCAGCAGAGGTGAGGAGACTCTGGGGTCTAGAATGGGCACCGCAAACTCCAGCAGCAGTGCCATGTCCAGGAGCGCAGGACCAAGCATCAGTAGGCTTGCCATACTCTCTATAGGCGGGTTTGTCATACTTTCTGCCGGAGGGCCTGCCATACTCTCTGCAGACGGGCTTGCGTTGGCCACTAGCAGCAGTCTTGCGTTGGCCGCGCATGGCGGCGGGCTTCTGGCGGCCGCGAACGGCGGGCTGGAGCGAGCTGCGGTCGGCGGGCTGGTTCTGGATCAGGGCAGGACACTCTCCAGACACCGGAGGATCCACTCCCTCCAGCTGAGTCTGGTGGTGTCTGGGAGGTCCACGAGGCGATGGTAATTAGCCCCGATCCAGAACAAGGAGTTCAGCGTGGCATCGTCTAGTCCCGTCCATACAGCGAGTCCGCTGAACTCCCTCGCATACTCAGTCAGCGGCAGATCTCGGCGGGCCAAGGCAGTGAGGCGATCCGCAAACTCCATATACTGTATCGGTCTCAGTTTCTGTTACGGATTGTGGTTGTAGTAATACAAAACAAACGAGTAGGAGAACAAAGTAGCATCAACTCACGTAAATCCATTTATTCGACATTAAACTGAAACAAAGAAAAGGACAGAACAGAGGACTTAAAAAGGAAATGGAACAAAGGAGTTAACAAGATGATTAATGCAAAACAGGTGAAAGGAATAAACAATGATGAACTTAACTAGAACAGGAAAACTCAAATAAGGACAAACAGGAACTGAGCAAGAACACACACGTAACACCTATACACATTTTAAAAATAAATAAATAAAATAAAAATCACAAATGCATACAACAAAATTTCAAAACTTAACATTTAAATGAAAAAAAAAAAAAAAAAATAAAGCTAAAAACAATTAAAAATATTAAAGAACAAAAGGTATAAGAGTATAATAATGATTCTAACATAACACTAAGCCAAACACCAAAAAAACAACAACTATATATATGTATATGTACAACCACACACACATACATACATACATAAATATATATACATACACATTTATCAATTCAATACATATATATATAATATATAATATAATATAATTATTGTAAATAGCAGAGGCTATTTACAATAATTCCGCCCACCAAGTGTGATTGGGACTGTCAAGATTATAAAAAAACTGTTATAAACTAGCAGCTTAAGTGGCACAGATGATAAATTGCGTACTGTTGTATTTTTGACACGATCGATCCGGGTTCGAACCCGCCTTTTTCCGAAAGTTTTTTCTCCCTTTTCAAATCTCATGTCATCGTAAACAGTAACAGTCATCGTAAAGGCATTTATTTTTTAATAGAAATTAAAGAAATAAGCAAAAGTTGAAAATTAAGTATCAGGTAGGGTTTAGGGTAGGTGTAGGGAGGGCTTTATTGTATCAATAAGGTGGCATCCATTTAATAATCTGAATTAAAGTGATAATTTACACTCAATATGTTATTATTGCGTTTTATAATGTAATATACGGAGACCCTAAGAGCTCATGGTGGTGGAAAGATTTCGGGGTGGGTGAAAAAAATTTGGGGTGGGAGGAAAAAATATTTTTCAAATCTTTTGTGTTCTCTCGCAAAACTTTTGCGTTCCCTGCAAAACTTTGCGTTCTCTCGAGGGAATCTTTGCGAGAGAACGCAAAGTTTTGCGAAGGAACGCAAAAGTTTTGCGAGAGAACGCAAAAGATTTGAAAAATATTTTTTCCTCCCACCCCAAATTTTTTTCACCCACCCACCATCTTTCCACCACCATGAGCTCTAAGGGGCTCCGTAGTAATACAATATTGAAGTGCAATTGCCACTATTTTGCAACAAGTAGTATAAATAGCAGAAACTCCTGCTATTTTAACAGTGTAAATATAATCTATAGCTATTTGCACTTAGTGTAAATAACATATCGCTAAAAATACAGCTATTTTCACTTAGTGTAGATAAAATCCATTGCTATTTGAACTTAAGAAAAAAGACCGCAATTTCAACTGAGGGGGGCCTATAATCAGTCCATGCCCAGGGCACCTCTGTGTCATAATCCGTCCCTGCCTTTGCCGGTGTCCCAGCCCGGTGGAGTAGCACGGTAGAGTCAATGGTCTTTACACTCTTCGGTCTTCACACGACAACTGCTGCCGCGGTAAACTAAGCTTTTTTATACCCATCTAACAAAATACTAATTGAATTTAGCTGGACACACTTTCCTTATTTTTCCACAACAAATGGCCAAGCAAGCGCAGACACTGACAAGATACGCGAGACAGAACGAGACCAAATGCGATATCAGCACGTCTCCACACAGTAAACAAAACATGCATTTCCTAGCAACGAAAACTGCGCTAAACACTAATAAGACAAGTAAAAACACTTACAAGCTACTTTTAACTTTCGCTGATCAAGACTGCTTCTCTCAAAGAGTATTTCTTTACACTGTTTTCTGCTGGCGCTTGAACACACTTTCCTTATTTTTCCACAACAAATGGCCAAGCAAGCGCAGACACTGACAAGATACGCGAGACAGAATGAGACCAAACGCGATATCAGCACGTCTCCACACAGTATATTATAATAATAATAATATATAATATATATAATAATAAGTGCATGGTATCTGTTTGAGCCCCTTGTGCTAATGTGATTTCTTTGAAATTGTGATTTCATAATCTTAGTATCAAGTGATAAATGTCCAACACAGACACAAATGTGATTAATGTCCAACACAGTGGACAGTTCACGTCTTGAACAATATCAGCAGGAACCTCATGACGTTGTGTGCCAGGTTGTGAAATTTATGCAAGCATTTAAAAGCTAAAATGCAGAGCGATTAATTCTAATATTTATGCACTTTAAGGATTATGAATATTATTAATATAATTCCTTTATTAATCTTCAACCTGTCATTTACTTTTTCATTGGTTTTAGTGAGAGACAGAAACAGAGAATGCACAGCAACACACACAAACACACACTGGGGCGGCCCTTTTTCAAAAGGTATATTTTTGTTTCTTTTAATAACCAGTGTTGGGGGTAACGCATTACAACTAACGCAAGTTATATAATCAGATTACTTTTTTTAAGTAACTAGTAAAGTAACACATTACTTTTTAATTTAGAAGGAAATATCAGTTACTTTTTCAAATAAGTGACGCTAGTTACTTTGTTTCCCATGTTTTGACTGACAGCTCTGGCATTGCCATGTTGAGAGAAATCTGGAGTAAGTGCAGAGACATTGTGTACCTTTTAAGATATCAGTATGCACCCTTTAGGAACAAAAGGCTACCTTTAGAAAAGGTATCAGCCCAGTGGCAGCTTTAGACTGTACTAATAGCCTTTACAGCCTTATTTATTTCATAATATTTAATATAGCTAAAGTCTACCCTTAGGGGCAGTCGTGGCCTAATGGATAGAGAGTTGGATTTATAATCCAAAGGTCGTGGGTTTGAGTCTCAGGTCTGGCAGGGATTGTAGGCGGGGGAGTGAATAACCAACATTCTCTCCACCCTCAATACCACGACTGAGGTGAGACCCTTGAGCAAGGCACTGAACCCCCAACTGCTCCCCAGGCGCCACAGCATAAATGGCTGCCCACTGCTCCGGGTGTATGTTCACTACTGTGTGTACACTTGGATGGGTTAAATGGGTCACCATACTTGGCCACACACCACTTCCCTTTTCCTTTCCCTTGCTAACATGAAAGACAGTTGCAGAAAAACATTAACCTTTGCATGTTTAGTTCGAGTATTTGGTGACCCATGTTCTGTGTTTGCCTTTATCGTTGCCTTGATCTGTAGTTTTTGTCTTGGAGAAGCATTTACATTGGGAGAACATCATGGATTTGAAGAACCAGCATTTCATGCCAAAAACAAATGTCTGTATGTGAATGAAACACAGAGATAGTGTCATGAAATCAGATTGAGCTTTCCCAGTGTTTCCGTGAAACAGTCCATTTCGTGTCTCTAAGAGTAAGCCACTTGTGCTGGATGGCTTTGAAGCTGAATCAAAGCAGTTGATGTGACATATGTGATGAAAGTCTAGAACATTTTGTGGAAAATGTGCTCCATTCTGGTAATGAAAGCAAGTCACACAATAATTGTACTGAATCACCAGCAGATGTTAATATTTGTCCTAGGGTCTTTGCACTACCACAGACATACAGTACCATCCCAGTCCTGAAGACGTTAGACATCCATGAGGTACGGATTTCATAAAGATAACCAACCGACCGAACAAACATTACGTTATTTTAGTGTAAAAACAAAACAAAACAAAAACAAACAGGGAATAGCATTAAACATGATATTTTATTTATGAAGGATAATAGAGAGAAAGATTACACTACAGTCCATTACGTGGCAGAAACCTTATTTTGCCAACTTATGAAAGCAAGAAATGGCTAACAGTTTTTATGTAATGTAGGCTAGCCTATTGTCCGTGGAGCCTTAAGAAAACCTACAGGTAATCTAAAATAAATTAAATTCAAATCAGTGTTTAATAACAAGATGTTGGAGCTGTGTAAATAGCGGGATAGCAAGTACATTTTTCAATTTTATATTTATTGTTGTTGTAAATACAACGCTATTACCTGTGTAATAGCCACAGATTAAAATAATAATAATAAATAAATGAAATTTGGGCGCTCACTTTTTCTTTCATATAACGAATGCGCGGAAGTGACGCCGTTGTTTACAGAGGAGGGGGAAGAGTGTGCAGCAGGTGGCTTGTGCTGCATCCCAATTCGCCTACTTATACTATGCCCTAAAAGTATGTACTCTTTTTGTGAAGAAAAAGTACATACTTTTGAGTATTTAGCAGAATAGTAGGCAAGCTTTGGGACATACTACTTCGTCATAGCTGCTTCAGACGCTCTGTTGCAGTTACATGCTGTAACTGTTTAAACTGCCCTGTCTTCTTGTCACAGTTAACATCATCCACATTTGGTTTAGTTTGATTTCCTACCATATTTGAGAGAAATAAAGAAGCACACGTGGGTCTTTCATGCCGAGAACTCATGTGTTTGCATAATGATGCATTTCAAAGTTAAACACCAAACGTATCATTATAAAAGTTCACAGTGCTGCTTCAGATGAAATTTAATGTGGATAACATTAAATAAATTTTTTTTCATCAGGTTAGACATTGATTATTTATCACTCAAATCCCTTTCTCTACCTGTCCATCGGTCACGCAATGTGTTGTGGGCAATATTAGCCGTTAGAGTGTGCATCGATCTGCACTTAGAATTCTAACCGGAAGTAGTAGACCATCCGGGAATCTTTGGTATACTTTTTTAAACATACTATGATTTGGGACATACTAATTCTATTTTTCGAATACTATTTAGGATGGATAGTATGCGAATTGGGACGCAAGCTTGGTTTTAGCAAAATATTTACATTTGTATTGTTCATCAAAACATTAGTCTGTTGCTTATTCTTGATGACTGTAGGGATGATCGTGCTATAAACAGCATTATATGTCGTGTATACGTCATGAGCGTGAGTGCGCAGGACTGTTAGCCTTTGGATTACAGGTAACGTTAATAATGTTGTAAGTAATGTTTAACGTTAGTTTTTACACAGACATATCGTTTCGCTTCACAAGACCTCAGTATATCATGGGGATTCTTTTTTTCTGCTTTTTCCCTTACTTCAGTATTTTATGAATCACAAGGATCATGGTTTCAGTTAAACTTTACTGTTGTAGTGAAGAAAGAAACTCATCTACATCTTAAATGGCCTGATGGTGAGTAAATAAAAAGCAAAATTTCTGTTTTAGGTTAATTATTCTTTAAATTATGTAGCAAGTGAGATAGAAAATTCATATTAAAGTCCAATAGGTGGCAGAAAATGTGAAAACTGTCCCTGCATTCCATTCGGAAGGGCTCATCCCTATGCCCTAATCCCTTCAAAGGATACATTTAGGTACCTTTCAGGTACCAATATGGACCCTTTAGATACAAAGGTGCACCTTTTGAAAGTGGACCTTTTTCTGAAAGTGTAGTTTTAAATCAGTGTAAATTGTTCAACATAAAATTCATTATAGTTTCACAAAGTTTAATAAAGTCTAACCAGTTTGCAAAGAAATCTGTGAGCTCTGAAATACCTTAATTTTTATATATGAGTCAGAATGGGGTTTAAGTAATGCATTTAATTAAAGGGGTAATTAAATGTAACAAATCTTGTAAAAATGTATAATCGTTTACTGGAAAATTAACAACATTTGATTAAACTTTGATAATTGCCTTAATATTTCAAACAGCTGAAAAGATGGTGATTCAGCTACATTTTATAAAAATCACCTTTCAAGTTTTGTAAAATATATTACAGGAGAGTCAAAATGGACTACAGGGGCTCATTACAAGATTTAACATTTTTCATCTATTGTCAGCAATTATTGGAAATAATCAAATCAGGAATGTCAGAATCAGAATGCATAGTTTGGAAAAAATAAATAAATAAATAAAAATTACGGAATTAAAGTATATTTCATGGCTTAAATAAATTACATGTTAATCAGAGACTGAGACAGATTTATTTATTTATTTTATCAGAAAAGGAGTGGTTTTGATGCACAAACCCAGCAGGCACACAACGTCATATGACGTTAATATTAGGTTAGATTTAGGTCGTGACGTCAGGTGACCAAAATTCAATGTCAAGCCAACGTCTAATGACAACGTTATTTGACGTCCAAGACCGACGTCAGTTGACGTTGATATTTTGTTGTTTTTAGGTTGTGTTGTGAAGTAACCAAAATCCAACGTCGAGCCAACGTCTTAAGCCAACGTCACATTGACGTCAAATACTGATATATAGTCGTCAGGTATGGCAACCAAAATCCAACGTCACGTAGACGTCATAATGGTAACGTCAACACAACGTCAAATTCTAACATCATTTGACGTTGATTCTCAGTTATTTATAGGTTGTGGCATTGACTAACCAAAATGCAACGTCTGTCCAACGTTGGAGATTGACGTCAATCTGATGTTGGGTTCTGACATCAGTATGACTTTGAGTTCTGACGTCAACCCGATTTTCATTTTCAACCAAAATTCAACGTCTCTCCGACGTTGGGGTCCAACGTCAATATGACGTTATATTGACGTCCGATGCCTGCTGGGAAGTTGTTTTTATTGTCTGTTATAACACAACTTTTATTTAAACATGAAAATGTAGTATACACATAGTATATAAATATATAATATACTTTTAAATTTTCTAATATTTACTATATTTCAAATAAATCTAATCAACAATAGCACAAGCACAACTGCATGTACTAAAGTAATCAGCAATTTTCCAGCAGGACTTGGCACCTGCCCACACTTCCAAAGGTACCAAAAGCTGGTTCAATGACCAAGGTCTTACTGTGCTTGATTGGCCAGCAAACTCTCCTGACCTGAACCCCATAGAGAATCTATGGGGTATTGTCAAGAGGAAGATGAGAGACACCAGACCCAACAATGCAGATGACCTGAAGGCCGCTATCAAAGCAACCTGGGCTTCCATTACACCTGATCAGTGCCACAGCCTGATTGCCTCCATGCCACGCCGCATTGATGCAGTAATTCATGCAAAAGGAGGCCCAACCAAGTTTTGAGTGCATAGAAATTAACATACTTTTCAGAAGCCTGACATTTCTGTTTAAAATATCCTTTTTTTATTGATCTTATGTAATATTCTAATTTTCTGAGACACTGAATTTTGGGTTTTCATTATCTGTAAGCCATAATCATAAAAATTTCAAAAGTTGATTTAAAATGTAAAATTATAGTATTTGTTAGTAAATTGATTGGGATTTTCCTGTGCAAAAAATGGTTTATTTTTTATTTTTGGGCAACCTAGGGTGCGCCCTGTGTCCCACCCACCATGACCTTACAGGACACACCCTAGTCCTAACTCCAAGTGTTTCCCCTGGGGTGAACTGACAGCCTTGCCCAAATTTTCCAGGTGGCCACGGTGTGCAATGAGCAGAGTTGCACTCTTGGTCCATTGCTCACTGTCCTGCCCAGAGGGCTGCAGCAGAGCTTCCCTGTAAGGGCGGCCTCTCCCTAATTGCACAGGTGCTTACAGGTTTCCTGGATGCAGACTATAACAGACTGCACTGTGGGCATACAGCTGATCTATCCCGCCCAGATAGCCAAGATGTGCAATGCGCTCTTGGTCCTTTGCTTGCCGTCAAACCCAGAGGGCTGCGGCACACTTAAAACTTTAGTTATTGAAAATCTTGCTTGTTGGCGACTATTCTGTCATCTGTCGTGGTCTCTTCTTTCTGAAGACAATCAAATACCTGCAGAAGTCTTGACTTGCTATGGTAGAGTTGTTAGCCCCTTTCACACATACAGTAAATTCGTTCTGGCAATGTACCAGTATGAGAATTTGTAACATTACCAGTAAATTACCAGTAATGTGCTCTGTGTGAATGCAGAACAAGATAACCTGTATGAGCATGTACGAGTTCAGAACGCACTGACGTAAAGGCAGTCACGCACCGGACGAGAAGCGTAGCGCCATGTCATCCCACATCTTTACAATTCGAACACATCCCCTGCGTCCCAATGTGCATACTATCCACCCTATCTGCCCTAAATAGATTTGAAAATTACTAATATCACATAGACTTTAGGATGGATAGTATGCACAGTGGGACGCAGGTCTGTCCGCGGTGCCCAGCAATGTCTCAGGACATCGTTTAAAACAATGTGTTCGAATTTTAAAGACGTGTTTAAAGATTGCGGCACTGTGCTTCTCGGCCGGTGGGTGACTGCCTTAAGATGTCTACTCTGGGCAACGCAGATGACGCATTTACTCCGCGCTGTGTAGTTGGGTTTGAAGTCGTCCAGATATGATGGCTCTAGGCCAAAAACAGCTGCATGAATGTGAATGTTTGATACATAAATGAAAATATCTACATAAACACTGAGCGCGTATACCCCTCAAACACAACACCGGGAGGCACAGCCATTTAGAGGTTGTTTCTGGGATGTCACAGAATTTACCAGTATTTTGAAACTGATTTGTGAATGGCGCTTTACTGGTAAAAAGGTGGAATGTCAGTGCCTGTGTGAACAGTACATTTTTGTATTTACCGGTAAAGCTGTTCTGATCATTTTACAGCAATTTACTGGTATTACTGTGTGAAAGGGGCTACTGACATTCTTGCAAAAGCATTGAGATGTTGTGTTACACACTAACGTGTGTGTTAATGTAAATGTGATTTACATATTTAAGGTTTCACTTTGAAAATAACATATAACTTATCTGACAACTATACTTATTATTATGCTCTTTTTTTTGTTTTTCTAGGTTAATTAAAGTATACATTTTGCTTGCCTTTAAAAACGTACTTGTTGGCAACTCTTCTGTTGTCTGTTGTGGTCGCTTCTTTCTTATGATAATTAGACCTGCAGAAGTCTTAATATGATATTGTAGACATGTTGTGTCACACGCTGGTGTGTGTACAAATGTAAATGTGATTTACAATTTCAAGATTCACTTTAGTTTGTAAGAAATTAACCTACTTATAACCTAATCGTGTGGGTTTTTTTATGCTCTTGGCTCCTGGTTTTCATGTAGCATAAACATTTCCTAATAAAATCTGTTCTGCTTTTCTCAAGAACCTTCAGACTTATGACTTATTGCAGCAGGGTCTTTCAACTGACTGTTCTCTGATGCACTGATGTGTTTCTTTAGACAATACACTTTTTTTTCATGCAAAATTTTACGTGAACAATTAAATGGCAAGATTTTTTCTAGGTAATGATACAGATTTCTCGATTTGGTTCATGTCGAATTCGTTTTCAAAATGTTGTCCATGTTCTATTTTTATGTTTATATAAAAGAAATGATCTATACAAGGAATCTTCAGACTTCATACATTAGGATATACATTTAAAAAAAAATAACAATAGTACTGATAGATTAGTAGACATATTATTCAACACAACCTAAAACTAATCTGTGTATTCCAGCTGAAGTTAACTTTAAATTTATTGTGTAAATGTACTTTATTGTAGTATTTTAAAATTTATTTAAATTTTTTGAAAACACAGAAAGTTCAGTTTAGCAGTTTTACACTCTGTTGAAATGTTTTGAGGTCAGTCTAAAAAATGCAATAATTTTCTGAGTCCTAAAGAAATATGATGCTCCAAATATGAGATGCCCCAAAAATGAAGAGACGTGAATCCTTACTTTTGGCTACTGTTATATATTCTCTGTATTCTTCATTGTTGTCTACTATGTGTTGTGCCTTACTTTCAGTCTGTTTGTGATCAAGGTGATCTTGTGAAATTTAATTCACAGTTTCATTTACAGAATTCTTGTGGTACCCTTTTGATAGCAGTGTATTTCGTGTTTCAGCTCTGAGGCAACTGTATAACGAAGACAGTTGAACAGTGGACATCCACTTGTATTTAAGGACACACTCCTCCCAGTCCTCATGGGTCTTTGGGTCAGAACTTCGCGGTCTGTTTATCTAGGTATGTTGATCATATGATCAGCTGTGCCATGCTTTTTGATAATGAAATAATAAAAAAAACATTCATTTTCATTGCTTGAACCATTTCGACATCCCTGACTTTGATAAAGATTATGAACAGAAATATTTTCCAATAAATTGTGCAGTGTGCAAACAAGAAAGTAAATACATAGATTTTAATTTCATGTTGACTTTGTATATAAGATCTGTCTTGCTTTCTGAAACTAATTAAAGTAGTTTGTAATACCTTTGTGTTATCAGTATGTAAACGCTAAAATGTTTAATGCCTTTGAAATGAGTCACGTTACTGTACACTGTTTTATTAAACAGTTATATTGTGAAATATTTACAATTTCAATTCAAATTCAATTCAAATGTGTTTAATTTCTGTGATGGCAAAGCTGAAGTTTCAGCGGCCTTTACTTTAACCTTCAGTGTCACGTGATCCTTCAGAAATATTTTTAATATGCTGAATTGGTGCTCAAGAAACATTTCATACTATCAATGTTGAAAACAACTGTGCTGCTTGATATTTTGTGGAAACCATAAGGAGTAATTTTTTAGGAGTCGTTGATAATCCAGGTGATATGTGCAAAATCTGAGGTGATATGTTCACTTTTTCATAAAAGCATGAAATTTGGTACACTTGTATAGTTTGTGGCCCTAAACATTTTCAGAAATGGAGCCATTGCAAAAACACCTTGTGGTTGCCATGGCGACCATTTTACTTTCCGCCGTAACTAAATGATGTACTTTGTGTCATATCTCCTAAACCAAACATGATAACACAGAAAAGGTGTCTACCCCTATGTTTTGATGGTCAAGGATTACAATGATACCATATACAGTTAATGGCGAAATCAGCAATCTAAGAAGGAAATAACAGTATCTGAACATCACAGTATTACAGCATTTACAAAAGTCCATATTATGGCTATGAATTATTTTCTTTCTTTGACAATTAACTAATATTTTATTCAATAGTACAATAAAGGTTGTTTTAATTAATTCATTATTAATTCGTTACATTTATATAGTGCTTTTTTGGGTACTCAAAGCGCTTTACACAGAAGGGGGAATCTCAATCACAACTACCACCAATATGCAGCATCCACCGGGATGATGCGACAGCAGCCATATTGCGCCAGAACACCCACCACACACCAGCGAAATAATATTTTATTCAATAGTATAATAAAAGATTGTTTTCAAGAATACAATAATGTATTTCAGAGATATAAAAAAATATAATCTTAAGTCAAGTCAAGTCAAGTCTGCTTTATTGTCAATTCTTCCACATGTACACTGTATGTGTATACATACAGAGAATTGAAATTGCATTACCCTCAGACCCTTGGTGCATACAGTTAACATTAAACAAGTTCAAATACAGATAATACAGTTTAAACATATGTACATACAACTATACAGCTATACAAATGAGGACATTGTAGAAAAATAAAGAAATAGATAAAGTGGCATAAGGCGCATGGCAGAATAGATAGAGTGCAAATCAGTTAAATAAAACAAAACTGTGCAGATATATGTGTAGTAAAAAGTAGATATAAGTAAGTGTATTTTTCCTTACCTCTCAGGTAGAGTAAGGTAGGCGGTAGTATGTTTCCAATACATTCTTGTTCTCTCTCAACAACGCTCTAACATCACACACAGACGGCAACACAATCTTGCTAAACTGTGTCCTGTCTGCACCTCTTCTGCTGCACCTCTGTCATTTTCTGTGGGTCTCTGGAATTGTCAGTCAGCTGTCAACAAACTTCATTCTGCCCATTGCTTCTCAGTCTACTCTTAGTATCTTGGGCTTGACCGAGACCTGGAATTGTCCAGAAGACTTCGCAACCCCTGCTGTTCTCTCTAAAAACATCCCTTTTTCTATCACACCCCCTGTCAGGTTGGAAGGGTACTGGTCTTCTCATTTCTAATAATTGGAAATACTCAACCCACTCTTCCCTATGCATTAAAAATTATTTTGAGTTTCATGCTATTATGGTAACACCTCCTGTTAAACTCCATATTGTAATGATTTATCACCTCCCTGGTCATACATGTATATAATCCTTTATAGAGGAGCTGTATTGGCTGCTGTCCTCATTCTCTGTGGATGGCAGTCCACTTGTAGTCTTTGCTGACTTCGAAATCCATCTGGAGAAGCCTTACACTGCAGATTTCCACTTCCACTCCTAGCTTCATTCGATCTCAAATGTCTTACCACCACAAGCATTAAACAAATCAGGCGACCAGCTTGACTTAAGTGAGTGAGTGAAGTGACATTCAGCCAAGTATGGTGACCCATACTCGGAATTCGTGCTCTGCATTTAACCCATCCAACATGCACACACACAGCAGTGAACACACACACACAGCAGTGAACACACACACCGCGAACATACACCCGGAGCAGTGGGCAGCCATTTACGCTGCAGCGCCCGGGGAGCAGTTGGGGGTTCGGTGCCTTGCTCAAGGGCACCTCAGTCGTGGTATTGAGGGTGGAGAGAGCGCTGTACATTCACTCCCCCCACCTACAATTCCTGCCGGCCCGAGACTCGAACCTGCAACCTTTGGATTACAAGGCCGACTCTCTAACCGTTAGGCCACGACTTCCCCTTAATTTACACATGCAATTGTATCACAGACAACATTTGATTAAACCTCTAGACATCTCTGCTCATTTCTTTACAGAACCAGCGCCAGGGCACCTCCATCGGGGGGGGGGGGGGGGTATTTAAAATTCTAGGCGGGGCACAAGTCACGTTGTGTGTGTGTGGGGTGGGGGGGGGGCGTGCAATCTGTGATCGCCTGCAGTTGCTGACGCTGGCTAAAGCGTGCAATCGCTTTCTTATTTGCGCTGTTTTATCGGTGCTTTCGCTTTTGAAATCGATCGCGTTCAGCAAGGAGGGGAGAGGATGGAAAGTGGGGGGGCACAGTAACTCGTTTGGGGGGGCACGGCCCGCGAATGCCCCCCCTTGGCGCCGGCCCTGTGTCTTTATTACATTTAACCTACTACCTGTGTGCCACCAATTTCTCTACCAGTTACTTTTAGGCAAAACCTACGCTCCCTTTCACCCTTCCATCTTTACTCTGTTGTGTCATCCTCTCTTCCTCTCTGGATGTAAATACAGCAAGTGACACTTTATGATCCACTTTAACTTCATTAAGCAAGTGAGGCAAAGCAAACGCACACCTACAGAGGTGCAAGTTGAAGGAAAAAATATGATCTAATTGAACAACTGCACACTCACTTAAGCATAGGCTATTTATTATCCTTACGTGAGTGTGCAGTTGTTCTCTTTCAATTTGTCCACTTTAACTTCATGTCAAGACAACATCTGTCTAGACAGGCCAGTGCATACTACCCCTTCTATCCTAAAAAGTTGCCCCATGTATCATCAGCTTTACTGTATTTTTGATGAGCAGTCTTTTGGGTGGCTCACCAATGTAATAGATTTCTCTAATATGAAAAATAAAGTAGGCTTGACAAAAATTTTAATGGGGAGCAGAAATTATTGAAGATGGTTGTGTAGCAGTTCTACAATAGCGATGTTAGCGTGTCTTCCTTCAAACAATCTTAACCCTTGTATGAATCCAAGCTTCTCCCAAAGTTCTGACTGTGGGATATAATTTTATACCTGAAGACAAAAACCTTCTAAACCAGGAGGTGTTAGAACTTTCCCGCTGGAGATCCTGCAATCTACAAGACGTTCCTGAGGAATGCTGTTCCTTTGTTATTCTAATGGAATGGACCATTTGCTTTACACCTTTATAGACACAGTTACACTATTTCTTTCACAGAATGACCAACTGAACGCTAACCAATCAGGTTTCAGCAGCGGCTATTCAATTGAGACTGCTTTGCTGTCAGTCACTGTTGCCCTGCAGATAGAGAAAGCTGATTCCAAAACATCAGTTCTTATTCTGCTGGATCTATCTGCCACTTTTGATACTGTGAATCATCAGATTATCCTGTCTACCATCACCGGATTTGCACTCCTCTGGTTTGAATCCAATCTCACAGGTAGGTATTTCAGGGTTTCCTGGGGAGAAGAGGTTTCCAAAGAACATCAGCTGGCCACAGGGTTTACTCGGGGATCAGTTCTTCACCATATACACTACGTCACTGGGACCCATTATACAAGCACATGGTTTCTCCTACCAAATTCTACCATTGATGACACACAACTCTATAATTAATTTCAACAAGACAATCCAATAGTAGCTGCATGGATCTCAAGCTGCCCGGCAAACATTTCGGCATGGATGAAGGAACATCACCTGCAGTTCAACCTGGCAACGGCTGAGCTTCTCGTTTTCCCTGCCACTCCGACTCTACAGCATGATTTCATCATCCTGCTAGGTTCATCAAAAATTATTCTTTGGTGACCAGCTGACCTTCAAGGACCATATTGTAAAGAGCTCGATCATGTTTGCATTGCCCAACATCAGGAGGATCAGGCCCTTCCAAACAGAGCATGCTGAACAACTTCTTGCCTAGGCCCTCGTCATTTCTAGGCTGGACTATTGCATTGCTCTTCTAGCTGGACTTCCATCATGCACAAACAAACCTCGTCAAATGTTTCAGAATGCAGTGGCACGACTGGTCTTCCATGAGCCTAAAAAGGCCCACTTCACACCTCTTTTTATCTCCCCGTACTGGCTACCTGTTGCAGTTCGCATCAAGTTCAAGACGTTGATGTTTGCGTACAGAACAGCCACAGGCTCAGCACCCTCCTCCTCCTCACTCTTACGAATCTAGATCCCCTCCAGAAGCCTGAGATCTGTAAGTAAGTGATGCGTCGTGGTAACATCACAGAGAGGCATTTTCGTTCACCTTTCCTGGCTGGTGAAATGATCATCCAACACTTGCAGTAATTAACAGAACACCCGACACGTTATCTGACAGCAACACTAATTTAATCCTATACCCGACCCATTTGACATAAAAACTGGGGCACCTCCATTAAATCTCGAACATGAGGTAGAAAAAATAAAATTTTTATTCAAATTGTGAATAGATTAAATACAGAAAGCAAGCAAAGAGCACCCCCTTTAATATAATCACTACAACTGTCAATCAGTGGCAGCGCGATTGGCTACATTGCTCAGCGTGTACTGGACCAAGTCGAAATAGTCCTGGTTATTGGACCCGCAACCCGCCCATGCTTTTCACCGTCTGGCCTGCACCCGCACTACACCCTGCACATAAATACTATTCCACCCGTTACATCAAATATTAGCGATTCACCTGCCTGTACTCGCCCGCATGCAGGACTCTGGCTTCCCCCTTGTGGACAACATAATCGATAACTCTGGCCCCAAAGAGTGATTGTAAATTAAGTTTACATGAAATATGTCTGAAATTTCATTCTGCATCTTCTGATTTCATTGTAATCCTTCTCATAAAGTCACTACATTAACCATTAACTGTTCACCTGATTGAGTTGCCGTCTGTGTGTGATGTTAGAGTGTGTTGAGAGAGAACAAGAATGTATTGGAAATATACTACCGCCTACCTACTCTACCTGAGAGGTAAGGAAAAATACACAAAAATACATATTTAATATATATTATATATTAAATATATAATATAATATATTACCTGAAATATTTTTTTTTATAGGGCTGTCTCTGAAATATATGATAGTATTGTTGAAAACAATCTTTTAATGTATTATTGAATAAATTATTAGTTAATTGTCAAAGAAAGAAAAAAAATAATAGCCATAATATGGACTTTTGTAAATGCTGTGATACTGTGATGCTTAGATACTGTTATTTCCTTCTTAGATTGCTGATTTCACCATTAACTTTTCACCTGAACAGTTTATGTTGCTGTATATGGTATCATTGTAATCCTTGAAAAATCTAAATATAGGGGTAGGTTTTCTGTGTTATCATGTTTGATTCAGGAGATATGACACAAAATACATCATTTGGTTATGACGGAATGTAAAATGGTCGCCATGGCAACCACGAGGCGTTTTTGCAATGGCTCCATTTCTGAAAATGTTTAGGGCCGCAAACTATACAAGTGTACCAAGTTTCATGTTTTTATGAAAAAGTTCCCGGACTATGGTGAATAGTTCCAATAAAAATGTTGTAAAATGATAAACGTCTTGATTGTCACTTTTGATCTGATCAATATGTGTCCTTGCTGAATAAAAATTGAAATTTCTAAAATAATTGCAAAAAAATAAAAAATCTTCTTTAAAGAATTATGTCAAAGGCAATTTCAAAAGGTTTTATTTAGTTCATGTCTGACAACCAGTTCTCAGCATATCTCTCTTGGCATTAGCCTATAATAAGTTTGTTTGTCCAGATAGGAAGCTTATTTTAAGAGTATTATCAAGAACCTGAAACCAGTACATGCGATTCCCAGAGCAGCACTCTTCACAGTGATGTTGCCATGGTTGTTTACAGGAGGAACACGGTAGGACATGCTCCATATAAATATAAATGAGATGCGCCTTGTTCCAAGTGCCCTCCTAAATATTCAAGAAGATTTCAGTGTTTTCCTGCTGTGAAATCAAATTACTAGTGCTGGATGGAATGAACACAGACACAGATTTTTTACATGTATTTATCATACATCTCATTATAATCTCTGCAGGATGCATGCATGACAACAGACCGCTGTTTGGGGAATATGCATCGCATTGTCTTATTTACTCCTGCTTTTTTAACCTTATTGCACAAGCACTTGCAGAATATTCCAGTATTCCTTGCAATGATGTAAATACAGAGACCATTCCTAACTTTCTCTCTGCAAATTCTGCATAATATATCATAAATATTTCTTATATGAAGTAGGTATTGTGTTATTTTTCCCATTATTTTCCATTAAAAATGCTGAATAACTTTTTTTATTTTTTTGCAAAGGTCTGACTAATCAATCTTCAAATTAATTGACAAATATTTTCATTTATATATTTCATTATTAACTCGTGTTTCTAGTGCATATTCAAACCTGGTGACTTAAAATATTTTAAATATTGTTTTAATGTTTAATGGATTTTCACGGTAATTAGCAGTGGAGCTGCATTGAGAAAAAGGATTCGATTCGATTAGATTAGATTAGATTGCCATCTATTGGTGATTGACCACACAATGCAAAAAAAAGGGGCTAATTTAAAAAAAAAAAAAAAATTCCTGTTTTCAAAATCCAAGAACAGATTAAGTTAGAAGTTGGTTGAAACCCAGTACAGCACGTCTTTTATAGTAGTGGAAATTATGGTACTGTCTGGAACATTTATAATTAAGTATGCTTTGTATAATTTTCAACAATTAGGTAAATTGTGACAAATTGTAAATGTAAATGTTTTAAAGGTATTCGAGCTAGTGTAAGGGGAAACATAATATTATTATGGTGATATAATATAGAAGACATTAAATTACAGACCGGATGGTGAGAATGATGACCCAATACTTCTTTATATACAGTACTTGGGACTGTAGATTGGGTACTTACAGTAATAATGATAATTAAGTATGCATTGCATAATTTTGAAACATTATGTGCAAGGTTATAAAGGTATCAAATGTAACAGTATGCTGTAAATATGCATTATTATGGTGATACACTAGTGCCTTATAGAAGTAACAACAGTGTGAACCCACTACCTCTTGATATAATTCCACCTAGAACACAGTAGAGGGAGACGTCGAGCTGTTTTGGTCTTGTGTTTCTGGGTTCATCGAGTTTATTGGAAAGTAAATATACACAGGACACTAACTTAAATACTTATCTGTCTCATCAGCCTTAAAGCACATGTACACTTGGGGAAGAAGTGGCGATTTGGCTGCCCAACAGAGGATGCCAAATAAGAAAAGTCAACAGACTTCAACTGGGAAGAACAACCAGATGCAAACTTATTGTCTTTAAATAACAAGTTATTTGAAGCTTTTCATGGATATGGAATAGTGTTTTTTTAGTAGTTTAGCAGCCATTGACTTCCATAGTATTTTCTTTTTATATACTTGAACTGTTTGTTTACCAGCATTCTTCACAGTATCTTCTTTTGTGTTCAGCAGAAGAAAGAAACTCATACTGGCTTGGAACAACTTGAGGGTGAGCAAATAATGACAGAATCTTCATTTTTGGGTAAACTGTCCCTTTAAATGCCATGACTCTGTACTGACTGTGTCTTATGAATTACTGTAGTGTTTTGTGGCGGTCTCCTGCTGGCACATGGAGCACCTTGGCATTTCTATTTCAGTTGTGGAGAGTCCTGGTCTTTTCACACAGTTATCCTTTCTGATGGCTGCGGTCACGGCCCCATGCCAGTGACCTACAGAGCCAGCCGCAAACTCTGGTTCATTGCTGTTTAAAATGTGGTAGGTCATGCTGTAGAGACTCATTATAACATTAAGTGCAAAGTAAAGCTGTACTCCAAAAGCACAGCTTCTGGTTTGGACCGTACAGAGATGCTAAATATGAATTTAAGAGTCAGCAATAAATCTGGATTGAGTTCAAATAGCTACTGTATAGCAGATAGGACAGTGATTTGCATTAAGATACAGTGTGAGCTCTGTGTGAACAGTATAATACAGCAAATAGGAAAAATTCATATTCTGTAAAGTTTATTTGGCAGATTTCTAAATATAAATAGTGGTATTGGTTGGGTAAAATGATGGTCATGTTATGATTAAAACTTTTTGTATTTAGAAGATACAGTAATTGTATTTCTCATTTATTTTTTACAGTACAATGCAGCAGGATTATTATTACAATTTTGCCAATATAACAATTACCTTATTTGATTAGTGACGTAGTGCCTAGTAAATTTAATAAATCAGCTTTCATTTAAATGTTTCTAAATCCTAAAAACAAACTTCATAGCTTAATACCCTGTATATACACCGTCACACCGTTAATGTCCAGTGGTTCTGTTGTCAAAAATCAAAATTGGGAAGAAATGTGATCCAACTACTGAATGATTTATGGTGCCACACATGGTTTAAATATAAACTGCTGATTTTCTGGGATTTTTATGCACAACAGACTCTATAGGGGATAGTGCAAAACAAAATAACAATAACCAGCAAGCAGCATTTTGTGGGTGAAAATGCTTTATTAATGAAAGAAAGAGGTGATAGTAGAATGACCAGCCTGGTGCAATCTGACAGAAAGGCAACAGTATGTGAAATTGCCACATGTTACGTCAGTTCTTTGCTGAAGCACATCTCTGAATAGGCCACATCAGTCAGTGAAGTACATAGGACAGCAGCAGATAAGCTACCATTCCAGGCTATGGTGACCACTTGCTGACCAAAACTGGACTATACTATAGATGTTGCTTGGTCTGATCTTCTGGCCCTCATTGAGATTGAGGTTCCATAAACAATGAATTTGAACTCAAACCAACAAGTAGTTTCAGATATTTCAGAAGAGATCTAATACAAATGCTCTCATAACAACATGGTTAGATTCCAAGGAATTTTTCAAGCTCTGTAGACTCCATGCCACCTCTGAGTTCATGCATACTTTTCTGGATAACAATACTTTGCATAACAATAAATTTGTATTAGCATCTACAACACATTTATACACAAAAAATCCAGTCTCTAAATATTTCTTTGGATCCAGGTTAAACGGGTGGGTTGACTGAAACAAGGGAGGTGTGGTTTACAAAGAAATTCGACACTGTAAAAGAAGTTGAGTGTGGATTTAAAGTGATGCTGCAGCCTGTTCCATACAGGGGGAACCAAGTCTCCCCAGCACACTGATGGTCGTTAAACTGCATTTATGAGCGCGATTACAGATGCTTTGGGATCTATGTATGAGCATTCGCAAAAATATTACTGTCACACTTGTATTGCTCAGTACTGAAACTTTTAGCAAGTCTGCAGAGAAGCTGAGTGAGAGCTCATTCGCTGGATACAGTATCTCAGGTAATCAGCATTCAAAAGTGTAACTTATTAAAAATAGACACTTTTTAATCAGTTGCTAGTGAAGTCGTGGTCAGTCGTTTTGCATGTGTTGATTGGAGGCTGATACCTTTTGAAGAAAACACCTAAATATTGGCATTGTTTGTTGTACTTGACAGCATTATGTCTTATCAGAGACTGTCTACTATCCCTATATCTTAGCAGCAGCAAAAGAATGGACTATTGGTTATTAAGCGTAGAGTTTTTGTGTATCATTATGTACAGCTTGCATTAAGTCTGCGCTATATTTTATTTGTTGGTATAAGACGTCATACATCTGACATACAGCCTATTTGACATTGAGTTTGAAATAAATAAATAAATAAAAAAGTTTTTAAGCTTGTTAAGGGCAGCCGTCTCAAATTCGGAAATGTAATAGACAGCAAGGCAGAATGCCAGGGACCAAGTGACAACGTAATTGCGTCATGCCGTAAAATAATGGCTGAATCGACTCGGTTTTGTGAGTCTTACTTCCCATGACTAGTTTTAAATGCGAAACAAAGGTTGTGTCCTGTTTCTACCCTCTCTTCATCTGCAAAATTATGTTCCTAGTGGTATAGGCTACTCATAGTAATCTTCCAAGGCGTAACCCTTCCCCCATCTACCTGTTTTATGTATCAGATTTATTTCCTAAAAAGCCCTTCCTCTTCAGTTACCTGAAGACCCTCAGACGTCATCATCAGAACTCATTCACCATGGGTCACCTAACCTCTGCATTACTGAGGGGTCTCTCCCTCCTGCTGGTGACCCGAAGTGTGTTCGCCATGGTGCTGTTTAATGCCACAGATCTCGGCATTCTCTTGGAGAAGTACCTGGATGATGATGGAGACTGGATGGTGGAGAGACAGCGAAGCAAGAGGGCCATCACTGCCAGTGACATGCAAGCAATCCTGGACCTCCACAACAAACTCCGGGGGCAGGTCTACCCACCGGCTTCAAATATGGAATACATGGTAAAGCATCTCTACACTGCTACAAATAATATAATATGTTGAATAACACAGTAGGAAGAAATATCCACTGTGGTTTAGTGGTATGTGTTCACAATAACAACTTTGCAGTCAGTTTTGCATTGACTTAATTTGCAGTCAACAGTTGTTTTTGAGGTTTTGGTATTGCATAGACGTAAAATTGTCATTTCAAATTCATGGGCTCTTCCTTGTCAAATTACAAAAATGATTTTCAGTATCCTTTTCAAGATATCACAAAAGTGTTTGAGAATTTATAGTCTTATAATGGGGAGCAACATGAATTGCCTTTTTATTATATGTGACGAGAAAGCAGTGAATTTTAATAAGCAGTCAAAAGAACTAGATTAATAAGAATAAGATTAATATTAATTTGTATAAATTCAGTAATAACCTGTAAAATATTGTGACAAATATTGTGTAAATGTTTTCTGTTTGCTAAATTAGATTTTTACAACAGTATAGCAGACTATATATAAAATGCATGTAAACATCAGTTGTTACTCTATAATCTTCCAATTATGTCTTAAGATATTTGCTTAATTTTGTGATCAAGGCTGGTTAGCAAAGCATAATGCAATGCAATAAAATGATGATTGAGAGATGCACAAAAAATCTTCCTCAAAAGCCTGTTGTATCATATTTGATACTCATTTTAATATGATTTTTCTGAAAACATTATGCTTGAATTAATTTAAATGTTTACCTTCAATTATTATACATACATATTCTTTATAAAAAATTATTAAAGATTTCTCTGCAAAATGACACATGTGCCATGACCTGAAGAAGGCCTTTTAATTGCTAAACAAAAGGATAAAATACCAATCACAGGGCAGAAGGTATTCAGAAGATTACGTACAACAGGTTTCTCAGCAAAGTTTGATGATGTTGATAATTTAGAGGCTTTAAAAAATTAATGTGTCAAAATTATAGTGTTAGTAAAAAATAACTTGTAAAATGTGACTGGAGAAGAGTATAAATGGTTTATGTCTGATCTTTTAAGCCTCGGAAAAAAAAATATCTTTGATTATCTGGTCTTTGTGTCACATGTCTGCGATCTCATCTTCCTCCTTGGAGCTCCGTAATAGAATAACTGGCCTTAACTGTTTGAGTGGCGTTTTTCCCCTTTTTGTTTTGTTTAAACTTTTCCATTGACCTTCCCCCCGTAAAACTTCTCTGCCTGGAGCAGGGAGATCGCCCGCTGGAAGCTCACGCCCTGGACTTCATTCAGCTTGCGTGCCTCACTCACTATCTGAACCGCTCGCTCTGTGTTTTTTATTACATCAGCCTGAGCGAGCGGTCAAAGGCATGCGTTCCAGCAAGCGGTCCTAAAGAGGATTTCGCCGCCTTTGTGGAGTGGGTGCTGGTACACAACGACTCGATGTTCACCGTCGGCCCTGTGGATGATGATTTCGCCACCAGCCCCACTCCACAACTGCCTGAGACCAGCCCACCACCAGCGAATGATGAGATGGAGGTGTTGCATGAGCCCACCGCAGACCGAGGAGTTCGGCGAGCCGCGATGGAGGAACTTGGACCGAGGACAAGGTCGGAAGTTACCATCGCCCCGAAGCCCACTACCCCGCAATGGTCTGACCAGGTGTGTGAGCCGGCTACACCGCTGAGCACTGAGGGAGTTTTAGTGGAGTTCGGGGATATGGAGGATTGCCCCGCCCACACTCCTACCGCGATGAGTGAGTACAAACTGGCCTCTGGTGGATATTATGAGAAACTAAAGGACATTTTTTTGGAGGACCTGATTGACTTTTTTGGAGAGGTGAACCCTAAGCTCCCTGTTCTTCCCAATACTCCTGGTCCCGTCCAGCCCTGAATCTCCTGTGTTTCCTGAATCCCCGCCCAGCCTCCCTCTCCCGCCTCCTCACTCAACCAGTCCTTCAGCCCCACCATTGCTGATGTCCTTCAGCCCCTCTGCACCTCCCACTGGTCAACTGGATATGCTGAGTGTCTTTGGACCATCAGCTTAATCCTACACAGAGGATCCCCGGTCTCCGCCTCAGACCTCTGCGCCCCCTGCTCCACCTCGGTCCGTCGACACTTCGGCTCCACCTTGGCTCCTCCCTCCCTCGGCTCCACCGGAAACCAACCGGGCTCCCTCGTCCATCCGGCTCCACCTTGGTCAGTTGTCGACCTGCCTGCATCTACTGCTTCGGCTGGCTCCTCATTCCCTCCGACTCCGCCTCTGTCCTCGGTCCCACCGGCTCGTCGCCGTGGCTCCTCCTCGGTCTCCAGGACCATCGGCTGAGCGTGGACTCATCGGCTCTTCGGCTCCATCTGGGTCTCCATCTGCGAGGGCTGCATCTCTGTCGGTCGTCCCCAGGGTGTCCACGACTGTCAAGGCGTCATTCCCACCTTGGCTCCTCCTGCCTTCGACTCCACCCTGGGGCCTCGTCCTGGTTGGTCTCTGGCTCAACACATGGCTCCTCCTGCTCCTGGATTCCCCTTGGCTTCTTCCACCTTCCACTCCCCCATGGACTTTTATTTTGTTCTGTGTTTGGTCTGCCCTCTCTCCTGCTCCAGTCTCTCCTCCAGAGCCCCCACCCTCCCTCCTCGGTTTGAACTCTTTAGGGCGTGAGGACACGCCTTCCCGGGAGGGGGCGATATGTCATGTCACATGTCTAGGAGTTTCTGTTTTTGACCTAGTTTTTGCCTGTGTCTTAAGTTCATCGTCACCACCTGTTGTTTCATTAATTATCCCATTAGCCCCTGGGTTTATAAGTCCTGAGTTTTCCCCATTTCAGTTGCCAGTTATTGTCTGTTACACATTTTTGAGTAGACTGTTATTAAAGACTGTTATTTTGGATTATCTTTGCCTGATCTCATCTTCCTCCTTGGAGCTCCGTAACACTTTGTTTGCAAAGTGAATGGTGGGGCTCCAGAGGTTTAAGACAAAAAAATAAATAAAAAGGGACAAGATTATTACAGACAATTGGTGTCATTGCAGGATAGAAATAAAACATAAAAATTAAATGCATATTTGAAGGTTGCAGTTTTACAGATTCAGGGAACTTATTGCTTTGCTGAAAATTTGATGCTTGTGGCATGATTACACCCTGATATATCTTTGCTCAAGCACTGTCAGTTTTCAAAGGGCTGTTTAACAAAGGACCACAAACTTTCAGACACTCACCACCATCCATACTTTAGTCTGCATGTAAAGCACATATATATTGTTCTGTCTGAAGGGTCAAGATGGAAGAAATAATTATTCCCATTATTCTTCCAGTCATTCTGTGAAACGGACAAAGAATCCCTTCAGCGCAATGTTGACTCAAACTAGCAGAATGTCAGTACCTGAGGTGTTGTAAAACAGTTAAATATTGTTTCAGAAGCAGCATTTCCTCATGCTTAGTCATTACCACCAAACATTACAAAGCCTTCGGCTCCCAAGAGGTATTAAAGGGGATAGTTCACTCAAAAATTAACATTTTGTCTTAATTTCTTCAACAATTTCTTAACATTCTTCAAAAGAAAGGTTTGGATCAGTATAACAGAATTTTCATGTTTGTAGAAACTGTCCCTTTAAGGTGTCTAAATTTGCTCTGTTTTACAATACCAGTCAAACTTAGAATTATTAAGATTTGTTTTATAGAATATTCTTTCAAATGCAAATATGAAGTGGAAACTTAAAACAAAATTAAAAAAAAAGATTTTTCTGCTTATATATATATATATATATATATATATATATATATATATATATATATATATATATATACTGATTTAAACAAATTATGCAGCAAAAACACATTTTTAATATTTATAATAAATGTTTCTCAATCACCTAACTAACATATTATACTGATTTCTGACATGTGTGACACGGAAAACTGGAGTAATGGCTGCTTAAAAATTCAGCTTTGCCATCACAGGAATAAATTACGTTTTTAATATATTAAAATAAAAAAATTAAAACAGTTCTTTTAAAGTGTTTTAAAATATTTCACAATACTGTATTACTGTTTTTACTGTATTTTTGATCAAATAAATGCAGCCTTGGAGAGCATATGAGAAGTCTTCCGTTAAAAAAAAAGAAACCTAAGGATTCTATAGTTTGAACGATTTGCCTCAAACTAAAATTAAAATAGAATTTGAAGCCTGGCTCCTTTGCACGCTAAACAAACCAGTACCACGAGACTAATACAGTTAAAACTCTTAGAACAGAAAAAAATATGTGGTGCATGGCCCTCTTGAACACTAAGAACCATTTATATTTCAGCTTTCCAGAAAGACTTTTTGAGAGTTTTGGTTTGAGAGATGCCTTGCAGGGATTGTTAACTGAGAGTCAAGAGTGGAGTGTGGGCAGCTCAGCAGAGTTAGAGTAATAGGAATGGTGTGATGGATGTGGAGACATGGAATGTGATGATGCGCAGCTCCAACCCTCCATATAACCCTCTTATAATACCAGATTCGGAATTCTAGGCAAAACAGCAGAATTCCAGACTGCAGCAGGGAAATCGAGCAATCAACAGACTCTCATTTCAACAGGCAGACATATGCTGTATAGCAGCTGCAATGACTCTACATTTCTCATATAATACTTTCCCTCTCAACAGAAAAAATGAGCTCCTGAGGGACGTTGGAATTTTTTCACTTTCTTGGAATGTGACCAGATGACAAATAAAACATGCAGTTGATGAGGTGTCAAATGAAGTAAACAATGGCGTGTGAAAGAGTGTGAGTGTCTGCACTGACGGGGCGTGTTTTCCTTTACTGGTCCTGTCTAAGTGCAGTCGGATTCTTGGGGGCCTCCCCTACAGAGAACGCTGTGCAAACAGAATCACTTTACCCTTTTTGGGGTTACAGATTTTGCAGGAAAGACCATTTACTGTTGGAAATTTGCAAATCTGTACCCTAACACTAACTGATGTTCAGTTTTGGATTTAGACCACTAAACAATCTATTTGTGGTTTAGGAGTGTTTGATTTTGTTGTATGCATGATTTAATACACCCTAATACCTGAAGCCATTAGTAAAAAAATTTTAAAATAATTTTTTAAAATACATTTATTTCATACTAAGTATAGTTCAAATCTATTAACATATTTACTGACATTGCTTTAGACTGATATAAAAATGATAATTAAACTTTATTTGGAGTACTTGTTCTTATTATTAAGCCTAAAATGTGTTTTAATGTCACTATTGATGAGGATTGTATGATTTTTGAATAATATCAGTCTTTAAATGCAAAATATTTAAAGTGTACCTGAAGTACTTACAATAGTTCCAATTTAGCACAATCAAATATACTACAGTATATTTTTAGTTGGACTTCAGCACTACTTCCGCACAATTAAAGTGCATTAAGTACAAAATTAGTTGTTCCAATTTTGCAGACTTTAAGTATGCCAGTTTAGTGTACTAAAAGTACAATTGCAGGGTATATATATATATATATATATATATATATATATATATATATATGTGTGTGTGTGTGTGTGTGTGTGTGTGTGTGTGTGTGCGTATATATATATATACAGTGCCCTCCAAAAGTATTGGAACAGTAAGGCCAATTCCTTTTTTTTTGCTGTAGACTGAAAACATTTGGGTTTGACAACCAAAGATGAATATGAGAGGAGAGATTAACATTTCAGCTTTTATTTACAGGTATTTTCATCTGGATCTGATACACAACTTAGAAGATAGCACCTTTTGTTTGTATCCACCCATTTTTCATGTTACCAAAAGTATTGGAACAGATAGAATTAGCATAGATTAAAGTGAAAAAGACTTATTATTAGAATATTTAGTAGCAAATCCTTTGCTTTCAACAACTGCATCAAGCCTGTGACCCAGTGACATCACCAAACGTTTGCATTCTTTTTTTGTGATGCTTTTCCAGGCTTTCACCACAGCCTCTTTCAGTTTTGGGGGGTTACTCCCTTCAGTCTCTTCTTTAGCAGGTAAAATGCATACTCTACAGGGTTTAAGTGTGGAGATTGACTTGGCCAGTCTAAAACCTTCCACTTCTTGCTGATGAACTCCTTTGTTGTTTTGGCACTATGTTTTGGGTCATTATCTTGCTGCATGATGAAGGATCTCCCAATCAGTTTGGTTGCATCTTTCTGTAAATTGTCAGACAAAATATTTCTGTAGGCTTCTGAGTTCATTTTGCTGCTGCCATCATGTGTTACATCATTAATGAAGATTAATGAGCCTGTCCCAGAAGAAGCGATGAAAGCCCAAGCCATTACATTACTTGTGTAATGTGTACTATAATGTACACCTGTGTTTCAGATGAGCTGGTATGTTTGGAATCACGAGCAGTGATTTTATATATATATATATATATATGTCCACTGCTCCGGGGGTGTGTTCACGGTGTGTGTGTGTGTGTGTGCATTTGTTCACTACTCACTGCTGTGTGTGTGCACTTGGATGGGTTAAACGCAGAGCACCAATTTCGAGTATGGGTCACCATACTTGACAATACGTCACGACGACGACTACTTTGAGGTCATTCTGAGGTTAAATACTGATTTAAAATCATAACAATTAGCAATAAATTGTTGAATAGCTATGATACTGCTTTTCAAATCAAATCTTAAATAGAGCATATACGTAAACCCAAATAGAAAATAAAACAGTTATCAATTAAGCATGTGTCCTATTCTGTCCTAAACCTTGAGACATTGGTGTCTCATATTTTAGAGCAGTCAGTGCAATTTAATCTTTGTGTGTGTGTGTGTGTGTGTGTGTTAAAGGCTGACATTTTTTCGGGAATCCCGCGGGATGGGAAACAAAATTGCTACGAATCACATGATTGGGAAGGGACAGGAAAAAATGTCAGCGGGAGTGGGCGGGACCGGGAATAGTAATGATACCCAGCTTTATACACAAATATACCTTTTATATAAATAAACTATAAACTGTATAGTTTAATTCTAAGCTAATTCTGAGCTCAATTCTAGTTGCCCTGTCTCTTTATGCTCTCCTCCTGTTTGCTTTGATGTGGCTGGTTAAGTGAATGATGCAGTCCGTGACGGACAGATTGTTAATGGCTGGTCTGTGGTGATACATTTGGGCAGGACATCCAAACGCTCACCTATCATTCATCGACCTCAAATATTATGGCTTTTCATCTGAAAGATGTATGTAGTAGACAATCCCGTGTCACCCTCTAGTGTGTGTGTGTGTGTGTGTGAAAATATTCAAATATAAGTCGTCGTCGTGACGTATTGTCAAGTATGGTGACCCATACTCGAAATTGGTGCTCTGCGTTTAACCCATCCAAGTGCACACACACAGCAGTGAGTAGTGAACAAATGCACACACACACACACACACACACACACCGTGAACACACACCCGGAGCAGTGGGCAGCCATGCTGCAGCGCCCGGGGAGCAGTTGGGGGTTCGGTGCCTTGCTCAAGGGCACCTCAGTCGTGGTATTGAGGGTGGAGAGAGCGCTGGACATTCCCTCCCCCCACCTACAATTCCTGCCGGCCGGGGGCTCGAACTCGCAACCTTTCGATTACGAGTCCGACTCTCTAACCATTAGGCCACGACTATAACCCCCTTTGTAATCACATTTTCATACATAACTTTAATTTAATTACACATTTTTCTCAGTATCTGTAACTGGTTACAGTTACATTTATTTTGTAATTAAATAATACAAATAATAAACAATACAATAATACAAATAATACAATAATAAATAATACAAAATTCTGTTACATGTAAGTTATTCCCCAACACTGTATATATACAGTATATAATGTTATAATACACGTGTGTGTGTGTGTGTGTGTGTGTGTGTGTGTAAATATATTTGCATATTTAGTATGAGATAAATGTATATAGAATACATTTGAGTATATTTATTTTTCACTATGGGTATTCATGTACTAGTTGATTATTTTAGTTGATTATTACAGAAAAGAAACAACCTGGGTTAAAGTGAGGCACTTAAAATAGAAGTGAATGGAACCAATCTGTAAATATTAAAATACTCAATGTGTTTCAAAAATATAGATGTAAATAATGTGTCAAAATGATTTTAGTGTAAAAACATTATTAACTTTTTAAAATCTTTTGACTTTAGCTTTTAATTTATGACTTTTCTGAAAATTCTTTTTGCAATTCTTTCTTTTGTAACTTTTATTTTTAATTCATTATATTAATTTCAATCTTTTCAAGAGTTCAAGAGTTTTTATTTGTCACATACACAATTATACACAAATATATCTTTTTAATTATTCTATAAACTTATATTAATTGTGATATTGTATCTGTTTTTATTTTAAATGTCTTAAATTGTAAAGCACTTTGAGGTGCATTGTTTATAGGTGTTTATATATATATATATATATAATATTTTAATATTAAATAGTTAACATTTTTCTCCAGTATTACCATAACAGCATAATGCTTAAAACACTAAATGACCATAAAAATGATATTATCTAGAATGATACACTATTCAAAACAGAAAAATAATAATGCTTTTATAGAATTATAAATTGCACATTTCTGCAGCTTATAATTCCTTAAAATTCCTTAAAAGTTGGCCCCATTCACTTCCATTGTAGTCTTTTTGTTGTTGTTGTTGTTGTTAAGAAAATGAGGAATCAAAAATGCTATCATTGAGCTTAACTTGTATTGAATGCAGTATATTCCTTTATCTCTACAGTATAAAGGCCCTCTTTGATGGGTGGCTTAGCAAACCAAGCAGACATCCAGTTGGCCGGTACTCACTTCAAGGATTAATGTCTGAGGCAATTGTTTCAGCTATTTTAGGGACCTTATTGGGGCAGGTTTACTGCTGGACTGTGCTTTGGGACTTCCCAGGGAAAAAGTGTAACATGTATGGGCAGTGACAGGGCAGATAACTCCCCCGTCACCCCAGCCACAATTCTGGCTCAGGTTTCTCTCCAACCTTGAGTTTTGTATGCTTTCCATGCAAGGTGAAAGTGCTGTTTTACTTTTCCAGAATAACAAGATGTTTTTATTAAACAGCAAAATATGGATCAGATGGACAGAAAAACATATATGTGAATGGCGTTGAATGATGTAGCTTGTGACCAAAACTAGCAACACAGAGCAGGAGCTACAGAAGACAGATACAGAAACATATGGGAACAATATTGTATCCAAAAAAAATCACTGTGCTGTTTGAATCAGGGCACAAGAGAAATAAACCAGAAAGAAGCCTGGTTCATTCTCCAGCCTGCAAGCACACGTTGTATTGAAGGCAGGCTAAAGTGAACTTAACCTGCAAAAACTGTCATACTATTATTGACTACAACAGCCATTGACTTTTACAGGACTAAATCCTTTTCCTGTTAACCACATTATAAACAGGTCATAATCTTAACTACACATACAAAAGATTGGGGATTAAGCAGCTTTGTTTCTGTAGCGCTCTGCTTGCCATCCATTTCCATCTGAATCTCAGCCATGTCTCTGTATTTCTTTTAGGTGTGGGACACTGAACTGGAGCAGAGTGCTCAGGAATGGGCCGAGACCTGCCTGTGGGAACATGGCCCAGCTGGCCTGCTGCCTCATATTGGTCAGAACCTGGGAGTGCACTGGGGAAGGTATGAATGTCCTTTGGTGTTTTATAGCAATGTGATTTTACTAGTCTGGGGTCATTAAGATTTTAAATTTTTTGTAAAGTCTCTTGTGCTCAGCCAAGTTGCATTTATTTGATGAAAAAATCCAGCAAAAACAGTAATATTGTGAAATATTTTAATATTTTTCAGGATTCTACTTTATAACAATATTTGTCTTTTACTTTTAATCCATATAATTCACTCAGTAAAAATACTAATTATAAAATGATTGTCCAACATGTATTTACATTAAACTAGTGAAATGCTATATTTACATCAGTCTCAATATCAGGTAGCACACTCAAAGACCACCTACATGCTGTTTACTCACCACCTGATGCATACTGCATATAAAACTGGAGATTGCTTTTTAGATCTGGCAAATTGTAATCCGGTTGGCTGGATTTACACAACTTTAGTCAGTAAGGGTACACTGTGTTTTTTATCAGTCCTCCTGGAAATGAAGTCAAAGGTACCATGCTGATACAGTGAGCTGTTTTGAAGAAAGTTTGATGTTAGTGTCAACAGATCTTTAAAAGATACTGGCACTTGAGGGACTTTCTAGCAAGGGTTTGAGGCACTTCTAGAAGTTTAACTAGATATCTAGATATGTGTTACAATGAGAGGACAGGACGACAGAATCACAAATGAAGGTAGGTTTAATGATCAACAGTGGTAATGGAAACTGGTAAGTAATGTCAGAATCTGGAGCCGCTGAACGAACAGGCTGATGATCTTGGGTTTTCTTCTTGCAGGAGATGAGAGGGATTAGGAGGATGTGACAGACACACACCGCAGATTTGGGATTATCCGGAAACGCTCTCGGAACAGATGTCACTGGAGCTGGATCAGGAGATTGCCTAGGAGCGAGCAGAACAGGTAAGTAATCAACAGGTAAGTTTCTTAGGTAGGTACTGCACTATGACTGAGCGTAGTGAGTTAGTCCTCTTCGTAGAAACGAGACTGGACGACTGGTGTTGGGCGGTGTGTGTCTTTATACTGCGTGGGTAATGAGAAGGGAAATGAGTGACAGGTGTGCATGATCAGTATTCTGGTGAGGGTGAGCGCTGTGATTGGGTAGCAGAACCTGGCAGATCTGTAACATTACCCCCCTCTCCACGGCCCGCTCCCGAGGGCCGAAGACCCCGACGCCGTGGCGGTCTACCTCTTCCCCTAGGGGCAGGACGATCTGGGTGGTTAGAGTGGAATTCTTCGAGTAGCACTGGGTCCAGCACATCATCCCTGGGGATCCAGGACCTCTCCTCAGGACCATATCCTTCCCAGTCTATGAGGTACTCTAACCTGCCGCCTCGGCATCGGGAGTCCAAGATCTCCTTGATCTGATAGACCGTTCCATCCTCCAATACCAGCGGGAGAGGGGGTTCTTCCTCGGGACCAGGTTCTGCAGGGGGAGAAACAGGAGGGTGAAACGGTTTTAGCAGTGACACGTGGAAGACGGGGTGAATTCTATACTGTGAGGGGAGCTGGAGCTGGTAAGTGACTGGATTGATTTGTCTGATTATGGGAAAGGGACCAACAAATCTGGGACTGAGTTTCTTGCAGGGTAGACGTAACCTGATGTCCCTAGTTGACAGCCAGACCTTCTGCCCTGGATGATACACGGGAGCCTTGGAGCGGCGGAGGTCGGCTGTCAACTTACGTCTACTCACTGCGCGCTGGAGGTGGTGATGAGTAGTGATCGACCGATATCAATTTTTTAGACCCGATACCGATACCGATAATTTATTTGTTCATGTGCCGATAACCGATATGCAGAACCGATATTTATTTCCTGTTATACTTCTGTTTTTGACACAATGATTACAACACCATTGAACTGAACAAACCATTTTATTTATAACAATCACTCCCTCCTTGCATAGAAAACAAATCTTATTTATACACCAATAAATAGAGGGGTCTGAGAGTGCAAAAAATAAAAAAGTGCACTGTTACTAAACAGTTTTTGTTTAAAAATAAAATCTTCGATGAGGTAAAAAAAAACAAACGGGTAAAAAATAAAAAAAGCACACAAAAGTAATTCTCACCATTTAAAAAATAAATAAATAAAACAATCCAAACCACCCGAAAAAAAGAGCATTGCTATTTTAATTTAGCTTAATACTCCCAGTTGAGCAGAACTAAGTTGTAGTGTAGAAAACAGAGTCTTTCAGCATTCTGCCCCGTAAGCCTGCTTCGTTTGTTTTCATAAATGGCTCCGACTTCACTGAAGACTCTCTCACTGGGCACCGAAGAAGGTGGGGGGCAAAGAAATTTTCTTGACAGAGGAGCAAGAATGGGGAACCTTTTCTCATTTTGTTTCCACCATTCAAGTGGCTTGCCCATCCTTCTATCAACCACTGGTTCCAGAAGGTACTGCTGAAGCTCTCCTTCAAGGTTAGACACAGCAACTTCAGAAGTAGCACCAAGCATAGTGTCATACATCTCATCAATCAGTTTCTTCTGGTTTTCTTCTGTCCGGGACCTTTTTGAAAGGGTGCTAGAATCATCTAACTGTGTTTCTTTACATTGTGTGGTTTGTGCATTGTCTTGCTCTAAGCTCTCGGTCTCCTCCTTAAGCCACTCTTTTGCATTTGACAGTGTGGTGTCAGATGAAAAGGCATGTGCCTTGTATCTTGGATCCAGAAGACAGGCAAGGACTGCACATTTCACCTTCTCCACTTTTGCAAACCGTCTGGTGAGACTCTCCAGCATCTCCTGTCTCATTGTTTTAATCCCATGAGAGGAGGGACCTTGGCTGCTGAGCAACATCTTCAGAACTTTGACAGATGGGATGATGCATGACGCTGAACTTTCATAGTGGCTCATCTCAAGAGTGACCTCTTCCACTGGAGAAAGGGTGTCAATAAGATTACTGACAATATTCCACTGCTCAGCACTCAGACTAGTTAACCCACCATGCTCACTGGCATATATGTTCAAAGCCCTTTTTTGCTCTAGCATCCTGACCAGCATGTGCCAGTTGGAATTCCATCGGGTTGGCACAGCCTGAATGATGGAATGTGCAGGTAGCCCAAGGTCCTGCTGGATCACTGCTAAACGCTGTTTGGCTAGTAATGAATGATTAAAATGGGTAGCACAGCTTCTCAGCACTGACAGAATATTTTGAACAGCTCTTTGTGAGTTGAGGCCATCATTGACAACAAGCTGTAATATGTGGGCACTGCAGCTCATGTCAGGCAGTTCAGCAACTCTCATACCTTTGACAATGTTAGCACCACTGTCCCTGAGAACAAGAACCACTCTGTCTTTGTCAATTTCCCATTCTTCCAGCATTCCCAAGAACATCTCACTAATGTACTCCCCAGTGTGTGATCCAGTCATTGCTTTTGTGTTTAGAATTACTTGTCTGCGAATCCATTGATCATCAATGAAATGGCATGTGAGACTCATGAGGGATTCAGTTGTACCGGACCAGCAGTCTGTGGTAAAAGCCAAGTTATAACCTGCTTTATCAGGTTTTAGCAGTGCTTTAACCTTCTCGATTATACTGTTATGAATACTGGGGAACACCTCTGTTCTGTAGAACTTCTCACTCTTTAGAGTATATCTTGGTTCTGCAGTAGCCAAGAGTCTCTGAAAGCCTTTATTTTCAACAAAGTTGAAAGGCTGATTGTCTGTAGCAATCATTTCTGTAATCAGCCTGTCTAGTTTTTTTGAGCAGACATCAGATGTCTTCCACTTTGTCTGCTTATCAAACATCATAGGAAGAGAAGCTTGAATGTGGCTTGACGTATTTTCCTCTTCAGCATCTCTTTTTTTCTTTGCCTCTTCAAAGATAGTTGAGTGATGTATCTTTAGGTGGGTCCACAGGTTGGAGGTATTTTTTGTTGTTTTAGATTTTGATCCCATGCTCACATTCATTTGGCATTCTTTGCAAACTGCCAGCCCTGGCAATGGCTGAGTGAAGTAAGTCCACACTTCACTTTGGTTTTTCCTCCTTTCAGTCATCTTTAAAAAAAAAAGTGTTGAAAATTAGTAGTCTTTCATGTTAATTTTAATTTTCATATTACAAAAAATAATTATTTATAAAAAGCATCAGCAGCAACACTAATGTTAACAATGAGCAAAATAAATGTATAATGTCTAATGTTTTCAAATGGAGAAATTAAATTAAAGACAAGAGTCACATCAACTTTGCAGAAATGTAATTTTAAACTAGTTTTAGTTGATTTATAAGCTGTTTAATAGCTGTTTTAAAAGAGTGAAGAATAATTTGCTGGATAATGTTAAATAACTGAATAATATTCTCTGGAATATTGGAATATAACAAACAAAACATCGTATTTTATTGCATTTCTCAACTGGTATGTTATATCAGAATTATTAATAATGTTTTGTCATTCTAGATTATGAAATACCTGCTGTCAAAACGCTGTTTATCTATGCATTTACACAGAAGTAAACTGCGATCGCTCACGGAGATAATAAATAATTAATTTTCCATAGAGTTGTGTTTACTAGGATGTTTATTAGCGAATTGATGGTTATATAGTAAATGTTTATATAATTACGGTGTTTTAATCAAGTGAATCTTGTTAAAAGTTACATGCGGTGGCCGTGCTGGAGCATTTCCTGAGCATCAACCGCTGAGTGAGCATCAATATGAAGCGGCTTCACGAGACTAATGATGAGCAAATATACAACAGAGAGAGAATTTAATTCAGCGCTTTTACTTCCAACTTGCGCTCATTCATGGCTGTATTATTTAATTCATGCAAAGTTACGTCTTTATTGGGACAGGACTTGACAGATTATTTTACGTGACTCGTCTATTTCTTAGAGCCAAGCTGCATAAACTACACATCAAGCATATGTATCACATCTAATTTGTGCATTAATGGCTGTTATGTTAAATAAAATTTTACTAATTACAGCAAAGCAAGCAATACTTTACCTGTGCACGCTGTTGTCTCGTCTCCCCTCAGATGCGCTGTAATGGCGATCCTGCGTGCAATTCTCAAAACGTCCACAAGATGGCGGTGTTTATCGGAAAATCCGATATTACAAAACAGATATCCGATTATGGTAAAAAGCTTAAATATCGGGAAAAATATCTGTAAATCGATATATCGGTCGATCTCTAGTGATGAGCGCTGTCCCAGACCCTCTCGCTCTTCCGGAACCAGTGATCCACGGCAGGTAAGTCTGAAGGTTCGCCTGACCAGGGAAACATGGGAGGTTGGAAACCAAGTATGCACTGAAATGGGGTTATACCTGTAGTAGGCTGGCGCAGGGAATTCTGGGCATACTCAGCCCAACCGATGAACTGGTTCCAGGAGTTCTGGTGGCCATGGCAGAAGGTTCGAAGGAACCGGGCTACTTCCTGGATCTTCCTCTCCGTCTGCCCGTTCGTCTGTGGATGGTAACCGGAAGACAGACTGATGGTCACACCCAGGAGCTTGAAGAAAGTTCTCCATACACGGGACATGAACTGTGGACCTCTGTCTGAGACCATATCTTCCGGGATCCCAAAGTATCTGAACACATGATTAAACATTAGTTCTGCAGTTTCCATGGCCGTCGGAAGGGCCTTAAGTGGGAGTAATCGGCAAGCCTTAGAGAACTGGTCTACAATCACCAAGATACAGGTGTTCCCGTCCGATGGTGGTAAGTCCATGACAAAGTCAACTCCTAGGTGAGACCACGGTCGATTGGGAACGGGCAGAGGAAGTAGCTTACCGGCTGGCAGATGTCGAGGAGATTTGGACATGGCACATTCCTTACATCCCTGGACGAATCTACTCACATCCTTGGCCATGTTGGGCCACCAGAAGCGCTCTCGTAGCAGCGAGAGGGTGTTGTTGGTCCCTGGGTGACCAGTGCCAAGGGAAGAGTGAACTGACTGAATGATCTGTGAGCATTGGTTTCTGGGAACAAATTGTGTACCTGGTGGGCAGCCCGGCGGAATGTTGGAGGAGACATTGGAGGAGGTAAAGCTAGGAGAGGTCCACTGGATGGGGCAGACAAAAAGAGATTCTGGGAGGACTGATTCTGGAACTTCATCGTATTCTTCATGGGATTCGAATTGTCGGGAAAGAGCGTCTGCCGCTGTATTCTTGGAACCGGGTCTATAGGAAATGGAAAAGTTGAAACGGGTGAAAAACAGAGCCCATCTGGCTTGCCGAGGGTTTAATCTTTTGGCTTCTCTGAGATATTGGAGGTTTTTATGATCGGTGAGGACTAGGAACGGATGTTGGGCTCCCTCCAACCAATCTCTCCTCCAAAGCGAGCTTGATGGCTAGAAGTTCTCGGTTGCCAACATCATAGTTCCTCTCCGCCGGGCTGAGTTTACGGGAGAAGAAGGCACATGGATGGAGTCGTGGTGGCGTCCCCTGCCTCTGGGACAATAGGGCACCCACTCCTGATGTGGAGGCATCAACTTCAACAACAAACTGTTTCTCTGGGTCTGGATGTACGAGGATGGGAGCTCGGGTGAAAGCATCCTTCAATTCTTGGAATGCAGTGGTAGCGGCTACTGTCCAGGAGAGGGATTTGGGCTTTCCCTTCAACAGGTTGGTTAGGGGACTGGCTATGGAACTGTCATTGTGAATAAACCGGAGATAGAAATTGGCAAAGCCTAGAAAGCGTTGAAGTCCCTTTACCGTGTCAGGAGTGGGCCATTCTCGGATTGCCGTAACCTTCCCCTCGTCCATCTGGATACCACCGTGGCTGATGTTATAGCCGAGGAACTGCACTGAGGGTCGATGGAACAGACACTTCTCCGCCTTAAGGAACAGGTTGAACTCCCTCAGGCGTTGTAGGACCTCCGCAACGTGGCGACGATGTTCGGCCATACTCCGGGAGTAAATCAGAATATCATCAATGTACACTAGTACAAACTTATGGAGAAACTCCCGGAGCACCTCGTGCATGAAATCTTGGAATACGGAGGGGGCGTTGACGAGCCCATAGGGCATGACAAGATATTCATAGTGGCCTGTGGGCGTGACGAAGGCGGTCTTCCACTCGTCCCCCTCACGTATTCTGACAAGATTGTAGGCGCTGCGGAGGTCTAACTTGGTGAACACAGTGGCACCTCGCAGATGTTCCAGAGCAGCTGGGACGAGGGGAAGCGGATATCTGAACTTGACAGTGATTTGGTTCAAGGCTCGGTAATCAATGCAAGGTCTGAGTCCTCCATCCTTCTTTGCGACAAAGAAGAAACTGGAGGAGGCAGGAGAGGTGGAAGGGCAAATGTATCCCTGCTTTAAGGCTTCCTCGATGTACTCCTCCATGGCCTTCTGCTCTGGGATGGATAGAGGATATATTTTACCACGAGGCACTGGTTCACCCGGAAGGAGGTCAATGGCGCAATCCCAGGGTCGGTGAGGTGGTAACTGTGCGGCTTTCTGGGGACAGAAGACATCTTTGAATTCATCATAACAAGGAGGAATTTCGGTGGATAGTTTTTCTGGGGGACTCTCTACGGAGGTGGTAAGTAACTTCAGGATCTCTGCGGCTGGTCTTGTTGGTCTAGGAATATGTGGGAAACACTCGGGAAAACATGACTCACCCCACTTAATTATCTCGCCCGTTCTCCATGAAAGGATGGGATTGTGTTGAACTAACCAGGGTCGCCCTAAGATGATGTCCGTAGTAGCATCTTCGAGCACTAACAATCTTATATACTCTACATGGAGTAAACCTAACTTAAGGCATACGGGAGTAGACCATCTGTTCACAAACTTACGGCTTACCGCCTTGCCCGTCACCGATTGGATCTGGTAGTTCCTTGGGGTGATGGAGGTTGTGAGGCCGAGTTGTCTACAGAGACTGCCTGAAATGAAGTTCCCCGCCGACCCGGAGTCGAGGAGGGCAACGACTGGAACGGAGAAAGTGGTACCCATAAGAAGTGCCTCAGTGGTTAAAGGCTTGAGATTAGGGATCTCGGAATTCAAGGCACTCACCAGAAAGCGAGTTGGTCTTACTGGGCAGGTGACTCGGAGGTGCCCCTTCTCTCCACAGTACAGGCAGAGTCCATGGGCATATCGGCGTGCCCTTTCTTGGGAGGAGAGACGAGAATTATCAACATTCATAGGCTCAGGAGTGGATTCTGGTGGGTTCGGTGTGACTGGGAGATAGGAGCTATGACCCGGGTTGAATTCAGACAGACACGTCTTCATGCGTGTGGCACATCGGATGGAATGTTGAATTAAGCCCTCTAATCCCAGGGCATCATCAAAGGCGGCAAGTTGTAGACGGAGGTGAGGTGCCAAACCTTGCCGGTAGGCGGTTAACAGGGCTCGCTCGTTCCATCCGCTGGCCGCGGCTAGGGTTCTGAACTGTAAGGAACAGTCTTGGATATTGTTATTGCCTTGACGTAACTGATAAAGTTGATCACAGACAGAGGAATCATAAGCGGGTTTACCGAACACATCTCTGAAGTGTTGGATGAAGGCTTGGGAGGATTGGGTAACACTGCCTCCTTGTGTCCATATGGTGCTAGCCCACTGCAGAGCTCTACCCTGGAGATGCTGGATAATGAACGCAATCTTGGCCTTCTCAGTGGAAAACAAGTGGGGCTGCATCTCAAACGCCAGGTCGCATTGTAGCAGGAAACCATTGCAATCTTCCGCCGAACCAGCGTAGGGCGCTGGTCGGACTGTCGGGTGGTTCGTGGGCATCGAAGAAGAGATTGCGGAAGCACCTGGGCTGGAAGAGACCGCTGCTGGAGCGAGTGTTTGTTTTAAAATGTCAACCAGGTCCTGGAATGCGTCCGGATTGCTCATGCTGTTGACCGTTGATGTTAAGGTCCAGTCTTCTGTTACAATGAGAGGACAGGACGACAGAATCACAAATGAAGGTAGGATTAATGATCAACAGTGGTAATGGAAACTGGTAAGTAATGTCAGAATCTGGAGCCGCTGAACGAACAGGCTGATGATCTTGGGTTTTCTTCTTGCAGGAGATGAGAGGGATTAGGAGGATGTGACAGACACACACCGCAGATTTGGGATTATCCGGAAACGCTCTCGGAACGGATGTCACTGGAGCTGGATCAGGAGATTGCCTAGGAGCGAGCAGAACAGGTAAGTAATCGACAGGTAAGTTTCTTAGGTAGGTACTGCACTATGACTGAGCGTAGTGAGTTAGTCCTCTTCGTAGAAACGAGACTGGACGACTGGTGTTGGGCGGTGTGTGTCTTTATACTGCGTGGGTAATGAGAAGGGAAATGAGTGACAGGTGTGCATGATCAGTATTCTGGTGAGGGTGAGCGCTGTGATTGGGTAGCAGAACCTGTCAGATCTGTAACAGATATGTAAGTATGTTCTTATTTTGTTTGTCTGTGTCTGTGTCTGTGAGTCGACCATGCTAGACTATTATTGTGATGTCATCTACTTCAGATATACTTTAGATATATGAGAATCCTGGAAAAAAAATTATTGTGACATGCTTCACATAAAAATATTAAGTAGCACAACTGTTTTCAACATTGATAATAATAACTGAATTAGCATATTAATGTGATTTCTAAAGGATGTGACACAGCATAAGACACTTCTTTTAAAAACTTTAAAAAAAAATCAACTCCAACATTTTGAACAGTATACATGTCAGCTAACGTTTGACTTTATATTGCATTAGTCCAGTGCATTAAATTTATGCTATTACTAATTATACTTTTTTTAATGTTCACCCCAGATACCGTCCACCTACTTCTCATGTGCTAGCCTGGTATGATGAGGTCAAAGACTACTCATTCCCATACCCCCAGGAATGTAACCCTCACTGCCCTTTTAGGTGCAGTGGTCCAGTCTGTACCCACTACACTCAGGTAGATATACAGTTATAGCATACCTCATAAGCACATCATGTGTATTTAGGTGCAAACCCATCAGATCTGAAAACAATTATGAAATGTATGGGATGTCAGTGAAGGAATTTTAATAACAATGTAATGTGTGCTCTCGTTCTGGTTGTCAGCACTTCAGTTGCAGCCTTTTTAAATTGTTTGGAGTCTAAACAGGGCTTTTGGAGAGCACCAGACAGGAGAGCATTGAAGCTCTTTAGTCTGCTACCAGAACATGAGTGCCAATATCTGTGTGCCTTTTTGACTATGATTCTTAGATGTTAGAAGGCAGCTGTAATGGCTATAAATCATGAAGTAGCATATTAAAACTAAAGACGTCTCAAGCCTTGAGGGACCTCAGAAGTTTAGCTGAGCAGTAACCATAAATGGCCACAAAATATTTCTACTACTAAACAGTTAAAGACTACCAAACATTTAAAGCCTAATTTAAAGTTAAAGCAAAAATGAAACATTTATAATTAACACAAAAGGAGATTATTTTTGAAGAATCTTCACACAACTCTTTTCCATACACTAAGTAGGAAAAACTGCAACGGGCCAATCAGATTCAAGCATTCAACACCCCGTATTATAAAAAAAGAAAAAAGAATATTGACCATGATCTAAATCAGCTGAGTTCCAAAAAAGAACAGAAACACCATAAAGATTATTTTTAAGAAAACACATTAAATGCCTATACACTGTTATCCAAGTCTTGTAAAAGGCATAATATAGTTTTGTTTCAAAACGGACAGTGATAGGTTGGTTTATTTCAAGAAATATAGTAAATCATATGGACATAACTGTTGTTTTCTTTTGTTGTGTGTTCTTTTTAAGATTGGGGTCATTGTATGGACAAGATGGGAAAACCCATGCAAAAAGATTTTAATAGACTGTAGCACACATTCTTTATGTTAAAGATAATGCCTAAGGCAATTTAAGGATAGATTTATTTTAGGCAGTTATAACTGATTGTCTGTTTTGCCTCCTTACTGATTCCAGCTTGTTTGGGCAACTAGTAGTCGAATTGGCTGTGCGATCAATGTGTGCTACAACATGAATGTGTGGGGCCAGATCTGGGCAAAGGCTGTTTATCTTGTGTGCAACTACTCACCAAAGTGAGTAACTTATTAATTATTCTTCATTTATTATTAAATACTGCTCTCATTCTCTGGCATTTATATTATGATAGCTTGTCAATGTTTCCTGTCCATGTGTGTGTTTCGTCCTGTACAGGGGTAACTGGTGGGGATATGCCCCATATAAGCATGGCACTCCTTGCTCTGCCTGTCCACCCAGCTATGGAGGAATGTGCAGAGAAAATCTCTGTTATAAAGGTTTGTTATGAGCTTTTAATGCAGTAGTAATGCAGGTCATAGTTGACAAAAAATATGACTGTTTTCACTGTATTTTTGATCATATAAATGCAGCCTTGGTGAGCTTAAGAGACTTCTTTCAAAACATGAAATCTTACTGAACACAAACTTTTGAATAGTAAATAATGTGTATATATACAGTATATTGTGTTTAATGAATAATTTATAGATTGCTTGATGAATAGCATCCAGGCAAAATGTAAGACTGCTCATTTCTCTGCTTCACTTTCAGGTGATGGAACAAATAGGCAAAGCCCACGTGAGGAAACAGACGAAAGAAATTCTATAGAACCAGAGGCCCCTCATAGCCCTGGGCCCCGTTTACAGGCCCCAAGTTCAACCAGACGCCCAAATGCAGTTGTGAGCAAAGAGCAGATGTGTAAGCTGTGGCTCTCCAATTATACTTTCCAGAATCATGGGGGAACCACTTTCAGAAATAAAAGTTGCTTAAAAAACAAAATTAATTTTCTGAATGTGACTGCACCCTAAAATTGCTAGCACGCAAATTTATTTCTGTTTAACTCCGATTGTTTTGATGTTCACCAAGCACGAATCTATCTGTTTTTTCAAACATATATTTAATGTTGCTAGTCACTTTGTGCAGCAGGGAGGTTTTTTTGTTCTCATAATGGTGATCTCCCTGCTGAGTATGTTTGCTTTGGGGACGATGGATACTTGTGGGTTTTAAATTGCTTCCTTTGCTGAAAGCGGGTTTGGACTGAAGGCTGAGATCTCCTGCTGTTGGCTCCTGCTGGAATTCCACGGCTTGCTTTTACAAAACTGCAGGAACAGAGCTGTGCATTTCTGCAGTGCTGCTAAATTATACAGCATATCTAAACATAAATGAACCACCTGTGTTTTTTTCTGCTTTGTACGCAGCCCAGATTGTGACATGTGACACAAAGCTAAGAGACCAGTGTAAAGGCACCACATGCAATAGGTGAGATAAAAAAACATGCCATATACGTCACATTCATTATAATAATAATAATTCCAATTTTCACTCCAGTTTCTGCTATTATTTTTTCCAAATTATTATTATTATTATTATTGCATCTGTAATAGGTATGAGTGTCCTGCTGGTTGTTTAGACAGCATGGCGAAAGTGGTTGGAACAGTGTATTATGACATGGTAAGCCTGGCATAAAGATTTTTTTTTTCAGTTTATCTTATCACATATAGTCTAAACTTTTCACACTGAAAATATCTTCGCCCTCAGCAATCCAGTATTTGCCTGGCAGGCATTCATTACGGTGTCATTGACAATGATGGAGGCTGGATGGATGTCACAAGACAGGGCAGAAAGGACTTCTTCATCAAATCATACAAAAATGGACTTCAGTCCCTTGGGTAAGCAGTCTGATCGAGATTGACTTTCATGCGCATTAGAGAGAACTCCATCTAACATAATGAAAATGTTGCAGGAAATACCAGAGTGCCAATGCCTTCACAGTATCCAAAGTTACAGGTAAATTACAGTTTAGAATATATTACATGGTTCTCTGTAATACTTAATTTTGATTGGTCAGTTGTGTCATTTGGCAGTGAAATATTTTATATAATACTCAAGTCTTCAGTGTGACAGGATCCATCAGAAATCATTCTAATATGCTGATTTGATTTTTAACAAACATTTATTATTATTATTATTATTATCAATGTTGAAAACAGACGTGCTGCTTAATATTTTTGTGCAAAACGTATATTTATATATATTTTTAGGATTCTTTGATGAATAAAAAGTTAAAAAGAACAGCATTTAAAATTGATTTTTTTTAATTGTCATTTATTGTCATTTCTTGTCAATTTAGTGCACTCTTGCTGAATAAAATAAACATCTTAAAAAATAATCATAATAATTGAAAGGTAGTGTATATATTTTCTAAGTAGCTGAGGAAAAAGCACAATGTTGTACAACCAGTCAGTTATCATTGCAAAATAAACCCTGACAACAATAATCAATACCCCAATACACAACAGAGGGGTCTTGTATGATCCAGATTGTTACATACAGTAACTTTACTATTCATTTCATCATCTTTCCTTTGTTTCAGTAAAAGTTATCACATGTGAGACTACAGTTTCTGCACTGTGCCCTTACCAGAAGCCTGCAAGACACTGTCCAAGGTAAAACTCGATCTGTAATGAACCAACCCTCCAGGTGAAATGTTCTTTTATCTAATCTGTTTTGAAACAAAACTTGCCGATAGCATTTGAAACTACTATTATTACATTGTCAAGCAAATCTTTCCAACCTGTCTTTTCTTCCCACAAGGATTTACTGTCCTCGGAACTGCCTGCAAGAAAATCCCCACCTTTCTCAAGTCATTGGAACCAACATTTATTCAGATGTAAGCGTTTTTTCATTTTTCTAAATCATACTGAAAGCAAGAAGATTGCTGCCCCTCCAAAGACCTAATTTTAAATTTAAATTTGTTTTGCAGAAATCTAGTATATGCAGATCTGCAATTCATGCCGGCGTTTTAAGAAACGAATCAGGTGGTTACGTTGACGTGATGCCCACAGACAACAGGAAGCTGTACATTTCCTCGTACCAGAACGGCATAGTCTCAGAAAGGTAGGTTTTATCCCCAAACTGGCCCGTGTGGAGCTGCTGTAAGGCAGAGTATGGGGCGGCCTGTCTCTCCTTAAGCTTTTAAAATCACAGGCCTTTATTAATAAAGCTGATTATGGTAGAGCTGTACCAGTGGTTCCACTCCAAGCATGGTAGAGTAAACTTTATAAGTCACTTCGAAGGTATGGTAGACAAAATCACAAATTAAAAATGTAAAATATAAACAATTAAAATGAACATCCCATCAGATAATCACAAAGGATTCGTCAAAATATCATATACATATACTTGCACTAAATAGTAGTGCTGTCAAACGATTAATCGCAATTAATCGCATCCAAAATAAAAAATTTAGTTTACATAATATATGAGTGTGTACTGTGTATATTTATTATGTGTAAATAAATATAAACACATGCACAAACACACACATATATATATATATATATATATATATATATATATATATATATATATATATATATATATATATATATATACAGTATATATATATATATTTAAGAAAAATATGCTATATTTATCTAATAAATATATTTATATATAATATAATAATATAAATATACATATACATATATATATTTAAAAAAATATATACTGCATGTGTGCATATTTATATAAACATAATAAATAAACACAGTACACATACATATAGTATGTAAACAAAAACATTTATTTTGGATGCGATTAATCGCGATTAATTGTTTCACAGCACTAGTAAATAAGCTTTTCACCAAATGCCGGTCATTACGAACACAATTATGTTTAAGGGTTGGGAAGCGTTGCTTATTTAACTTCTGTGTTTTCTCGCAGCTTGCAGAACCCCGCGGGAGGCAAGGCATTCAGGGTATTCGCAGTTATTTGAGCGTGAGCTGAAATCGCGGTCACTCATCGACTCGGTCTGTTGATTAGGCTGTAATAGTGGCTCATTGTGAGCCCTTTTCTGCTCTAACCAGCCTGTGCTGTATTTTCTATCACATGAATGTTGACTGAACTCAATATTTGCTTTATAGATGGAGACCCTTTCCAATGCATCAAGCTGATTAGCCATTGTATTGCCTAAAAAGCATGTAATTAGAGGATCATTCAAGGGATATGGTGTCTGTATTGCAGAGAAAAAGCACTTAAGAGTTTTAATCTTCTGTTATTGTTGTAAAGAACATTTTAGAGACTGTTAGCTTTTTAGTTTTATTACATGTTGAGGAAGTTCTCACTCGTGTATAGATTTATTTTCTTTTTTTTTTCACTATGTATTTATTTTTATATATTTTTTGCTTTAGGGCAAGAAAGGACTGCTGATATGGTTTTTTGATGATAATTAAGAATGTGGGTATAATCCTGCAGGGCAGGATATTACATCTAAAAACATCCAACCAAACATAATAGGAAACGTCCACATCGTTAAACACTGTAAATAGCTTGTTGTGAATAGCTTGTCTATAGTATTAATTCTAATGAGGTGCTGTATACATAGGTATTGTGTACTGTCTCAGAAAAACAACTGTATTATGATTTAATGATTTTGTAGATTCCCAAAAACTAGCTTTTATATTATGTCCAAATGAATTTGAGGTGCTTTTTGTAATTCCTTAAAGGGATAGTTCACCCCAAAATGAAATTACTGTTATCATTTACTCACCCTGAAGTTGTTCCAAACCTTTATGAATTTTGTTCTTTTGCTGAACACAGAAGATATTTTGAAGAATGTGGGTAAGCAAACAGTTGTAACTTCTGTATGGAAGTCAATAGTTTACAACAACTGTTTGGTTACCCACATTCTTCAAAATAACTTTAAGATGAGTAAATGATGACAGAACTTTTGGGTGAACTATGCAATGGTTCTCAACTGGTTTGGTCACAACCAAAAATGAAACAGTTGGGGAACATTTATATTTTGTTGTTGACATCTCCAGATAACATGGAACATTCTCAGAACGTTGGTTGATGTTCTGGCAAGGTTCGCTTTAAAGTTAACATTACTGGAAAAATGTGTGTTCTTAATATAATGTTCGTTTAGAGTTATGATGTTTAGTACTGTTCTCAAAACATTAGCACAAAAGTGTTATCTATACATTGTTTGTGGAACAGTTTTATTTCCGAAACGTTTTAGTTGGACGTTCATCTAATGGATTTTAAATGTTTAAACGTTCAGAGAACAGCAGCTATTTTTGTCATGCAAGTACAGCTTTTACTGCTTAAAGGGTTAGTTCACCAAAACATTTTTTTTTTATCATAACGCAATAACGCAGTTAAACGCAAAAGAAGATGAATAACACAAAAGAAGATATTTTGAATAATTCTGAAGAAATTCAGTTTTTGGTCCCCAGTGACTTCCATAGTAGGGAAAGAAATAATATGGAAGTAAATGGGGACCATCATCTTTCAGCATTATTCAAAATGTCTTATTTTATGTTTAACATAAGAAAGAAACTCATACAGGTTTAGAATGACATGAGGGTGAGTAAATTATGACAATCTTCATTTTTGGGTGAACTAGCCCTTTAAATGGGAAAACGTCAAAACTCTTTGAATTGGATATACAGTATGCGTCAAAAAAAGGTTGCGATGGGTACTTTACACTGTCCTTTCCAATGTCCCAATGTCTGTTATAATGGCCAAATGTAAGCATATTATTGTATATATTTGTGTTTTCTACCTCACATTGTTTAAAAACATTTTACAATAAAATTCAGTAATCTGTCCCAATGAATCTCACACTTTTTTAACTGAAAATGTAGTTATATGTTCAGCCCACAATGTGATTATTATTATTATTTGGATTCTGGATTTGGATTCTTTTTTGGAAACCCTGGACTGGCACAATGCATGGACCAGAGAAACTATTGAGGCCATCTGTCTGTAATGAAAACCAGATGGAATAATTTTCAGTGTTTACTGCTCTCTCACCCTCAACGTAACCGCTAAAACAATTCCCTTATGGATTATAGAATCATTTCATCAAGCAGCACGCTTCCACATTACTTTTGTTCATTCAGACTGATAGATGCTGTAGATCTAATTTAGTAGACGAATTGAACTGTCTTTTCAGTAAGAAGGATGGGTAAATACGATAACTACTAAACCAGGAGCTGCTAGTAAATATATTTAACACCTGCAGTTTCAGACACCTCAAGTCATCTGTTAAAACTTGTTTATTAGTTAGAAGTCCACTTTGTCAATGCAGCCTGTCTGTTTCAAACCTGCCACAATTGCAGTCTGCTGTGGCATAGAAAGCCAAGATTTATGGCTAATGTCCAAAACATCACTCTCCATCCAGGTTGTGTTCCACCTGGACGCCTGCAGTCCAGAAACACAACTTGACTGTAATTACCAGCCACACTGACATCATATGAAAACAGCATAATGTAGGGTGACTGCCACACTAACATATGTTTATATTATAAAGTGCCACTAACATATAATGACATGATTTCAACACCTTGATAAATAACTTTGCCTGTTTATTGGAGTTTGGTGCCTTTGGATAGAAATTACTCAAAAAAGCAATAACGTAGGACATGGAAATATTAGTATTACCACTGCTTTCAGCATAATCGACAATGTAAAAAACAGAGGCAAATACCCACTTTAAGGAAAATGAAAAACAGAAAGTGTATATGCTCACCTGCTCTTTTTCAGCTAAGTGAGAACAGACAAAGAGCAACACTGTGAGCATGTCAGAATAATTCTGGTTGTTGGACCTGATAGAGCTCAGTTGTAAGACAAGGTCTTTTACAAATATTTGTATATCAACTGCACAATTTTGCTTATATACAGTTAATGTGTTAAAAGCTTAAGGAAACAACTAAAAATTGCTTAACAGAGTTGAGACAAACAAACTGCTATTTAAAAGGTGCTATTTGTTAGGTTTTTTAGTAGCTTTTGTGGGTTTTATAACGTCTATTAGATTTAAACACGCAATTTTCTGAAAATGGACCAAAACTGTTGATGACTTTTGATGACTTTATCCTGCACTACAGATTTGTGTCCAATCAGTATAAGAATGCCCTGCCCCCAAAAACCACATGCCTTTGACTAGCAAGTATGTTGGCTGTGATGTAATTAAAGCCTATAAATTGCAACAGTCAGATTCTGTAAAAATCCCGTTCATTTACTCTAAAGGGAAATTGAGTGTTAAAGATAACTTGTAAATCTTTAAAGACAGATTTACTGTGAGCTACAGTATGACATTGTTAATCAATGATATATGCTTTTGTATTAGCTGTCAGTCTACATTATGTCAACAAATTATTTTTAAATAATTGGGTTTAATTCCTGGTGAAAAAATGTTACCCATGATTCTGCAGAGAAATCTGCAGAGCATTTAAACAAGCAAATCAACTACTTACTCAACTACCCAAAGTCCCAAACCATGCGTTCAACTGCTTGTTAATGCAATTATGTAATCATCTAATCTCATGGCAGCAACTTAATGCATTTAGGCATGTAGACATGGTCAAGTCAATCTGCAGAAGTTCAAAAGGAGCATCAGAATGGGGAAGAAAGTCGATTTAAGTGACCATGCACAGCCATCTCTATGGTTGCAGAGAATAGTCCAAAATAGAGAAAATATTCAGTGAGCGGCAGTTCAGAGGTCAGAGGAGAATGGTCAAACTGGTTTGAGCTAATAGAAAAGCAACAGTATGGAAGGTATGCAGAAGAGTATCTCTGAATGCACAACACGTCAAACCTTGAAGAAGATGGCATCAGAAGACCACACTGTGCGCCACTCCTGTCTGCTAAGAACAGGAAACCGAGGCTACAGTTTGCACGGGCTCAACACTATTGGACAATAGAAGATTGGAAATTGGTTGCCTGGTCTGATTTCTGCTGCAACATTTGCATGGTAAAGTCAGAATTTGGCGTAAACATTATGAAAGCATTGATTGATCCTGATTTGTATAAACGGGTGGAATGATGCGGGGGATGCTTTCTCCGCACACTTTGGGACTCTTAAAGTACCAACAGAGCATTGTTTAAACACCACAGCTTATCTGAGTGTTGTTGCTGACCATGTTCATGACCACAGTAACCCACACAACACAAACCTTTCCACCCATGGGATGTGATAAAACTGGAGAATTTCTACATGTATGTGCAGCTGGCAAATCTGCAGCAACTGAGTGATGCTATCATGTCAATATGGACCAAAATCTTTGAGGAATGTTTCCAGCATCTTGTTATATCTATGCCAAGAACTAAAGACTAAAACATTTCCCAAAAATGAAAATTCTGTCAATAAATAATTCACCCTCATATCGTTCCAAACCCATAAGACCTTCATTCATCTTTGGAACACAAATTAAGATGTTTTTGATGAAATCCAAGAGCTTTCTGACCCTTTACAGACAGCAACACAACTGACTCGTTCAAGGCCCAGAAAGGTAGTAAAGACATCATTAAAATAGTCCATGTGACATGAAGCTACAAGAATATTTTTTGTGTGCAAAGAAAACAAAAATAACTACTTTATTCAACGATTTCTGGTTCTAAATATCTCTCTGTCCTTTTAAAAACAGTGTTCTTTACTTCTTTCCTCACAAAGAAAAGGTCTGCTGTAGAAGGATGGTATCATTTTTGTCTCACACTAAGCTCAAACTTCTCATATAAGCCTAAACAGAAGGTTGTGTGAAACAGAAAGCAGTTCATATATACAGTACCATTTGACTAAATAAGGCATAGAAGATTGTCTTTGGACAGCATGCAGGACAAATGAGGCTGGGAGTTGCCTCAACTTTCCATTGACACGTGCTGCAGTTGGCAGCAGCAGATTGAAGACCGAAGATGTTTGTGCGAATGATGATAGACAAACCTTAAGACTTATGTTTTCTGAGAGTCATTTAAAATAACAGTCACCATTAATAACTTTCTAAGCTGCTGTTTGATGAAGCAAACTGAAAGCAGCATATATATTCACAGCCTGGCAAGAAAATGCTACACTTTTCTCATTCAGTCCTTTGGAACATCTTCAACAATCTTACTCATTCGTTTTTCTATTTACATGCTGCATTTTCCTAAACCTTTGAAAACGGTTCAGTCTGGCAACCACAAGGTTGCTGGTGATGAATTGAAATATTATGGTGACCAGAAGTAATGTCTGCCTTTCTACGCCCACCTTTTCCTTGGCATCAGAAGTAAACGTACGGATGAAGGGAAACGCTAAAAATATGACACACAAATTGAATATATTTTGAGTGGAAGGAGCTTTTTAGACTCTTTCGGGCTTGCCAAATGAGTCTTACAATTGGAGCTATTTAAGTTCTTTAGACAGAAACCTTATATAAATAAAAAACAGTAATTGCAAATAATATTAAATTAATATCTGGGCTACTGAAACACAAACTCCTGCTTGTTTCTGCACGTTTTAGATTAACGTGATCGTGATGTGCACGTGAATGAGTGATTTGATTTATTACTTCTGACACATTAACAGGACTAATAATGTCTCACTCTAAGCACAGCCACCTTCCCATTTTTCATATAAAAATGACAAGTCTGTTCCCAGTGCAAATTTCACAGAAAAATGACAGAAAAACAGCACAAAAGAGAGCAATCTGAACATTACAGGAGGCTGATAGACAGTAATGAACAATCGTTATGGCAGATGAGATGTCAGATGGATCAGGAACATGTGCTTCAGCACAAGCGGTATTGAGTAAATAAAGCTGTTCTTGTTTCCACAGTAATGCAGGAATTTTGTGCCGAGTGGAACTTTTCCTTTAAACATGGATAGCTTTTGGATTACATTTTAGTCAAATGTACTGTAACTGGTTAAAATAACAAGATTGCTATTGTAATCTTCATATAAACAAGAATTTTTGCACCTAGAAAAAAGTGTAATTGCTGCCATTCATTGTACTATACATACATGCCATGCCAAAACTCCATCAATACAAGTCCAAGAAAAACATTCGCTCATTTGAGTTACAATAAAACCAATGTTGCATTCTCTTACTGGACGTCAGGAAAACCATAAAAAAGTTTGCTTCAGGTGTGTACCATATGTCGAAGGTTTCTTAATACAACAAGAACATCCAATTTCTGAGATCTTCTCCAGAGATTCCCAGCTTCTGGAAAGCTGCTAGTATTAGTGCATTCATATTGAAATTTAAGGAAAGATTTATGATGAAAATCTTGAAAAAGTCTTCTTTAATGAGATTGTGTACTGTTTTAGTTTACTGAAACAACACCATATTAGTGAAATGAGGAAATACCTTTAAATACAGGAAATGGCTCAGATATTACTGCGCTGTCTACTTTAGCATTCCTGTAAGAAGAAATCTAGGTCAAATAGGACGATGAAGATTTTTTGTCTCCCCAAATATAGAAGGAATCAAGCTGATAATGAGTGAATCCAAAAGATTAGTTTCTGAAGAAAATTCGGGATCTGGTAAGATATATTTATTAGTTTCAGAAATCCCCAGTGTGTAATAATTTATTTATTTATTTATTATTTTTAACGAATGTAGTATTTATGTTTTTTGAGCATGGTATATAAATGCATGCATGCATCCACACACATTAATTTATTATTATTTTGTTGTGTGTTGTATCAATATTCTTCAGATGTATGTTATATACTAAAATGTTATAGAATATATAAGATTATTATAAACAAATATTGTTAATTTTCTTTAAGATTTCTAAGTAGCTTTCATCTTTAGTTCAAGTTCAAGTTTATTTGTATAGTGCTTTTTACGATACAAATCGTTGCAAAGCAGCTCTACAGGAAATTAAGTTTTCACAATATATTTATACATTGCAGAACCTTAATATATTTAATTTATGGCAAAATTTGGTAATTCTGTATGTTGTCTGAGCTTTGGCATCCTCTGAGGTCCTCTGAGGGGTTGGCATCATCTTTTCTCAGGTGTTCGGTCATCTCAGATCATTTAAGGGTTGGATCCAGACTGAAGCTTCTGTAATTCCTAGTTACCATGGGATGTTAATCCCGTGACAGAAACAGAGAAACAAATAGAGACATAATTAGTGTAGCTGCTGTTCCATCTAAGCAAAAATTATTTGTTCAACCCAAGCTAAATAATAATAATGTACATTTGATCAGATATAACTGCAGTTAGATTATAAGATGCATTATGTGAATACTTGGCTAAAGAGATGTGTCTTTAATCTAGATTTAAACAGAGAAAGTGTATCTGAACACCGAACGTTATCAGGAAGGCTATTGCAGAGTTTGGGAGCCAAATGTGAAAAAGCTCTACCTCCTTTAGTGGACTTTGCCATCCTAGGTACTACCAAAAGTCCAGAGTTTTGCGACCTTAGGGAGCGGGTTGGATTGTAGCGTGGTAGAAGACAAGTTAGGTACACAGGAGCTAAACCATTTAGGGTCTTATAGGCAAGTAATAATATTTAGTAAATGATAGGGAACTTAATAGGTAGCCAGTGCAGAGACTGTAAAATTGGGGTAATATGATCATATTTTCTTGACCTGGTAAGAACTCTAGCCGCTGCATTTTGGACTATCTGTAGCTTGTTTATTGAAGATGCAGGACAACCACCTAGCAGTGCATTACAATAGTCCAGTCTAGAGGTCATGAATGCATAAACTAGCTTTTCTGCATCAGAAACAGGTAGCATGTTTCGAAGCTTGGCAATGTTTCTAAGATGGAAGAATGCTGTTTTTGTAACATGGGAAATATGTTTTTCAAAGGACAATTTGCTGTCTAATATAACACCCAGATTTTTTACTTTAGAGGACGTAACAGTACATCCGTCTAGTTGCAAATTGTAATCCAAGAGATTCTGTGTACTGTTTTTTGGTCCAATAAGTAATATCTCTGTCTTATCTGAATTTAATAGGAGGAAATTATTGGTCATCCAATCTTTTATGTTTTTTACACAATCTATTAGCTTAGATAGTTTAGAAGTTTCATCTGGTATTGTTGAGATATATAGTTGAGTATCATCAGCATAACAATGAAAACTAACCCCGTATTTTCTAATAATATTACCAAGGGGCAACATGTATATTGAAAATAGAAGACGACCTAGGACAGATCCTTGTGGTACTCCATACTTTACTGGTGATAATTGAGATGACTCCCATTTAAATGAACAAAGTGGTAGCGATCGGACAGGTAGAATCTAAACCATCTTAAAGCCTGCCCTTGAATACCAGTATAGTTTTGTAATCGATCTATGATTATGTCATGGTCTATAGCAGGGATACTCAATAGACGGACTCCGGTCCGTATCCGGACCCAGACACGGTCAAATCTGGACAGACACCAAATCCAACATGCTATTTTAATCATAATCCAAATGAGTTTTCAGTGCAGTGTGCAATTGTGACTCCATGCTATACTGTATATATTTGAGGCTTCTACTCGGTTTGGCTGCTTCATCTACACTCACCTAAAGGATTATTAGGAACACCTGTTCAATTTCTCATTAATGCAATTATCTAATCAACCAATCACATGGCAGTTGCTTCAATGCATTTAGGGGTGTGGTCCTGGTCAAGACAATCTCCTGAACTCCAAACTGAATGTCAGAATGGGAAAGAAAGGTGATTTAAGCAATTTTGAGCGTGGCATGGTTGTTGGTGCCAGACGGGCCGGTCTGAGTATTTCACAATCTGCTCAGTTACTGGGATTTTCACGCTCAACCATTTCTAGGGTTTACAAAGAATGGTGTGAAAAGGGAAAAACATCCAGTATGCGGCAGTCCTGTGGGCGAAAATGCCTTGTTGATGTTAGAGGTCAGAGGAGAATGGGCCGACTGATTCAAGCTGATAGAAGAGCAACTTTGACTGAAATAACCACTCGTTACAACCGAGGTATGCAGCAAAGCATTTGTGAAGCCACAACACGCACAACTTTGAGGCGGATGGGCTACAACAGCAGAGGACCCCACCGGGTACCACTCATCTCCACTACAAATAGGAAAAAGAGGCTACAATTTGCACGAGCTCACCAAAATTGGACGGTTGAAGACTGGAAAAATGTTGCCTGGTCTCGATTTCTGTTGAGACATTCAGATGGTAGAGTCAGAATTTGGCGTAAACAGAATGAGAACATGGATCCATCATGCCTTGTTACCACTGTGCAGGCTGGTTGTGGTGGTGTATTGGTGTGGGGGATGTTTTCTTGGCACACTTTAGGCCCCTTAGTGCCAATTGGGCATCGTTTAAATGCCACGGCCTACCTGAGCATTGTTTCTGACCATGTCCATCCCTTTATGACCACCATATACCTACCCTCTGATGGCTACTTCCAGCAGGATAATGCACCATGTCACAAAGCTCAAATCATTTCAAATTGGTTTCTTGAACATGACAATGAGTTCACTGTACTAAAATGGCCCCCACAGTCACCAGATCTCAACCCAATAGAGCATCTTTGGGATGTGGTGGAACGGGAGCTTCGTGCCCTGGATGTGCATCCCACAAATCTACATCAACTGCAAGATGCTATCCTATCAATATGGGCCAACATTTCTAAAGAATGCTTTCAGCACCTTGTTGAATCAATGCCACATAGAATTAAGGCAGTTCTGAAGGCGAAAGGGGGTCAAACACTGTATTAGTATGGTGTTCCTAACAATCCTTTAGGTGAGTGTATGTCCGATCACAGCAGCTGTAACAGCATCGCTATAGCAACGTCATACACTCACTCACTCGAGGCAGGCAGATTTATCCACCGGTCAAGTGCTCTGGGCCTGGCAGGTGAACAGGCAGTCTCATCGTTTACGAGCAGTGCGGAGCAGTGCAAATATCGGTAACTGACTTTTTTTTTTTTTTTGCTGACCAAAAGTGAAAATGGAGTGCTCAAAGCTGCCCATTGATAAGAAAAGAAAAGTTGATTTTGAAAACCGCGAGTTTAAAAGTGAGTGGACAGAAAAATATGCATTTGTGCTCCCCGTGGGAAGCACAAAACAAATGTGTTTAATCTGCAGCGACACGGTAGCAATTATCAAAAGTGGTAATGTGAAACACCATTATGAAACCAAGCATGCACATTTTGAACAAAATTACCATCAAAACACAGTTAAGGACCACAAAAATAAACCAGCTGAAATCATCCTATGAAGCTACTAGCAGTGTAATAGTTAGATCAGCCACACAACAGGAGCGGGCAACGGAAGCCTCACTAAGAGTAGCATGGGTCCTGGGAAAACACCATTTACCCAATATGTTCCCAGGGCTCAACGCACACAACTCATTCAATCCGTGCACTCATCTCTGGGCACTGGCCACCCAGGGGCCAACAACACCCTCTCGCTGCTGAGAGATCGCTTCTGGTGGCCCAATATGGCCGGAGATGTTAGAAGGTTCGTTCAAGGATGTGTAGACTGTGCCATGTCCAAGAGTCCACGCCACTTACCAGCAGGCAAGCTACTTCCTCTGCCCATTCCCAATCGGCCCTGGTCACACCTAGGAGTTGACTTTGTTACGGACCTACCTCCCTCCGATGGTAACACATGCATTCTAGTGGTGGTTGATCGATTTTCTAAGTCATGTCGTCTGCTTCCTCTCAAAGGTTTGCCCACAGCTATGGAGACTACCGAGTTAATGTTCAACCACATCTTCCGATACTTTGGGATTCCTGAGGATATTGTCTCTGACCGTGGACCCCAATTCATATCAAGAGTATGGAAAGCCTTCCAGATACCATCCTCAGACGAACGGGCAGACCGAAAAGGAAGATTCAGGAGGTAGCTTGATTCCTTCGAACCTTCTGCCATGGCCACCAGGACTCTTGGAACCAGTTCATTGGCTGGGCCGAGTACGCCCAGAATTCACTGCGCCAACCAGCCACCGGTATGCCTGGGTTCCAGTGCGTACTCGGTTACCAGCCACCCATGTTCCCTTGATCTGGGGAACCAGCGGATGTACCATCAGTGGATTACTGGTTCCGAGAGAGCGAGAGGGTCTGGGACGCTGCTCACCACCATCTCCAGCGAGCAGTGCGTAAGCACAAAATGACAGCCGACCTTAGAAGATCCGAAACTCCCCTGTACCAAACTGGACAGAAGGTCTGGCTGTCAACTAGAGACATCCGGATGCACCTACCCTGCAAGAAGTTAAGTCCCGGATTTGTTGGTCCCTTCCCCATAGCCAGCTCCAGCTCCCCCCTCAGTACAGGATTCACCCCACGTTTCACGTCTCACTGTTAAAACCTTACCACTCTCCTGTTTCTCCCCCCACAGAGCCTGGCCCGACGGAGGAACCCCCTCTCCCATTGATCCTGGAAGATGGCGCCATCTACCAAGTCAAAGAGATCTTGGACTCCCGGCGTCATGGTGGTCAACTTGATTATCTTGTAGACTGGGAGGGCTACGGCCCAGAAGAGAGATAATGGGTACCCCGAGATGATGTTCTTGATCCTGTCTTGCTTGAGGAGTTCCATCCGGAACGACCAGCGTCCCAGCACCGGAGTGAAGGACATCTGGGAAGATCGCGTCCTGGGTGCACAGAGCCTGTGCAGAGAAACACACGGAGTAGAGGTGGTGGGAGTGTTAGCAGCGTGCTGTATACTTACCCCGGACTTGTGAGCGTCAGCCCGGGATGTTTCCAGCACGGCTCTCCGCTCTCTCAGCTGGGCCTGCTTCTCCACCAGGTCGCGGATCTGCTTCTCCACGGCCTCCAGCTCCAGCTGCACCGAATGCAGCTCGAATGTGTCCTCACCTGCACTCAAAGGTAGACACAAATCTACCATTTAAGCAAGTAACAGTGAAACGATGGTAATGTGTGTGAATAGAGTATTAGTAATCTAAGCGAGATTAGCGGCAGCTACGCTGCCGATGCTAATGGGCTATAAGCTAATAGCAGACTCAAGAAATCACAATAAAACTAGTGATAAGGCGCTCTGATTGGTTTTGTTTTAGAATGCTATAGGGGATATATTCACACGTTATAGAAACGAAAATTATAGTGTATAAAATTGTTTTTAAGATAGAAAATAGACGATAAAGAATCAATTTGATGGAGCTCAAACTCAAAACACGCAGTCACAAATCAGTGCATGCTGATCACCATTTTTAATGTTACTTTTTCATATTATTATTTTAGAATTTTATAGTGTATTTTATTGTAATATACCAGTATTATATATTATATCCATATATAAATGATGTGTATATATATCATAAATATAATTAAATATGACATAAATATATAATGTTATAATATACAAATATTCTTATCTTTCTTTTTACATTAAATTTTTTCAGTGTTAGTTTTTGTAATTTTAGTACTTAACATTTATTTCAGCTAGTTACTTGCCAAAAGCAACTTCTTTAATTTATAAAATATTTTCCAAAATTATCTAATATTTTAAACATATCAGTTCCCTTCCAGGAACGTCGAGCTGCGTCCGAAGACGCTATGGGAACGCCATTAGCGTGACCGACGCTCTGAATATTATCTACAACCAGTCTAATGGATGGGCGAGGCGTCACGGGCGGGGTGACGTCACGACCAGGAAGTATATAAGCACGTGCGGCGGAGCCGGCGTCAGCTTTTTGTCATTCAGCAAGCGCTCTGTGTGTTGTCAGTCTGATTTCTGTCTTGTGAGTCTTATTTAGTGTTGTCTGTCCAAAAAAAATAAGGAGATGCCTAAATCTAAGGCTGAGACAGTGGGCGATTTCAGATCGCGTTTCAGGTTGTGTGTTAGTCCCTGCCCTCGCTACATTACGAGTGGGGACACACACAATTGTTGCGTGGTCTGCCTGGGTGCTGGTCCCGTTTTTGCCGAGGCAGAGCGGCGGCTGCACTCTTGGGGCTCGCAGGCTGATCTGGCTGGCGAGAGTGAGACGGGCATGTCCCTATCTGGCGCCCCGTCTCTCGGTGCGGAAGCGGTCTCTTCCCCCGGAGACGAGGGCTCGACGCTTCGTCTCTCTTCCTCTGAGGAGGTTGATGTGACGAGCGTTTAGGAGGTTTCGCCGCCTCTGTCGCCCCAGTAAAGAAAAGCGAGCTCTCCACGCGGTGTCGGTCCCGTTTTGCCGAGGCAAAGCGGTGGCTGCACTCGTGGGGCTCGCATATGGATCATCAGATCCAGCGCCCGCTCTCTGTGCTTGGAAGCGGTTCTCTTCCCCAGAGAGAGGGCTCGACGCCCCGCTTGTCTTCCTTGGATGTGAAAGATGTCGATGAGCTTTGTAAGCTCCAGTGTTTGCACAAGCACAAATAAAGCCGGTCCCGCTCTGCTGAGGCTGCGCTCGCGGGGCTCGCAAAGAAAAAAAAAAAAAAAAGGCTGATCTGGCTGGCGAGAGTCAGACGGGCATGTCCCTCCTCCCGTATCCGCCAGATCTGACGCCCCGTCTCTCGGTTTGGAAGCGGTACTCTTCCCCCCTGAGACGAGGGCTCAACGCTTCGTCTCTCTTCCTCCGAGGAGGTTGACGTGACGAGCATTGGCGAGGTTTCGCCGCCTCGTTCGCTCTCGAGCTCTCCGTGCGGTTTCGGTCCCGCTTCTGCCGAGGCAGAGCGGCGGCTGCACTCGTGGGGCTCGTAGATCTCAACGCTTCGTCTCTTCCTCCGAGGAGGTTGATGTGACGAGCGTTCACGAGGCTTCGCTGGGGGCGGAGCACGCGAAATCGGCTCTCGAGGGAGCCGGCTACCCGCATTACGAGCGGCTGCCGCGAAAAAAAAAAACCTGCCGAGGCAGAGCGGCGGCTGCGCTCGTGAGGCTCGCAGGCTGATCTGGCTGGTGAGAGCGAGACGGACATCTCCTCCCATATCCGCCAGATCTGGCTCGCCCCGTCTCTCGGTTTGGAAGCAGTCTCTTCCCCCGAGACGAGGGCTCGACGCTGCATCTTTCTTCCTCCTAGGAGGTTGATGTGACAAGCGTTCACGAGGTTTCGCCGCCTCCTTCGCCCCAGTGGGAGGTGGCTGCTGGGCGGGCAGCCTCCTCCGCATACTAGCTGCCAGATCGCGCTTTTCCTTCCGGTGCGCCGCACCGAGGGAGCTGTCTGGCCGCTTCTATTACACCGGAGGTCAGTCTCGAGAGACTGATTCCCTTAGGAGACCATTTGGCAGCGTGAAAGCAACTGCCAATGTGTCTCTTTGGGTCCTGCCTTGCAGGGTCTGGTCCTTCAGAGGGCCTGACGGGCGAGCCCCAGGATCGTGGAGGGCGACCCCTACTGGGGTGGAGCGGCTTACACCGCGGCACACGGTGACCGTCTCCCCTCGGTGCCCTCCGGGGATTTGTCTGTCAACCCTGCAGTTCCAGGGCACAGCAGGTCCCAGCGAGTGGTACTCTCAGGTTCTTCCGCCTGTGATTTCAGCGGGCCTGAGAAACTCGCCTCAGCCACCAGATCATGTGTCTCCTGCCGGTACGCCGCAGCGAGGCAGCGGTCTGGCCGCTTCTCTGACACCTGAGGTCTGTCTCGAGAGACTGATTCCCTTAGTAGATCGTTTGGCAGCTTGGCAGCGGCTGCCGAATGTGTCTCTTTGGGTCCTGCGAACGGTAGAGGCTGGCTATTTCATCCAGTTCGATGGGCCACCTCCGCGGTTCAACGGGGTTTGCGTGACTACGGTCCGCCCCGAGCAGGCTCTGGTCTTGGAACAGGAAGTCGGTACTTTGCTGAGAAAGGAAGCCATCGAGTTGGTTCCACCTCACGAAGTCCACACCGGCTTCTACAGCCGGTACTTCATTGTTCCAAAGAAGGATGGGGGGCTGAGGTCCATACTGGATTTGCGTCTCTTGAACCGCTCAGTCAGATCGCTGAAGTTCAAGATGTTGACGGTCAATCAGATCGTGTCTCAAATCAGGTCCGTGGACTGGTTTGTTACGATAGACCTCAAGGACGCCTATTTTCATGTGTCCATCCTTCCTGCTCACAGGAAGTTCCTGAGGTTCGCTTTCGGGGGCAAAGCGTACCAGTATCGGGTTCTTCCCTTCGGCCTAGCACTCTCACCCCGCTCGCTCGATCGGAGCGCTTGGCGATTCGGCATTCAGATGTCGCTCTCGCCCACATGAAAGACTTGGGGTTAAGACTAAACGCCAGGAAAAGTGTGCTTTCTCCGGCTCAGAGAACCACTTATCTAGGCGTGGTGTGGGTTTCGACGAGTCGATCCTCACGACAGTCAGAGAGTGCGAGAGGGCCAGCCATTCACTGTCAAGCAGTTTCAGAGACTGCTCGGGCTCATGGCAGCTGCGTCCAGCGTGATACCTTCTGGCCTGCTGTACATGAGGCCCCTACTGTGGTGGCTCAAGACCAAGGGGGTTTTCTTGAGGGAAAACTCGCTCCACGCTGTCAAAGTGTCACGCCGTTGTCCGTGCCTTAGACATGTGGAGGAAACCTTGGTTCTTGTCTCAGGGCCCGGTGCTGGGAGCTCCTTGTCGCCGCGTCTCGCTAGCGACGGACGCTTCCCTCACCGGTTGGGGTGCGGTCATGAGTGGACACCCTGCCCGCGGTCTGTGGAGTGGTCGTCACCTGACGTGGCATATCAACCAGCTAGATATCCTAGCTGTGTTCCGTGCGTCGGACCAACTGCTCGAGTGCTTTGGTCCGCCTAAGAGGGGTCTTCCTGTTACGAAGCCCACTCTTAGTAGGTGGATAGTGGATGCCATCAATCTGGCGTACAAGGCCTCTGAGCGTCCCCCGCTGTCGGGAGTCAGAGCGCACTAAACGCGAGGTGTGGCGGCCTCCAAGGCCTTCTGGGCAGGTGTCTCAGTCCAAGACATCTGCAACGCTGCGGGATGGTCCACGCCCCTGACATTTGCCAGGTTCTATAATCTTGACATCAGAGCCACTCCAGACTCTTCCGTCCTCTCAGCCTGACACCAGGCAGGGACTTGTCAGTCTGGCAGCGTTGGTATGGCGTTCCCATAGCGTCTTCGGACGCAGCTCGACGTTCCTGGAAGGGAACGACCCAGGTTACGTATGTAACCCAGGTTCCCTGAAGGGAAAGAGAACTGCGTCCCGAGCCACACTTCCGCACGTGCTTATATACTTCCTGGTCGTGACGTCACCCCGCCCGTGACGCCTCGCCCATCCATTAGACTGGTTGTAGATAATATTCAGAGCGTCGGTCACGCTAATGGCGTTCCCATAGCGTCTTCGGACGCAGCTCTCGTTCCCTTCAGGGAACCTGGGTTACATACGTAACCTGGGTCGTTTTTTCTAATTTATCAAAATATATCAGTTTACATGGTTGACATCCGTTACAGCAGCATACAGGACACAGTTAAATAAACATCTCAGGAAAACGTTACATATCAGAATATGTCACAAAAGAGGACATCAGTTTGATATAAATCTTCTGTACAGAACACCAGGACATACAGTATATTAATTAAACATTTTGTGGAGACACAACAATTCAATAGGAAACAAAATTATAAATCATTAGTCCTATGAAATATAGCAGATATATAGATATTCTTAAGAAAACGTTAAGAATGTTGAGAAAAAGTTATTACTCCATTATTACTCTTCATTTTTCCATTAAATGTTGCCCAAGAACACATTAATTTGATTCAAATTTGAACCCTTTCCAACAATGGCTGTGTGATTTTGAGATCCATCTTTTCACACTGAGGACAACTGAGGGACTCATTTGCAACTATTACAGAAAGCAACGCTCGCTGATGCTCCAGGAGGAAAAGCCAAAGCCATGCATTAAGAGAAAACTTTTGAACAGAATGAAGATGAGTACATTTTTCTTGTTTTGCCTAAATATCATATTTTTTCATTTAGTACTGCCCTTCAGACGCTACAGAAGATACTTACATGTTTTCCAGAAGACAAATTAAGTTAAATTTACCTTGATCTTCAAATTCAAAAAGTTTTCACGTGCCCTTAATGCATGGTTTTTCCTTCTGGAGCATCAGTGAGCGTTTGAACTTTCTGTAATAGTTGCATATGATTCCCTCAGTTGTCCTCAGTGTGGAAAGATGAATCTCAAAATCATACAGTCATTGTTGGAAAGGGTTCAAATACACAAAAATGCTGGAAAACCAAAGAATTTGTGGGACCTGAAGGATTTTTCTGAAGAACAGCAGGCAGTTTAACTGTTCAGGACAAACAAGGGACTCATGAACAACTATCACTAAACAAAAAAAACACAGGTTTGGATCGTTCAGGTAACAACACAGTATTAAGAATCAAGTGTATGTAAACTTTTGAACGGGGTCATTTTTATCAATTCAACTATTATTTTCTCTTGTGGACTACATGTAAACATATTTTATGTGAAATATCTAATTCAGGTCAGTACTAAATAAACAATAACATGCATTTTGTATGATCCCTTATTTTGGTAAAATAATTAACATTTTGCAGACTCTGAAAGGTGTATGTAAAGTTTTGACTTCAACTGTATATATATATATATATATATATTTCAGATTATATAATTTGAGATTTTCAAAATTGTTCAAAACAAAGATTAATTGATGGTCATAAATGAAAATCATCTCACCCTCATGTCCTTCCAAATCCATTTTTGACTGTGAAACACAAAAGGAGAAATTTAGAATTGAAGTTGCTCTTTTTCATGCATGAGATTAAAATGAATGAGGATTGAAGCATTCAAAAAGAATAGAAAAACACCATTAAATCAGAAAACTGGTTCATACAACTATTCGAGGCCTATTCCAAGTCAAATGAATTCATGCAATAGTTTTGTGTGAGGAATTAAACTCAAGTCATTAATCACTGAAAATCTTGCTATTGCGACAGCCATTCTTTCAGCAAACCAGAATATATTAAAAGAGTTTTATAGTTTATTTGATTAGTCTCAGTTTCATACATCACTATGACCTTAGGGTCATGTTTAAAAAAACCAATTTAAAACATTAAAAAATACTAACGGAAGAGAAGTCCTGACATCTTCTAGTCTAAACAAAATGAAGATCTGAAGTCAAAATATGAGTAATCAACCACTCTGTCTGGCAAGAATTGACGTCATAAGTGCCCCATCCTTGGCTGATACACAGTGCACCGTGATTGTTTGGTAAATTTGAGGCGAGCAGAGGATGCAGACAACCAATGAATTCTTGATGCTTGTCTGAGGCCCATAAGGACCAAACTCTCCACAGGCCCAGCAGAACAAAACAGCCCAACAACAACCTTAACAAAGAACAGCAGAAAAAACATTAAGAAAACCACTGAGACCTAGCAGTTCTCCACATCACACCACCTGCAAGCCGTTTGCCTGCGATGACGTCAAAACTGAGAACAGCAGAACTTGTGGGATAGATGCCGATGAGTGTTTTTATAATTAGCACAGGCATTGCAGCATTAATACCCTGATGGTGTTCTTGCATGACTTATTTTGATGACCAATTTTGAAGTCTTACTATTTTAATTCATAATTGATTCCAATCTTCAAACAATTCATTAGGCAGAGTATTGTTAATTGCATATAAATATTTATGACCTCAAGAAAGCAAACAAATTGTGTCCCTGGAGAAGGTTGTTTTATTGAAATGACATGCCACTCTGTGTGCTGTATTCTCTGAACACTCAATTTCACTGCTCCCTGTGTAGTGTTGTCTTTATAGAGTTTGGATTTGTGTTTCAAGGTCAAACATTTCTGTGCAAAGGGAACAGATGTAATCATTGTTTCACTGGATTTCATACACACACAAAACAGATGGAGCCAAATAAATCACACTATTTGTTTTTTTAAACAACTGATTTGTTTATCCAATTAAAACAACAACTACAAAATACATAAGTAAGTATAACCTGCCCTTACGGAAATTTACCATGGTTTTACTACAGCAATGGTTACTACGGTTAAACCATGGCAACTACAAATTAACCATGGTTTTGCTACACTAACCATAATTGAACCATGGCATATGTAGTGAAACTTGTTATAAAAATGATAATCAACACACACACACACACACACACACACAAAAACATAGTTACTACACTTTTTACTATAATCATGGTTAATTTTCGTGAGGCTGAGATCTTGCTGCGCATGCTCTCCGGTGAGAACGCGAGAGAACAGACCGAGAGAGGTAAGGAATAGGATGCACAAAAAGTTGTGTTTTATGTAAATTATTTGATATATTGGTGATTGTCTCCAGAATAATCTAGTTTCATCAACAATATAAAGAATGAGGGTTAGTGCCAATATAAGTGCGTACGCACACTAGAAAACATTTATTAATAGCCTATTTATTCCATTAATTTCAAAAATCACCTTTTTGTTTTAGTTTTAGGCTAGCCTACCGAGCATCAGGAAAAACAGTTCACGAAAAAAGGAATAAACAATCTTTTAAAATTAGGGAAAGGGAAGTGGTGTGTGGCCAAGTATGGTGACCCATACTCAGAATTTGTGCTCTGCATTTAACCCATCCAAGTGTACACACAGTAGTGAACATACACCCGGAGCAGTGAGCAGCCATTTATGCTGCTGCGCCCGGGGAGCAGTTGGGGGTTCGGTGCCTTGCTCAAGGGTCTCACCTCAGTCATGGTATTGAGGGTGGAGAGAGTGTTGGACATTCACTTCCCCACCTACAATTCCTGCCGGACCTGAGACTCAAACCCACGACCTTCAGGTTACAAGTCCAACTCTCTATCCATTAGGCCACAACTGCCCCTTACTAATTAGCCTACATTTGAGAATTCTGTGCCAGTCAACATTTGTATAGGCCTATAAAACATATAAAGTTAGCGTCCAAGTTATATATGAAATTCACTCAGGCATAAATAGTCAGGTGATTCAAGCAAAGGACTGAAATACTGGCCTGAGTTCAGCTCAGTGACCATGTGACAAGCACTGACATGCACTAACTGGACCCTCAGGTTTCTTACGTGCATCAAATGTAACATTGCCATCTAATGGACAATAGCTGCTGTGACAGCTGACAGTGCAGGTGTTTGACATCTCTGTCATGTTTCTAGAGGACAACAAGCAAAGTTTTTTTCTTCTTTTTCTGTGATTTATGATATTTTGATTTAAGAATGTCTGCCCAATTAATGTAGCTACCAACAGCCAAAAGCAGTAGGTAATTAATTTATTGCTTATGTATTCAATATATTGTAATATATTTACACAATATATTATTTTGTATTTTCAAATAAATAATTGAATCTTGATTGTTCACAACAAAATATGGAAGCAAGAAATTTTGTTAAAAACAAGGAAAAAATTGTGAATGAAAATAGCCATCTGTTTAGAATGTGCTTTGAGCTGAGTTATCAAATGATCAAACATGCAGTGGCAGTGAGTCTTGTGACATTTCACATGCCGAGTGTGTAGTTGTGTGCATGTGTGAATGAGTGTGACAGTTAGACAGCAGTTAAAGTGTGACAAGGCACACATATTTTGATAATAAATCCCATTATAGCACAGCCAGGCTGTGATTAATAGTTTGGAGTTCACACTTAACACACTACACAGTGAAATGTGTGATGTTTATTCCAGTGGAAGACTTTGCTCCATCTTCAACAGAAAGCCTTTATTGTCACCTTCAGTAACAGCTCTCAGACTCCTCATGCATGGAGGGTTAGGTTTCGAAGAGCTTTCATTTATTGGTGAGTTACATATGTCATCAGCACAGCTAAATTACTTCAAAGGCAGCTGGGCTGCTAAAGTCTGTTACCTCAAAACTGAAGGTCAAAGAAGCCCATTCAGCAGTTATGAATAAATCATAAATATGACACTAGATTCCTCAGGACGGACAGTGAAGATTTCATTTTTTATGCATTACAGTAAGTGGAGGGCTTGCAAATAAAGTTGCTGTGAAAGGTACTTCATCTGAGGTTGCATGTCTGTTGCAGAAAAGCATAATTGTTTTTTGTGAGAGTTGAATGCAAAATGATCATCTTTCTCAACAGACAGCAGTAGACACATGATGGCAAGGTATTGTTGCTTTGTTAATATCAATATAATATAAATCTTTTCAAATGCATGCATTAATGCATTTTAAAGTAATATCTTTATTCACATTGGTTGATTTTCAATAAAAGTTCTGAATTAATTAGATTTTTTTTTTATTTAATTTGTCGAATGTGAAATGGTATAACTATCAAGTACAAAGTACTACATACTTTCCTTACATGTTGATCCGTGTTGTTGTACATACCATATTTTAATATTAATTCTCAATAATAAGACATTTAGTAGGTAATACATTATGTTGGCAAATTTATTTTTGTTTGTTTGTTAGTTTATTACTTTTTTCTAGAGAATACAGCTGGTAATTTCTGATATCCACATCTAAATCAATATACCACAATATCAGAAAAAAATAAATACAATTAATATAAATAAATTGTCAAATGGTGTAACAATCAAGAAGAAAGTAACATGCTTTCCTTATTTTGGATCCAAGTCATTGTACACATCTTAATCGTTATTTTCAATTTTCACATTTTTCATGTTTTTTTGTTTGTTTTGTTTTTTTAAATAACACACATTTTAGGTAATATAGTATGTCCACCTTGACATTGCTGACCCCAAAAATATTAAAATGACTTTGATTCAGAAATGTTAAGCATGTTCATCAAAAGGTGTTTTCAAGTCATTGTATATGCATGAAATACTTATTATTTTTTTTATTAAATCATTAGGCATTCATAAAACATTGTTTTATAATTTAATAGGTAAGAAATTAGGGTCATGTTATTGACCCATGAATATTTTATTATTTATTTATTTATTTATTACACTTATTGTCTTGAATAAAATGTGTTATCAAAGACCGAGTAACAGAAATTTGCAGCATATTCTCTGACCGAGTTTGTTTTAATTGAAATGTTTTAATGTATTTTAATGTCATTTTCATATAGCCAGGAGAAATGGAAAAATAACTGAGAAACAACTGCATAATGTTGTGCCTCAGAACAAAATAAACAAATGAGAAATGACAGCTTTCAAATTACCTATAGTTCCCAATGACCTTCTTCCTTTTTTTTTTTTACCTTTTTTTTTCTTGTGGTGGTGAAATTGATGTATGAGAGAGAGACAGACTAATAAATATTTATATTTATATATCATTTTAGTTATATCATCCATATGGATTTTACGCTTGATCCATTTTACTATCTGACTTTTTTTTGTATGAGATCTTCATCCATATAACATCTTTTATTGTCATGAGAGATGCAGAAAACCGTCTTACACGTGTAACTGTGTCATCAGCTGTATCTAATGGGGTTTGGCTTTTTTCCACAAGCAAAAGGGCGTCTCCATAAAGCAGGATTAGAGGAGGAGGCTTTTGCAGGCATTTTCAGCATTTGTGTCAGTGAAGCTACAGCACACTCTACATCTAATGTATGAATATAACATCCCAGACCTCTTTTTTCTTTTTTTTCTCATTTGCTTTTGATCTGCTTTGATCTTTTAATCCCAAGGATCCAATCAACAAAACAAATCTCCCATCCACTAGTTATCTGAACCCTTTTATTGTAGATGGATAATTCTCATATGAAAGCAAAACTGTGTTTTGCTAATGAATGAAAATGAAGTCTTATGGATTGAAGATATCACAGCACATTTATCTGTTAGATGTAAAACAGTACGAGTCTTATGTTTTTGGAGGTTAACTTGTCAGATTACTTAAGGCATGCTATGTTTGGAACATGTTGGAATTAATTAAACCATGCAATCGCACACAACCTGTCATATTTCATATTTAAAAATTTGTTTACAAAAAATAAGACCTGTTTTTAGAGCCATTAAGCATTTATCATGACATTAGTTTTAAGACCGATATTCCCCCAAATCACAATCTTGTAATACATGCTAAATGAATGAATGAATGAATGAATATACTATATAATTACTTTACAATAAAATGTTAGCACATTTAACTTTGTTTTGTAGTTTATTACTTAGGATATACAGCTGTTAAAAAAAGAATATTAAAATGAAATATATTCCCAAAACCTAATAATAAAGAATAAAGAAATGTAATTATTCTTTTATTCCTAATTAATAAAGAAATATCATATTTATATCATATTATAATATATACATAATAAATAAATAACAAAAATAAATTCTTGTGAACTTACCACACATTTACATTAAAATAAAAACACGAAGACTAACAATTAAATACACAAAAACCAAAGTATAAGTACACACACACACACACACACACACACACATACAAACACACAGTATATACAGATTTTTTTTTTTTTTACAAGGATTTTACAAGGAAGAAGGATCTTCGTCATAATTGGTAGGGAGTTTTTATTTTATTTATTTTTTATTTTATGTATTATTATTATTATCATATTACATTATTATTAGTCCTATATTAGGCATACAGCTGTTAATTTTTGATATCCACATCTAAAGGAAATTTCCTGTGCCTGTGTGAAATGAAATATTCCCAAAAACATAAACCCACAATATCATTCATTCATTCATTCATTCATTCATTCATAATTAAATAAATAAATTAATTAATTCTTTGATAATTGATTCCATTTTAAGCAAGTGAAAAGTTGTCTACATCCACCCCTCTGACAGTCCTCTCATGGTGCATTCCAGGAAGCTGCTCTCTTCGCTGAATTAAATCATCTGACGCGCACGCTGTCTCCCCACTCTCGGGTGGAATGAGCGGTTCTCGCCGGTTAACCGAGCAGCAGCAGCAGCAGCAGCAGCGGTGGCGGCGGCGGCACTGGCACTGAGGCAGGCTGCTTGAGGACTGAATGTCGCACTGACTTCTGAGGGGACTCCCAGCCGAGACGGGGACGAGGACAGAGAGGCTGTTAGGATGGCTTCAAACTTCAACGATATAGTGAAGCAGGGCTACGTGAGGATTCGGAGTAAGAAACTGGCGGTGAGTATAGTCAGTATCTTCTGGACGTTACTGTGTGCTCAGTCATTTTAGGGCATCTCTATTTAAAAGGGCTTGATCAAGAACACGCTATCAACGTGCACGAGCAACTCATGCTACTTTTAGTTTTTTCTTAATGACCAGTTATTTATTTTTCAACAGTATAAGCTTAAATCCTGCTCTGATGTAATCCATCCGAACAGGTAGGTAATTAATAAACAATAACGATAATAATTGCTTTGGCTTATTGCTTGTGATTTGAGCAAATGTGCGTTGTTTAAAATGAGTTTTTACCATAAACAGAGTAGGTATATTTGCTTTAGGCAATATTATTTATGCATTTGTTTAAATAGCCTATGTTTTATTATTAAAGTTGTAACAGACGTTTATGTCTGTTAAGAAGATTAAGTTTATTACATTTTAAAAGTTAATCAAGAATCTGCTGTCTTCAGTAGTTTCTTTGCCTATTATGAGAAGACACATTAGTAAAGTCTCCAGATGCAGCATCATCTGTTTATTGTCCTCCTGAATCTGCAGCTGTGAATAGAGCGAGTTCTGTAGGTCATCAGGGCTGTGTGATACAGCAGGTAAATTCATCCAAACAGGAAAGATTAATACATTCATACACAGTCGTATGGCATGCCGATTATAGTTTTATAGCATGGTGGGAGGTTTGATGAGAGTTTTACAGGGTATTTATTGAAGTTTATTGGCCAAAATAGTTATGAAATTTGTTTTGGTGAAACGCCCCTAACTGTAGCAGTGCAAAATACATTCCAATCCAATATTAATTTTAACTTTACACATTATACACAATAAGCAAAACAAATAAATCTTTATGTATATACAACATAAACTTGTTTTTGTTCTTTTAATTTACTTTGAAATAAATAAAAATGAATCAAAATATGTAGAAAGTACTCATTTTTATTTAGTATATGAATATATAAAGTAAATAAATATAGAAATGTATACATTTCTTCATTTGTACTTTTTTCTTATTTATTTTGCATAGACAAAATGGTTCAGTATTTATAACAGTTTATTCTGCTACTACATTATACATTATTATATATATATATTTTTTCTATAAATGGATTAATTTTGATTTATTTCAAAGTAAATTAAAAGAACAAAAACAAGTTTATTTTGTATATACATAATAATTTATTTGTTTTACATATTACATTAATGCTATATATATATATATATATATATATATATATATATATATATATATATTGCATTAATGTAATTTACAAATTAACTAATAATAAACAGACTTTTTGTCAGTGTTTTCAGAAATGTCCTATAACAAAATTTTTGTCAAACTTGATGTCATATTTGTCTTAAATTCAAGCCTTTTTTGTTTTTAGCAATAAAACAACATATAACTAAAAGTTCTAATCAATACACAATATCTTAGGAGTGTTTGACCATAATGGTTTGTTTCACCCCTTGACATTGGATATGAGATAAAGTGTATTTCCACAGGTATTGCTTCCATAGTGTGAGCTCACTAAATGCATTATTTGAAGTGCAGCTTCATATTGTGTTGATTTTTATTGGTTAGATAAACTTATCAGCTGTATTTCAGATATACACTAGTCTGTAAATATACAGTAGTGGTCACATCTTATTGAAACACAGATAAAGAAAACTGCACAGTGATACCACATCTACTGTATTTGTTCTTGAATGGAGAGCGTAGAATTATCATCTAACAGTACTTTGAGGAAATAAAACCACTCTCATTATTTTTCCATTATGTGTGGTATCTTCATGGTCGCATTTGCCATCAATTGAACAGAATGAATGTGAAAAAAAGAAAACATGTGAAAGCATGTTAGTTAAGTTGCTTTAAAATCAGTGTAAAACCCTGTAATGTGAATTTACAGTTCAATGCACCTGACATTAACTGACCTTCTCACATAGACGTAATGCCCTTTGAACCCACGGACTTCTACACCTTCTACATGGCATTTTCCCATTCGACACATATCTGTGTATAAATAAAACCGAACCTTTAGATTAGATATTATATAAATATTAGTGATAACTGTCTGAGCAAAAATGGCAGAAATTTGATGTTTAAACTTTTTACTGTTTTTAAAAAGCCTCTATTACTGGTTTTTATCAGCCATTTGTAACATTTTGAGTGTAATCTGTTCATCTGATAAACTATGCTGATGAAACAGGCAGCTGCTGCTTTGAAGACTGCTTTATTGGGAAGGACTACTTGTCTCATCAGTGCTGGCTCAGTCTTTTTTTTTAGTGCAAGTATCATGTTTTGAACAGCAGGATCAGCTTAGGGTTTCCCTCTGATGTCTCTCTTTGTTCCTCTCTTTTTCCCTCTCCTCTCGTTCTCAATCTTCTGAGACCTAGACATGTAATGCAAATGGAAAACTAAATAGGGAAAAAGTGCTAATACAAATTAAGTCATTTTTGACAGTTTCCACAAAAAGAGTGGGAAATATAGTTTTTTTTCCCTCTCTTCTTTTTGTTAAATAAATGGTCAGTGAAAGCAGATGCTTAACCTCCATAAAATGTTGATCGTACAACCAAAGAGGGTCAATATTAAATGAGCTGTGTAAATTTCTATTTATTTTATTCGTCTAAATTAAGCTTTCACTCAGTAGGGGCGAGCTATAGTCTGGGATCAAATATTTATTTGATCATTTTTTCATGTAATGACATGGGCAACCGTGTTGAATGCTTGAAATACGGATGATTTTAATTCTTGACTGTGACAATTAAAATGTATTTATTTATTTAATTATTTGACATTTTTAATGAATTAATATACACAAAAATTAAAAGGTTTAGGGTTGGTATGATGTTTTAATGGTTTTGAAAGAAGTCTCTTATGCTCACCAAGGCTCCATTTATTTGATCACAAAACAACAAAACAAAACAAAACAAAACGTTATATTGTGAAATAATATTATTACTATTTAAAATCTGTTTTAATGTATTTATAACATGTCATTTCTTGTGATGCAAACCTGAATTTCTTCAGTGTCACATGATCCTTCAAAAATCATTGTAATAAGCTGATTGGGTGCTCAAGAAACACTTATCTTTTTATCAATGTTGAAAACAGCTCTGCTACTTTATATTTTTATGGAAACTTTGACATATTTTTTTTTTCAGGATTCTTTGATGTATAGAAAGTTCAAAAGAACAGCATTCAGTTAAAATAGAAAACTTATACCATTATACATTTATTTACTGTCCCTTTTGACCAATTTAAAGCATCGTTGCTGAATAAAAGCATTCATTTATTTCAAAACCAAAAATCCTCTTAGGTGGGACTGGCAAAAATCACTTAATCTTAAATGAGAGACACAAATGTTTGATATGTATAAAGCTAGTTTTCATGTAATTTTGTGATGTGTATATAATAGTTCAATAAATATGCCTAATTGTTCTCACAACAAAAACATATGATTTGTGGTTATAATGGTTTACGAATGATCACACTGTACCATATTTTGGGACAGTGACTTTTGCAGCTATTTGCATGATCTCAGTCAGTTTAGTTTCTGTCTTGACCAGTAGAGAGTGGATGGGATTACTTTACATATAGTCAGGGTCTTTTCTATGTAAAATCTATCCAAAATTTCACTTGTCATCTGTTTATCTTGTCTTTGTTGTCCCAGACAGTCACTGTTTAGGACACTTACAAACAGCCTTATAATGCATTGTGAATCCATAGAGAATCAACCAGGCTTACCCTGGAGCGGTCGACTTAAAACGGCCTTTCCTCTAAACACTTCCAGCGGAACTGTAATCTTATTTAAGCTGTTGTTGCAAGCCAGTACTTGACCCATATATGAGAACTGTGTTTTGTCATATGTCTCTATGTACAGGCAGTGTAGTGATGCCAGAGATTAATGTTTGACAGAGATCATCCTAACACGAGGTTTTGGACAATGAAAGTATCTAGCATTAAAGCCCATATGATAGGTATACATAGTCTCATTCCATGTTAAGATATGCCATGTCAAACAGCTGCCAAATTGCCATTTGATATACACTATACTTGTGAGTAAATAAGAAAATACTATTTCAGTATTTGTACTGCAGAATTATAGTTTAATTTAGTGTGTTATTAGCAATTTCTTTGTAATTGTTTTTGAAATGTACTAGCAATTTATGAGTAAAAATAGTTTTTCAGTGATATTTTTTCAGATATTTTTTTTCAGCTGAAAAAGGAATTATTTTAAGCTATACAGGTCCTTCTCAAAAAATTAGCATATTGTGATAAAGTTCGTTATTTTCTGTAATGTACTGATAAACATTAGACTTTCATATATTTTAGATTCATTACAACACAACTGAAGTAGTTCAAGCCTTTTATTGTTTTAATATTGATGATTTTGGCATACAGCTCATGAAAACCCAAAATTCCTATCTCAAAAAATTAGCATATCATGAAAAGGTTCTCTAAACGAGCTATTAACCTAATCATCTGAATCAACTAATTAACTCTAAACACCTGCAAAAGATTCCTGAGGCTTTTAAAAACTCCCAGCCTGGTTCATTACTCAAAACCGCAATCATGGGTAAGACTGCCGACCTGACTGCTGTCCAGAAGGCCATCATTGACACCCTCAAGCAAGAGGGTAAGACACAGAAAGAAATTTCTGAACGAATAGGCTGTTCCCAGAGTGCTGTATCAAGGCACCTCAGTGGGAAGTCTGTGGGAAGGAAAAAGTGTGGCAGAAAACGCAGCACAACGAGAAGAGGTGACCGGACCCTGAGGAGGATTTGTGGAGAAGGACCGATTCCAGACCTTGGGGGACCTGCGGAAGCAGTGGACTGAGTCTGGAGTAGAAACATCCAGAGCCACCGTGTACAGGCGTGTGCAGGAAATGGGCTACAGGTGCCGCATTCCCCAGGTCAAGCCACTTTTGAACCAGAAACAGCGGCAGAAGCGCCTGACCTGGGCTACAGAGAAGCAGCACTGGACTGTTGCTCAGTGGTCCAAAGTACTTTTTTCAGATGAAAGCAAATTTTGCATGTCATTCGGAAATCAAGGTGCCAGAGTCTGGAGGAAGACTGGGGAGAGGGAAATGCCAAAATGCCAAAATGCCTGAAGTCCAGTGTCAAGTACCCACAGTCAGTGATGCTGGTGTTGGTCCACTGTGTTTTATCAAGGGCAGGGTCAATGCAGCTAGCTATCAGGAGATTTTGGAGCACTTCATGCTTCCATCTGCTGAAAAGCTTTATGGAGATGAAGATTTCATTTTTCAGCACGACCTGGCACCTGCTCACAGTGCCAAAACCACTGGTAAATGGTTTACTGACCATGGTATTACTGTGCTCAATTGGCCTGCCAACTCTCCTGACCTGAACCCCATAGAGAATCTGTGGGATATTGTGAAGAGAAAGTTGAGAGACGCAAGACCCAACACTCTGGATGAGCTTAAGGCCGCTATCGAAGCATCCTGGGCCTCCATAACACCTCAGCAGTGCCACAGGCTGATTGCCTCCATGCCACGCCGCATTGAAGCAGTCATTTCTGCAAAAGGATTCCCGACCAAGTATTGAGTGCATAACTGAACATAATTATTTGAAGGTTGACTTTTTTTGTATTAAAAATACTTTTCTTTTATTGGTCGGATGAAATATGCTAATTTTTTGAGATAGGAATTTTGGGTTTTCATGAGCTGTATTCCAAAATCATCAATATTAAAACAATAAAAGGCTTGAACTACTTCAGTTGTGTTGTAATGAATCTAAAATATATGAAAGTCTAATGTTTATCAGTACATTACAGAAAATAATGAACTTTATCACAATATGCTAATTTTTTGAGAAGGACCTGTATTTAAATAATTTATTTAAAAAAATAAAAACTGCTGTAAATGTGTCACACATTTACTTATTTGATTAGTGACCTAAAAATAATGCAGAATATTTTTTTTAATTGTTTTAAATGTTTTAAAATGTTAAAAATCCTAAAATTGTGTTTATTTTTAGGTAAATTTACTACCGATTTCTGTGTAAAAAATGTTTCAGAGTAAACCCTAAAAGTTTTTTTTTATTTTTTTTTTAATGTAAATTATTCAAAATAATTTCTTACATTTTTTTTAAAAACTGCTGTAAATGTCGCATCGTTACAAATTTACTTGTTTGATTAGTGACCTGGAAATAATGTAGAATATTAACTACTTCTTAATTGCTTCAAAGTAAATCTTACACATTTTTTTTTATTATTGTAGGGAAAATCCTCTGCTTAAAAGCGGCCTATTTAAAATTTAATTATTCAAAAAATGTAAAAAAAAAATCAAAACTGCTGTAAATGTCACATGGGTGTGACAAAGTTACTTGTTTGATTAGTCACCTAAAATAATGCAGAATATACTTTTTTTTAATTGTTTAAAATATAAAAAATCCTAAAATGTGTTTGTTGTCACTTTAATGTCACTAGCAATTTCTGAGTAAATATTTTTTTAATTAAATAATTGAAATTATAAAGAATAATTCATTCTCTAAAAATTATAAACTGTTGTAAATATCACATTTATCACAAATTTACTTTGATTTAGGGAAAATTCTCTGCTTAATTTTTTTTTTAAATTATAAACATAATGTTTTAAAAATTTAAAAACTGCTGTAAATGTCACATCAGTGTCACAAATTTACTTAATTGATTAGTGACCTAGAAAAAAATGCAGAATCTTAAATAAGAATCTTCTTAAGTGTTTAAAATGTTTTAAAATGTTCAAAACCCTAAAATAGTGTTTATTTTCAGGTTTAAATTAGATTTTGGAATCACAGGTTTTCTCAGACTTTTGGACCCTACAGAAAGTGTCCAAATTCAATTTAGAAAACTGTATTTTGCCCATGACTGTATATGAAAAAATATCGGCACCCTTGGTAAATATGATCAAAGAAGGCTGTGAAAATTAATCTGCATTGTTAATCCTTTTGATCTTTTATTTAAAAAAAAAAATCACAAATATCTAACCTTTCATTGGATAATAAGAATTTAAAATGGGGGGAAATATCATTATGAAATAAATGTTTTTCTCTAATACACATTGGCCACAATTAACAGCACCCTTTTATTCAATACATTTTGAAACCGCCATTTGCCAGTTTAACAGCTCAAAATGTTCTCCTATAATGCCTGATGAGGTTAGAGAACACCTGACAAGAGATCAGAGACCATTCCTTCATCCAGAATCACTCCAGATCCTTTAGATTCACAGCTCCATGACGGTGCTTCTTGTCTTCAGTTCACCTCACTCATTTTCTACAGGGTTCAGGTCAGAGGACTGGAATGGCCATAGCAGAAGCTCAGTTTTGTGCTCAGTGACCCATTTTTGTGTTGTTTTTGAGGTTTGTGTTTGGATTATTGTACGGTTGGAAGATCCAAACATGGCCCATTATAAGATTTCTAACAGAATCAGTCACTTATTGATTTTTTATCTGTTGGTATTTGATAGAATCCATGATGCCATGCGTCTGAACAAGATGTCCAGAACCTCCAGCAGAAATATAGGCCCACAACATCAAACATACAGCAGTATATTTCATTGTACACATGGGGTACTTTTTATCCCTGTGTTCACCAAACCCATCTTGAGTGTTTGCTGCTAAAAGCTCATTTTTTAGTTTCATCTGACCATAGAAGCCAGTCCCATTTGAAGTTCCAGTCGTGTCTGATAACTGAATATGCTGGAGTTTGTTTTTGGATGAGCTAGGATAATTTTTCTTGAAACCCTCCCAAACAACATGTGGTGATGTATGTTTTCTGACCCCAAGACTCAACCTTTCTCTACAATTCTCCAGCTGTGGTCCTTGGAGAGTCTTTAGCCACTCAAACTCTCCTTCTCACCGTGCATTAAGACGATATAGACACGTCCTCTTCCAGGCAGTTTTGTAACATTTTATGTTGATTGGAAATTCTTAATTATTGCCCTGATGGTGGAAATGGGAATTTTCACTGCTCTAGCTCTTTTCTTAAAGCCACTTCACTAATTTGTGAAGCTCAATTATCTTTTGCTGCACATCAGAAATATATTATTTGTTTTTTTCTCATTGTGATGGATGATTAAGGGAACTTGGGCTTTGTTTTCCCTCCTATTTATATTTCTGTGAAACAGGAAGCCGTGGCTGGATAATTTCATGTTCATAATCACCCTGGAGTGCTCAAAATTGTGAATATGAATGGGAATATACTTCAGAGATATTTTACTCATAAGAATTTCTAGGGGTGCCAATAATTGTGTCCAACGTGTATTTGAGAAAAACATTTATTTCATAAATTCTTATTATCCAATGAAAGGTTAGATTTTTGTGAATTTTTTAAATAAAAGATCAAAAGGATTAACAATGCAGATTAATTTTCACAGCCTTCTTTGATCATATTTACCAAGGGTGCCGATATTTCTGGCCATGACTGCATATGAAGAGAGAATCATTTTTATCAGGCTGCTATGTTTAAGTTCAGACATTTTACTCTAATGGGAAAGTATAGGTCCTTTTCGATGCAATTAAAGTGAAATAACTGAACAGAAATATAGGGGCCTGATAGAAATGTTCAATTTAGAGGAAAATTTCAGACGGCATTTAGAGGCTTTTGCATCTGAACTCTTCATATCAAGCTTAGAAAAAATGTGTTGCGGCACTTATAAACAAAAAAAAAATACTATAATTTGTACATTCAAACCTACATTTTGCAAATATATTATTTCAGCTATGTGCTAAACCTAATGTGCACACCCACTCTTTTGTGAGCATTGATGTGTGAATGATGATTTTCTGACAGTAGTTTTGGATAATTCATTCTATAGTGTCTCTTGTGTGCACACAGCTACGTTTCATGTTACTGTATCGTATTCATACGGATTCTCTGTTTTCATGTTCATGCTAATAGTGTTTATCCAGCTTTCATCAAATTGATTTAAACAAAGAGCGGAAGACAGATTGGAGGCTCTTATTAGGGCTGATGAATTGCCCCCCACAGCAGCAGAAGCTGCAAATGTTATTCAGAGTGAATAATGCTGCACTATTGTGCCATTTTTCTCGCAGATAAATCTCCTCAGTCTTCACTCCAACATTTCACATAATCGATCCCTGCTGTTTTTAATTACAAAACACACTTTTGTTTTGATCAGGAGCAAACATTACTATTAGCTGTCACGGATGTGTGCGACATAACTGATTGTGTAGATTCTTCAGTGTTAAGTGAGTCTCAGCTGTTTATGTATGTTATGTTTCCGTTCACTCATTTTATCAGGCTTTGGAAGCGTTTTGTATCACTAAAGTTATTTACATACTTCATACTGTCTAGAAGTTAAATAATCTTGACAGAGCAAGAGGGCAAACGCGAGAGAAAGCTTTACCGTCTCCTGCTGATGACAGACAAAAGTCTTTCATTCGAGGTTGTTTGAGTGCTGCCATTTAGCCGGTCATCAGACTGAAAAGTCCAATTGCACATGTTGAATCTGAAAAGAGCTCCTCATCTTTGATTTCAGCCTTCCACAACTTCTGAAGCTGAGTGCAGACTGCTAGACACCTTGCTTGTCACCTTTTTATGTTCTAAAGGAAGAGTTAACCCAAATATTCTGTTAATATTTACTCGCCCTCATGTCATTTTAAGCCCTTTCTTTATTTTGTAGAACTCAAAAGATTAATTTTTGTAGAATATCCTGGACATTTTTTCAGTATAATGACAGTGAATAAGAACTAAGGATGTCAAGCTCCAAAATGACAAAAAACCCCATCATAAAAGTATTATTAAAGTAGTGAAGTTATATATAGTAGCTTTATTTGAGGAACATATTGAAATTTATATCAGTATTCAATGAAAAACTCTATAATCGTGACAAATCATTGACTTATCAAAACAAGCCATAAATTGTTTGATACACAAGCCATAAAGTATTTTCAGATATATCGTTTGAAAATAAATATAATTTTGCATAAATGCATTAATAATGTTTGCATAAATATATTTTTGATACATTTTAGTTACTCATAATTCTGCATATACTATATATATATATATATATATATATATATATATATATATATATATATATATATATATATATATATATATGATGGATGGATGGATGGATAGATAGTAATTTTGTATATCTCAGTATATTTTCCAAAATATATTTTAAAATATATGCTTTGCCTACACCTGAAATTTATGTAATATTAGAATTTATAAATCTGTTTTCTTGCCCCTTAAATTACATTTGGTAATTTACTTTAGTTTTTGAAGGTTTAAATTAAATTTCTTAAATTTTAAATTAAATTGAATGAAAATTGCTTCAGAGTAAATCTTAAACTATTCTTTTTCAGTGTAGGGAAAGTTCTCGGTTTAAAAGGTTTTTAATTATAAAAATGTAAAACTGCTGTTTTGCTTACTTATTTGATTAATGCAGCATCTTAAATAAGAATCTTCTTATTTTGAACAAATTAAATTGTTTAAAATGTTGAAAAAATTCAAAACCATAAAATATTGTTAATTTCCCGGTTTAAAGTAGATTTTGGAATCACACGTTTTCTCAGACTTTATATTGCTTAATACTAATACTAATAATATTTTTTATTGTATCTTATTTGAAGTCTTTAAATGTGTGTGTGTGGGTTAGGGTTAGGATTAGGGTTGACCTTCTCTTTTGAATTTAGAATACACTTGAACACTTTAAGCTAAAAAGCTAAGATAAGTTAAGATAACTTTGTGTCTTTCTATTTTTATTATTGTTCCCTACTCAACTAGCTTTCACTATCACAATTTACCAGTCCTATCATGTTTGTCCTAATCTGAGTGCTATATCATATATTCTCAGAAAACATTTCAGAGAAGAGGTGATGAAATAGCCAAGTCTTACTTAATGAGATACCCTGTGAAACAAAGTTGTCTGGTTCCAGTCTTCAGAGACTCTTTCAATTTGTATGGAAAATTTTCACCTCTGAATGAATGTATTGTAGGTCCATTTACTCAGCCGCTGTTTCTTCTAATCATTTGGCACACATTAATCATGTCTGTGTCTCCTGGGTCTTGCTCATATCTAGTCATTTTGCTGTCTAGTGTCTCTGAGCACAGTACAGCATGTGCTTTGGGCTAAAGCAACAGTACCCAGTCTGGTCAGCTCAGCCCCAGTCAGCCTAGCATGGCCCATTGAACACACTTTTGGGGTTTTGTTTTCCACAGCAATTTTATTTCACTCTTCTATCACTTTTTCTTTCCCACAGAACATCTCAGTTTCCTTTTTTTTTCTCCCTCTCTCTCAAGCTGAGAAAGTTCTTGATGCTTCAGGCCTCTGAGAATTTGCTATGTGGACATACTATCTGCTTTTCTCTGCCAGAAGCGAAAATGTGTTTTTCATGCTACTTTGTACCAACAGATAAACCACTATCCATAGTAAAGCTAGACTTTATTCTTTTTCGAATAATTTCATAGACCATGTACAGTTATGCACAGTTATGACCCCCATTATAAGGACACTATGTGCCTCTGGACTGTTTCAAAGTTTATTTAAATATGTCTCTGTTTTACAAGATAAAATGCAGAAGGGCAGTGTTGTTGTGTTTTTTTCTTGCAGTTTATTTAGTCGTGACTAAAATGATTTTATATTGTCATGTCATATTCATTATTTTTTTTATAAGAATTATGATTTTTCATTCTTTAATTTAAGTTTGATGCTAAATCTCCAAACCTTATGTCAAAAATGGCAACATTGTATGGGAGATTGATTTGTTTTTGTCAAAAAAACTAATGTGATTTATGACGTCCAAAGCTTTCCTCACCTGAGAACCACATGACTGCATGAGTATCTGGTTCAAAATGAACGAAAGAAAGAAAGAAAAAAAGAGAAATAATTGCAGACCACAATGTACACCGTGTTAAAAAGCAATTTTACGATACCGTTGAGAGGAACGCCTGCATGATTTGCAAAGCTTTGTTTAATTTTCAGTTCTTTCTGAGACTTTTTCTACAGGTTACATTGTTATGCCTGCAGTTGGCAGCAAGTGACTGTCGTTATGAGAGTCACTGAATCATTCAATCAGCCAATTTATTCAAAAATACCGATTCATTCAGGAATGGAACAAGTGAGTGAGTCATTGAATTGTTCACTCACCAATTCAATTAAACGGTGTAAAATGTACACTGTAAATTTTTTTTTTTGTAAATGTTAATACAACAAAGATAATTTGTGTATGTTTTACAAGAAAATACTATTTCAGTTTCACTACATTTACTACTACCATTTTGTTTTATATACTGTAATTATCTGTGAAATTTACTGGCAATTTCTAAGTGAAAATTGTTTTTATGCAAAATTTATTAAGGTGACAATTCAGTTCAGTGGTCAAAATATCTTTAAAATCTCAATTGTCTATCAATCAAATCTATCAGTTAAAACAAATGGGAATATATATATATATATATATATATATATATACACAGTATAATTTTTTTTAATTGTTGTGGGTTATTTTTGACATTTTCTAATTTTATTTCATATTTTTATTTTGACAAACTAGCTCTTTCTACATTTTTTTCCTTTTTTTCTAAAAAGTGCATTAATATCATGCAGTGTTCTTTTTTGTAATTTGTCCTGAGTTCTAATTTCGTACCATAACATGGAAATGTGAGTTGGTATGACAATAAAAGTTCCTTGAATCCTTGAATCCTTAATATTTTTGTTAACCATATGTTTTAATTTGTAGTTTAATTGTCAACATTGTCATATCATCTTTATTCGATTTTGTACCCAACAAAATAAAAAAAACCCTTCATCATTAACTGCAGAAGGCTGATACTGTTTGTATCTTGCTCCAAGTGCAAAACTCAGTTCAGCGAAGTGTAGTTTAGCTGACTGAGTGTGTACGTGGGAGTTTTCATGCTCTGTTTTAATTGGAGAGCCACTCACTAAGCACCTGATCCCTGCAGTAAGTTATGCAAACAGCTATCCACGAATCCATAATGCTGTCGGTCTTCGGTTTGAATTTTCTCTAAGGCTTAGCAGAAGTCCAAATCATCTGTGAAGTGTTGTCCGACCATGTAAAATGTGTTATTTACAAGCAGAAATGGGGTTTGTGATTATTTTTTTCAGATCCCACAAAGGCTTATTTTGGAGATTTGCTGCCCGCTCCGTACCATCAAATTCAGTGTTTACTTAATGGTTGCCCATTCTGCTTTGTCATATCTGCCAGAATGATGAACAGTCCCTTGCACATATATGAGCGACCGTAGGCATTATGTTGAGAAATAGCGGTCGCCCGCATATGAGTGCAATAGACTATAATGAGCAAAGAGATGGCTGCCGAGCCAAAAATGATCCAGTTTTTGATGAATATAAAGCATTTTATTGCACAGTAGAATGGATTCTGCCTTTTATTAGGCACAATTTTCATTTTGGCAAAAACATTTTTCCAGAGAAATTTATTGGCAATGGTAGGAGATGCAGGGAAGACAAATGGCCTGGACAGTAAAGACAACATGTAATTTATGGGAACATTGCCTGGATCAAAATTATATGTCATGAATATGATGAAACATATTCCCAGTAATGGAGATTCATATAAGATTGTGAATTTGTAGGCTACTGCTGTTCTTCTTGATAAAAGCTTCCTTTCAGGTCTGCGTGACCTTTTTACTTCAAATTTCTGACCGCAGTCCTCTATTCATGACAATTGAATGATTGCAGTGAATGATCTCTTTTAGTCATCCACTGTTTCTGTAGAGTCTTTGCTTTGATTTCCTTTTGAATCCGCGCTGTTATGCATGGGTTATCCTGAATCATAGATCAACTTAATTCTTTCAGAGAAAAGCGAGTATAAAAATAAGCATGTAATGACACAGAATAGCTATTTTCTGTGTGCAGTGGTGCATTTAAGTGCTTCAGGTCTCCGTTAATCTGTGTCACATAGGTTTCATACTCTTAGATGAATTAATATATATGCACCTGAGTTTCTGAAATGACCTCAGTGATTTCTTGATCTCGTCTTCAAACAATATCCCTGCATTAATCCCTGTTGTTTACCAATGCAGGTGCTTGGGTGCACGTGCTTAGCCTTGGCGATTAGTCCAAAAATAGCAAACCAACAGTGTCCCCAAACTCCACTTCATTATTCTCCACTGATCGTGTTGTCATGTGGGAGATGGTTGTCACGGTGGCGTGAAGGTAAACAAGTTAAAGTGACAGAAAATCAAAGCATCCTTGAGTTTCTCAACCATGTGTCTAAATAAGATAGAGCTTTGCTTCTGAATAACTTACAGAGCCTTTGAAAATACAAGGACCGTAAACCAATTGTCTTATTTTGCTGTATTACAAACCCTCATTCTATTGAATTACAATCAAAACACTGGCTAAATATGACTTGTGTATAGAATTTTTATGTAAGAAAATATTCTTGACAAAATCAATTCTGTTCCAGTTCGGGATGTGGAAAACAATATAACTGACTAGTGGTTTGTCTGAATGACTAGTTGACTGAATAATTGGTCTTAAAGGGATAATTCACCCAATACAGTCGTAGCTCTTCCAAGCTTTATAATGGCAGTGAATGGGGTTTGAGATTTTGAACCCCAAAAAAGTGCATCCATCCATCATAAAAAGTGGGGTTTATAAAGGCCTTATGAAGTGAAGTGATGCGTTTGTGTAAGAAAAATATTAATATTTAAAACTTTATAAACCGTAACCTCTAGCTTCCGTTAACTGTCGTACGCACATTCATGAAAGAGTGGCATTCTAGAGCTGTGTGGAGTACTGTATATGATGGATAGATGCACTTTTTTGGGCTTTAAAATCTCGACACCCATTCACTGCCATTATAAAGCTTTGAAAAGCCAGGACATTTTTAAATATAACTCCGATGTTATTCATCTGAAAGAAGAAAGTCATATACACCTTCGATGGTTTGAGAGTAAATAAAACATGGGGTAATTTCCATTTTTGGGTGAACTATCCCTTTAAGGACTGGGGGGAAAACCTGGCAATATCAATTGAGAATTTCCAGACCTGGTAAAAAATGATACAGTCCCAAAGGTTTCAGTAGCAGAACTTGTTTATTAATAAAAAAGCTTCAATACTAAGGCCCCGTCCACACGGAGGTGCGTATAGCTGTATACACAAAATTTTTGTATCATATAGGCATTTCGTCCAGACGGATCTGGCGTTTTAGGGGAGTGAAACCGCAATTTTTTTTCTTAAACAGGGCCCTAGAGTAGATAAATCTGAAAATGACACCTTTGCGTTTTCGTGTGTACAGCCAATCCGTATATTTTGTGAGACGATGATGTCATCACCCCATGCCTCGACCCTAGCCAGACACCGCTACATCACGCAACAGCAACAACAACATGAACAAACACTGAACGATTGTCTTTTTATTAACTAACATTAACACAGATTAATAAATGTATTGTTCCATGCTCGTTTGAATACCGCGCACAAAGTTTATGCGCATAGTCCAAATCTTCTTCTCCGTTTTTAGTGTGTCTCTGTGGCAGTTTACAGTTACAGCACCACATACTGTTCTGGCATGTAAACGACATCGTTTTGTGTCAGTTTCGTATGTACGCAGATATTTCTTGAGACGACGGGAACAAAAAGATTGGATAGGGAAAGCTCTGGCTTTGTGTGGATGTAACCTAAATCGCTACATTCTATTTTTTAACAAGAGGGTAAAAATTGCTGTTTTTCAAGTAACTAAACTTACATTGTTATTGTTTGAATGAATGAAAATGTAGTTAAGTAGAAACGTTTGACAATATTTTTTGTATCATTTGTAGAGCTTTAATGTTCGCTTTAATGTCTCGCAAAACATTTGCATTTTATATATAATGTATTTTTTCATACAAATGAATTGACATCACACTGTTAACATACAAATTAATTTTCAGCCACATAAAATATCAAAACAAAAATATATAAATGTAAGAGAACCAATGTTTGACCATTGTGATCCAAATCCAACATTAATATTTTTCTAACTAAATCTTTGCAGACATTGCATGTGGTTCATTATTATGCATTCTGTCAAAGTTTAGACATGCTTCCATGCATTTAATTTCTTTTGGAGAAATGGCTCCATTTGTTTCCGCCCTCCCAGTGCTATGCAGAGTGCTTGATATGGTTGACGGCTGCACCTTCACTTCCTCCTAAGCTACTGAACTCTTTAGCTCCTTCAAAGTGATTGTTGGCCTCTCTGTGGCATCTCTCACAAACCTCCTTCTGGTTCGGTTGGAGGGCTTTGACAGATGACCTTTTCTAGATGGTTTCTGGGTGGTTTGCTGTAGCTTCCACTTGATAATTGACAATTCAACCAACAGTGTTCACTGGAACTGGCGAAATCCTGTGTGTGTCCCATCCTCCGGTTATTCATGCGTGGAATGTGCATCTCTAAAAAAACTCTTGAATCGAGGTGGCATGTTTGTTTGCTTGATTATTCACTTGTTTATATTTTATTGCGGCATAAAGAGCATCCAGATTGACAGTTCTGTGCAAAACATAGTGTTTCCTGGGCTGTATTTGTCCCTAGGCAGTTTTGTGGATTGCATAGCTTTTCTACTGTATGAGAGCCCCATAATGGAAGCAGTGGATAAAAGAAAAAAATTCCATAGGCAAGCAACCGTACATGATTAAAAAAAATGAAATCGCCCATTAGAGAGATGGGATGAGAGTATGGTTGTTATTCGGCTTATAGTCTCAGACGGCACACCCACAGACTGTTCACAGACCGTCTGATGCATCTTGTGCACAAAAATAACTAGAACTGCCTGTAGTCGGCAGTTGCAGTCTGATTGGCTGACTTCTATTCAGTTTCAGAAGCACAAAGGAAATGAAAGCAGAGTGGTGTTCACAAGTTCCCAGATTTCTATGCTTCTGAGAAAGATCTAGTGACTGGAACGTTTAAGAGGTTTGTGGCATTGAATCTTTGGACTGACAAGAAAAAAAGTATTTATCTTTTAATCCACTCTAACTCTGCTTGACACATTAATGAGAGAAACAGCACTGGCCATTTCATGAACAAATCACTCAGATCTTCACAGTTCCCAAAGAATGATCTGAATCTTTCTGAATGATTCTTTTACAAAATCCAGACTGAATGAAGTGGAAGATTATAAGTGAATAATAACTTGAATTTGGTCTGTCTGTCCTTGTATTGCTATGGGCCATAAAAAGGACAAAATATGAAGTTTGCATCGTTTTGTTTTGAACCTGAAAGCTACAGTTCCCAATGTAACTGCATAGAAAACATATGATATTCAAACTTTCTTCTTTTTGGAAGAAAGTAGCTCAAATGGCTTTTGAAAGACATTAATAACACAACATGTACATTTAAAGAATCATTGTGGGACTTTTGCTGTTATTTACTGTTGGATGTACACTACAATTCAAAAGTTTGAGGTCAGTAAGATTTTCTTTCTTTTTTTATCCACTTTCATTCAGCAAAGATGCATTAAACTGATCAAAAAAGAAATTTATAATGTTACAAAAGATTTCTATTTAAAATCAATGCTGTTCTTTAGAACTTTCTATTCATTAAAAAAATCCCGAAAAATGTATCAATGATTTCCACAAAAAATATTAAGCAGAGCACAACAGTTCATTTAAATTGTAAACATATTTCACAGTATTCTTTGACAAAATAAATGCAGCCCTAGAGAGCAAGGGACTAAAAATTGTTTGCTGTAATTAAACATTATTAGTATTTTGTGAATAAAACCAAAAGGTCTGGTACTTAAACTTGAAAAATGAGCTGAAAAACTTCTAATCTTAATATTTAATTACTGTAGATTTTACGTTTGCATATGGAGGTTTTTAGTAACCGAATAATCCCCGCTGCCACTGCTTCACTTTAAGATGAGGAAACTTGACCTACATATTGTTTCAACATTATTTTGCAGCTATTTTGGTAATGTACTAGTAGTATGTGCAGAGCTCAGGCAGGCGGTTAGACCTGCTTCAAATCTGACATTTTAACTAATGTTCTTCTCGAAAGGTTAGAGTGACCTACATGCTCCATGTGGAGTTTTCTCTCTCCCCTTCTCTTTCTCCTTGCACCTGAATGAAACGTTGCCTTAAGTGTTAGAACGCATGAAATGAGAAGTGTTAATTATTCAGACGTTAAATTAAGCAACTGACGTTAAAGAAGATACCTTGACGTTAATAACAACAGCGTCATTCTACAGTATAATTAGCCCTATAGAGAGAATATATGAACTGTATTACCTAACTTTCTTTTCCTGATACCGAACGGGGATGTGGCGGCTCTGATAACCCAAATGTTTGTGAGTCATCAGCACCTGCTGAATGTCACCTGAATTCCATTTCCTCCCGCAGCTCTCAGATCTGTTGGCCGCAGTAACAGGGAAAACGGCATGGGTGCTCTGCTGGACCGAATTTGTGCAAGAGGAATAAGTAAATAGAATGTTATGCTAATGCTATAAGCCAAGAATGTCTCTCTCTACCCCTCCTGCGCTATGCTGGACACTGGTTCTTGCTGGCAGTGTTATCATCCATGCAGATCTTTGAAAGGCTAGGCTTCGGATTAGCCCTATGCTGACACAGCTTGACCTTGTTGGGTTGTGTGTATGTGCATCTCTTTGATACGTGAAAGTGTGTGGATCTGTGTGTGTGTGTCAGCAGTGTTTTCTCCTATAGGAGGTAGGGAAGGCAATGCTGTTCAAAAACTAAATTCAGAAAAGGTAATAGAAAGTAGTAATAATAATAATAATAATAATCTTCTTCTTCTTCTTCTTCTTCTTCTTCTTCTTCTTCTTCTTCTTCTTCTTCTTCTTCTTCTTCTTCTTCTTCTTCTTCTTCTTCTTCTTCTTCTTCAAAAACTTTGGTTGGACTTTTAATATATTATATTTGCTTGTTAATAGTGTAAGGTAAATGTCTTTAAGCTGGAATTTACATTGGACTAAAAAAAAAAAGGCCATAGAGGGGACTTTGCCTCCTCATTTCACAACTTGATCGCACGCTACTGGTGTGTGTCACTTTGGCGTATGTCATTAACTCCATATTACATTTCTGGACTTGGGTGGGAGCCCATGGATATTTTATTAAAGAGCGTCCGTGCATGGGAAATGAGCTGGCGCTACACTGTGATTACTTGCTGCCGGGGCAACGGTGTGTTTCACTTTCAGAATGCCCCACATAGTGTAATCTGTGATTAACTGGGTAGAAGTTTCACTTTCCTTGAAGCAGTTGTTGTCACGAAGCAAATAAATAAATTAAATGATGCCTACACCTGAGACACATCAGCCTGCAGTGGGAGTGGAATCTAAACCAGGCACCGACATCATACTTTTCCTCATACTTGTTTTACAGGCAAAGTAAAACTGAGGGTTTACCAGCTTTAATGGGATAGTTCACCCACAAATCTAAATTCTGTCATACTCACCCTCATATCATTCCGTATGAAAAAAAAATAGCACTAAATAGAACTATAAAAAAACAAAAAAGCACAAAATTACTAAACTTAAAATTAAAACTGAAAATATAAAAGCTAATACAAAAATTAATAAATACTATAATAGTATATTAACAATTCTAAAATGACACTGGAATATAAAACATTTTGAAAGATTCTCTAATAAAGTGAAGTGATCCGCAAACTCATATCGAATGGGATCAGATCCACATACAGTGTATCTCATGTCATGACACACTGGAAACATTTTGCCCTTATTATGACATATATATATATATATATATATATAGTCATAATAAGACTTGTCCCAGAAAAGCGTTAATGTAAAGCCCTGATATCTCATATGTTGTAAAACTCAGACAAAAGCTTTATCAGAATGCAAACAGAAGTTTGGATGTGATTGCAGTAATGATGGCCTTAGCAACCGTCCGTCCAGATAATAAATCAAATCATAGCATCCTCTACAGCTCTGTCCCAAAACAGCTTGGCAATCATGTCGAGAGGAGCCCATTTTCTTGTTTGGAAACTGGTACTCACAGTGTCAGGATATTCCCAAACAACATCACTTGCTCATCAGTCTTGCAGATTCATTCTTCATGGTTTCTCAAAATCAGCAGAAATTGCTTTGTGTGTGTGTGTGTGTGTGTGTGTGTGTGTGTATGTTTTTAGTGATTCTCTTATAGCTTTAATGTGTGTTCCTGATTCTTGTGCCTTTGCAGATGACCTATATTTTAGGTGACTTGAATTTGCACCAAATTCATTTTCTATACGATGTTTGAGTTACAATTCTTAGCATATCAACCTAACGTATGTGGTTTATGCAGATGGGATTGTGAGCTTTGTAGTTATTAATAAAGTGGCAGTGTTTATTGTCTATAAGTTGGTGTTACAGAAGGTAATTTATGCTTCATGAAACTCATTAAAATGAATAAAATAATACACTGCTGGTAAAAATTGGGGTCAGTTGCTTGCTTTAAAGAAAATAATACTTTTATTCAGCAAGGACATTAAATTGATCAACAGTGAGACATTCATAATTTTACAAAATATTTCTATTCCAAATAAATGCTTTTCTTTTGAAAAATTACCGTTTCCATAAAAATATAAAGCAGCACAATTACAATTACTAATTAATAATTAGAAATGTTTCTTGAGCAGCAAATCAGCATATTAGAATGATTCTGAAGACTGGAGTAATGGCTTTTTATTAAAATTCAGCTTCGCATCACACAAATAAATCACATTTTAAAATGTATTCAAATAGAAAATGGTCGTTTTAAATCGTAATAAAATTTCACAATATTAGGTTTTTTTTCAGTTTTTTTTTATGAAATAAATTCAGACTAATTGAGCATATAAGTTATCTTAGAGCCCCATTTCACTTTTTGTAGACCTACTGTCGCTGAATTTTGTTTTTCTTCATCTAGACTTCTCTGAAAGGAGTTTTCTACAAATATTTGCATTGGAAACTGATTATTATAATTAGTTTTCAAGTCATGCAGTAATGTGCAGTGTATTTAGTCTGTGTATTCTGTTTGTTCAGTTCTGTTTGAGCTTACAGTTCAGAACCATCTATGATCTAAAAATGCAAGTTACGGTATAGTGTTGATTCTCTCCGTCTCTGCCCTCTCTCGGTGTAGAGTGAGTATGATTGCAGTGACTTATAAGTAATCAGATAACCTTCTCCGCTAGCAGCTGGTGGTTTGTGCATCACAGCAGACACAGATTTTATTAGAGAGGTGAAACGTCAGACAGTGGAGCCTCCAAGGTGGCTCACATCATCTTACTGGCACATGAAAAGGTCAGCCATCTCTCTGACTGAGCTGCATTGTCTTTTGATAAGCCAATATCATAAACACAGACATTCCTACATGCTTACAGGGTCATGGTAACATTCAGTGGTTTCGGGCCTCATAATTGATTTCTCTTGATTCATATCCCTTTTTATATTTTGATGGTTACATTTACACTTGACACATGCATAATAGCTGTGCTTCTTAAACCCTTTTGTGCACAGAACAGCTACACTTTGAAAAAGTTGCATTCAAAATTGATTTTTGCCGATATGCCGAAAATGTTAAAATTATTAGTTTTCAAGTTATATCTTCAAGGCATATCGACATAATTTTTTCAAACCTGCCGATGTTTAGATTTTAAGCCTTTATCGGCCGATTCCGATAACGTCCATTCATCATAAGTTCTCCATGTGGCTCCTGGGGTTATTTAAGGCCTTCTGAAGTAAATCGATGTGTTTGTGTAAAAACAATATCCATATTTAAAACTTTATAAACCCTAATCTCTAGCTTCCACTAACTGTCGTATGCATGTACTTGAGAGAGTTGTGTTCTAGCGGATGCCATGGGATGTAGGCAATTCAGTCATAACAACGCTTTTGGCTTGTTTCAGCCTGCTAGCAATTTTAGCAGTGTTTTTCCTCAGAGAATCCTCTAAAATTATCTACTGGGATTAAAGTGCTCTATTAGACGTTATATATGGCACGAATCAATCCTGATCAAACTGCAGAATTTTTGTAAACACTATTTACGTCTGGTTCTTAATGAAGTGGCTAAATTTACCTGGCTTTGTTTCCACTGAAGAGTCCTTGTGTGTGTACGTATAATTTTGACTGTTTGTAGAGTACATTGTGTCCTGATTCATAATTAAACAATCCACTCCAGAGACGGAAGGTTTGTTCATTAATCAGCCTTTGAATTTTCAGTATGCAATCAGAGAGCTCACAGAGATACTGTCCGCCTGTAGCTCCTGCTGTCGATTGAGCTGCACTAAGTGATGGAGAAAGAGGGAGGCTGATTGCAAATTCATTTATGTCAGTCATAGTTAGGCTTGATGACTTTGGCCATGGTTGCATAAAGTGAAAATTGGGTAAGAGTAGTGTGTTTATTTGGGGATAATACCATGAAAAGAACTAAATGCCATGGTCAGAATTAGCATTTATATAAAGCTATTACACACTCAAGTTGCATTTACTTACCCGTGTCAACCTTTAAAAAATAATCAGTGGGTGCCTATTTAGATTGTAAATAGAAAATCAGCAGCATTTTAGGAAAAAATGCCAGTCAATTCTACTGAATGGTGTTCGGATGAACTTAAAGAAAAATTGGCACCAGCTTCACTGGCATGATTTCAGAAATACTTGCAATGTGACAAAACAAACTACCTACATCTGATTTTTTGATCTAAAATGCCTTTGAGAATGAGAGAATGAGATCTAGGACTAGTTCAGTTTGCAAACACTCTGGCTGTGTTCAGGCTTTGTGAGCCAAGCGTGGGAAATCTTCTATTCAATGCCTTAGAAGTTCCTGTTCTGAATAGTTTGTTTGACTTTTTTTCATATTGTTGTGAAACCGAAAGATAGGGAAGTACACAATAAAATATATTGTAGCATTGGCTACATGGTCAAAACCTTGATACAGAGGAACGTTTTATTACTCAGGAGACATAACAAAGTTCATAGTTAAGTTTCAAGTAATGCAATTATGACGTTGGTCTGAGAGGTTTTATAAATATAAATAGAAACAAAAAAAGCTACACTGTAAAAAACAGAAATTAAATTGTAAATGTTTTTTTTTTTACAAGAAAATATTATATAAGTCTTTCTGCTTATGTTTAATTCATTGTTACTTGTCGTTTCTTTTTATTATTTATGAAATTTTGCAATTTCTGAGTAAAACGTAAAGCACTTAATTTCTAGTGATTATCGTCAATTTGATTTATCAGATACTATTTAAACTAAACTGATCTAGACAATGACATCTCTGAACTCAATAATGAAATGCCTTAACTGAAAATTGAGTGTTTAATCTTATTTTTATACATTACTGACACTCTATCCCCCAATTTGATACTGTTAAGTGCTTTGACACAATCTGTATAGTTAAAAGTGCTATTTAAATAAAGGTGACTTGACTTGTAAATCCTACACCATTTTTTTGGTACAAAAACACTTAGTTCAAGTGTTCAAGTGCAATCAGTTCAAGTAAAATGGTTAGGGTAGTTAACCTAACAGCCAGTGCATTTACACTGAAAAAAGGGTAGGATTTAGTTCCAAGCAATTTTCACTTAGAATTTGCTAGTCAGTTTCACAAATAATTACGAATAAATGGCAAGTAACACTCTGAATTTGAAGTAGAAAGACTGATATATTTCTTTACTATTCTTAGACCTTTTTACCTAGGGTTCAGCTAAAAGTCTTTCATAAAAACTAAATGTTAGTGTGAGAAAGTTTGCTTCTTTAGTAGAAGGTCAAGAGGCAGCTGTATGTCATACTGTCGAAACGATTTATTTGAAATGGTTTCTTCTTGCCGGCTCTGCTTGACCTAAATAAAATTGAATTCCTCGACCAAAATCAATAAAAAGATGAGATTATAGATGGCTTACGCTGTACCAAAACATAAATAAAAATGAAAAGTATTGAATTGCCTTATACATGTCAGAGGGCGCATGTTTGAATAAGCAGCCTTGTCTATCACAACAGTCTGGCATCCCAAAAGTCCATGCAGCAAAGGCTTGCAAATCTCAAATCATCTTCATAACCACATTTGATAACAGACGGCATGTGTGCAGTGTTTCATTATTCCTGATTTTCCCATTTGCAACAATGTGGATGAAATGGAGCTATTTTGCGTGTAACCTTCTGGCTCGACACACATAGCAGGTATCAGGAGCACCAGGCGTGCGTACAGGAATTCGCCCAGATCAGTTATGTTGAGTGCCAAATTAAGCATTGTTCTTTTTCCACGCACTACATCAGTGGAGTAAACAAATTAATCTTGCCCATGAATATGAATCCCGACAGGAATACTCTGGCTGCCTGCAGCAGGATATGGAGGATCCCTTCTGTAAATTAATCCTCCAAACCTTAAAAGCATGCTGGGTCATATGTTTTTAAGTGTGCTTGGATGGCATTTCGCTCCTCAGCCCAACACAGAATGTAGGTGCTCAGAATGTCTTTTTGAAAACCAGAATCGAGGTACCATTAAAGTTCTATATTAAGATAATAAACGGTGGCACTGATCCAGGTGGACTCTTAAGCCTCAGTAAATATCCATCGTAAAATGTTCAGCTACATTAGAAGAGTCGTCCTCCATTCTATAACACATGATGTTTTATTATGCAAATAAATCAGAGATATTGAACAGATGTGGATGGTCCCGCTGAGAAAAGGCCATTCAAACCTCATTTGTTAATTATGGAACTGCTGGGTTATTGATTGGGCAAAGCTATGATTTTTCTCCATGCATTTTGGGGAGAGAACTGAGTCTGTTGTTGGGCAGTGTGAGATAATATACACAAGTGTCAGGGGAAATGGATTGAAATAAGTGTGTGTGTGTGTGTGTGTTTGTGGATTTTTTTTTTTTTAGTAGAGATTGTGCACATTCTCTCACACTCTCTCTTTTCCGTTGACCTTGAAAGGCTGTCAGGGGAATGTGAGTGTTTAATCTGTGAAAGTCCCAGACGTTGCTGGGAGGAATGTTTCTGACAGAATTTTAGGCCTTTATTTCTTTAAATAGTACGCAGGGGGCAAACTCAGACAAATGGACATTAAAATGAGAGTGGCACTGAGATTTAGAGGTTCTTTCGTGTGTTTCATGGCTCAACATTCTGTTACATAAGAAAGTATATATATCAAGTATATGGAGTGTTTTATTGTCTAAAAATCCTTTTTATGGAAATGTTTTCAATATTGTATGCAAGCTGGTAGATGTTGTCAATAATGCCTGGTATAATTTTTGTGGAATTGTCTTCATTTTCTTTTCTTTTAAAGTTAACTTCTACTTTTTCATTATATGTTTATATACATTCCTTATTTAATTTAAGATTTATAAATATATATTACATTATATAAAGATCTTTTTTTTTACATCCAGAGTTTTTGATGATTATTTTGTGTCCGAAATGTTGCAAATTTCAGTAATAACTATGTTTCTGTCTGTAACAGATCTTCAGAAGATGCTGGCTTGTATTCAAGAAGGCGTCCAGTAAAGGACCACGGCGGTTAGAGAAATATCCAGATGAAAAAGCTGCTTACTTCAGAAGCTTTCACAAGGTAATTGAGATTTCCATGCTTTATTTAAATTTTTCCATGTTTTATTCAATTTATCCTGATTAATAACTTCCTTTTGATCATTCTTACAAATTAGTAAAATTAAGGCACATAGGGTCCATTCTGTTTAACATGCATCCTCGGTTCATTCTAGGCTCAAGGATAGCTCTATTCATTAAATGCGTAATTTATTTGCACAGTGCCCCTCATGAGAAGTTCCTCTGACAGTGTGAGCTCTGGCTCAAGGGTTCATGCCGTGAAAGAAACTCTGAGTCTAATTATTTAGTTACCAGGGGTCGTAGGTTTTCTGGAGCGAGCGCTGTGTGATACTTTTGGAGCTGATAGTAGCTCAGGTTAAAGGTGTAAACGTGAGCATGTCTGTTTATTTGTGTTGTGGCAGATGCTAATATGATGTGCTCTCTGTGGATTGTTGGTCAGAGGCTTGTATCTGACATTGGCATCGCTCCAATGAAAGTCACTGCGATAAAGGATTTGATCAGATGGTCTTATCAGCATAGAGTAGCTCTATCTCACCCGCGCTGAAATTGCTTGCAGGGGTTTGGGAGTTCCCCAGGTGGTTGACACATGGAGTACAAAAATTATAGATTTATTATAGATTGATTTTTAGAAATAAATTATAGATTAAAACTGTAGCGTCCTTTTTTTAAGAAAAAAAGCGGAATTTTCAGCAGCCATTACTCCAGTCTTCAGTTTTAGATGATTTTCCTTCAGAACATTGTAATATGATGATTTGATGCTCAAGAAACATTTCTTGCTTAATAATTTTGTGGAAATCATAATACATTAATATATATTAATATACATTCATTTCAAAGGAACATCGTTTTTATTTATAAATTTAAATATTTTGTTACATATTTTTTCTTTTTGATCGTTTTAATGCATCATAAAGCAGTATTTAATTCCCTTAAAAAGTCTTAGTGCTTTAACTATATATAACATCTTGGGTAACCCTGGTTCCCTGAAGGGAACGAGACGCTGCGTCGAAAGCGCTAGGGAAACGCCTTCAGCGTGACCGCGCTCTGAACCAGAGTGTAATCTGTCCAATGGATGGGCGAGACGTCATAGGCGGGTGACGTCATTTCTGAGGAAATTATTTGAAATATTTAGATCATTTTATTCTCCTGAAGCAGGTTCCATTAGCATCTAGTATCAACAGAAAAAATAAAATGGCTACTACATGAACTCCGTTTGTTTTGTGAAAGAAATGCCAAATGTGTCAACACCGTCAGATGTCACCACATCAAGATTTTGTGTTCCAATAATATATCAAAATACTTAAATGTGACTCTTGAATAAAAGCTTTATAAACAATAACATGCTCACTGCCTGTTGTGGTTGTTTTAACACAGTAATTGTTTGATTCAATGTATTTGATAGTTAAAAATACTACAAATTCAGGTTTTCGTCACCACCGTCAGATGCGTCAACTCCGTCAGTTCGGTCACCTCCGTCAGATGACTATTTTGATAATATTTCATTATGATATTTTATATTTGTTGTGGAATTGTTGGTCGTATGTGAAAGTGTAATCTGTTTGCTAACATGAGAATGTGTTTTGAAATGTTAAAAACGTCTCGGTTACTGATGTAACCCTCGTTCCCTGAAGGAGGGAACGGGAGACGTAACGTCGACGTGACGACGTAATTGGGATCACTTCAGAGAGCCCTATCCACTTCGAGTATCTACAGAACAAGCCAATGAACGTTGGCGTGCGTGAACGCGTCACGCGCCCCCGCCCCGCCGCGCGGGTATAAACAGGAAGCGGGCGCACGCACACATTGTTTTTCGCTGAGGAGCCGAGATTTGTGACGGCCATGCAGCGATGGTCAGCAACAGTGGCGACGGGACGTTACGTCTCCCGTTCCCTCCTTCAGGGAACGAGGGTTACATCAGTAACCGAGACGTTCCCTTTCAGTCGCTCACGTTCGACGTAACGTCGACGTGACGACGTAATTGGGATCCCATGGAAAACGCCACGGTTGCTGCCACATCCAGCGCCCTACGCAGGACTCTCAGCCCCCCAACTGCTGGGGCGGAAGACCTGCGTAGAGGGGGTTCAACTGCTGTTCCATTACACCCCACACAGTGAACTCTTAATAACACTGGGAAAGCGTCCCTTCCCAGGGGAAAGGACGCTGCGGAGCCACATCCTGCCCGAAGGGAGGTAACGTGTGGAGAATACACATATGGACTGACCGAGGGGGCAGTGCAACATATGGAATGTCACTGGGGTGGCTCCACCCGAAGGGGGAGACACACCAGACAGTGACGGCAGAGCAGACTCTGCCAAGGGAAGACACGGGCTCACCACAGGGAGCTGGTCGTGGAAGAATACACATATGGGATCGCCGCAGGGAGCGCACATATGGAACCCAGCCTAGCACAAGTTACACAAGCATACGAGCACTAGGCCTGGCGTCGGACGCTCCGCAACGTCCGACTGCCGAGGGGGTGCGGAGGAACTCACAGGGTTCGCCAAGTGGGGAACTCGACTGGAGTAAAAAGCGCACGTATCCATTCCTAGGAAGGGAGTGGCGCAGCAAGCCGACACTAAGCGGGAGCTTCGGTGTTACCGGCTAGAAGAAGCGAGCACACAGGAAGACCCGCTCAACACGTAAGCTATAAAACCTAGCGAACGTGTTAGGTGTCGCCCAGCCCGCAGCTCTACAGATGTCTGTCAGCGAGGCGCCGTGTGCCAGCGCCCAGGAAGAAGCGACACCCCTAGTGGAGTGGGCTTTCAACCCAGGCGGGCAGGGCACGCCTTGGACTTCGTAAGCCAAGGCGATGGCATCCACTACCCAGTGGGCCATCCCCTGCTTGTAGACAGCCTTCCCCTTCTGCTGGCCTCCGTAACAGATGAAGAGCTGATCTGAGGTCCTGAGGCTTTGCGTTCTTTCCACGTACAGACGCAGAGCGCGAACGGGAAAGAGAAAAGCCAGGGCTGGGTCTGCCTCCTCCGAAGGCAGCGCTTGCAGGTTCACTACCTGGTCCCGGAAGGGAGTGGTGGGAACCTTGGGCACGTATCCGGGCCGGGGTCTCAGGATGACGTGAGAGTTATCCAGGCCGAACTCTAGGCACGATTCGTCGACCGAAAATGCATGCAGGTCCCCTACCCTCTTGATAGAGGCCAATGCAACCAGGAGTACTGTCTTACAGGACAGAATTTTTAACTCAGCTGACTGCAGAGGCTCAAAGGGTGGTCTCTGAAGTGCCGAAAGGACCAGAGACAAATCCCAAGAGGGTATAGAGAGTGGGCGAGGAGGATTCAGTCTCCTCGCTCCCCTCAGGAACCTGACGATCAGGTCGTGCTTCCCAAAAGACTTACCATCAACCGCATCGTGATGTGCAGCAATAGCGGCAACATACACTTTAAGGGTGGAGGGAGACAGCCTTCGCTCCAGCCCATCTTGCAGGAAGGAAAGCACGGCTCTGATCGAGCAAGATCGGGGGTTCTCCTCGTGAGAGGAGCACCAGTCAACGAACAGGTTCCACTTCAACGCATAGAGGCGCCTCGTAGAGGGGGCTCTAGCGGAAGTGATGGTGTCAACTACCGCAGGGGGTAGGTCACCTAGAACCTCCGCGTCCCGTCCAGGGGCCAGACATGGAGTTTCCAGAGGTCTGGGCGCGGGTGCAGGGTGCCCCGTCTCTGAGAGAGCATCTCAGAGGAATGGGCCAGGGAGGGGCTGTCGCGAGGAGCACTAGTTCCGGGAACCAGGTCCGGTTGGGCCAATACGGCGCAACTAGCAAGACCTGCTCCTCGTCCTCCCTGACTTTGCACAAGGCCTGTGCAAGAAGGCTCACTGGGGGGAACGCATACTTGCGTAGGCCCCGGGGCCAGCTGTGTGCCAGAGCATCCGTGCCGAGGGTCCCCTCGGTCAGAGAATAGAACAACTGGCAATGAGACGTGTCCGGGGTGGCAAACAGATCTACCTGTGCGGTCCCGAAGCGCCTGAACATCAGCTGGACCACCTGGGGATGGAGTCGCCATTCTCCCGGTAGCACCTGCTGCCGTGAGAGCTCGTCGGCTGCACGGTTGAGCAGGCCCGGAATAAAAACGGCACGAAGCGACCTCAGATGCTTCTGACTCCAGAGGAGGAGATGGCGGGCGAGTTGTGACATGCGGCGGGAGCGTAGACCACCTTGGCGGTTGATGTACGCAACGGTCGCAGTGCTGTCCAAACGGACTAGTACGTGCTTGCCTAGTAGCAGCGGTTGAAGCGGCTCAGCGCAAGACGTACTGCTAACAACTCGAGGCAGTTGAAGTGCCAATGCAGTTGAGGTCCCGTCCACAGACCTGAAGCTGCATGCCCGTCGAACGTGGTCCCCCAGCCGGTGGCAGAGGCATCCGTGGAGACCACAGAGTGCCTGGACACTTGTTCCAGGGGAACCTACCCGCAGGAACGAAGGGTCCGACCACAAGCTGAGAGTTTGGCGACAGTGCGGAGTCACTTGAACCCGGCACGAGCCGCTCTGCCACGCCCACCTCGGGACTCGATCGTGGAGCCAGTGTTGGAGCGGCCTCATATGAAGCAATCCGAGCGGCATAACCGCGGCTACAGATGCCATATGCCCCAGGAGCCTCTGAAAGAGTTTCAGTGGTGCCGCTGTTCTGCGTCTGAGCGTGCTCACGCAGCTCAACACTGACTGGACACGGGCCTCGGTGAGGCGCACTGTCATGTTGACCGAGTCCAACTCCATACCGAGAAAAGAGAACCTCTGCCCGGGGGTGAGTTTGCTCTTTTCCCAGTTGACCCGAAGCCCTATGTGGCTGAGGTGGCTAAGCACCATGTCCCTGTATTCGCACAACTGCTCTCTCGACTGGGCTAGAATAAGCCAGTCGTCGAGGTAGTTGAGAATGCGAACACCCCGCTCGCACATGGGAGCAATGGCCGCCTCCGCGACTTTCGTGAAGACGCGGGGCGACAGGGCCAGCCCGAAGGGGGTCGATCGCTGCAACCAATCCTGGGGACGGATGCATTTGAAAATGCGTTTCTGCATAAGCATCTTGAACGGTAGCCTGTGAAGGGACCGGTTCAGGACGCGCAGGTCCAAGATTGGCCGTAACCCACCACCTTTCCTGGGTACAATGAAGTACGGGCTGTAGAAGCCGGTCTTCATATCGGCTGGAGGGACCGGCTCGATCGCGTCTTTCGCCAGTAGGACTGCGATCTCTCCCCTGAGCACAGGGGCACTGTCTGCCAGAACACGGGTGAACAGAATGCCCCTGAAAGCAGGGGGGCGCCGGGCGAACTGAACGCATAGCCGAGTCTGATGGTACGGATGAGCCAGCGAGACGGGCTGGGAAGCGCTAACCACGCTCCCAGAGACCGAGCAAGCGGGACCAAGGGCACCACAGACGTACCCGGGGTGGGGCAGCGCGGCGGAATGCAGGGACCCGACTCGGACGGCACAGCGGCCCGAAGTGGGGTCTGAGTGTGTGGTGCAGCACATACCTGTTTCCGTCGAAGGGCAGAGAGAGTGTGCGGAGGTGTCAGTGCATCCAGGACACAGCCACTGCTGCCCGCTGGCGATGGAAGAGGGGCTCGGGAGTGACAAGGCATGGTGGCGTCGTTGACTGCCAAGCGCGCCCTCTTGGGGCCCAGAGGTTTCAGAAATTGCTCTTTCTTTGAAAATGTGGGTACCACTGACCCGTGGGTCAGTGGCGGAACAAAAGGAAAAGGAAACAAAAGATTCTCCACCCGGCCCTCCACCGGGGGAAGGAGTGGCGCCTTCGCCATCTCCTGAAGAGCAACTTGATCCACCTCTGGGCCGCCCGTCTCAGGGTCGTTTGCACCGTCGCTTGCCTCCTGGTTTGGCAGCGGCCTGGACGGGCGGGGTCGGCTTCCTACGGCTTGCTCCGCGCTGAGGCCTGGATGGTTGCTGCTGCTGGGGCTTAGCGGGAGCGGAGGACGCCGCAGAAGGCCGACCTCGGCGACGAGTAGACGGAGGATCTGCGGCCGGCGGACGGGTGGAAGCAGCAGCGGTCCGCCGGGGCAGGATGTGCCGGATGGCCTCCGTCTGCTTCTGTGCGGCCGAGAACTGCTGGGCAAAGCTCTCGACCGCGTCGCCGAACAACCCAACCTGGGAAAGAGGGGCATCCAGGAACCGATATTTATCGGCGTCCCTCATATCCGCCAGGTTGAGCCAAAGGTGGCGCTCCTGGACCACCAAGGTGGACATCGCCTGCCCTACTGAACGTGCAGTTTCCTTCGTCGCCCGGAGGGCGAGGTCGGTTGCCACACGGAGCTCCCGAAGGAGCTCTGGGTCAGGACCACCCTCGTTCATGTTCATGAGCGCCTGGGCCTGGTGAACCTGCAAGAGCGCCATGGCATGGAGGGCGGAAGCAGCCTGTCCACAGGCCTTGTAAGCCCTCGCCGTTAGACCGGACGAGAACCTACAGGCCCTGGACGGGAGGCGCGGATTACCCCGCCAAGAGGAAGCGGACGCCGGACACAGTTGCATCGCGACGGCCCACTCCACTGGAGGGATATCCACATACCCCTCAGCTGCCCCGCCGTCGAGGGTGGCGAGGGGGGAGGAGCCACTAGAACGGCTTCAGGCACTATACGGTGCCTTCCACGTCCTAGAGAGCTCCTTATGCACCTCCGGAAAGAAAGGTACCGGGGCGGCGTACTGAGAACCAGCACGGCCCGCCCCGAGAAACCAATCGTCCAACCAAGAAGGTTCGGGACGTGGTGGAGGGTTCCACACAAGCCCAACCTTCTCGGTGGCCCGGGAAAGCATAGCCGCCCATTCTGGATCCGGCTCGGACGCCACACGCCCCGAGGGGGGTAACGCAGCCGAGTCATCATCTCCAGAGGACTGAAGCTCCCCCTCCGATGCTGCGATCGACATCTGGTCGTCAGGAGGAGCCCCAAAGGAAACGGCCGGTCGTTCCGGAGAAGGACCAAGACGCTCGCTAAGGGACTCCAATGGCAGCAGCGCTTGTGAGGCATGAGGGGCCCGCGGAGGTTGACTCGACGGGGAAGCCCTCACGGTAATCCTCAGATCACCCTGGTCATGCACCGAAGTAGGTCTATACTGCGGGGCAGAATAAACACTAGATCGGGGCATAGGCGAGGGGACTGCACCTCCCTTGAGGTAAGCGAGTCTCGATCTAAGCGCTGAGATAGTCATATTCCCGCAATGGGAACACGAACTATCCACAAAAGCCGCCTCAGCGTGTTGAATGCCCAAACACGAGAGGCAACTACTGTGGCCATCTGCTGGCGCCAGGGAACGACTGCATCCAGAAACACACAAGCGGAATGACATCTTGAAAAAGACGCAGCGTCACGCTTGTGTTGCTCTTTTAGTGAAAACAGAAAAATAACTCTCTCAGTGCTGAGGCACCCAGGGGTAGCCGCGGTGTGAATGAACACACGGGGAACGCCCACCGAGCCGACACACACACACACAGACACAGAACAATAGTGCTGTGAAAACAGCAGTTGTGAGCTGCAATGCTCGCGGCCACCGCTGATCGCGCCGTCACACCAACACAGGAGAGTCCTCTTTTTGTTCTCAAGGCAATCTTGTAGAGTTCGGAAGTGAAAGCAAAAGCTCGGCTCCGAAGCGAAAAGCAATGTGTGCGTGCGCCCGCTTCCTGTTTATACCCGCGTGGCGGGGCGGGGGCGCGTGACGCGTTCACGCACGCCAACGTTCATTGGCTTGTTCTGTAGATACTCGAAGTGGATAGGGCTCTCTGAAGTGATCCCAATTACGTCGTCACGTCGACGTTACGTCGAACGTGAGCGACTGAAAGGGAACATCTTGAATGCTGTTAAAGATAAAGTTGAAATTATATTACACAGTCCAAGGTAAAAAAAAAAGCACATTTTGTTTAAAAAAAGAGAAAAGTTGGGAGGTTGCATCAAAGCATAGCTCAGTAGCTTAGTACATATAAGATACATAAATGTAGTTTCCTTTGTCTGAGTACAAAGTTTTATTTTTTTCAATTTTGCACCCCGTTTTGTCCCAGTTCTCAAGAATGACTGATATATATATATATATACATGCATACATGCATGCATACATACACAGTCATGGCCAAAATGCCGTTGATTGTGGCCAATGTGTATTAGAGAAAAACAATTATTTCATAATGATATTTCCCCCCATTTTAAATTGTTATTATCCAATGAAAGGATTGTTTGTTTTTAAAATTGTTTTTAAATAAAAGATCAAAAGGATTAACAATGCAGATTAATTTTCACAGCCGCCTTTGATCATATTTACCAAGGGTGCCAAATATTTTTGGCCATGACTGTGTATATATATAGTAGCTGTGCAATATGGCTGTGATTTGGCCGTCGGTAATCACAGCGTGCTGATATACAGCCATATCTCATGGCTATGAGTGTGATATTGCATTTATACAACAGTTTGATAGCACAAGTGTTTAAATAAAAATGAGACAAGAACGGAGGGCCTTTAAAAACCCTTTCTTACACCACAGATTCAAATCTCTGTTTGAGAGTTTAACAGCTGAGCCCACGCCTCTGTTACCAATGCTTCATTAAAAGCTCATTTTATTATGTAAAGTAGAGTATTATGAGACAGATTGCCTGAGTGAGTCTATTACCTGCATCCGATACCAGCATTCATTCTTCAGGTTGATCTTATATCCATAATCACAAAATCAGTTTGAATGTCCACTAATGAAAGCGATATCTTTGTTTTTGTCCTTTTAACACTCAAGGGGATTGCCCAAGACAGCGCAAGTCAATGCATTTGTCGGTTGCATCCCCATGGTTGCATCTTATAAGGCCATGTTTCAGTCCCTTTCAATATAAACGTCCTTGCAACTCACTCATAAAGACAGTCGTGATAATGTAACTTTCTCTGAAGATAAAATTATAACCACTAACAAACCCTTTCTCAATATCAAATACAGCATATTAGTTATTTTAAATATTATTTATTGAACAATTAATATATAAAAGAACAACAATAGCCATTATAAATCTATAATACGTTTTTACAATAGGAAATAAACACAAGCAAACAATGCAGTCAAAAGTGGAAAACCAGCACTCTAGTTAGTACAGGATTTAATTACATAAAAATAAAAATATATGAAACTTAACTTTGCCCTAAAGCCAAATCGATTTGCTCTGGAACAAGTAATAGATTAATAAGACCAAAGATTTCCCATTTACAGTAATATAACAAAAATTAATTATACCTTGTGTAACACCTTCTGCATAAGAGCCAGCAGAAAATTCCCAAAGGACTTGCTGAGATAAAGCTCTTATCAGGTACATGAGTGCTGTTGTCCTGGAGCTCACATCTCTAAAAATGTCTAAACAAATTGTCAAATAGGCACTATCTTTATATATAAATCACATATTTGAGGTCTAAACAACTACATTCTCAGCTAAAAATATCTAAAACTACATTCCGTGACACAATAACAATAATAATATTGTAAAATTATAATGGGTTGGCTCTTCCGCCATTGACGCTCACGGAGACAAAAGCTGCCAGTATACATGTACATCCGACAACAAGTAAAGTGATACAAACGGTGAAACGATTAGAGTGCTGATACTACTGGAATATCGCACAGCTGGAAAAGGCTCTCAGCCAGTCAGATTCAAGAATATATATCGGGGGAAAAAACAACTCTTCATATATATCCAAAGTTCTGTCATGAAATTTTAGATGGTGCAGTCCTATAGGTCTAACTCAATCTGGCATAATGACATCATCGCATGGCACAGCTGATTGGTTCCAATGAGCGCTGCTCAACATTCAAAAACTTGGCTAGTGCTTGCTTTAGCAGTTGCAGCATGCTTCAGAAACCCTCTACCTTCCCCAGCTCCACCTGTATAGATCTGCTAAAGGGTGATTCATGTATGCTAGACAGGTATATGGCGGTTATTTCATATGTGACCCGTCCTGGCAAAATGATTCAGAATGTGCATGGGCTAATTTTCAGCTACAGGCAAAAAAGTGAAAAATCTTGATAAATGTACACGCATGCATGGAATTATAATATAATCAAACATAATCTGTTATGTCTTAAATGAATGTTTGGGGAACTGTTGGGGGAAAACATTGGATGCGTAATATTATATCAGATCCATGCATTACAGTAATATATAGGCCGTCTTTCTCATTAATGTTAATCAAATAATAAAAGAAAAGAGGGAATCACTCGCTGTTCTTAATTGAACTACTATTGTAGTTTTAATAATCAGTCTATTTGTAATGAACACACTAAAGGGATTTTTATATTTTGATTGTTTTTCTTTGCTGTTTAGATGTAAAATGGAAAAGGTAATGCATTATTTGTTTCTTTCTTATATTTGATCTACTGCTTTTTTGCATTAGATCTTATTTATAATAACGAAGATGATAAAATTTGCTATATTGTGATTTATTAATATAGTAATTATTATTAAGAAAAGAACTGGGGGAAAAGATGCAACGTTGCTTTGTGATTTTGCTTTGGAACCTTCAGAAAACTTTAAATAAATTTTTCTCTAAATTTACTGTGCTGACTCTAACTTCAAACTAGGGATACCACTTTTTTCAGTACTAGCCCAATACCGATACTTTCATTTTTGGTTCTTCCCAATACAGAGTACCGATACCAATATTTTCATTGCATTTGTACAATTTTTAAATATTTGGGTACAGAAACCAAAATAGTATATATAATGTTAGTAGGTTAACTTCATTTATCAAATAGATACAGTCAAACCAAAATTTATTCAGACACCTTCAACATCTCTCACATTATCGTTTATTCGCTATAGTTTAGAAAATGGTAATAAAATATGACAAGAACTCAGAGTTAAACTGTGTCAGAACAAATTCAACTTTATAATGTCAGATAACTTTGATCGAAAGCTATGTGATGGATTACAATCAACCAAAAATTATTCATACAGCTGTTAGTATGACAATATTTACACAACTATCAATACTTTGCCGGGCCACCCCTTAATGACAGCCTGTAGTCTCCTGGGCATGCTGTCAACCAGGTTCATGCAAACCATAACTTCAATTTTTTCCCAGACTCGGTCTGAATAATTTTTGGTCCCAAATTTGTATAAATTTTACTGGTAGTCCACTGTATGAAGAATTTTTGGGTATGTCACAGTTTACTTTATTTTGCTATCCCCACTTACATAAATTAACTATAGTGTCCTGCACCCACTAGTAAAAAAAATAAAAAAAATAATTATATCTGGTCTCTGAATAATTTTTGTTTTGACTGTATATCCTTCAGTTTTCACAGTTAATTATGCCCATTAAAATGTATTTTACAAGTTTTTGTTACTTTCACTGTTCATTTTTTTTTTCTAATGCTATTAAATCTTAAATTTAATAGCATTAGAGCTGCTCCATTGCAGCAGCTTAGTACTGTAATCGCACGTTTTACTGTAGTAATGCAGGGAACCACTCGTTATAAATCTTTTAACTGTGATATTTTCAGAAATAGAAGTCACGTTTTTTTCATCTGAAATGTGCTGCGATTTATATTCCAGAGCCACTCATATAATGCAGAAACACTCATGAAGCAAGCAAAACGCGCAGCGCTCGCACGTATTTGTACTGGTGCAGAATGAGAGGGACAAGTACAGTACAGCCTAGCTCATTTCAAAGTTGTGTATGCTTAAGGTTGAAAATAAATGATGTTTATTAGTAAATGCCCCTACAAATTGTCTCATATTAACAATTTAGTTTTAATCCAAATGAAGCGTGCTAAGTGAGAGAACATCAATAAAGATCACAGAAAAGAAATGCGTGCTCTCTCCCTCCCTCCCTACTGTTAAGCAACTTGTGCATTGTTTTACTTGTTTTTGACCCATCCGACTGAACTACAAACTTTCCAGTGATGTCTGTGAGAGAGGCATATTCACTCGACAAGCTCGCGCATCTGCGCCGCCGTGCGCTCAATCCACTCAGCGTGCTTTGCTTATCAGCTTGCGCCCATCAGCTACACAGGAGTTAATACTAAATACTGTTTAACATTATATTCATTGCATACATATACTTCGTAGACATCCTTAATCTCTAATAACTCCATTCTACTGTTTGTTGTTCTGTTGTCTGTGTTTCTTTGTCTGAACATGGCACTTATCACATGCTTTGTGGTATCGGCGTTTACAGCAGCAGCATTTCTTACATGCTCACAGCAGAATGTTGTGGATGTATTGGCAGCAGCAAGTATCGGTACTTGCTCTGCCACAGCAGCAGTGTTGCAGATCTATTCAGCCTAGACCAAACACATTAACATTGCCATGTACATTACCATGCCAAACCCTCCAAGCGTTATTTATATATATATATATATATATATATATATATATATATATATATATATATATTGAAAGAAAAACAGGATAGGAAACCACATTTGTGCTCTGCATTTAACCCATCCAAGTGCACACACACAGCAGTAAGTAAATCTTGCAATATCAGAATTAGGTTTATAGCATCTAATTCTGAATTAAAATCCATTAAAGGGCATTTTGCAATTGCTTCAGGTTTCCGACCAGGAACCAGACCCTCTTTCATTGTGAATAATTTCAGGCATTACTTCCCTTTCCTGTCCTTAATCCCTTTGAAAATATTCCAATTAGGGCTCATTATCAGGCCGATGGCTGATGATCTTACGCGCTGAAATTGCAGAACATTCTAGAATAATGAGCACAGATGCGGCTGTAGATTAGGGTCGTGACACCGTGGTTTGATGTCGCTGCATTGTGGGAACGTGCCTTTATCAGCTCTAACAAGCCTTCTAATAAGATTACTTATTAGACATGAGGAGATGAGTGAATGTGGTACAAAGCAACATCCCGGCTTATCAGTATGTGTGATGAAGATGCTGTAACAGGCAGACTGTATTACATATACTCTGCTGGAGGTGCAACTGTCTGTGTGCTCTGATGTCTCTGCACTTGTTCAGATTTTTTTGCTTATGAAGTTTTGATTTTTAGTTCCAATGAGTGGGCTGATTTTCACATTATACATGAGCTGGATGTATACTCTACATAGTTGAAGTCCCAACTCGTTCATATTCCAATATGAATTCAAATAGAATTGTTAACATTCACCATCTTATACTATTTTGATACCATATGTGCTCAATGTGATAAGTTTATCATGGAAGTAATGTAATTAATTTTTTTAATCAACTGACAGGTATTTTATTAAATAATATTTGATCAGTCTGACCTTCGCATTAAACTGGAAGCTTTTTTACATTTACATTTATTCATTTAGCTGACGCTTTTATCCAAAGCGACTTACAATTGCTATATATGTCAGAGGTCGCATGCCTCTGGAGCAACTAGGGGGTTAAGTGTCTTGCTCAGGGACACATTGGTGTCTCACAGTGGATTCGAACCCGGGTCTCTCACACCAAAGGCATGTGTCTTATCCACTGCGCCATCACCACCCCAGCTTGTAAGACAGTGACTATGTACCATCTAGGCCTGTTTGTCTTGTTATGCGTTAAGATTTAAAATAAATCTTATAAAAACGTTAAAAATTAACAAAAACTTTTTCACAGTAGTTTATAGTTGTTGCTGTCATTTAACTTTTATTTGCAGCAACATAATCTTCAGTTTTTGAATTATTTGTGATCAAGCATTACTGTTTGACAGCCACTGCCAAATAACAGAGAGAATAAATAAATAAAATGCAAACTGATATGATTTAAAACAATATTCTGTTTGTTTCTTTGCTTTTTTAAATGGATATTATGAATATCTGCAGCTAGTGCACACTGCACAGCATTTGTAGACAAAAATTTTTTAACAAAGTTTTAACAAAGTAGTGTTTAGGTGTGCAATTCATCTTCAATTTAATGTTCAATATCAATAAGAAATCATGAGAACTTGAGGATTAGGGTCAGCTTAATAGCATCACTTTACCTAACAGTGTTATTTTAGTATTATTTACTATTACAGTATTTATTACTATTACAGTATTTATTAATATTGTGAACAGTTTTTTAATACACTGCTCAAAAAATTAAAGGAACACTTTGAAAACACATCAGATCTTTACTCTATACTGATATGGACTGGGTAATGTGTTAGGAACGAAATGATACCACATCGTTTGATGGAAATTAAAATGATCTAACTTCAGAGGGCTGAATTCAAGAACGCCCCAGAAATTAAAGTGAAAAAATGATGCAGCAGGCCAGTCCATTTTGCTGAAATTTCATTGCAGCAACTTAAAATGGTACTTGTATGGCCCCCATGTGCTTGTATGCATGCCTGACAGCGTTGGGGCATGCTCCTAAAGAGACAATGGATGGTGTCCTGGGGTATTTCCTCCCAGATCTGGACCAGGGCATCACTGAGCTCCTGGACAATCTGAGGCCAGTATTATTTGTATAGCGCTTTTAACAATGCAAATTGTGTCAAAGCAGCTTTACATCGGCTTGATATAAAGCTGGGTGGCTTTATATCAGCTTTACAGTATTTAGACGAGGAAATAGTTTATCTAAATAGTGTCAGCAGAACAGCAGACAAAATCAGCAGTTTAAATCTAGGCTAAAGCAGAATCAGATTGTGCAAAGGACTCATCTGGTTCCTGTGGTCTTGTCTCGATGGCCGTCTTGGAGACAGGGTTTTCACTGGGGATCAGTCTCTGGGGCTCATCTAGGTGTCGTGGCTGTAGAGGTCATCTCTAGGTGCTGATCCACCATCTGATCTGGATATAGTCTGGATCTGGATGGCTACGGTGACCTCGGAATAAGAAAGAAACAGACTAATATTTCCACTATGTCTATGGTGGTTATCGCCCTGATCAGACATGAAAATATGTTGTGGCACTGTCGTGCAGTCGTGCATAATATGATAGCAAATTTTAGGTTTTTTTTTTTTTTGCAAACATTTCTTTGAATAACATGACTGTAAATATGAACACACGATTGAATGTAACATAAAACAAATTATTACTTTTCATTAAAATCTTTATTAATGCCAATAATGCTTACATTTATGTCTTTTTGTTCGCTCGGGCAGCCATGTTGCCGCTGTAGCCAGTTTATGCTGCGATAATTCATACCCCTTTGTTTGAAGTGTGGTCCCGAAAAATCTTCATTTGAAGGGCTATTTGGCCCTTCCCCTTACCCCTACCCCTCCAATCAATAGGAAATCGGAAAGGGGAAGGGCTAATGCCAAGTTCACGCTGCACAATTTTATCTCCGATTTTCACTCGCCGACAGGTTTTGCGAAATCGCAGACAAATGCCCGAAATCGGAGGCAAATAGGTGCTCATTCACGTCAGTGACAATCACACAGTGTGAATTATCAAAGATGCGATCTGAAAGAATCGCAAAAAGTTTGGCATGCTAAATATTTGGACCTGTCAGCTAAAATCTTGCTGTGTCAAATTAGTTCTGATATATAAGCAAATTCCCATGTACAAACAACATGCCTACATTTTTGCATTAGAATGTACAGAACAGGTAGACTACATGAAGATATCTATCTATCTATCTATCAATCTATCTATCTATCTATCTATCTATCTATCTATCTATCTATCTATCTATCTATCTATCTATCTATCTATCTATCATCTAATCTATCTATCATCTAATCTATAAATGTATATTATATATATAAAAATTAAACATAAAAGGGGGCTAGGATTTTTTCTGTAAATAATATTCTTCTATAAAGTACAAAGCATTTATTGCATTTTTCTCTTTAATCACTTTGAGGGCTTTTATAGGCTATAAGAAATAAACTCATTATAGAATGCACAAAAGTTGGTTTCACTTTCAAGTACTTAGATTTGTGTATATACAATTTTCCCAGCAGGAGTATGTTGTTAAGTCATCTTTGTTAATTATTGTGTGTTCGGGGAGGACTTATAGATCATAATATCAGCGTGATCTTGCGTTATTTCCTTATCACTTCTCATGTGCGTTTGGCTGTAGTTTGCGGACCAGACAGAGTTGTCGGCGATTCTTCCTATTGTAAAGTCATGCAGTGTGTAACCTCCTGTCACTGAGCCATCGTGCAATGTGAACACAGCAGCGGCTTAATGCTACCCCAGATAGTCGTGCAGTGTGAAAACAACGGTGATCCGATGACTTTGAAAATCATGCAGTGCGAACTCGGCATAAGGTGTAGAAATGGGATTGGGCCTTGGGCTGCCTGTGCAACCTCTGTAGGGTCCAGGTATCGCCTCGTGCTACTAGTAGTGACACTGACCCAACCAAATGCAAAACTAGTGGAAAAACAGTCAGAAAAGATGAGTTGGGGAAAAAAATGTCAGTGGCCTCAACCTGTAAAACCATTCCTGTTTTGGGAGGTCATCTCATTGTTACCCATCTAGTGCACCTGTTGTTAAATTCATTAACACCAAAGCAGCTGAAACTGATTAACAACCCCCTCTGCTACTTAACTGACCAGATCAATATCCTAGGAGTTTAATTGACTTGATGCTATACTCTGATTAAAAAGTGTTCCTTTTAAAAACAATTAAGTGTTCTTTAATTGTTTTTGAGCAGTGTATTTTCAGTTTTCATTTTACATTTTGTTTTAGGCCATGTCCACACATTCATGGGTATTTTTATAAACAGAGATTTTCCTTCTTTCGTTTAAAAAAAAAATCTCCACATGAAAACGCAAAAGCATGCTATGAAGCATTGTCAAGAGTATGCCAAACCAACAGGTGGTGAGAGAATCTCAACCATAAAGCCATGTTTGCCAATCAGAAGCCTGAAAAAGTTTCCTGTAGGTGGAGATAACAGCGCATACTGACGTCACAAGCCAAAATCTCTGGTTTCGCTGTCTACACGATTACACTGCAACTGGAGTTTTTGAAAATCTTCGCCCTGGCAGGAGTTTTCAAAAATGTTCAGTTTCAGTGACCTGGTGCTGCGTTTGCATGTGGACGAATGGCCAAACCGCGAAGAAAAAAACTGCGGTTTTGAAAATACGCATGTGTGTGTGGACAGGGCCTAAGTTTTAGTACTTCTATGTGCTTTTGTCATTTTTTTGTATTTTTGTATTTACATTTAGCTTTATTTTTATTTCAGTTTTAGTTTTTGCAATTTAAGAACAGTACTTCAAAAAAAATTTAAATTTTGCCTGAAATTCATAAGTTTGTTAGTTTGTTTAAGCTTTTCATCTAATATTTGTATTTTATTTAAGCTTTGTTTCAATTACTGAAAACTCTTTTTTTAATAGTTTTACTTAATAAAAGCACTGCTTCTTAAATGTTCTTTTAGACTAGTCTCAGCTTCAGATGTCATGCCCATGGACTGACTTCCTGGCCAGAATGAACTGCGGTATGGACCAGACTGTTTGATGTCTAGTCAAAGGTCTGGCTATGTGAGACTAGCACATTGCTGACAGTTGAGATGTTTTCAGAAGATGCTTCCTCACACCCATCAGTGCGTCATTCATTCACTACGACACACCCGAGCTTGAGAAGTTCTTTCAAAGCCTTGAGCAAAGCCTTCATCAGATTCATAATCCTTGAACCCACCCTCTGCACAACACAAACACATTCAGGGCGCTTTCACACTAGCACTTTTGGTGCACACCCGGGTTCAATTGATGTCAGAGTTCGGTTTGTTTGGATGATGTGAACGCTGTCATCCGACCTCGGGTGCGCACCTGCGAGTCCGCTTAAAAAGGGTGGTCTGGGGTTCGGTTCAAGTGAACTCTGGTACGGTTCGCTGCTGATGTGGACTCAATCGTACCAAATCACGGAAGTGAACCGCTATATATTAATGACGCATTATTTGTTAAAAATGTGTGTTTGTATGTGCGTTTCACTCACTTTCCTGAGGAGTGTGACTCACGTGCTGCGAGCTGTAAGTCTCTTTTCTGTTCGCCTTCAGCCTTCTTTAGAATATTTGCAGTACATTCGTAAGACAGACTTTTAAATGCTTTATGCACTGAAGCTTTGTAAACAAAACGAACGGTTCAAAAACGTAAATATATAAGTGCAGAAAGCAATCTTATGCATTTTGCCACCTTCTCCTGCGCCATCGTTACTAAGCAACGGGGTAAACAGATGCTGGCTTGATGATGCAAACGAACCGCGGTTCGGACCCAAATAAAATATAAACGCAGTCCAGCGGGGGCAGGGGGAGTGGGGAGCAATCGAACTCTGGTTCGGACCAGGATAGTGAACCAAGTGTGAATGTACCCTCAAAGGCAAACACCTCCTCCCTGTTGCCACAGGCAATTCATACATCTCAAACCAAGAAATGCCATCGGCAAGACTGAGAGGTGAGGTTTAGTATCTCTCGTCTCGACTGCATTTGAACTATTTTAACAGAGCTCGAAGAAGTGTTGGTAAACTTTGTGCAACATTGTGTGACTCTAGAAGATGAAGTGAATTGTACCTGAAAAGTCTTTTATTTTTGTACTGTCAGTAAGCAGGTTGCTTTTCTCTGAGGTAATGTCACGGCTGTGGAAACATTTTGAATCATGGATGAAAGTATCTTGTTTAAATTCACGTCCCTTCTAGCTTAATTTATTAAAGCGCATGTGATCACAAAACAATATCAACGTTCATACATTCTAATTGCAGTACAGTGACAGCTTAGTCATATCCCTAATTATCCTATTATCCCGTACTGGATGAAATGATTTGCAAGTAAAACTGGGTAAAGAAAAATGTATAATTATCAGTGTAAAAACATACCAAAATGTACACAAAATATGAGTTTTAAGATTTATTTTAAGTTTCCAGTGCCCAACTGTTCTTTGGTGTTTGTCATTAGTGTGACAAGAGAGACAGTCAGCGTTAACTCTCATCTCCATTTCTCCCTAAAGCCAGACACTGCTGTAATTTCAAATCATTTCATTTTCAGATAACAGTAACTACATTACCTCAGTGTCATCCTCCTTTCTTCGTTTCCTCCTACTCTTGAGTTTGTTAATTTTGTCGTCTTCTTCTGCAGATAACTGAGCTCCACAACATTAAGAACATTACTCGAATGCCACGAGAGACCAAGAAACACGCAGTGGCAATTATTTTCTGCGATGAGACGTCAAAGACATTTGCCTGTGAGTCAGGTAAGCACTGTCTCCAACTCTGAGAAAGTCTTTGTTGTAGTGCTGGATTGTATCCAAAATGGCTTAATTTATTCTATATTTCAAGATGTGCAAGTATTGATTTTCACATATCAGGAAGATTAGTTTATTCTTTGATTTATTCCTTTTATACCTTGAACCTAAAGAAGGCGCTGCAAAGAGTTCAGGTTATTAAGGCTAGTAAGTGTTAGAAAAGCCCATTGGGATGCAGAGAATATATATTTTTTTAAATTGTGTCATAGAGAATGAATACAGCCAAAGGCAACAGGCGGATCAGCAGTTAGAAAACAAAACAACAAGAGAAAGGCTTAACACACAAACACACGTTTGAAATATGAATGAGATACTTTACTCACCATTAGCTTGGCAGCAGAAGGCGTCTGTTCCCATGTGTTTTCTTTCCTCTCACACTGTGAATCTTGTAGTGGAAAGATGGCAATGTCAAAACTGATCAAAGCGTTTTTGCAGGAAAAAAAAACTACACTCAGAAAACAAACATGAATAAGCACTAACTTGGTTGCGAAACAGTTGCAGTTTTAGGTGAGCATTAATATTCAGTTTTGGGATTTACTACATTTGTCATTTTACTGGACCAAATTAAGCATGATTAACCCTGATTAAGTTTAAAAATGTGTACCATTCTACCATTCAAAGGTTTTGGGGTCAGAATTTTCTTTGAAAGAAATACTTCTATATGGAGCAAGAACCGATGAACTAATTGGACTTGAACTGGTCAAAAGTGTAAGGACAGAAGTATTTCTTGTTCAAATAAATGCATGTCATATTCATCAAAGAATGTATCACAATTTCCACAAAAACATTAAGCAGCACAACTGCTTTCCACTTAATATAATAATAACTTTTTCCTGAACACCAAATCAGCATATTATGGTATCTGTAGTATCATGTGTCACTGAAGAAAATATATTAAAATAGAAAATAGTTATTATATTAATAAATTGTAATACAAATTTCACAATATTAGTTTTCACTGTATTTTTTATCAAATAAATGCAACCTTGGTGGGCACGAGTTTTATTTAAAAAATATAAAGAATTCTTATCAGACCCCAGATTTTGTGTAGCTTTTATGCTATTAAAAACACACATGGATATATATGAATGAATAATTGTAAATAGATAAATATCCTTCATCTGCTTTTGTGCATAATATTTCAGATCTAGAACCTGTATCTAGTTTAACCTGGCACTGACTGCACAGATAAAATGCTGAATCATGAGTTTTATAAGTCATTCACATCAGCATAAAACATCTCTATTTTATGTAAACAGCCTTATTTAAATATATTTATAATTTATAGTGAGCTGAATTTGCAAAACTCAGCACCGTTGAATGGAATTATATTGAAAAAGAGACACATATTGTATACAAAATTACTGTGATAGAAGTATTATTTACCAGGTTATGGAATTGAACGTAACCAGGCATACAATCATCGTTCAGTGTAGATGAGCAGCATTTCTACTTTTAAAGAGGCAATTCAAGTGTCTCGATTGCAGGGATAAGGCAATAAAAAATTATGTCAGACTACACTCTCAAAAATAAAGTTTCCAAAAGGGGTTTTTCACAGAACAGGGGTATCCAAACCTGTTCCTGGAGAGCCACTTCCTGCATCCCAATGTGCATACTATCCACCCTATCTGCCCTAAATATTGAAAATTACTACTATTACATAGAATTTAGGATGGATAGTATCCACATTGGGACGCAGGCACTGTCTTGAAGAGTTTAGCTCCAACCCCAATTAAACACACCTGAACTAGCTAATCAAAGTCTTCAGACTCACTAGAAACTACCAGGCAAGTGTTTTGGAGCTGACCGGAGTTTAAATCTGCAGGACATTGGCCCTTGAGGAGCAGGATTGGATACTGTTTTCATAGAAGAACCGTTTTGGATTCACAAAGAACATGTCAGTGAACAAACAAACAATCAAGCAAACAAAAAAATATATAACCTAAACTAATCTAAACAAGCCTTTTTACTCTTTAAAAAACCTTTAGTGTAAATAAAAGGTTGTATTGATATTTAAGCTTTTTCATGGAACCATAGATGCCAATAAAGAACCTGTATATTTAAGAGTGTAATCTCAAGACAATGCATAATAATTTGCACAAGATGGCAAAATCATTAGATATCAATGCGCCTTATAGGTGAGACTTTCCCCTATTATAGTTATGATAATAAAAAGGTTTATTAGAGTATCTACATCCTGCACAGTCTACAACATACAGCAGGATTTTGTGGATGTATTTGCACCATTACCTCACTTTCATAATTACTTTAGTGAATTGGCTGCTAACACAAGTCCAATAACAGCAGGTTTATTAATTTTTAGTGATGTCCACCCACAATAATGTGTGCAAAAATGGTCACAAACACATTATTAAAGCTCTTTTGACCATAAGAAGCACTGAATTTGTCCTTCGCCTTCAAATTTTCTGTCAGGCTAAATTCCCAGGTAGGAAACTAGAGGACAGAGAGGGAGGAAAGGGGAAGAGATGGAGGAGACGGGAAGGAGAGGCAGTGGAGTGGATGTGAACGGGGGGAGCGGGACGGTGGACCCGCTGGGATATCATTAGCACCTCTGGGGTCTTCCGCACTGCCAGGGGGAGGCGAGGAATGTTCTCCTGAATCCATTTACCACAATAACCTCCCCACCCCCAGCTCTCCTTCACTCCCTTCAGAGGCAGGATATTAATGGGAAATGGGTAGAGCGGGCATAGGGCATAAATCAAGAGCTGTGCGAGATATGGCCATACACTGAGGGTTTAAAAAGTATACATGCCTTGAGGCTGTTTAGGTGAAGAAGTCTTCAGCAGTATCTGTGACACATTCAAAGACTGTTCTGTGCTGGATTGACTTTGAGTCAGTGTGGACCTAGGGTGAATGTGTGTGTGTGTGTGTGTAAACTCTGCTTGTGGCTCTTTTAATTTTGGCACAGGTACATGTCCACGAGCTGCCCCCTATCGAACTTCCCCTTTCTCACAAACTCCGGCCATATGGAGCTTGTGTCCCTCACATGTCCGCCACATGTAGGAACTCGACCTCCCTTGATCCTTCACTTCCACTTCCTCACCTCCCTCTGAGTCTGTCGGGTTACGCCTGTACTGCTCTGACCCTTTTCTTCTCTCTCGCTTTCTCCCTCACTATTACAATAATCGTGAGGGTTGCGACTTATAGCTAATTTAAATTATTTATCTAAGATTTAACATTTTGTTAAACACTGTAAAATTTTATAGTAAAAACGGCAGCTGTGGTTGCCAGAGTTTTACCGTAAAGAATATGGTAGCAACATTTTAGGTTTTACCATTTAACTTAAATTAACATTTAAATACCGTAATTTCATTAACTGATATACCAACCTATTGAAGTACTGAAATCTGGAATCAAAGCCCATCACAAGCAGCTTTTAAATATTAACACATATCGGAGGTGCAAAGTGTTATTCACACAAACACTAAATGCCATCATGGTAACTGGAACTGAAATAATGCAATAAACATTAATTTAACAACATTAGATGTAACATGCAACCCTAATGTACAAAACTGATAAGAAAAATAAGTTACAAAAGAGTTATTTCAACAAAAACAACAACAAAAAACATCAAATTTGAAATGTAATGCAGGAGAATTCTGGGAATGTCAATTTACGGTTATTCACTGTAAATTATACGTTCTTTTTCCACTTCCAAAAACATTATACTACCGTAAAATGACTTGTAATGTCCAGTAGTTTTTCACTGTATATAGTTGGGGAACTTACCATTAACCATTTAAAAAGTTTTAAGTGTAGCATTTTTACAGTCTTTTACTTTTTGTTAATTTCATGGTTATGTTTTACAGTGAATGCTTCAAGCCATTTGTAGATTCAGTTTAATAATTAATATCTAATAATAACACTTTAACATTTTGCACCAAAAATTATCATCCCTAAAATAATATAAAAATAATATGCTGTTCAAAAGTTTGAGGTACAATTTGTTTTAAATCAATTAATTATTTTATTCAGCAAGGATCAGTGTTGGGCTAGTTACTCAAAGAATGTAATATATTACTCATTACTAGTTACTCCTTTCAGAAGTAATATTGCTACTTTACTTATTACTTTCTGACAACAGTAATTAGTTACACTACTAGTTACATTACTTTTTCTTCACGCCCCACAGAAGATGTAACTGTGTATCTTCCACTTAAAATTCTTCTAGAATGTAACTAACAACATATTTCTGCCTCATCATTTGATCAAAATCCACATTGGATCACAGTCAGAAGTTATTACAAACACTCAATAGTGATTGTTCGTGACATTCAAGTAGAAGTGTTGTATTAATCTCATTAATTGCCATGTGTAACTTGAAGCGAATCGTAATTTCTCCGTTACCCATATACGATTATATTTCATTATGTATTTGATCAAATCACATAAGTCTGTAAAAAACGGTTTAATTTTCCAAAAAGATGTTTAATTATAGTAAGATAATGTACCACATGCTGATCAGAGGGATGTGGGTAATGCCAGAGTAAAGTACAGCCACAACTTACACAACAGTGTTCAGATCATCTTTTTTTCCGACAAAATAAATATAATGCCATGTAAGCTTTTCCATATTCCAAGCTTTCCTGCTGCACTGGGGACATCACATGCATGTGCGATTTGTGAAAACTATGAAAATAAATGTTGGAATTATTTGATTGTTGGATTTTAAGTCAGCGGGGTTGAGGCATCAAAAGTAACTAAGCTGTTTTATGGATGGTAACTATAATATTATTACTGAAATCTTACACTTTTTTTTTATTTCCAATAAATACTGTTCTTTTGAACTTTCTATTCATCAAAGAATCTTGAAAAAAAAAAATTATCACTGTTTCCACAAAAAAAATTATGAAGCCCAAATGTTTTCAACATTGATAATAATAATAAATGTTTCTTGAGTAATGGCTGCTGAAAATTCTGCTTTCCTGTCACGATAATAAATTATATATTTTATCATTTAAAACTGTTATTTTAAATTGTAATAATATTTGGCAATGTTTTTTATTGTATTTTGTATTTTACTGTGGTTTTGATAAAATAAATGCTGCCATGGTGAGAGACTTTTTTTCAAAAACATAAAAAATCTTACTGACCCAAACTTTTGAATGGTAGATTTTCATAATATAAAAATTCAGCAAGGTCATGAATTTGATGTGCAGGCAATGCATAAACTGAAAAAAAAAAAAAAAAAAAAAATATTCCTTGCAATATAATTTTTTTTGATAAAAACGTCTGGCAAATGCATAAATGTAAATGTTCATTTAAAACCTAAATTTGTTGTTTAAATGAATATTGCTTTGATCCAAATAAAAGCCCTATGAAGTACTTGAGCTTGCTTGCTTTTAGGAAGCTCTGCTTTGCCAAATGAAAATGCTTGCCTTTGAAGAATAAAGCAGTAAACTGTAATTAAATTAGTTTTTTTCCCTTACATGTAAATGCATTTTTCACTATTCTTTAAAGTGGCGTCACTGATGTGGTCCTCCAAGCAGGGCCCACAGACCCTACTAATCAATAATGAAATTCATTGTCGATTATTTCCATTACCGATTTGTTGTTGCAGCCCTAATTTATTTCATCCATCCTGACCCATTTTCTTGCTTCTAACTATTTATCATGTAGTTCTTCTCATTTCCTGTGCTCTGAGTGAACCATTAACCATGTGAAGATGTTGTGCTGTGATTCCACCGGGCATCTTTGTGTTTGTGCACATAGCTGCCTGAGCACTTGAGAGTTTGCCATGCTGATGAAGTATTTGTTTATCCAATTTTCCACTCAGTGGGCCCAAAAGTGTGTGTGAATTTAGACACACTTAAAGGTCACCGTCTCAGGAGAGAGGCCATCCAAAAAAAAAAGAAAAAGAAAAAAATCCAGCAAAAAGCTTATATAGAAAAATGGGGAAATGTACACAATGATTTGAGTTTAATAAGTTTGATAAGGAGAACTCAAGGCATTATTTTTTATTTTCATATTTTTTTTCAGCTATTGGATCTGTGTGCATGATTTACACAGTATTATGAGTCTATTGTACTATTTAAAAAAATTCATTTGGGACATTGAATTGAATATTTTGAATGGTGCCTGCTCACATTCCTCAAGCAGGCAAAATTAAAATGTCAACAGCTATACAGTATTAATTATAAGCTTCAATTACTACAGCTGAAATATACTTAGGGCAACATCAAACAGACAGCCATTGTTATTCAAACAAGCTCAGCTGAAAACGCAAACTTGACGAGGTCACGAATCTGCTAACAACTACTTGGCTCGTAATTAGACAAATCTAATCTCATAATGTTGAGCTCTCAAATCCATGTCACATGCAGAAGCGGGGTAGACCGAGCTCATTTTGGCATATAGTTTGCGTAGTCATAATTTGTGCTCCCTTTCCTTTGTGTCATTGTGCTAAACTGCATTAGGTGTTTCAGAGGGGATGTTGATTTGTGAGGTTCACTCATTAGAATGATGCTCTTCAGTAGATTAGCCCGGAGCTTTTGAAGAATAGAGTAAGAATGGTGTGCCAAAATAAAAAAAAGCTCAACTCCTACAGAATGCTATTTGTGTTGTTCTTTTGTGTGCATGCAGGGGCCAGAATAACTATTGCAACACCTGCCAACTGAGAAAGTGTGCCACCCTAAATACTTTTAATTACTGCCTATTAAACTCTGAATTATTTATATTTATGAAACTGTAAATAAATAACAATAACTGTATGTAAAATATCACATCGGATCATATGTACTATATGTACGAAATACAATTATATGTATTATAATTAATATTTATATTATTTATTTATATTAATATTTAAAATAAAGTCTGTGTTTGTGGCACATAGGCACAGAATCTCATCCTATACATTTAATGAATATATGATGTGATGAATATAATTTCATCAACATTTGTAAGATTTAGTCAGTCAAAATAGTTTTGAGGTTAATTGGTCTAATTGTGTGTCTCTGGAAACGAAACAAAACAAAAAAAACATGCAACGCAACAAACAAAACAAAACAGAACAAAAGCAAACAAACAGACAAACAAAACAAAGAACAAAAGCAAACAAACAAACAAAACAAAGAACAAAAGCAAGCAAACAAACAAAACAAAGAACAAAAGCAAACAAACAAAAAAACAAAAACTAACAAACAAAAAGAACAAAAGCAAGCAAACAAACAAAACAAAGAACAAAAGCAAACAAACAAAAATAATAAAAACTAACAAATAAATAAAACAAATAGTGATCTATGAAATTGTATTGTTGAATATTAAAGTTTTTTGTATCTATTTGTTAATGAGGGGTTTGTGGACACATTCATGTTTTCATATTTGTGGAGTAATTATAATTAAAATGATATTTATTCTGAGGTGAAAATAAAAAATTAGACCCACTGGGGTAAGATGACCCTCAGAACTGGCACAGAAGGCCCCAAGCGGCATGTTGTTACTAGTGTTATTATGTTTAATTTTCATACTTATTGCAATTCATAGGGCTATTATTCAGTAATTCCATTCATTACTTTACAGACATCTTCACTTTTCATTAAAACCTATAGGCTAATTGAGTGAAGTCATTTATTTTGAATTCGTAGTGTTGAAGTGGTATATCTTAAATTAAAATATGGGCAATTAAATATGTAAATTCATATGCCTATGTAAAATAATAAAAAATAATACATTTAAATTTCAGATCAATCTCTTTTGGATTCTGCTTTGTGTGTCTTCGGTTCTTCAATTACTCAACTAAATTGTCAAAAATAAAATTTTTATATCGTATTATTGATTTAGTATTTGCTGCTTTGAATAATTTTACATTTTGATTTAATGACCTGGTTCTGCAAATGTTTCTATTTATTTCATATAATAATGCATCATCATCCTGCACATGCTAAGCTTATATCTAAATAGGTTAAAATTTAAAAATAAATGCACATTGTTCTTATAAGCAGGGCATTGCCCCCCCCCCCCCCCCCCCCCCCCATCTTACCCTATATAGTGTGAGTGTAATAAATAGTAAAGTTCACATAGAAATGAAACTACTGTCACCCGTTTCCCCTCAAGCTGTTGCAAACCTGTTTGGCTTTCTTTCCTCCATTGTTGCACCATTGTAACAATGGTCAGTAATTCTGTTTTCTTTAGTTGACAGCCAGGATTTACTCACATTTAGCACTTGGCGAGTATTTTTAGACACTGTGTCCAAACCTATGAACTTGACTGTCTATCTGCCTGTCTGTCTGTCACTTCTATATGTCTGTCTGTCCATCACTGCACCCCTTTGTGTCTGACTACTTGCTGCTTAGTTTTAAAGCAGAAAGCATTCAACATATTCTCAGAAAGGCTGAGGTGGTCGATGACTAGAAAAAATAACGTTCATCAACATAGCGTTCACAAATTGCTTGTTTCTGTGCATTAAAGTGCTGAATTTGTAAATGTGTTTTCCTCCCATCTCTTCAGCAGCTGCTCCTGTATGTTTGCATGTAAAAATGATGCTATGGATGTGTGTGTCCACAGAGCTGGAGGCCGAGGAGTGGTGGAAGTTATTGTGTTTGGAGTGTCTGGGCTGCAGACTTAATGACATCAGCCTGGGAGAACCGGACTTGTTAGCAGCAGGGGTGCAGAGGGAACAGAACGGTCAGTATCCAATTAGAGCCCGGCTTTTTGCGTGATTTTTCCTCTTGTACTCCCTAAATGGTTCTATTACAGGGTCCAAATGTGTTTGTTAAACACAGTCCCTCCAGGTCTGTTCTCATGTTTATAAATGATCTGCTCAGGCCAAGGTTCTTTACTAAGCGCTAATGGGTACCCGCCGTGCATCAGAGCATCAGCCCATAATGAAGCTTGTCATAGAGATGGATGAGATTATGGCGCAGAAGAAAAGCAGGATGAATGCGTGTGGCACCTCTGCGAGAAAACGCTTAAGAGAATGAGTGAGAATCTTTAGCGAATGCAATCCGTTTCTTTCTGGAATTAATGAAGCAACGTGTGGCCAAACGGTTAAATTAAAGCACTGGGTCTAAAAGAGTTTCACTTCAGGAATCTTCACACCAGGTGACAACCCAAAACAGTACCAGGATTGTTCACTGTACAATAAACAACAACGAAAATGAAAAACAACATTAAATTATTAATATTAATAGTATTCATTTGCATTTGGTGTTGCCGTCTGCCTTCGTTGGCTAGTTTCTACCAAGTGACAGGTGAATTTGCATCAAAATACAGCAAAATGAGCATTTGCTCTACAACAAAAAAGATATGAGGAATGTTTTATCTTCATTTCTAAAAATAAATGCTTATATGGATAGTTAGTTTTTTTAAATAATATATAAAAAATACATTATTTTTTCATTATATATAAATATATAATATTTAGTGTATGGACATTTATAAAGTGTTATTTTCATTATTTGTAATCATTAAATATACAAATATTTATTTTTCAATTTATATTAAATATAAAAAACTATATAATATATTAATATATAATCATATATAATTATACTAAATAAAGACTATAAAAAGTATCTTGAAGCATTATAGAATTTAAATATATTATAGTTTATCAGTAAAGTATATTATATATTATCTTGTCACATTATTAGTATGTTGTTATGCAAATAGTTAAAACTGATGTCAAATTAAGAATTCCATTTGAATTCTATTTTAATTGTAATTTAATGGTTTTAATTGTGTACATTATTCTATTCTATTCTATTCTATTCTATTCTATTCTATTCTATTCTATTCTATTCTATTCTATTCTATTCCAACAAACCCCCAGTCTGCAGTGTTTATGACTTTTTATTCCAGAGAGATTTTAAATGAAATGTACTGTTTTCTGTGACTATAAAAACAGTCCTGACCCACAAGTTGAGAACCGTTGCTTTAAGGCAACTGCATCTCCTCCAAGATCAGACTGTTTCAGTCTGCGATGGCCCAAGTTGTGTCTGTGTTTATGTGAGTGGTTTTTTAAACATAATTCAGAAAATCAATACCAGTTAATCTCCAAGTGCTGCCGAAGCATTCAAGCATTAAGCAGCGGCAGACACCGTATAGAGTGATCATCAAATTTTTTTCAATCAGATGACAGGCAAATATTGATTTGTTTTCATAACGAGAGCGCAATGTGTATATGATTATATCAGCTGGAGGTCAGCAAAATTATAATTTCTCTGCTGTTCGACAGTTGAGGAATAACGAGCAGAGAGTTTGCCATTTGCGCTTCAATTAGACCCCTCTAACGGCAGGCTGCGATAATTAAATCAGAGTTAATTTTCACAATCCCTAAAATAGCCCCCACATTACATTGCCTCTTCCTCCGGAGAGACACATAGCTTATTTTGAAGCATTAGGTATAATTAGGCACTATTAATTTGGATTATGAAGTGCACCCTTGTCTTTTTGGAGCTAATTGTGATGGTGTGGTTACTCCAGTCGTGTTAGGCTCAACTGCGGCTCTATGGCAACAATCTGTTGACCTTTGTGCACTACAAGAGCCACATCAGCAAGAAGAGAAAATAGTCCGTCGGAAAAATAATAATCATGCTAGATGGCTCTGTGGAGATGTGCTCGAGATTCCCAGCCGTACCCTTTAATTCTCTGTCATCTTTAGGCAGAGCAGAATCTTTCAGCTGCCCAAATAAAAGCTGTTTGAGACGTCTGTAAATATGACAGCCAAATGGACTCTACCGCCACGGTAGTTGCTCTTTTTTAAGCAAATTTAATTCTTATTCAAATAAATGTCAATCAAACAGCAGTCTGCAACCTTTTCATATCTGTTAAAGAAACTACCCTGTTATGAGTTTTCTTTAACATAATACATTGGTCATTTCTGTCAGTGTAAGCTGCTATTGTTGCTGAGCCTTTTTGAGTTATTTACTTCATTTAGAAAGCAGGATGACAAAACTGAATGCTTTAAGTCTTGCTTTCTTAAAATAATTAATTTTATTGGGTGCACTTCAACTGTGCTTGTTATTCTGAAGAAAAAGACATCAGAATAAAAATATATTAACTTTTGCAATATATACTTTTATATACTCTGACCCCTTCAGCTTCATGTCTCCAATCGTATATATAAAAGCTACTTTTAGTGATCGAATCAGTTTGCCAGTGGACAAAACTATCTACTCAATTTCAATAAATATTTAATGCATTATATATAATATAATATAATATTATATAATTAACATTTTAATTAATTAATTAATTTAATGTTATATCATTACTATTTTAATTAATAGCTGAAATGAAATATTTTTATATTGTATCTCAGAATAAATTTCCATCAAATTTGATTTTATTTTATTACAATTCTAAACACACTCACATCCTCAAGAGTTTTTCATTGTTCAAAGCTTTCTGCATCTAAAGAGATCAAATTACGTTTTTAATTGTGATGTATACAATGGTTTCAAGTATGTTTTTATTTTATTTTATTTTAAAATGTAAAAAAAACAAAAAACAATCTGCAATGCTTTCTTTAGTATTGTTGAGATACTATTATAATTTGATTAATATTTTGAATCAGTTTTTTATCTTTATATTTTCCATTTTCATTTTAAATTTGAAAGTTTTAGTACTTTGGTTGTGTTTTTGTAATTTTAGTATTTTTATACATTTCTATGTAGTTTTATTAGCTTTTAGTCCAGTTTTAGTTTTTTTTTTTTTAATAATCTAATTTAAATTAAAATGAGAAATGATGATATATAATTATAATTTTTTTTCCAAATGAAGAATTTTCTATTAGTTTTAGTTGGCTATAATACTTATGACTTTTATTTTTTTATTCCAGAAAGATTTAATGTTTACTTGATGCCGACCCCAAACCTGGACATCTACGGAGAGTGCACAATGCAGATCACCCACGAGAACATCTACCTTTGGGACATCCATAATGCCAGAGTCAAGCTGGTCATGTGGCCGCTCAACTCCCTGAGGAGATACGGCAGAGACTCGACCTGGTTCACATTTGAGTCTGGAAGGTGTGTGAATTGTCACATTCGATTCTAGTTGGGAGGGCTTTTTTCTGACAAGATGTTTTCATCCTAAATCCAATAGTCCTGATTCTGCTGCTCTGGATATTGATTCGCTGATTCATGAAGGTGCTCAACATTTAACATATGATTTCCCTTGTAGGCTGCCCTTAAAGCCTACTCTTACTGTTCAGCCTATTACGACAAGAACTTGTGTACTGAAAACTAACTGAAGCTATAATTGCTTAACGGATGTATGTGTGTGTGTGTGTGTGTGTGTGTGTGTGTGTGTGTGTGTGTGTGTGTGCATGTGTGTTGTACTCTTACAGGATGTGTGATACAGGGGAGGGTTTGTTCACGTTCCAGACCAGAGAAGGCGAGATGATCTATCAGAGAGTTCACTCTGCCACACTGTCCATCGCTGAGCAACATGAACGTATGATGATGGAGATGGAGAAGAGCTCACAGGTATAGTAAAAGTACATGTCCCATAATTCTACAGGGTGCAGTGGGGAGAAAGGCATTTCTTATTTAGCATTTTTAACAAGGCACTAATTGCCTCCCAGAAATGTCTTACACGACTGCGTCCACCTCACCACGACAGCAGCATCCACCTCCGAAAGCAATGACCGCATTCATTGTGTTTCGTCTGCTCGCTCTGAGGTGCAAATAATTTGTTATATATGAAAATTATTATATTCTCCTATGTTTCTTAGTGATTTATAATGCAGGTTTATCAGGAAGTGACGATTTTGTTCTCTTTGACTCGTTGGATGGAAACGGTGCTTGTTCGCAAATGTTTTATGCGATATTCCAGTTTTGCGCATAAGGCACTCTATGTATTATTCCGTAATGTTAGTACAAGCATATTTCACAAATGAGTCTCCATTGCCGTGTTCAAAATGGAGGGTGGTTCCTGGAACCCCTATAAAAACACCAAAACTTGAGGGGATCAATTTATTGTTATTTTATTTATCTATATAATGTTATAGAATGAATGACATTACATTCTATTTTAGTGAATTTAAAATTCATTTTTCTTTAGTGATTCAAAGTAGATTTTCCATAAAAATTGTAAATGTTTTGTAAGGTGATACAAATCTTTATTAATTTATGATTTTTAATCTACTTAAATTGCTAAAACCATAATAACAATAATAATAATCACTTCGATCCTTGAACTATTCATTTTAATCACCTTAAATAAAACAAAAAAAAATCATAAGCAAGGTTTAGGTCTCAAAAAAGTCTATTATGCAAAATTTGGGGATCAGTAAGATTAAATAAATACTGTCCTTTTTAACATTGTATATATCCAAAAAAAGTATTATATTAATTTATTAAGGTTTCCCCTAAAATATTAATCAGCACAACTGTTTTCAACATTGGTAATAAAAAGAAATGTTTCTTGAGTACCAAATCGGCATATTGATCAGCATGTGACACTATAGCGTAATGATCCTGAAAATTCAGCTTTTCGTCACAGGAATAAATTACATTTTAAAATTGATTCAAATAGAAAATATATTTCACAATATTACTGTTTTTGATCAAACAAATGCAGCCTTGGTGAGTGACTTTGAAAAAAACATTGAAAGTTTACTGACCCCATACTTTTGAATGGTATTGTATATGTGATAATTTCAATGATTGACATATGCTAAATACAGTAGGTTTGCAGCATTTTTTAATGAAATTATTACTAGTGCTGTCAGTCTATTAATATTAATTAATCACACATTTTTCTGAAATTAAGTAGTTCTAGATTAAATATAGATGAATCCTTAAAGTTACAAAGCTACAAAAGTTCTTGATTTCCTCCTTTTTCTTTTGTTCTTTGATTAACAGAAATCACAGCAGCTGGGTTATTAAGTTGTGTGGCTGCTATTACTTCTAAACGAGCAGGTCTGACACGCGTTCTTAAAAGTGACTCATATATAACAAATATATACATATATACACAGTTTTAAGGCAGCTTTAATTGCCTTTTTGGTAACTTCACGACTTAATTGACGGCTAAACTATGACATTGCATGACATTTATGCAGAGGCAGACAAAGTACTCAACTCCATTACTTGAGTGAAAGTACAGATACTACTGGTCAAATATTACTCTATTACAAGTAAAAGTTGTAAAGACAGATTTTTACTTAAGTAAAAGTATAGAAGTACTTGCTTTTAAAATACCTTAAGTAACAAAAGTAAAGTTCCTTTTTTATGTCAATGCAATGTTTTATTATTGAGAATGAGAATGAACTTTATTGGCCAAGTATGTTTACACATACAAGGAATTTGTTGTAGTGACAGAAGCTCCACAGTGCAACAGAAAGACAGCAACAGGACAGGACACAGATAATAAAAGAATAACAACAAATAACCAAATAGGCAATGTACAAAGCAGCAAAAACGCAATATATAATATAGACAACTAGTATGTACAGGTCAAGTATGTGCAAATTAGAAATGAGAAAATAAAAAATAATATAAGTGAGTGTGGTGAATGGATAGTGTATTATAGTTGTGTGTTCCACGTTTATTGTTGAGTGTTCATGAGATGGATTGCCTGAGGGAAGAAACTGTTCCTGTGTCTGGTCGTTCTGATGCACAGAGCTCTGTAGCGTCGACCAGACGGTAACAGTTCAAAGAGGGAGTGTGCTGGGTGTGAGGGGTCCAGAGTGATTTTACCAGCCCTTTTGCTCACTCTGGATAAGTACAGTTCTTGGAGAGTGGGGAGGGTTGTACCAATGATTCGCTCAGCAGTCCGGACTACCCTCCGTAGTCTTCTGAGGTCAGATTTGGTAGCTGAGCTGAACCAGACAGTTATAGAAATTCAGAGGATGGATTCAATGATGGCGGAGTAGAACTGTTTCAGCAGCTCCTGTGGCAGGTTGAACTTCCTGAGCGGGCGAAGAAAGTACAACCTCTGCTGGGCCTTTCTGACAATGGAGTCTATGTGAGTATCCCACTTCAGGTCCTGGGAGATGGTGGTGCCCAGGAATCTGAATGACTCCACTGCAGTCACAGTGCTGTTCATGATGGTGAGTGGGGGGAGAGCAGGGGGGGTTTCTCCTGAAGGCCACTATCATCTCCACAGTTTTGAGCGTGTTAAGCTCCAGGTTGTTAAGACTGCACCAGACAGCCAGCTCCTTAACCTCCTGTCTGTAAGCAGACTCGTCACCGTCCTGGATGAGGCCGATCAGTGTGGTGTCGTCTGCAAACTTCAGGAGCTTGACAGTGGGGTCTTTAGATGTGCAGTCGTTGGTGTAGAGGGAGAAGAGCAGTGGGGAGAGAACACAGCCCTGAGGAGCTCCAGTGCTGATGGTACGAGTGCTGGATGTGTATTTACCAAGCTTTACTAGCTGCTGTCTGTCTGTCAGGAAGCTGTTGATCCACTGGCAGACAGAGGTGGGGACAGAGAGCTGGGTTAGTTTATTTTGAAGGGTTTCCACAGGGTTTTATGGTGTTAAAAGCGGAGCTGAAGTCCACAAACAGGATCCTCCCATAAGTCCCTGGTCTGTCCAGATGCTGCAGGATGAAGTGCAGTCCCATGTTGACAGCATCATCCACAGGCCTGTTTGCTCTGTAGCCAAACTGCAGGGGGTCCAGTGATGTCCTTCAGATAAGCCAAAACCAGTCTTTCAAATGATTTCATGGCTACAGACGTTAGGGCCACAGGTCTGCAGTCATTAAGTCCTGTAATTTTGGGTTTCTTTGGGACGGGGATGATGGTGGAGCGTTTGAAGCATGAGGGGACTTCACACAGCTCCAGTGATCTGTGCGAGATCTGTGTGAAGATGGGGGCCAGCTGGTCAGCACAGATTTTTAGGCAGGCTGGTGACACACCGTCTGGGCCTGGTGCTTTCCTTCTTTTGTTCTTCCTGAAGACCTGAATTGTAGGTGTGGGGGAGAGAGGGGTTGCTGGACATGTTAATGGTTGTGTGGAGAGGTGTTCAGGGCAGGTGTGGGGTGATTTTTCAAAACGACAATAGAACTCGTTCAAGTCGTCTGCCAGGTGTTGATTCTCCAGAGTGCTGGGGGATGGTGTCTTGTAACTGGTGATATCCTTCATTCCTATCCACGCTGAAGCAGGATCACTGGAAGATAATTTTTTTCTTAGCTTGTCAGAGTAATTCCTCTTTGCCACTCTGATCTCCTTTTCCAGTGTGTATTTGGCCTGTTTGTACAAGACTTTATCACCCTTTCTGTAAGCATCTTCTTTGGCCTGACGGAGCTGTCTGAGTTTTGCAGTGAACCATGGTTTGTCATTGTTGTAGATTAGATGAGTCCTGTTAGGAATGCACATATCCTCACAGAAACTGATATAAGATGTTGCAGTCTCTGTGAGCTCGTCCAGATCATTTGCAGCAGCTTCAAAAAAGTCCAATCAGTGAGGTCGAAACAGGCTTGTAGATCCCACTCTGTTTCGTTAGTCCATCTTTTAACAGATCTTAATACAGGCTTTGCAGATTTAAGTTTCTGCCTGTAGGACGGTATAAGATGAACCAAACAGTGATCAGAGAGTCCTAAAGCTGCTCATGGAACCGAGTGACATGCATCCTTTATTGTTGTGTAACAGTGATCCAATATATTACTGTCTCTGGTGGGACATGTGATGTGCTGTCTGTATTTTGGCAGTTCACAGGAGAGATTTGCTTTATTAAAGTCCCCGAGAATGATTAAAACAGAGTCCGGGTGTTGTTGCTCACTCTCTGTGATCATATCAGCGAGTTTCTGTAAAGCTGTGCTCACGTGCGCTTGCGGTGGAATGTAGACACTCACGAGAATGAACGAGCAGAACTCCCGCGCCGAGTAGAACAGTTTGCAGTTAATGAAGAGCGTTTCTAGATCTGAACAGCACATCTTCTTTAACACAGTTACATCTGTACACCACCTCTCATTGATGTAAAAGCACGTCCCGCCGCCGCGCGATTTCCCCGTTGATTCTGCATCCCGATCTGCTCTCATCAGCTGGTAATTAGGCAGATGTAGCACGCTGTCCGGTATGTCACCATTAAGCAAGGTTTCCGTGAAACACAGAGCAGCAGAGTTAGAAAAATCCTTGTTTGTCCGGGAGAGCAGAAGGAGTTCGTCTGTTTTGTTGGGTAGAGAGCGGAGATTCGCCAGATGGATGCTAGGCAACGCCATTCGAAATCCGCACTGACGAAGCTTCACGAGCGCTCCGGCTCGCTTCCCCCTTCTGTGCCTCCTGTAGCGTTTGACCAGAGCTACGGCTCCACCAACTACAATGTCCAGCAAAACGTCCGAAAAATCAAAATCCGGTAAAAGATTTTGTGGTGTGTTCTGCCGAATGTTCAGCAGGTCATCCCTGGTAAAACTGATCGTATTTGAAAAACAAAAAACAGGAAAAACAAACAAAAACAGTACAAACACTGAAGAGCAACGCACAATAGCTGCCATCATCGGCGCCATCTTGGTCAACAACTGTTGTATGTAATACTTGCAACACCTCTGAAGCAGCTTACAATGCATTACACCTACTGAATACACTGACTAGCTTGTACTATCTTTGGAATAAAGAGCTTTTGGAATGAACAGCTTCTACTGAAAAAAATTATATTTAACACCCCTACCCACTCCCACAAAAGCAGGATGGTAGTGATCTCACACAGCTCTGACAATGTGTGCACACATCTATGTGTAGCCATTCATACACATTTGAAGAGAGTGGACAGTGAAATTGTAAATATAGAGTGAACCGGAAGAAAAAAAATCAAACCTGCTTTAAAACCCAGCAACACAACTGTAGCTGTATAACTTTACAACAGCAACACTGCTTTAACAAAACAAAAAAAAAAGCAAAACACCAAGACTTATTTTTCATCAAAACAAAAATAAAAAAAATGCTGTCCAATCGCTCTCGCGGTGCTTTGATCATGTAACACACAGAATGGTCTGTGCAGTGCTGCTTCAAGTCCAACACCTATATTGTGTTTTATTAGGAGATGCACAACAGTTCTTCTGTGGCTTTATAAGTAATATTTTCACTTGCACAATTTAGCAAAATCAGACAATATTGTGTCTAATATATACCACAATATTAAATTCTTATTATTAAATTGTTGTACATATCACATTTTCAACTGGTCAGTGTTCAAAAAATGCTGGGAAATCACTTTATGTAGCCCTACAAGAGTGATTACTGATAAACTGTCTGGAAAAAAAAAAAAAAAAGTATACAGTAATTGAATATCAGGACTGCAGCTTCCCTGTTAAGATTCTGCCAGTTTTCTAAGTAGGCTTTCCCGCTTCCTTGCTTGCACAGTGCACATTATGTGATGTTTCATAAATCCAGGTCACAGAACACTGGCATTTTTGAAAAGCAGCTGCTGTCAACTAATCCTGAACTGCACTATTGGTCGAGTACCTTTAAAAATGCTGCACTTATGTGTTCCTGTAGCTCAACTGGTAGAGCATGACGTTAGCAGCATCAAGGTCAAGAGTTTGAATCCCAAGAATGCACATACTGATAAAACTCATAGCTTCAATGCAATTGAAGTCGCTTTGAATAAAATGTAAATGTAAATGGATTTGAGAGACATCTTAGTTGCAAGATAACGACATTAATAACAGCCTCAGGAGTTTTTCAGTGTTCAAAGCTTCTGAACACTAATGCCTTAACATGTTATCCTGCCATTTTGACTATCAACATGTCATTGAAAGCACATTTTGGTTATTTCTCCGTACCCCCCTGAAGCTAGCGAGGCTGATGTATCGTTCAGTTGCCTGGTGCGGATGGTCTTTCCTGTGCTATTTAAACTGCGCCGCTGCCTCGCTGGCAGTGAATCTGTGCTGTCATCTCTAAGGCCTTCAGTGGCGGCTGATGAGACTTGACCATATGGCCCTCCGCTCAGATCTCACCATCCAGGACCCCTGCCAAAAATGCTGCTCGCTCTGAAATCTTGATCAAGAGTCCTGCTAAGTCTTTATTGGTTTGGATTTACGAAATTCTCTTAAAATGCTGTGATAAATGCTCTTTTTAAAAGGCTGTAATGACATCACACTCCACCTGTCATCTGTAATGATCAAAACTTATGGAGGTCTGCTGTTTACCGGCAAGTCTCGGTCTTTGAAATCTTCTCAGCGTAAGTCCTTTCCGAGTGATTTGACTGGAAATATAACCAATGTAACCCAATGATTTTCTGCTCTGCCTCACAGACTCTTTCAAACGAGAGCACATTAACAAAGTCGATATCTCTCCCGCGAAGCGCTTACTGGCACCACATCATGCGTCAGAACAGCGTGGGAGACATCTGCAATTACCAAGGTAAGACAGAGCTCCTTCCCACTCCACAGCTCAGTGAAAACACCATCTTTATATGTCTGTCGTACTTATGAGGGTGACGATTTCATCTGAAGCTCCACTGGGTACATTTATAAATCGGTGAGCAACACTGGCCCTTCCGCTTGGGAAAAATAAATCAATTCGGGGTTTGAGCAAAGCATTAATGTAGCAACACATGCATAAACCATGCTTTTTTACATCCTGCTGGTCTTTCTGGAGTCCTTGAGTGAAAATTGTTTTGTATGACGGTTTGAATGTGGTACTGAATTAGTTTAGCTGGTGGATTCAATTCACTATGTAAATTAAAGTGAACGTAAATTAAGCATGGAAGGTTTCCATAGTGATCTTGAAATATCAGTAAAGCTGTGTTCCGCATAGGGAGCGGATTTGCATAAAGTAGCTGATGAGTTTGTATTCATCTAATTGAAACAATTGTGTCAGCAGAACCTTACTGTATTTATGCTTATTAAAATATTTTTGATGTTTCTCCAACAAATACATTCATAAATGCAAGATGATTACAGAACATTTCATTTACTTACTATTGTTCCAAACCAGTTTGACATTCTTTCTTCCATGGAACATAATAAGAGACGTTTAGCAGAGTGTTTAAGCTGCTCTTTTCCTTCAAGTGAAAGTGAATGTGAACCAGGAGCTTTCAGAACAATAGGGGCTTTCTCACCACGCAGTTCTAGGAAATAGTCAGCATGGTGGTTCCTAGAGAACCAGTTTCCCCCTTGGGCCGTTTTACTGGTTGCATTCGCACCGGCAGCGCTAACTCTGAAGCAACCGACTGCAACATCTTCATTCACTGCATTTACAAAGGTCAATAATCTGTGAATGGAGAACGCTGTGAGCTGTTTTTGTTGTGTGTTGTGGGTTTTGTGATAACGGAGATGGAATATTATAATATGCGATTTGAAAGATTATGAAAATTTTACTAAATCTCCTATGACAACTTGCATGGTTGTATATCATCAAGGCTGAGAAAAGAACACAACGCTGCAGACAACAGGTAGCTAAATGCCGTTATCATCGTTTTCCAAGTTCATGGAGTAAATATTTTTACATGGCTTTTTAAAAATGCCGGGTAGCCGGTGTTTTGTATGCGTTTGGCCAATCAGCGTACATTTACGTCACTGATAGTTCCTATAGAACTCTTTTAGACTCTGCTCTGAAGTAGGAGCTATAATTTAGCTCCTTCAAATGGAGTTCCTAAAACTAAAACCATTCCTAGTTCCTGCTGTGTAAATACTCGAAAAAGCAGGTACTTGCGCCAATAGTACTAGGAACAATGAAAAGGTTTGTCCAGTGTGAAAGCCCCTAAAAAGCACCATACAGTTATTATAAAAGTAGTTTGTTCGACTCATTCACTATTTTGAGTCTTCAGAAGCTCTGAAATAACTTTGTGTGAAGAACAGACCAGAAGAACAGAATAGTGGATAAGAGAATTTCAGCAGAATATTCAAGCTGCTCTTTTCTTTACAGTGGAAGTAGTAGAGAGATTTTCCTAACTATATTTAGTTCGACTCATGCACTATTTTCAAAGTCTTCTGAAGCTATACAATAGCTTTGTGTGAGGAACAGAACAAATTAAAATTGAGATTCACTAATAACCTTGAATCTTGACGGCTGTGATCACCATTCACTTTCAATGTATGGAAAAGAACCGCTTGGTCATTCTACAATATATGGGTTAACAAATAAAAATTGGACTGTGTCCTATGGTGTGACATAGAACAAAAAACTTAAAATACAAATAACATGAGAAAATATATCTTCATTCTTAGTTACACATAGCATGAGAGAGGTTTATCTTCAGTGTTAGAGGTTATTTTTTTTACAGTTTTGCTGTCACACCATAGGACATATTGATGCGTCAACTACCCATATACAGATTTATTTTTAATTCAGTAAATAATGAGAATTTTTTAAATGTTGCTTATATAAACCCCTCACTTGATGCACATTTAAATGGCATATCCATGTTACAAAGATACATATTGCATTTACTTGCTATTTGTGTGCCATTTTTTTTTTTTTTTTTTTTTGTTCATTTCTCATGGATTTTTAGCTAATGCTTTTGAGTGTTGGATTGAAAGTGTGTGTTAACTGAGCGGTCCATGTGGTCCGGAGACACATAGCATTAGGGAAATGAGATGTCCATCTGCTGGGAGAGAGACGAGTTAATCTGCCTGGTTAGAGATAACTGGACACCACATGGGTTTGGTGTCAAGCTGTCAAAACCGTCCTTTGTCATATGTGAATAACCTATGCTTTTACTGTTACGCAATTTCACAAGGAAATTTGGACAAACAGGTACATCTCAAAAAATTTGAATCGTGAAAAAGGTCAATATTTTTTGTCACTCATTTCAGAAAGTGAAACCCATATATTATATAGATTCATTACACATAGAGTGAAATATTTCAAGCCTTTATTTCTTGAAGTTTTGATGATTATGGCTTACAGATAATGAAAACCCAAAATTCAGTGTCTCAGAAAATTACAATATTACATGAGATCAATAAAAAAATGATATTTTAAACAGAAATGTCAGGCTTCTGAAAAGTATGTTCATTTCTATGCACTCAATAATTGGTTGGGCCTCCTTTTGCATGAATTACTGCATCAATGCGGCGTGGCATGGAGGCAATCAGCCTGTGGCACTGCTCAGGTGTAATGGAAGCCCAGGTTGCTTTGATAGCGGCCTTCAGGTCATCTGCATTGTTGGGTCTGGTGTCTCTCATCTTCCTCTTGACAATACCCCATAGATTCTCTGTGGGGTTCAGGTCAGGCGTGTTTGCTGGCCAATCAAGCACAGTAACATCATGGTCATTGAACCAGCTTTTGGTACCTTTGGCAGTGTGGGCAGGTGCAAAGTCCTGCTGGAAAATGAAATCAGCATCTCCATAAAGCTTGTCAGCAGAAGGAAGCATGAAGTGCTCTAAAATTTCCTGGTAGATGGCTGTGTTGACTGTGGACTTCAGAAAACACAGTGGACCAACACCAGCAGATGACATGACAGCCCAAATCATCACTGACTGTGGAAATTTCAAACTGGACTTCAAGCAACATGGATTCTGTGCCTCTCCACTCTTCCTCCAGACTCTGGGACCTTGATTTCCAAATGAAATGCAAAATTGACTTTCATCTGAAAAGAGGACTTTGGACCGCTGAGCAACAGTCCAGTTCTTTTTCTCCACAGCCCAGGTAAGACTCTTCTGACATTATTTCTGGTTCAGAAGTGGCTTGGTAGCCCTTTTCCTGAGACGTCTTGAATCAGCTTTGATTGACAGTATTCTCAAGCTTGCAGTCATCCCTGTTGCTTGTGCACCTTTTCCTACCCAAATTCTTCTTTCCAGTCAACTTTGCATTTAATATGCTTTGATACAGCACTCTGTAAACAGCTACACCTTTCAGTAATGACCCTCTGTGACTTACCCTCTTTGTGGAGGGCATCAATGTTCGTCTTCTGGATCATTGCCAAGTCAGCAGTCTTCCCCATTATTGTGGTTTCAAAGAACAAGAGATACACTGAATTTATACTGTAGGGATGGTCATTAATTGAAACTCAAATGTAAATATTAGAATATTTTGAGATACTGATTTTTGACTTTCATGAGCTGTAAGCTCTAATCATCAAAATTAAAACAAAAAAACGTTTGAAATGTTTTACTTTGTGTAATGAATCTAAAATATATGAAAGTTTCACATTTTGAAATGTTACAAGAAAAAAATAACTTTTTCCAAGTTACTAATTTTTTGAGATGTACCTGTATGAATGCATCAGTGTGAGAGCACAAAAAGATTATTGGCTATAATGACACAATATTTGCGTCCCTAATCAGTGAAAAAATGTTTTGAGGCAGTTCCAGCTGCTGATGTATCTGCCTCTGAGGCAGCCGGCCTTAAAACCTCTGTATCATTCATCATTGTGGCATTCCCATTGTTGAGATGTTAGCCTGATATAGTGAATGTTCCCCCTCCTCGTCAGCTTCCCTCAGAAATACAAATTCAGCAGAATGCTGCTTTTTTTTCAATGAATAAATTGAGTGCATCACCATATTGAAGGACGGTGTTTAGGTTGAAGAGTCCATGAGAGTGCACGCCTTCCGTGAGAGGAAAATGGAAAATATTACAAAGACCTCTGCTGTGCAACAGCACACTCCTTACGAATTGTGCTGAATAGAGGACTTTGCCACCTGCGTAAGATGGCATATACAGCAGAAGATGCTTTTTTAATCAATCAGCACACATATGAACAACCCACCACACTGCTATGTGCGATAATATACAGTTCATAGATCTAATAATTCACATTTGAAGAAAGGATATTACATTAATAAATCAGTGAGCAAAGATGAATTGGTGACAGCTTATCATTAACAGACAGTATGTAATGTTCAGTACATTCATTTAACTGCTAATTAGTTTGTGTACATTTAAATATTTTTAATAAGTCAAATGTTTCAGTAAAATATAAAATGTAAATAAAAGTTTTCAATAATAAAGAATTAAGTCATTAAGTAGCAAATAATATATATATATATTTTTTTTTAAGAAATGTATACTTTTATTTAGCAAGGATGCATTAAATTTAAGTGAAGCATTTATAATGTTGCAAAAGAAACCAGCATTGATAATAATAAATATTTATTGAGCACCATATTTAGCATTTAGGTATGATTTATATGGAATCATTTGATGCTGAAGACTGGAAAAATGATGGAAAAATGCAGCTTTGCATCACAGGAATAAAAACATTTTGAATTACAGTATAATTAAAAAGAAAACAAATTGTAAAATTGTAATACTATTTCACAATATTCCTGTTTTAAAAAAACATACTGACGCCAAACATTTGAAAAGTAGTCTGTTTAATGTAATTTATAACTAGTAAAATCTTCATTAACTAATCTTTTAAAAGATTAGTTCACCCCCAAATAACAAATTTTATATAAATTGTTAATCTTTTCTCACATGCATCTCCTTTTAAATAAAAATTTGAAACAACATATGATTATTAATATTTGATCCATTAGTAAGATATTTAAAGAATGTGTTTTTTTCTCATATTGATATATGAACCATCATATTAAGTATGCTATTAAGACTGCTATTTAAATGTGAATCTGCATGTTTGAATGAGTGGCGCCGTATATACATACACATACTCAACACGCGTAATAGTTGCGGTGTTATGGTGTCTGCTGTCTCGCAATATGAGAACATGAACACAAATCTTCATCTCCAGAGCTGCCCTGAGAGATCATTTGATCATAATTTCACAGTTGCATTTGAGAAACTATCATCAGATACACACGCAAACTCTAGGTCTTCTCTACAACCCACCAAACTAAAATAAATGATGACAGATATATTACTATTCTACAGTAGAATGTAGGTATTGTTAATTTAAAAGGTATTGTGCATTTAAAAGGAATTGTTATGTTTTCATTTTATTACATTTTAAAATATAAAGTTTTATGCATTAATTTAATAGCCACTGTTTTTTGGTAATACAATTTATTAAATCATAAAAAATAATTCAAAATAGAGGAAAAACTAATTTCTGAAAAAACACAACACATTTACAATTTAAAAATGTAAAAAATAAAAAAACAAAACAGATTTCATAAGGCCCTACATACCGTTTAGGAGTAAACATGGAGTGTCTATGCTGGTCTGATTTATTAAATTATTTAGTTAGTACCTAGAGGTGTTTCTTACTTTTTTCCTCAGAATAGGAAATATATAAAGAGATATAAACTCACAATTGTGAGAAATAAAGTCAGAATTACGAGAACCCTTTTTTCTGGCAAATTTGAGTTTGTATCTTGTAATTCTGACTTTTTTCCTCTGAGATATAAACTTGCAGTTGCTATTTATAAGGTCCAATTTTGAGGGGGGGAAAAAGACTGATAAGTTCTCAGAGGTTATATCTTACAATTTTGACTTAAGTCGCAATTGCGTGTTATAAAGTCAGAATTGCGAGATATAAACTCACTATTCGGAGAAAAAAAAAAATCACAATTGCTAGATATAAACTTACAATTCTGACTTTTTTTTCTCAGAATTGCTAGAAAAAAAGTCAAATGTGAGATAAAAAGTCACAATATTTATTATTTATTTATTTTTCAGTGGTGGAAACAGGCTTCCATTTTAAAGTGTTTTTATTGTCAGGTTTTTTCTTGTGCTGTGTGATTTAACACACTGCAATACTGTAAAGCTCTCAATTACACCACTATAGAAAGTTCCCCTTGTGTAATAATTATATCTAGCATAATTACTCTAACAGTGAACTGTGAGCAGAGAGCTCACACTTTGTATGACACACACACACACACACACACGTTGGTTTTTGTGGTTTATGGGGACTCTCCATAGGCGTAATGCTTTTTATACTGAACAAACTGTGTGTGCTATTGCCCTACACCAACCCTACACCTAAACTTAGCCCTCACAGGAGACTTTGTGCATTTTTAGATTTTCAAAAAAAACACCATTTAGTATGTTTTTCAAGCCTTTTGAATTACGGGGATATAGGCAGTGTCCTCATAAACCACCTTCATATTGTAATACCTCTGTCATACCCATGTCATTATACAAATTTGTGTCCTCATAAACCACATAAACATGCACACGCGCACACACACACACACACACACACACACACACACACACGCGCACACACGCGCACACACACACACACACACACACACACACACACACACGTTAATTCAGTTCCACACTTTCTCCAGGGGCTAGCTGCATAAACTTTGCCTTTGTGGCCCTGTCCCAAATGGCACCCTAAACCCTCACGGTCACTTTCGTGATGTAATTGTTGTGTTTGACAAGAATCACACGGACACAGCAAGTAGCATCAACTTATTGTCTCACTTTACTTTTCTCACTCCCCGTCCCAGACCCCAGTAAACGAACACCTACATTGGTCAGGCATGACAAAATGCTTTCAGCACAATCAAACTCGATGCATCACTGAACACTAACTCAACGTCTTATCAAACAACACGTTTGAGAGAACATAACAGCAATGCCGCTTTGACTGTCGGGTAGAAGTCTGCTGCGGAGCTCACCTTGGTGCGGGCTCGGCTGACGTGCGTATCGAGGGCACATAGCGGCCGCAAAGGGGGTGCTCGAGAGCACACTTCTGAACTCTAAAATGACGAATGGTACACACTACGGTCTCGTGGACTTAACGGACATTGTTAGTCCATAAGACCGCAAGTGCACATGAAGTGTTCCATTTGGGACAGGGCCTTTTAAGACTAGTTGTTTGAGCAACTAGTAGTTAGCAAGAGCTAATGATATATATATTTTTTTGTATTCAAATTAGACCAATCTATGTTTTTATGTAACCAATTTTAAAATGTTATGACCAGTCTTAAAGTAAAAAATCAGATGACTAACTTGTAAGACTAGTCTAAGCATTTTATGCCACTGTATGAACACCTGCACTAAACACATGGTGGTCTGAATTCATGCTGAGCCAGTCCAGTCCATATACAGACTCAAAAATGCCCATCTTAGCAAACCTCACCACCTCTGTAATCTGAAATCAATACACAACAGACTCAATCTGTGTGCCTCGTTGCCAGACAGCACGTTCCCAGCAGCTCCAACCTAGCAGTGATGGTATAAAGAGGCTTTTCTGGAAGATTCAGACAAGGAGGAAGGAGAGAGATTTTCTTATTATATATACACTCTCACACGCTGCCGTTTTGGGTCTTGGGAATGCTCTGGAGTGGTTTGATAAGCCTGATTGGTCCCATGTTTGTCCTTTTGACCAACTGCACCTTAAGCTTCTACTGATTTGGACTCTTCTGTTCCCTGTCAAAGATTGTACTGTGTGTGTTTCCTTCAGCAAAAACATGAGCAGGGCTACTTTTGCAGAGAAGTGTTATTGTTGTTACTCTTACAGCTTTGTATTCGTTAAATAGTGTTACTCATTCCTGTGCTGATATTATATTAGCCACAGATAGACTAATATTTAATCTAAACAGGCTATAAAGGTTTGCAATTAAAAGTGTAAGGCCACCCCAGGCATTCAAATTCAAGTTTAAAAAATAAGTCAGTATATAACTGGTATTTTATGACCTCATATTAGTTAGATTCAACTAAATATATTGTAACAACGCATTTGTTGCATCACACATCTATTTAAATTAATATATGAATTACATCTTAAATATGTAAATCTAAACTATGTCAAACGTGTAGCCTGAAATCTGGATGATGCAAGGGGAAAATTCATGGACATTTGTCAACTACCAATTTTAGACTTTTGAAAAGGGAGGCTTTTGCTTAAAACCCTTTCCTCTGCATTCATTAGTTTGGCTCATTTACTTTGGCCTTTAGGTTTGTAATCACTTTGCAGTGAGTGGCTGTCTGGTGATGGCAGGTTATGTGTGAGCAGATTGGGCTTAATGTAAATTAACTTTCAGAGCAGGAAAATGTGATGCATTTACTGATGCATAGAAGTGTGTAGTAAACAAGAAATGTTTTTCCCAGTCAAATCAATTTCATTCATTTGACCATTTATCTGAGAAATGTCCACCATTTTTTAGTTGAAATAGAAAATTATATTTTGTACTTTTCTTTAGAGACATTAGCTTTATGCATGTATGTATGTGTTTGTGTGTGATTGTATTATTTTAATTATTAGTAAGGATGTGCCAATCAGGTTTTTTGTGCCCCCAATCCAATCCGAGTCAAATATCCCGATACTGAGTCCCAATCCGATACTTATATATTCTTAGTGTCTGGTGCACAATTCAAGTACATTCAAGTTATTAAAATCAATCCAATGTATACATAGTTGTGCAGAGAGTAAAAGTAATATATGTATAATATAATAAATTATCATATATAATTACAAGATACTCTTTATGCACACACTATATGAAGACTTTGATAGATGTAAACATTTTATAATGGTAGACATTGTACAATAAGCACAATAATTGCAACATATGGCTAGGAAGCTTGCGGTGTCAGAACGCCAAATCCGAAGTAAGACGTAACCCATAGCTACATGTTATGATGTCTCAGATTGTCTGACGGCAGACAAAAGTACATGATAAATGGATGAGAGATCAGTACAAAAATGCGCATCAAATACACTGAACACAGAAGCTCAAACGTGTGGCGCGCTAGAACAGACCTCGCTGGTCCTCGCATGTCACACACGCTCTTTTCTTATTATTTGGGGTTTTAATGGCAGCCGAGCATGCACATTTGAGCATCTTTTTCTTTTAATGGAGATTGGCAATACCACATACCGTCACCCACTGCACGACACTGACATGACAGCTTCCCTTTCAGATGCAAAACTTATGGGAAGAGAGTATTAAAATGAATCACGCAACGCAATTTATTAACGTTTGCGCACATCAACTTACTGGTATTTGCACCATTATTTAATGCCCCCTCCCAAAATGTCTTAAACTATTTTGCGTTTGAAATGGCTGCATTTGTTGTTACTAGTAAGAGGCACCGTAGAGAACAGAGAGCATGTGGTAGAAGGGAGAGGATTTTTTCCACACGTATTAATTTATTTGGAATGCCAGAAGAACATATTAGAATCCGAATATCATTGCACTAATTTACGCTGCGCTTGAAAGATTGCGTTGGTCAAAATTAGGGCTGCTTGATAAATCACATGCAATTGTAATGCGCATCTCGTCAGTAAAGCCGGTTCTGTGATTAGTAATAAATCTCCATCACATGCTTTCAGATGGAGCGGCATTTAATACACAGAGCCGTAGTTCACTGACAAGCTACGGAATATCGCGTTCATAATAGAATGCAATTCATCTGCGATTATGAACGCGATATTGTGTAGCTTGTCAGGGATCTACGGCTCTGTGTACTAAATGCTGCTCCATCTGAAAGCACGTGATGGAGATTTACTACTAATCACAGAACCGGCTTTACTGACGAGATGTGCATGACAATCACATGCGATTTATCGTGCAGCCCTCGTCATTATGAAAATTAGATGTTGCGTCTGTGTTCTTTAATTTGCACATTGCCAGTTAATCACCCGCAGAAATGTTCACGCCCGTTGGCGCCGTTTTATAATTGTGCTCTCGAGCTAATTTGCCCTGTTTAGTTCATCCTTGAGATCGGCTTGGGACATCCCTAGTTATTAGCTAGTAGCTAGTAGTATTTTTATTTGATCAGTTTTTTGTAATCCACTGTAATTAAATGGCAATAAATAAATACTACTAAATGGCTTTATTAAAGGGATAGTTCACCCAAAAATGAAAATTACCCCATGATTTACTCACCCTCAAGCCATCCTAGGTGCATGGTTATAGTTATATACTATTACAGATTATGGTTTATAAAGTTTTAAATATGGATTTTTTTTTTTTACACAAATACATTGATTCACTTCAGGAGGCCTTTATTAACCCCATAGAGCTGTGTGGAGTACTTTTTATGATGGATGGATGTGCTTTTTTGGGCTTCAAATCTCGACACCCATTCACTGCCATGATAAAGCTTGGAAGAGACAGGACATTTTTAAATATAACTCCGATTGTATTCATCTGAAAGCAGAAAGTCATATACAACTAGGATGGCTTGAGGGTGAGTAAATCATGGGGTAATTTTAATTTTTGGGTGAACTTTCCTTTAAATAAAAAATTACAAAATTGTGTTGATTATATATTGTACTGAATAATATCGTATTCAATTTGTAATGTTAGATCAGTTACATGCTGTAACTAACAACTCAAAGAAAGATCCACGTAAGCAGTCGGCAGCCATTACCACTGCTCATAAATATTTAATTCATATGTGAGTTTGTTTATATGTTGTAACTAAGTTTAACAGCATAATGCCTCTTGTGTGAGTGTATGTACACATTTGTGTGTGTGTGTGTGTGTGAGAGACAGCTGTGGTGTAACCCAGATCCCCGGCACAGCAGGAGCTGTCTTGCACACAACAAATATGCTTGTTTACCATCCCGCCAGATAATTCCTTGTTTTGTCCTACCCGACTGAAACCGGGCCAGAACTTTGAGCAACAGATCTGCAGTATAATGACTTTATTTATTTCTATTTTTTTTTTAAAGACTGGCTTGTTTCAAGTGAGGTACGAAAAGCTTGTTTGGCTTCTGTCATTTCATAGGAACTAATGAAGAAGAATCGAGAGGTTGCCACTTGTTTTCTTCTCTGGTCGTTGTTAGTTGGAGCCCCTGCGGTGGGAACTGATGGTGTTGGCCAACTGGCTGTTTGCAGTCAAAATTGGGGAGTCCAACACAGCGGCACTTCTGTCGATGTTATTAGTTAGAATAAATGTAACGATGCCAGTGTTTGACAATAAATCGATACATATTTTCTGTGCATGTTACTCCTATAATGACATAAAGATAAGAGAAGGTTGTCTTTTTACTTCCTCATTTAGTGTTTGATGTTTCACAAGATGTCTTTGCAGTGTTTTTAGTATTATTTGCATACTATTATAGTATTTATGAATATTTATAATTAGTTATTGTTTTGTTCATGTCGTTTTTATTTATTTTTATTTTAATTGTAGTAATTTTTGTACAAATTAAACATAAGACATATAGAACTCTATATTTTTTTAAGATCATACAAGGGAAGAAAATGTAAAGAATAAGACATATTCATTGGACAAATCAGATACTAAGATATTATTTTAACTGCTTTTTTATAATCATTTTTATATTAATTACATTTATATTAATTAATTTATTATTTATATAATCTCTAATTATAATAATCTATAAACAATAATACAGAATTTGTGTTCACACAATGTTTTTTCTTGTCCTGTTGCTGAATGTCTGTTGAAATGAATAATGTATTTATAATGTAGACTATAGTCACGTCGTCTGGTTTTTCCATTATAGTTTGACTCAGTATTTGATAAAGACAGTTTCCTGGTTGCGCAGGTACACTGTTTTGCCTTTGCTATAAGAAAGTGATACAGCTTGTAGGCCAGACATTGCAAATATTGTGAGTGTGTGTGTGTGTGTGTGTGTGTGTGTGTGTTATCATCCAAGTGCTGTTTATCTGGCCGTTGCTTCATTTCCTCCATCCTGCAAAGCTCACTGCCAGCTCAGATCATCTGTGGCACGGTCCCCTGACTGCAATTTCCTAAGGTGATGGAAACACACATGTGGATGGTGTCCGATGGCAGGTCGCTGGGGCCACAGAGGCATAACATGTTTACCAAGCATGCAGGACAAGTGGCGCGCCGACTGCCCTTGGGTTCATACAGGCTCCCACAAATCCGCTTGCATCAAAAGTGTGACATCTGGATGAGAGGACACCTTCTGTGCCGCCTGAATCATGTAGCAGGAGCGCTCAGTTCTGCCACATTCAACCCTCCTCCAACACACCTGCCTGGAGTTTTCAGGAAAGCACAAGAAACTCTATTTGATCTTTACTAGTTCACACAATTAAAGATGCAGACACTTTAGGCTCAAGTCATGTCGGTGATGTTTTATTGACTGCTAAGCAAAGCCTTATGTGTGGACAAGTAAGGTCAAGGTCTCAGAAATTAAATAGAATATACATAAAATCAATACCTGAATAACTCAGATATCTGTATCAGCACGTAAATTAGCATATCTGCTGAATATCTGCTTTGTATATTAACAAACTCTTAGTAGTCAGTACTGCATTCCAGTAAGTTATAAACAAACAAAATGTTCTAGCAATAGTAAAAATAGTACATGTATAAAAATGAAACTTATGCCACTCTCATACATCTTTGTTTGCACTGTGAATTTGCACAAAGCATAATGTGAATGACTGCTTATATTACACACTGAATATGTATACAGGAATGTTCTCTAGTGGTTGGAAAGTAGATGTTGTCGCGTTAACTATTGGGACACAGTACCACTTTTAAGTCCATACCGTACATTTAAAATTGCGATAAAATGGAAGTAGCAGCAGATATTTGCTTCCATATTGAGCCATACGTCTCAGCACAACAGATATGTTGGGTGGGTTGTTGGAGTCAACTGGAATAAAAATGTAAATTATTAATAATAAATAAAATGATAAAAATTTGATCATACAACAAAGCATTTAAGACATTGGGAGATATAGAGTGACAACTGATATTTATATGCATTTTATGTAAGTAGTCTGCTTATAAAGATCTCATTGATTTAAATAGAAGCTACACTCTAAAATGCTGGGTTAAATGCAACCCAGTGCTGGGTAAATATTGGACAGAACACATGCTCGGTTGTTTTCAATGAAACATTGGGTTAAATGTTTAACCCAACCTTCTGGGCAGTAACCCAACCGGTGGGTCTAAACAACCCAATCACTGGGTTCATCCATATTTTACCCAGCGCTGGGTTGTATTTAACCCAGCATTTTTTAGAGTGCATCTTTTAGCCATATACAGGTACATCTAAAAAAATTGTGTGTGTAGTATCACAGTGCTGAGTGCTGAATCAAAGCATATTAAATGCAAAGTTGACTGAAAGGAAGAAATTGGGTAGGAAAAGGTGCACAAGCAACAGGGATGACCGCAAGCTTGAGAATACTGTCAATCAAAGCTGATTCAAACACTTGGGAGAGCTTCACAAGGAGTGGACTGAAGCTGGAGTCAGTGCATCAAGAGTCTCCACGCTCAGACGTCTTCAGCAAAAGGGCTACCAAGCCACTTCTGAAACAGAGACAATGTCAGAAGCATCTTACCTGGGCTGTGGAGAAGAAGAACTGGACTGTTGCTCAGTGGTCCAAAGTCCTCTTTTCAGATAAATTAAAATTTTGCATTTAATTTGGAAATCAATGTCTGGAAGAAGAGTGGAGAGGCACAGAATCTAAGCTGCTTAGAAGTCCAGTTTGAAGTTTCCACAGTCAGTGATGATTTATGGTGCCGTGACGTCTGCTGATGTTGGTCCATTGTGTTTTATCAAGTCCAGAGTCAATGTAGCCATCTACCAGGAGATTTTGGAGCACTTTATGCTTCCATCTGCTGACAAGCTTTATGGAGATACTGATTTGCTTTTCCAGCAGGACTTTAGCACCTGCCCACAGTGCCAAAACCACTTCCAAGTGCTTTGATGACCATGATATTACTGTGCTTGATTGGCCAGCCAACATGCCTGACCTGAACCCCATATGGAATCTATGGGATATTTTCAAGAGAAAGATGAGAACCAGTCGATCCAACAATCCAGACGAGCTGAAGGCTCAATAGTGCCTCAGCAGTGGCACAGGCGTTCAGATGAGTCAGCGCTGAAACCCATCAGTTTTGTTGAGTGCACGTGAGTTCGCTGAATGAATTCCGGACTCTTGCAAATTCTGTCATCAGAAGCGCGGATGTTCATACAAAGTAAGATAATGATTTCACAGTGTAGCCCGCCTCAGTGATTATAACGATAGTTTCTGTTTTTTTTTTTTGTTGTTGTTTTTTTAGAGTGCTTAAACTCGCCATAGATAAAAGTTAATGACGACACTTTAATTATATATATATATATATATATATATATATATATATATTTTTTTTTTTTTTTTTTTTTATTAGCCGCTTGAATAACTGTGGAAAGGAAACATTATATAATTATCAATTTTTAATGTTTTAATTAAATTGTAATCATGTTAAATACAAATTAAGTTCCATTAAACATTTTATTATGTCTGGTACTTGCCTAAAAAGACGAGTTTTTGATGTGTGTAGTTATTTGGCTGCTTTTAGCTTTACCAGAGTTGGTTCACCCTCCTATATCTGCATATTATTGCTCAGTTTAGGCCTCTGAATAAAATTGTTTAATCCACCCCTGTAGCCTATAACTCAATGAAACTCTCATGCATCAAGCAAGATAAGATAAGATCTATAACATGCATTTACTACTATATAAAAAGTATTCTATATTATTAATAAATGAAACGATAGGTATATCTGAGAAGCATAAATGTACTGGAAATAGTATGCTCTTTTGGCATAGCCTACTATTCTCAAAACACTATGATTTGGGACGCACTAATTATTATTAGGACAGATAGTATGCGAATTGGGGGCAGAGAGCTGGCGCAGGATTCAGCATGCTCAAAAATACATTGGTTTTTCAAAAAGAAAGAAAGAAACAGTTCATCCAAACTAACCCACCCACCTGTAACAAGTTACAGTCTGCAATACCTGTACGTTTCTCAGAAGCGGCTCTGGATTCTAAATAAAGTCTGTGTTATTGAGCTTGTATTTGTTTGAGGCAGTGCTCTATATATGGGCTTGGGATTGTTAAGAAACAAGTTTTGTGTGCTTCTGGATATTCTACTCCTCCTCATCCATAATTGATCACACAAAAAAAAGCCATCTTCCTCTCCTGCCAAACACTGATAGGTGGAGAGTTGCCAAGATCTTTTTTTCCGTCTTGTTTGAGGAACGATGTGGTATTAATGCACTAATGCGATCAATGCTGCATTCAGAAGCGCAAGTTAATCGATGCGCAGAGATGTGTTTTGCTGTACACTTCTTATTATCTTTACTCGAATGTCTTTTGGAATCGGTATCGTGTCGATAACACGCGTTATGTTATATCTTTGGCTCTTTCAAGGGACGAGCTTGACGATGACGCTCATTCCGCGAGCGCAGACGTTTCAAAGCTTCCTTTCTGAGCAGACGGAGGAGGAACGGAGCCAGGAGCGAGCGACAGCGGCCTCTAGCGGCTGCGACAGGGACTGCACGGTCACGGCTTGACGAAAGCCACGACTCACGGACATTCCAAAGCTTTGGGAAGCTCATAATAGACACATGTACAGTATGAACTCTCTCTATATATGTATGTATATGTATGACTTAATAATTATTTGTAGAACAGTGTGTATGACTCTAGGAGCCTCTTTTTGTACGTCAAAATGCCAAAAAGTTGTACCACAAACTTTGTCCTTGTGTAGTTTAAGACAAATGGACTTTCTGCAGTTATTTTTCAGATTTAGCCTACTGTAAATATGAATGCGCTGTAGCGCTTAACACCACAAGGTTCTTGCATTTTTGTCTGTCGTTGTAATGCCAATCAGAATAGATTCTGTCAAACAAATAATCTGTTTGTGTTTTAGCACCCTGCACTTTTAAATTAGAGCTTGTTTTGCACTTTTGTCATTTGCTTTGGGTTTCAAATATGTGCAGCCATGTCTGTAGATGCGTGCAATGTGGGAAATGGGGAAATTGTATACTTTTAAAGGTATAGTTCACCCAAAAATGTCAATTCTGTTCACTTTCCAAACTGGTATGACTTGCTTTCTTCTGTGGAACACAATAGAAGACATTTTGAAGACTGCTGGATGCACGTTTCCATCAAAAGCATTGTAATTTATCATAAAAGTGTCCACAATACTCAATTCTGAATCCATACAATCAATCAGTTGATCTAGTTCACAAAAACAGTTAGCCCTCGTAGTAAATTAATCATTCAGACTATGTTTGCAAGTTCCATTGAACTCTATTGGTAATGATGGAACTTGCCACTATAGTTGCTTTGGGAAACACATCCCAGGTTTGGATTATGAAAAATTATTTTTTACATTTTTGGACGAACTATTCCATTTAATCTTTTCCCCCTTATTTTATGTGAAATTAATTTCTGAAATGTGTCTACACACTGGACGAGAGGTTCGGTTAATCTGAATCTTCTCACACAGCAGAAGAAGTGCCTTCAGACTCTGCTAGACTGAGACTCTGGCCAGAACGCTGATTAAATTAGCATTCTGCTAGCCATCCAACATGTTTATAACTGAATTACGTTTATACGTTGACACTGCATTTGTCTAAAAGCAGAACAAAATGTCTATTCTCTCCCTGCACAGGAACATTCTTTCCCAAGAACTCTACTGAATGGGTTTCAAAGGTTCAAATGGTCTTGCAAAGATAGTGGATGATAGAAGTGTGCACAGAAACAATAATGCATTCAGTGCGACAATCAATTCAGATTTACTCGACCATAAAATACCTGACTGTTGATGTTTTGTCTAATTGTGCTAGAAAACCTGTTTCAGCCAGAATAACAACACAAATGATCATGTCATGACTCTGGATGTGGAGCTAAAGGTTTGAGAAGCACAGGGAAAAATCCCCCCCCCCCCCCTTTTCCACATGTAATTATTTACTCCGAATTCATTCTAGTCAGCGTTTAGTAGAACTTGAATGTGAATTAACCTCTGTTTTTTTTTTTTTTTTGCAATGTGCATTGTTCATTTAAAATGTCTTTTAAAAAGGGAATGCCCTTTTCTGAGGAGATTTCTAAGGGATATTTGGTCAAACACTGTGTTTTAATCCATAATATTCCAAATTTTGCCATTACATTACATGGAAAAATTACATGGGAATTCCCTTTGGGCTTTTTCAGGAATCATTTCTTGTATAATGTCTTTCGGGTTGTGTTAAAGCATTTACATAGGTTTCAGTTTGTGTGTGTGTACGCTTATTTGTAACTGTTATGTTGTTTTTTTTTAATCCATGTTTTATTTTATGGCATTAAGTAGAATTTTGTCCTGTGTGGATATATGTCAATGTTTACTGAGTAAAATAAACTGAATGGACTTTATAGAAACTGCTGAATACAGTATATGCATCTGTGACAAAGAAATAATTCACCAAAAATGAATATGTATGTACAGGTCCTTCTCAAAAAATTAGCATATTGTGATAAAGTTAATTATTTTCTGTAATGTACTGATAAACATTAGACTTTCATATATTTTAGATTCATTACAACACAACTGAAGTAGTTCAAGCCTTTTATTGTTTTAATATTGATGATTTTGGCATACAGCTCATGAAAACCCAAAATTCCTATCTCAAAAAATTAGCATATTTCATCCGACCAATAAAAAAATGGCCATTATGTTCAGTTATGCACTCAATACTTGGTCGGGAATCCTTTTGCAGAAATGACTGCTTCAATGCGGCGTGGCATGGAGGCAATCAGCCTGTGGCACTGCTAAGGTGTTATGAAGGCCCAGGATGCTTCGATAGCGGCCTTAAGCTCATCCAGAGTGTTGGGTCTTGCGTCTCTCAACTTTCTCTTCACAATATCCCACAGATTCTCTATGGGGTTCAGGTCAGGAGAGTTGGCAGGCCAATTGAGCACAGTAATACCATGGTCAGTAAACCATTTACCAGTGGTTTTGGCACTGTGAGCAGGTGCCAGGTCGTGCTGAAAAATGAAATCTTCATCTCCATAAAGCTTTTCAGCAGATGGAAGCATGAAGTGCTCCAAAATCTCCTGATAGCTAGCTGCATTGACCCTGCCCTTGATAAAACACAGTGGACCAACACCAGCATCACTGACTGTGGGTACTTGACACTGGACTTCAGGCATTTTGGCATTTCCCTCTCCCCAGTCTTCCTCCAGACTCTGGCACCTTGATTTCCGAATGACATGCAAAATTTGCTTTCATCCGAAAAAAGTACTTTGGACCACTGAGCAACAGTCCAGTGCTGCTTCTCTGTAGCCCAGGTCAGGCGCTTCTGCCGCTGTTTCTGGTTCAAAAGTGGCTTGACCTGGGGAATGCGGCACCTGTAGCCCATTTCCTGCACACGCCTGTACACGGTGGCTCTGGATGTTTCTACTCCAGACTCAGTCCACTGCTTCCGCAGGTCCCCCAAGGTCTGGAATCGGTCCTTCTCCACAATCTTCCTCAGGGTCCGGTCACCTCTTCTCGTTGTGCTGCGTTTTCTGCCACACTTTTTCCTTCCCACTGAGGTGCCTTGATACAGCACTCTGGGAACAGCCTATTCGTTCAGAAATGTCTTTCTGTGTCTTACCCTCTTGCTTGAGGGTGTCAATGATGGCCTTCTGGACAGCAGTCAGGTCGGCAGTCTTACCCATGATTGCGGTTTTGAGTAATGAACCAGGCTGGGAGTTTTTAAAAGCCTCAGGAATCTTTTGCAGGTGTTTAGAGTTAATTAGTTGATTCAGATGATTAGGTTAATAGCTCGTTTAGAGAACCTTTTCATGATATGCTAATTTTTTGAGATAGGAATTTTGGGTTTTCATGAGCTGTATGCCAAAATCATCAATATTAAAACAATAAAAGGCTTGAACTACTTCAGTTGTGTGTAATGAATCTAAAATATATGAAAGTCTAATGTTTATCAGTACATTACAGAAAATAATGAACTTTATCACAATATGCTAATTTTTTGAGAAGGACCTGTATATAATGCGTAGTAAGGCAGCAGTTATTTGATCAAAAATACAGAATGGCGTTACACTGACACAGAGAGACAGAGAAGAGACTAACTGTTGAATAAATGTCGTTATTTAGATTTTCTTTCTGTACTATTCTGACGATGCTTTTCACACTTTTATGGACCTTGACAGTGTAATTTACTATGCAGTCAATGGGACAGTCACAAACCTCCCGGTTTTCATCCAAAATCTCTTAAATTGTGTTCCGAAGACGAACGAAGCTTTTACGGGTTTGGAACGACATGGGGGTAAGTGATCAATGACAAAATTTGCATTTTGGGGTGAAGTATCCCTTTAAACAACGTATGCAACGTATGTACGCAGATAAGTTATGTTCAGATCAAAGCGTAAACAACATAAAAAAGTGTATCCGTGCACAGTGCTGCTGACACAGAACAGCAAATCTTGTTTACGTATGTGATACTCTCCAAAATGGCGCTATTGGGTGACACGGAGGAGACGAATTGTTGAATAAAGTCGGTATTTTTGTTTTCTTTGCACACAAAAAGTATTCTCATAGCGTCGTAAAATTACGGTTGAACCACTGATGTCACATGGATTATTTTAACGATCTCCTTGCTATGTTTCTGAGTCTTACTCGTGGAAGGATCCTTGCTGTCTATGCAGGGTCAGAGAGCTCTCGGAATGCATCAAAAATATCTTAATTTGTGTTCCGAAGATGAACGAAGGTCTTACGCTTTGGAACGACATGAGGGTGAGTAAATAATGACAGAATTTTGATTTTTGGGTGAACTTTCCCCTTAAGAAAGTTTAAAATAACCACATTAATTTGAAATATAAATCTTAAATGTAATGTACTTAATGTATATTTAATGTACTTTGATCCCAAACTTTAGATGTAATGTATTTTTTCCTTTAAGAGTTGTTCATGTTACTTACATGAGTATATAAAAAAGAAAAGCAAAAAGTCAACATTAAATGTTAATTTCTTTATATGAGTCTTAAAGAACATACATCAACAACATCATAAAGGCATAATACAGTGTCATGAGGCCAAATCCTATCAAGCCAAATTTTTGATTTGTAGATGCATCAAAATGTGATTCATTTTATTCCTGTACATGTTAAGTGCTCTGTGCTCAAACATCACATCTGAACTCTTGAATGAGTTTAATCATTTAAAGTCGTATCACAAACAAATAATATTCCACCTGTAAGCTGAGCATTGTCAGTTCACCTAAGTAATGGAGCCATCCTCCTTTTCATTTTCATTCGTGAGGCTGGTACTTCCATTTCTGCGGAGAGAAAGCATTCGGACTCAAACTGAGACACGAGACAAGGATGTGATTTTGAGAAGATTCATCCACTCAAAAGCTCTCTGAGGTCCAATCATTTGATAATTAGAGTCACTCAAAGTAAAGTGTTGCTTCGGCGTCTGCTCCCAGTGACCGTGCTTGGCTTATATCTGGCTTTGATACAGTCCAGAAAGCTTCTTAAGAAGATTATCTGTCAAACCGACTTCACTGAGGAGCAGAGAGGACATTTTCCCCAATGTGGTCATGAGCAGCCAACATCCAGTACCATTATGCAAAGACATGTCATGTAATGTGGGTTCAGGGTCAGGCTCGAATGGTTAATGTAATGATGAAGATGACGATGATGGTGGTAGTGGTTCATCAAATGACAAATTATATGCATGGCTCCATTATTCTTCTGCATTAGGAATTTCTCCTCCGATCCATCCATTAGTATTCAGTTGCAAAAGCATTTCTTGGCACTGGCGTTTGGTTTGTGTTTTATGATTTCTGCTGTTCGGCTACAGCTAATTTTCAACTAGTTCCAATTTTTAGGTTTTAGCTCTGTAGAAGGGTAGTATATCTCATCTCTTTTGTTTGTGTTTTTCATGAGCTCTCACTATGTGAAAGTTAACATATATATCTTTATCTCTTGTCCCACTTCTGGTCCCCTTTTTCATCCTGTCATAGACACAGCCATGGTCATATGTGTTACGCTGCCACAGAAAGAAAGCATTCAGAGTGAGTTATGAATGAAAAATTAGCATTAGACCTACTGCACAACAGTAGTGTTAAGGGACTTTAGTAGCAGTTAAGCAAAGACATGACACCACTGTTCAATACAATATAATAAACATTATAATGGAAAATATCAAATGCAGAATTTATCTAAACTATATTGTGTAAAGTAAAAATGGATTCAGGAGAGAGCGATTGGAAGTGGATATGAGCGCTATATTGGCTTTGCATTTTTGAAGCAGACATATGTACAACATTATTATTAATGATACATTGTGTTAATCCCAACAATGAAATATGGCTGAATGTTTATATATATTATACAGCAGAGTGAATTTCATGAAATATGTCCAGGTTGTTTTCAGTGTTATCAACTAAAACTAAAACCTTAAATGAAAAAAATAAATAAATAAATAAATAAATGAAAGAATGAATGAATAAAAAAAAAATATTAGATGAAAAATTGTAATTAAAATAAAATAAGTTAGAATAAATTACTAAAACTGAAATAACAGTAAATTAAAGCTAAAGACAGGTTATTATACTATTAAACTGGTTATTATATTTTATTTATACGTATGTATAAAATATGATTAATAATATTATAGTAAAATATTATAAGAATACAATCTAAATGTATACATTATATATCAAAATAACACATACAAAATAAAAATAATGAAAATATTATTAGAATGATATAATACTGTTAAAATACTAATGTAAATGTTAAAAACATATAATTGTTTTCAACTGTATAATTGTTGTAAATAAGTATTTACTGCAGCATTTGCTGCTCTGAATTGCATTTGTTGATTTTAATAAATATAACTTCAGTATGAACCAGATTATTCATTACTGCATTATTATATGATTAAAAAGAGGGTTTTTAACCACACTACAATTTTGGAGGAGTAATGCAACCACAGTAAGTCACAGTGCGCCAAAAAATAAATAAAAATGTAACTCAATTTTGTGGTGTAATATGGTCATGAACAATTCATACAGCAACAAATCAGCTGTGCGGAGCAAACTGATTGACATATTTACCTGTCTTTTGGCAGGGTGCAGTTTGATTCCGTACTCCTCTCTCTTTCTTTTCATCCTGTGAAAACCAGTTTAGAAATTGAGTGATGGTTTACTCTAGATGACAGACATTTTATTAAGGAGCAGGAAAGCAAACACTGCAGTATAGAGATAACCTCGCTTCGCTGCAAAATAACAAACGGCACACTCAGTATAAAACTTAGTAAGTGTGTTGGATGGGATGGGATTTCACAGCCAATTATCTGAGAGACCTTTTAACAGACAAACCAGATGCTTATAACTTCATATCTAATGAAAGCTATGGGAAATGCATTGTCCTTCAACCGTCAATCCAAATTCAGTCACAAGAAGCACAGAACACAAGTCTGTTTTTAGTTGTTAGCCCTCACGATTTCCACATAAAATCTGGAAACAATGGGTTTTGCTGTTAATATCTGGACAAGCACGTCCTATAACAACAAGACATCCTTACTTGAGTACTCAACTGATTTGAACCTCAAGTGTAAAAACTACGGTGGCCCAGTACTGCACAACACAACGGAATCTCCACAACACTACAAAATTACCAAAACACCGCAAAATCACCACAACTCAACGCATAGGACTAATTTAGTTGTGTTGTGCTTATTTCTGTGTGTTGCGGCTTGTTTCTGTTTCATTGTGCTAATTTTGTTGAGTTGCGGCTTGTTTCCATTGTGTTATGCTAATTTCGCTGTTGTGGCTTGTTTCTCTTGTGTTGTGCTACTTTTGTTGTGTTGCGGCTTGTTTCAGTTGTATTGTGACTTGTTTCCGTTTTGTTGTGCTGATTTTGTTGTGTTGCGCCTGGTTTCCATTGTGTTGTGCTAATTTCGCTGTTGTGGCTTTTTTCCATTGTGTTGTGCTAATTTCGTTTTCATGTGTTGTGCACTACTGGGCCACTGTAAAAATCTGCTGGGCATTTATGAATGAATAATACAGTAATATGACTAGGGTTGGCTACCGTTCTCATTTGAACCGATACGGTACTGGTATCGGTACCCAACGGTACTTTACTCTCTGTCTAATAACAAAAACATTTATTTCATTGAAAAATTAAGTCGAAAACTCTCAATTTCAACATTTTGAACAATAAGGCCCTACAATTTTTTTTCTTCTTCTAGAAATTATTTTGATTTTTTCTGATAATCAAATGAAGGCATGAAACCATTATTTATTTTTAATCAAATGAAAATGAAACCCTTTTAGTTTTTGGCAAACAAAATTGTCAAAATGAATACATTGTAGAAAAATTGTGTGAATATTCCTTTAAAAAAGTTTTAATAATAATTGTATTTTTTCTACAATTAAGTGGTTAATGTGGTTGTAATTATTTTTATTATTTAATTGTTTTATTTAAATTTGTCAGTAAATTGAATATATAAAGTAGTACATTATTCTATACAAAAGAAATACAAGAGTAATATATTTCTGTTCTATGTTAAACCACACTTTTATTTTGACAGGTTGCCGGGAAGTTTCTGTGTGTACAGTATGATATGATTGCAGTGTTGCCAACTTAGCGACTTTTTTCCAAAAAAGCGACTAGCGACAAATCTAACGACTTTTTGGACAAACCTTAGCGAGCTCTGTGATCTTAGGTACTGCGCAAAGCACCTCTTTCTCTGCATCTACTCTGTTCAGCGAGAGGAGTGTTCAGTTAAAATAGATATTATGTTGCTTCTCTAATTTTACAAGCAAATATAGCCAAAATCACAGCACAGGAATTGTCTTTGTCTTATCTTGTGTGTATTATTTGATTTGATCAGACGACGACTCAATTATAAATCAGGATTTTTGTGCACATTAACGGTTTGGAAGGGAGAGCTAGTTAGTCTTAAAGGGCCGCGTTTATGTCACTATTTCATATTTATTCTGTTGTCTGACAACAGAAACAGTAAAATATATAAATGAAAACAGTGTTATTGAGAATTTGGCTGCATTAAAATACAGTATGTGAGCACAGAGACCAACATATGTAAAAGGCATTATGACGTGATGACGTCATGAATATGCTAATTAGCGTATGACATAATTTAGCGACTTTTCAACCTGGCTTTAGCTACTTTCCATTGAAAGAAGTTCAACTATCGGAACATGCAGGATTAATATTTAAACCATCTTTTTGCGTTTTAATATCCGCATACACAAGTTCATATTGTGATTCGAATTAAGTGACAGACCTTCTTCTATTAATCCAAAAATTTATGAATTCCGTTGCATTCCGCGCTATAGAGTCTGGGAATGTGTTTTCACAGCGGCAATGCATTCTGGGAATTTAGGTCACGGGGGCTACCGCGGAGACTGGATAATATAGTGAATATAGACGTTGATATTATTTAATGTTTCTATATATATATATTTTTTTACTTAAGATCGCGTTGGAATGGTTAAAGCTCACTTTACATCATTTATAGCCCTTTGCACGGCCGGTGTGAAAAATGAGATTTTTTCAGCCTTAGAAAGCTGAAAAAGCAGCTATTTCCTGCAGACATTAATAGATGCCATAACCCTTATCGATGTCCGCATGAAATACCTCTGCTTTTGATTAACGCTATGTTGATACAGTAAGCATTAATCATTCCAACGCAATCTTAATTTGAATCACATAAACATAAAATAATAGCCTATGAAATGTTTAGATTCACTACGGAACTCGGATGAAAATACTCAAATAACTCAAATAAGATATGGCTTAATAATTGATCTCTGTAGATGTAATACAGTGATTTGCATTCAACTGTAAGCCCTCACACTACAAATAAAACAAAATCATATATGGAAATATTACCTGTGGCAGCTCTTTGATTTCGGCCACTTGTTTGTAAGGATTACGTTTCATTCATTCATTTATTTGATCGCTTGCATCATTGTTCGGCATCTCTAACAGACTTGGTTCATTATTTGCATAGCATCCACAATACACATCGATTCAAAGCAGTTTACAGTAAGTTCTGTTACCTCTATAATGGCTCAATTCTTTACTCTGAGCAGATTACTGGGCAATTGTGATGTATAACAATGCTAAACGATCCACTAAGATCTAGCTATATATTCAAAAATAGGCATGGTTTTTCTGCTCTAACCAAAGTGTTTTAGCAGTTAGCCTATATCAGTACCACTGTAGTGAAGGAGACCGAATAATGAATATTTGCAGCCTCTCAGACAAACTTTTTTTTTTTTTTTTTATTATTTAAAGAGATTTACATATTAGTCCATTTCATTCTAAGAGTATGTAAGATGGTTTTCAAAAAATATTAATAGTAAATGGTCGGCTTTTTTCTGTGGTGATTTGCGTGTGTTTACACTGCGCTCCTGAGCGTGACCTAAAACATGACGGAATCAAACGCGGCGTGACGTAGATTCCCATTCTCTATAGAGTAAATTCAGTTTCTGTCCGCGGTTGACCCTACAAATGTAAACACACTTCAGAACATTTCGGTTTACCCTGTGTGTTGTGTTTTAAAGAGTTCAAGGGGTGACATCATGTCACAGGGTCTCTCTCTCTCGTATGCGCCCAAATGCGTTCTCAGATACCAAAATATGGTACCGAATGATTTAATGTGAATCGGTACTCGGTAGTACCGACGCAATTCGGTCGATACCCTTAAAAGTACCGAGTTCGGTACCCAACCCTAAATATGACACACCTGTTCAGCCACGTCAGTGATAAAATCATCAGAATAGCGACACCAACCAGCCCTCCTCCAATATACACATACAGCATGTGATGAAGACCCATAAAATCTGAAATAAGGGATAAACAGGCATTAAACTTCAGCTAAATCAAATATTTAATTATCCAAATGTAAGGAAAAAACATTTATGATCTGAGCTGCAGCAGGACAGTGGTGTAACTTGAGTGTTTCAGTATTTTGGCTTAACAAGTTCTTCAAAAAAATAGATACAGAATCAAAATTAAGAACCTTGAAGACAAAATGGCATAGGGCAATTTTTCTCAATAAAATTATTTCATTTCTTGATTTTCCATGCTTCTTATATAAATCTTGTATGTTAGCCTAAGCGATGTATTTTGCATGTTTGTTGGTCATAGGTTCAGGAAAAAATAAAAATAAATGTATCAAGTACGGTGACATTTACCCTGGTTCAGTCCGTTATTACAGGTACAATGACCTAAATAAAATAGCATTGTTTTGAAAGTGATTTCTGTGCTTCATAAATTGCTACAACTACTGACTATGGATTTTTTGGCCACAAAAAGGTGAAAAAAAGAGGATAAAAAAATCTTTATGACATGATATTACATGACATTAACGTTTTTCAGGACTTTCAATCTCATATTTTGAGTTGAAAAAAAAAAAAATGGTAAAAGTACATTTTAGTATGACAGCGGTTCTCAACAAAGGGCCCAGGGTCCACCTGGTATCAATGACTTGTTCTTGCTGTTTTTTTATAAAAGGCAATTCAATTATTATTATTATTATCATTAATTCGCCCCCCAAATTATTTGAGGAAATGTGGACAAAAGAACATGAAAATCAGAATGTCCAAAGCAGGATCTGCAGGCCAAAGTTGGTCCGTGATGACCTTTGATTTTGCCCACCATGCCAGATCACAAGAGGGGGAAAATAGCAACAAAAATTATGCAATGCATAATGATTTTTGGTCCTTGTAGAGAACAGTTTGGGTGCCTCTGCTGTAAATAAACAGATAGTTCAACCCTTGTCCTACCTTGAGCAGGAGCAGGAGTGGTCAGCAGGATTGTGGTGGACCGGACACCGGTGTCTGTGCTAAAGTTGCAGCGGTAGAGTCCTCCATCTTCTTTGACAATGTTGGTGAGATGTAGACTGACCTCCATAGCATCACTGCAGTTCAGTTGTCCTCTAGTGTTGAACTCACTCAGCTCCACGCCATCTTCTAGCATCTGACATGTTGCTATAATATTACTACCGCCCACCTCAGCGTCCAGCTTCTCAATGCTTACTTGGTAAACCTCACCGTTGTGGACTAGGTTACACGTAATGGTCAGGTTGTCGTTCTCTGCGGCCACCAACTTAGTGTCCGGTTGAATAGAGAAGTTGGTGGTGATTGCTAGACAAAAAAAGGAGTATAAGTCTATATGATATACAATATGAGTATGAACCTAGTTAGCCATTCTTACTGTATACTTTGGAATCACAATTCAGGTTTAAACCTGTTGGGTCTTTGTCTGTAATGTTGGAAAATGTGACATGGTGAAATATAATTCACCTGCTTTTTCGACAAATGCGTCTTTGGTCCATGAACCCTGAGGATAAGTCTGCAGAGAGCAATGATACTGGCCGATGTCGCCCTCAGTGACATTCATTATGGAAATGCTGCCGTCCATCGCGGTGGATTTCAGAAAGGACACTCTGCCGTCATATGATGGCTCATAGTTGGAGCCATACTGAGGATGGTAAATAGCTACAGGTTGTGAAAGAGACTTTTTAGTCCAAGAGACCATAATGAGCTGGCCAGTCCACGGACACAGGCAGTCCAATACCATTCCTTCTTGCAGCGTGACTTTTGATTTTGAGGCTTTCATCTGAACGGAGCCTGGAAGACCATTACAGAAGTGTGGAAAATCAGACAGAGATAAAAACAGACACAAAGAAAAAACTAAATCATCTAAAGACGCTGGCAGAGAACGTCAGGGTTCACGTACACCTTCTGACCAACATGTTTTCCACTGGGCATTTGCTATTGCTGAATTTTTAAATTAATTTAATATTTTTAACACAAAAAAAATTATGAATTATTTTAGAAATACTCTGTTCAAAAGATTGGGGTCTGTAAGATTAAAAAAATATATTTTTTAAACAAGGCTGCATTTATTTTAACAAAAAACAGTTAAACTGCAATACTGTGAAATATTACAATTAAAAAAATCACGCAAAGCTGAATTGTTTAGCATCCGTTACTCCAGTCTTCAGTGTCACATGATCCTTAAATCCTTCAGATATGCCGATTCCAAGCTGTTCAAGAAACATTTCTTATAATCGATCTTCAAAACAGTTGTTCTGCTTGTTTTTTTTTTTGTCTTTTTGTGTGGAAACCATGATACTTTTTGCTGGATTCTTTGATGAAAGTTATTTAATAATAGCTAAAATAGATATAAAAACATTCTGATTTGTATCAATTCAAAATTACTATTCCATGACAAATATTTAAAATATTAAATATATTTCCAGGATTTATTTTTCGTAAGTAAAAGTAAAGGCGTATGTGCCGAAATACAATTGCTGGTGTGGCTTCTCTGTCACCATGCACATTGTTTATTGAAATTGCAGCAGAAGAACCTTATAAAACATTAATGGTTATTAAACTGCATTTTGCATCCTTATAGAACTAAACTAACAAAAATGATGCAACCAACAACCACAAGTAAAAACCAAAGTTACTTTCAATGTAACCACATATTCTCATTCCTTTTTAAAGGATTATGACAAATCAAAAATCAGTTATTTTAGACCATTTCTTCTTTAAAATGTATAGGATAAATCTGATTTATATTCACCGTATCAGCACTGAACGTCAATTCAATTCATATGTAAACAGTAACACTGTTTATCATGCTAAAGAACCACCATTCATGCTTACATCCTTTGATATTTACATAAATTAAGAACAATATATAAGCAACAGTTTCTACCTTTGCTAAAAAATTACCTTTTAGAAAACAGAGCTGCATCATGAGTACCAAGAAGTACCAGTAATCCTTTTGTACTGCCACCATCTTGCTCCTCTGAGACAGAATGAATACAGCATTGACAAGGACTGAGGTCGACCACAGCACTTTCTGTGTTCAGCTGCAAGACTCTGCAATCGCATCCTCAACCAGCAGATAAACACTGTTAGAGAGGAGGTGTTAAGGTCACCAAACAAGAATTCTACCCCACAGTTTTTTTTTTTTGTTCACCTAAAACTGAAAGAGCGGACTTGAAACCAATCTTTGAATTCCCCTATGATAAAATAAAAAGAATACAAAGGAAAGGAAAAATCATGACCTTATATAATTCATCCAGAAAGTGATAGTACACCCAAAAATATATTTTCTTACAGTGCATGCGATAATTTTTTACAGTTGGAGAATGAAGAGGTGTCTACTGTAAAACCAGCTCATTTATTGATTAGCTACAAAACAAAAAAATATACAAAAACTCAATGACATATACCATATTGTAACAAAACATAAATAAATGTTCACATTATTAGGTGACTTTCATGATACCAGAGAGGCACTTAGGAGCTGAAGATATGTGAGAGATTTCTCAGGCACTTCAGAAGATAGACGTTCAGGGGTTTGTCACTTGTCTGCTCTTCATCTGTATGAACAAACAAACAGACAATTACCACAAATTCTCAGGAAAGATCCATTCCTAATGCATCTACTGCTGTAGTACCATCAGAGAGTAAAAATGAGAGGCTCTACAGTGATCAAACTGAATATATTCTCACCTTTCCTGGCAGACATGTATGCCTCTTCAACTTTCAGTCTGATGGAAGGACACTTCAAAGTGGCCTTTGCCTTTGTAAGAGGAGATATGCAGGATGGGAAGATAAAGGGTGAGACAGATCATACATGTGTGAGATGCCAGACTCGCATGTAATTTGTGTTTATAAAAAGGATCATGAATCCTACGTCGATGCCAAAGAACTATTGCTTGACTCTAGTAGTACTATTCAATATTTTTCCACAATATTTCATTATTCAAGTTGTCATAATGTCATTATATAATAACAAGATGCCATTGAATAAATGACGTTACCTTCTGATTGTTGTGCAACAGAGCCCAAAGCGCAGAAGCTCCCATGGTGCGTATTTCTGATGAGCTACTGCCCAAACAAGAGATTAGCAGCTCAACAGCTTTATCTGAAATATATAATATTTAGATAAAATGTAATATTTATGTATATGTATTTACAGTGCCTTGTGAAAGTATTCTTTTTTTCACGTTTTATGTTGCTGCCTTATGTTAAACTGCTTTAAATGACTTTTTTCCCCACATTAATCTACACTCCATACACCATAAAGGTAAAGCAAATGTATTAAAAATAAAAAACTTAAATGATTCCATTGCATAAGTACACATACCCTTATCTCTGACAGTTGAAATTTAGCTCAGGAGCATTCATATTGCTTGTAGATGTTACTACACTTGCAAATTTAATTGAATGGGAAAGGCACACACGTCTTAATAAAAGGTTTTTCCAGAGCATTCAGAACCTCAGATGGGCAGAAGGTTTACCTTTCAACAGGACAATGAACCTAAACACACAGCAAGAGTGGCATATAGACAACTCTGTGAATGTCCTTGAGTAGCCCAGCCACAGCCTGAGCTTGAACCCAATCAAATATTTCTAGAGAAACCTGAAAATGTGCATTTGCCCCCATCCAACCTGACAGAGCTTGAGAGTTGAGGAGAAAAATGGCAGATAATTGCCAGCTAAATGCTGATGAGCAAAGCTTGTCACATAAAAAAAAAAAAAAAAAGTAAAGGTGCTTCAGCTAAATATTTAGTTAAGGGTATGGATACTTATGCATTGTACTTATTTCAGTTTTTTTTATTTTTAATACATTTACAAAGTTGTGACAATTCTGTTTTTGCTTTGTCAATATGGTGTGTATAGATTGATGTGTAAAAAAAGTAATTTAACATAAGGCAGCAACATAAAACGTGAAAAAAAATTAAGGGGTACGAATACTTTTGCAAGGCACTGTATATGTAACATTAGTAAAACTCTCTCTCTCACACACTCAAAAATTATATATTTTTATAACAATGTATATAAAATCATTATTATAGCAATTATTTTAAGTAATAATAAAAAAAAATTCTTAGTAGTGTGTATCCGCTGCTTCATGTGCATATTTACATCATGTCAAGACAAACATCTTATTTCCTTCACTTTCCATTAAAAGGAATTGGGCGGAAACATTGGTTTGATGTGTAAAAGTATTATCACTACATTGCGGCTGTTGTGACATATCCGGATTTCGATGTTTGCGTGTAGCTAGACACCAATGCTGGGTGTGGTGTATCATTTTTACACTTGCAGTGTCAAATTGATCTTAAAAGACTAGAATCTACATCACAGACCTACCAAAAAAAAAAAAAAAAGTAATTTTTTTGGGGAGAAAAATAAATTAGCCATGCCAATTAATCAAATGAAATTTGGTTATTTTGTGAAAGGGAGCTCACTCAAAAGTGAAACATTCTGTCATTAATTACTCACCCTCATGTTGTTTCCAAACCTGTAAGACCTTCGATCATAGGAACACAAATTAAGATATTTTTGATGAAATCAGAACTCTCTGACCCTCCATAGACTGCAACGCAACTGAAAAAGTCAAGGTCATAATCCATGTGACATCAGTGGTTCAACCGTTGTTATGAAGCTACGAGAATACTTTGTGCACAAAGAAAAAAAAAAGACTTTATTCAACAATTTCTTCTTTTACGTGTCACAGTCTCCACCGAATGTTCACGACAGTACCACGACGCATACGTTCTGTGTGTACAAAAAGTATTCTCGTAGCTTCATAAAATTACGGTTGAACCACTGATGTCAAATGGACTATTTTAACAATGTCCTCACTAACTTTCTGGGCAAAAATATCTTAATTTGTGTTCCGAAGATGAACAGAGGCCTTATAGCTTGGGAACGACATGAGCATGATTAATTAATGACAGAATATTCATTTTTTTGGGTGAATTATCCCCTAGATCTTGGCATTGGCATTATCCACTCAAAGAGGAACATGTTGGTCAACCATTAACATGTAAATCCAGTGCTCATACCATTGGCTAAGACTTTGGGCTTGTTAGCGGAGCAGAAGCAGATGTTGTGGAGAATGAGCAGGATGGTGGGATTAGAGCTGGAGTGTTTGGACTGGGCCAGTCCGACCAGCAGCTCCAAAGCCCCTCGGAGCCTGAGGATCATCTGCTGTCCGTCCTCCCCAAATGACACGTTCAGAAGCAGCTTGAGCCAGAGGAACAGAGGCTCTGCCGCCGGACTGCTGCTTCGACCACCTGCCTTAGCCATGGGGAGAGACAGGAAGTGCTGCAGGAAGTTACTCTAGGGAAAACAGCAAGAACGGTGGTTTTGTTAACACTTCTCTATGAAACAAAAAAGCGTATATGCAACCAAAGGAGTCATAAAAGGATTTCTTGCTGGAGAACAGAATTATTTAGTTATAAATTTACTTTACATTTACAGCTTGAAGTGTCTCGAGGGGTTATATTTCTTCCTCCCCTGAATTATTTTTTGCTTTAAACATAACCAGTGAGTTACCTTCAGCAGTACCCCTTTGCAGTCCCTTGAGATGGCCAGGTTAGCCAGCAGTGAGAAAGCCAGACTGTGGATGCTGCTGTTGTCAGGGGCAACTTGGGAGACCAGTTTCATCACCCCATGCATCAGTGAATTTGAGGCCGCAGTCTTAGGAAGAACAGCCTGAACTGTGCCAGAGCTACCACTGCTGCTGCTACATAAAGCACTGCATGCTGGAAGAGAACAACAGAGACAGAGCAAAAGAGAGAGAACTTGATTATGGAAAAAAACTAGAACGTATACAAAGAGTTACAAGAAACTAAGCAACTGTAAATCAGAAAGATAAAATCACAGTGTTAAGGAAACAAAACTGTTAATCAGCGTTTCTTATCCGTGAAGGGCACCTCCCAAACCCTGAAATAGGGCCAAACACCTTGCATAACAAAACTATTGTAGCATTAAACAAACATATCACTCATTATTAATATAGTAGTAATTATTAATAAATACTGTATATACAGTATACACATACACTGAATATGTGTACATACCACAGTCCAAAAGTCTGGGGTCAAAAGTCATATTTATATATATAATTTTTTCAATAAATGCTGATCTTTAGAAAATTATATTTATTAAAGAATCAAGAAAAAAAAATTACCACAGTTGCCACAAAAATATTAAGCAGCACAATTGAACAATGATAATAATAAATATTTCTTGAGCAGCAAATCAGAATATTTGAATGATTACTGAAGGATCATTTGACACTGAAGACTGCTGAAAATTCAGCTTTGCATCACAGGAATAAAGTACATTATAAAATATAGCAAAATAGAAAACAGCTATTTTAAATAGAAATATTATTTCATAATATTATAGTTTTTACTGTGTTTTTGATCAAATGAATACAGCCTTGGTGAACATAAGTGACTTTATTTCTACGAAAGTCTTATTGATTTCAAACGTATAAATGTTTTTTTCTTTCTTTTTTCCCCATGGTGCGGCAAGTGCTACTGGAAACATTGCCAGCGATATAAAACCACACAAGCCTTTTCTTTTTGGTAATCTATTCATCTTGTCTCAAAATATCACTGCACAGTTGTGTAACAATGAGCGTGGAAACTCAATGGAAACAGAATTGTTCCACTGCGTGTAACTCCATTAAAAAAATATATATATATAAATCCTCCTGGTTTAATAATGCTGCATTTAGTCAAGTGTCAAAACTAAATGTCTTACTTCTAGGTAAGCAGACAGATGCATTTTGAAGAACAGCAAGACTGCAGGTGAATCATTTAACATGATGCTGGATTATTCAGAGACCTCAGCAGGGTTTTGCTTGCCGAAGAAATCCAATATTAATCGGCCAGATGAAAGAATGAGGGTTGTGTGTTGCAGGTTAGTGAATTATATAATAAAAGTGACACAGGACAGAATACGATGTTGAGGAAAATGTGCTGGAGGGCTGATTCCATAATTGAAGAACCAGCCTCATGAACTTTCAACATCACCTGCTGTTAACACAGACCTTGAGAAACACCACACATGACAATATGCTATTGTAGCCTAGTAAACCATAGTGACAGCCCAAATGCACACATAGGCAAAAACAAAAGCGCACCCACACACACACACATATATATGTACAGACTGACATACACCCATGCGCTGCTGGCTCTTCACAGGTGTGAAGCCACATCCTGTCTCAAAGCACAACTTTCCATGAGCTCAGATATGACACAGAGCAATCATTGTGTTCAAGTAAACACATTTACCAACAGACCTTTTCATGTTCAACACTCTCTCTCTCTCTCCCACACACACAGAAACACATGCAAATGCTTTCATGTGTAACTGTCTCCCTCAAACAAACACGCACACACACACACACACACACACACACACACAAAGCAGTCGTTCCACATAACATTCTGATTTTTTAAAAACTTTTTTTCTGTAAAATTTATAAGAAAGGGATGTCTTAGATTTCAAAAACCTATTAGATAATTAGATCAATTTCACTTCAAGACACCATGAAATCAAAATTGATATTTTTTTATTAAATGCTGTAGTGTTTATTATTTATTTATCTGTGCACAGTATTTATTTATTTATTTAATTCATGTGCACTGGTGCGAGGGCAGGACAATAATTCCTCCCCTTCAGCAACCTGCCACTCACAGGAGGTCGCCGCAAACGACAACGAACCAATAATTTCCCGATAGAGAAAATCAAATCCCACCCTAAGATTTTTCTCATTTGAGAAGCAAGGAAGAAAAGACGATCAAAATTTGCGTTTCAACTTTGAGAAGCAATACAAATAATTATTTTAAATGTTTATAGATCTCTTGCTACTTTTGAATGTTTGGAAACTGCAAGATATTTCCAGTATTACCATGATAGAAAGTGCATCACCGTTTGCTCTGTAGTTTCAGAGCGGTCAGAGTAGCCATAATGACCCCTATCCACCAGCGAAAGCACCTGCAATGGGCAAATGGCCATCAGAAATACTCTGATAAGTACAACCTATTTAAAGATTGTTGCAGACCACAGACTTCATGGCAACAGTGTTCCCTAATGACAACGGCCTAATGCACCCTGAAACACTGCAGAAATAGTTCAGGAATGGTTTGAGGTACATGACAAAGAGTTCAAGGTGTTGCCTTGGCCTCCAGCTTGCCCAGATCTCAATCCAATTGAACATCTATGGGATGTGCTTGACAAATAAATCAGATCCATGGAGACTTAAAGGATCGGCTGCTTATGTCTTGGTGCCATATACCACAGGACACATTCAGAGGTCTTGTGGAGTCCATGCCTCGGCGCACCAGAGCTGTTTTTGCAGTGCGAGGGGGACCTACAGAATATTAGGCAGGTGGTTTTAAAGGGATAGTGCACCCAAAAATAAAAATGTCATTTATTACTCGCCCTCATGTCATTCCAAACCCGTAAGACCTTTGTTTATCTTTGGAACCCAAATTAATATATTTTTTATGAAATCCAAGAGCGTTCTGACCCTGCATAGAAAGCAATGCAACTGACACGTTCAAGGCCCAGAAAGGTAAGTATATCATTAAAATAGTGGAAAAATGAAATCAGTGGTTCAACCTAAATTTTTTGAAGGTACGAGAATACTACCGTATAATTCCAGCATAATTGTGTTTTCGCAAGCGACAACGGTGTACCAGTTCTAACTCCATGGCGAAAATTTGAGCAAAGCATGCTAACTGTTCTGTCTTTGGCTGGACTGACAAGCACAGAACACCATTTAGAGTCCCAGCCTCAGAGGATACAAGATAGTGGAGGATTTATAGATTTATTTACTGTATATTATGCTGCTGCTACACAGATCTAATATAAACTTACAATTTCTTTCCCAGCTGTTTACCTTCACAGACATAACCGACTGTTTTTGTAACTCGTGTGTTTTTAACATAAATTTGAGTGCACTGACAGTTTAAGCGCAATAAGACATGAAAGAGAACTTCGTTTAGTACTCACATGCCGAATGACAGCCGCTTTCTGTGCGTGTGCTTCGGATGTGTGCACTCAGAAAACCGTATATCAGAAGTTTAAACTAATATGGTTTAAAATGCATGATTTCAGTGCAATATATGGTAATTAAAACCAAACAGATGTTTTTTTTAACAGAGTATCTGAGGAACGAGCTGTAAAGGCACAGCCCTATTCTGAAAAGGGGGGCGGGGAACAGCAGCTCATTTGCATTTAAAGAGACATGCATGAACAGAGTGCTTCCACTCAAAACAAGCATTTTAAAAAAGATATAATACATTATTATCTGTGGAGTATTTTGAGTTGAAACTTCGCAGACACATTCTGGGGACACTGGGAGACTTGTATACTGTAAAAAGGGGCATAATAGTTCTCCTTTAATTTGTGTTCCAAAGATGAACGAAGATCTTACGCATTTGAAACAACATGAGGGTGAGTAATTAATGACAGAATTTTCATTTTGGGGTGAACTATCCCTTCAATGTTGTGGCTGATTAATATATATATATATATATGCTGCAAAATAGCTCAATTCAGACAAAGTAATCATTTACACCTGAAGTACCTCCCCCCTTAACACAAATGCTCCATCCCAGTTTCCAGTAATCTGGCAGCACGCTTTGACTATGACACAATCCCTTCTGTAGCTGTCGGGCTCATGTCAGCCTTGCATTTAGTACACAATGGCACTTACTGTACCGCAACATGACTCATAAGACGGTTACAGTGAGCACAAAGCTCATACATTATCTCAGCACCGTCTCTCGCTTTCTAATCCTCTTTTACTCTGTCATTCCTCCTTTCTCGCTCTCGTTCCTCCACTACTCAGAAGACTGACCCAGTGTGCAGTTAGCCGTGTAGACACAGAGCAGTTCCAGGGCTGCTGTCATGGTGAGATCGTAGAGCAGGAACCAGGGCCACAGTGCCATCAGCACCGCTGCCAGACGCAGCTCTGTAGCCACAGCCTGTTGAGACAGAACTTGGCGGTGTCAGTCAATACTGCATATTTAAGTGTTCATGCTCATATTTCCTCTTTTTACATTTAGATTACCTTTGCCAACATCTGAATATTATCTAGAAAATCTCAAAATGAATTATGTTTCTAAATTAATTCATGCTACAAAAATTAATGCTACATTTTTTTTAACTATATATATAGTACACATACATACAGTCAAACCAAAATTTATTCGGACACCTTCAACATTTGTCCCATTGTCACAGTTTATTCGCTATAGTTTAGAAGATGGTAATAAAATATGACAAGACCTCAAAAGTTAAACTGTGTCAGAAGAAATTCATCTTGATAACGTCAGATAACTTTGAAAGAAAGGTATGTAACAAAATATGGTCAGGATAAAGTGTCAAATGAAATTTTTGGTCCCAAATTTTTAGCAATTTTACTGGTAGTCCACTGTATGAAGAAGTTTTGGGTATAATGTGGCACAGTTTACTTTATTTTGCTATCCTCACTTACATAAATGAGACTATAGTGTCCTGCACCCACTAGTAAAACAATTTAAAAAATTATATCTGGGGTCTGAATAATCTTTGCTATGACTTTACATACACACAGTACCTATAGAAAGTCTTCATACCCCTCATTTTTTTCCACATTTTGTTATGTTGCGTTATTATGTTAAACTGCTTTAAATTACTTTTTTCCCCACATAAATCTACACCCCACTCAGCATAATGACAAAGCAAAATCCGGATTTATCACAACTTTGAAACACTGAAACGCTGAAAAATTAACATTGTACAAGTCTTCATACCCTTAACTCAAAACTTAGTTAAAGCACTTTGGCAACAATTAAAGCCTCAGGTCTTTTTGGGTATGATGCAACAAGCTTTGCACATCTGCATTTGGGATTTTTTTTGCCGTTCTTCTCTTTAGATCATCTCAAGCTCTGTCAGGTTGGTTGGGGACCATCGGTGGACAGCCATTTATAGGTTTCTCCAAAGATGTCTGATTGGTTACAAGTCCCAGCTCGAGGACAAAAACTGCACCTTCAGTCCTTACAAGAAAATCTGCATGACGCCAGCAAGATTTCAAACCCGCAGTGTTTCCCACCCACAAGACCCCCTATGAGAGCGTCTGCGGATACTGTACAATGAATGTAACTAAATAATCAGCAAGGGGAAGATTATTTGAAATGACGTACTTTGCATTCATTATGTTGATACAGGCAATTTTGCAGTATCTCTAGAATCATCTTAAGTTCTCTCATGCTGTTCTCCACCTGCTGACATTGAACAAAGATGGAGCAGTTAGAACAAGATATCATGCTGATAGTGGTAATTTTTATACCGTCTTTTGTATATATGCATACATTTGTGCTGCATTTCCCTGTCTGTATTAATTATAATTGTAACACTTCATGGTAAGTTTTATTAATAGGTCTTAACAAAAATTACATGTTTCCTAACAAATGCACGTAGCACAACATGATTTACTGAATGTTCCTGGATCAACAACCTTTGTCATTCCTAGAAATACATTCATTTCAACCATCATAGGCCTACCCCTAAATTACGACTGCATAATTAGTTAACAGTCTTGTCATTCCAGGACCAATAAACGATTTTGATCCAGAAACATTCTTCAATCACTGTGATGAGTTTACATATTTTCAAAAACAAATAAATGTAAGATAATAGTATTTTTTTGTATCGATATGTAAAAAAAATCCTAATTGTAATAAAGTACATTTAAAAATATATATATATGTTTAAGATTTTAATAGTGCTGGGCAACGATTAATCACATCCAAAATAAAAGTTTTTGTGTACATATTTGTGTGTGTGTGTACATTTATTATGTATGTATGTATGCATGTATGTATGTGTAAATATATATATATATATATATATATATATATATATATATATATATATATATACATATACAGTATATATTTAGAAAATATTTACATGTATATATTTATATTCATATAACATATATAAATTTACATGTATTTACATGCATATATTTATATTATATATAAACATATATAATACATAAACATAACATTTTTCATAAATACTGTATAAACATGCATGTGTATTTATATATACATAATAACACACTACACGCACACATACCATGTACTCAAAAACTTTTATTTTGGATGCGATTAATCGCTGCCCAGCACTAGTTTTTAAATATGACTAATAATTGGAATCAAATCAAAGTCAGTATGATTAACCAGCATGTAGGAAGCCATTTTTGTCACGATGTGACAAGAAAACCTTAAAACAGGAAATTTTACGACAGAGAAGAACCTCATGTTCTCATGTTACCCTCAAATGATATTACTTCAGGTTTTCCTTTGGTATAAAAAAAATAATAATAATGTTTGCAAATAATTAAGATGTGAACACTGGCATGTATTAAAGATACAAATAAATGTTTTAAACTGCACTATTAGATTGTAACCACAAAAAAAAAAAAAAAAACATGACTTTCAGATTTTTAAAAAGACCATCTTTGACATTGATAGCAATTTCACTAATAATCTGTATTATATAAGTAATAATGATTGTTGTATTATTAAAGTTAAAGCTGCAGCCCGCAAGTTTTGCCTCTTTGTCGCCATCTCTGTTTGAAAATCTGGAATTGCAGCTCTGTGCGGAATTATCTTCCTTGCGTGGAGTTGTGTTCCGGCACGGCTCCAGCGCAGATGAATCTAATGTTTTGAGGAGTATGTGTGTCAGTCTGTCAGTCACTGCACCGGTGTGGATACTGTACTTGGGAATCACAGATTCTAGCCTACGTCTTGGAATATATGACTCAAATAAGAATTTTCACCATATATTGCCATCTGAAGAAGTAAGTAACAAGTCTGCCACGTTTGTTCTGACCAACTGAGGGAAAAAGCATTACAATAAATTGTGCTACCAATGGTAAGTAAATCTAACGATCGGGTAGCTCATATCACATCTAACCGTGCAAATTATTATTATTGTTATACTTTATCCTCAAATTATTAATGTTAAAAACATCAGCATTGTGTGACAATGAGTATAGTGTGAATTAGCCAGATTTCAATTTCTGTACAGTCTCTAATTGTCATACCATTATAATTTCATATTAAGAAATTATTTTAACCCAAAAAGCAAACTGTGCTCCCTTCGAACTGGTTGTGAAATCTTGTGTAATCCCAGGCTCTCTGTTATCAGAAGCACATTTAAAACTGGAATATAATTTAATTTCTTTCACATGTGTTTCATAAACACAATCCTTTCTGGATTACAATCCGCCATCAAAATGATACATTTAATTATTCAAGCTGCTGTGAGAAAAGGCTATAAACGTCCCGTCATCTACAGGGATCCTCACATGCGATGTAGCCTAGTAGCCAGGACAACTTATTTGTTTACAGACGTGACGTAATGACGCAGTGCCATGCTCTAATTTCCCGCGAAAACCTACCCGTACCACTCAAATTAGAAAACCTTATTATAAGATAACCGTTGTGAATCGGGCTAAAGTGAGGTGATAGTTTTGAACACTGGCTGGTTATGTACATGCTAAAATATTGATTTAAGATCATTTTTAACCCAAAAAAGTTACAGACTGCAGGAAATGAACTGGTTAAATCAACTGAACTGGAGCATCGTTCAGTTTTGTCATTTTTTCTGTCAGTGTTTCTGATGTTGAAGCTGTCTGTCACGTTGCTGGAACCCTCCGTACCTTCCTCCTGTGAGCACTCTTGCCCGTTTTCACAGACTCCAGGTGAAGCTCTGCGTAAATGTGCTTCATGCGTTCCACACAGCTGTCAATCACACCAGCTGAAGAGGGAGAAGAGACATGTATCTGTCTATGTACTCATCCATCAGACAGTGACATCAGGCATTAGACACAAATATAGCATCACCTGGGACTAAAATTAATCTGTATGTGAGATTTCCTCTTAGTTGAGGGAATAGCAGCTTTTTAACTGCTACCTTTTAAGAGGGACTTATTCTATACTTCTAGGAATTTTCTTGAAGTTTACTCAAAAGTTATTTGCACCAAAAAGTCATTTGTTTATACAAGAGGTTTCTTCAACCTGTTTCAATCTCAGAACAAAACAGGATGTTTATGCTTTACCTATGGGATACTGAATATTCAATATGTAGTTGTACTGTAGGTGATCATATGCAAATGTGCTCAGTTGTGACATCAAATCCAATAGTGTTTGATTTCCATAAATGGTTTGGGTGGAATGGGGAGGAAGCCATACGTTGTGAATTCTAGCAAATGTCTACATTGTATGTCACAAGTTAGCTCCTCATTGTGTGTTTGTGTTAAAGATCCGTGACACAATCTTTACCTTTACATGCAAAACTCTGAGCGCTGGAGCTACAGGCTAACAGAGACATGAGCGCTTTGGCCGTCATCTTTTTCAAGGGGTCCTGGAATGGAATCTTCTCATATTGCTGTAAATTGATCAGGAAGCACAAAATGTTTTCATCTTGTTCTGAATAGACAGAATAATTTTTGCAACAATTTAATGATTATTTCTTAAAATATAAATAAATGTAAGAAAGCATATTTAAGCAAAGTGAAGCAGTTTAGTTTTAAAATACTACTAAATAAATTAAATCAAAGTCAGTATGGTGGGGTGGGCAATATGACCAAAGTCTTATATTAAGATATGAGTAATATTATGTCATGGTAACAATATACATCACAATAAAGTTGTATTTGCTTTAAGGTCTTTATGATATCGAAATTACTGATACCATAGAAATTTCACAATTCTTGTCACCAGTGTCAATATCACAAAAAACTAATACTTAAAAAAACTACCTAAAGACAAGTAAATAATTAGCGATTGAATAAGAATAAGAAACTACTTACAAGCAATAGGTCAAAAAACTACAGTAGAACAAATGCATAAAAACACAGCATATTCTTCACTGTGTAAATTAAATAATACATAAATTAAAAATGTATATTTATTCTTATTAAAGTTACAAAAGTAAAACCATAAAACGTTAAAATTTTAACGTTATAAATCAGAATTTTTCTTTGTCATTATGGGGTATGGAGTGTAGACTAGTGTGAAAAAATAAGCATAATTTTAGAAAAGATTTTAGATCTGACTTTTAGTCATTCTTTTTGTCACTGACCCATACGTAGAAGGAAGTAACCAATTGAGGGATGTGTAAGGTGGCCAACCAATCAGATCTGAGATTGCCATTTTGAGAATTTTTGTGTGATATGCATCCACAAAACTGAATCTGTTACCTCTAGTAATATTTCACAAATGAACTCCCAAGGCTCAGAATAAAGGACTGCAGTTAGCGAGGAGCTGGCCTGATCCTCCATGTGGCCTCCTGATCTCCTCTTAGCCTCCTCTGTGAACAGCACACACAGAAAGTGCAGGGTCGACTTGTAGAGAGAAGACTCGGCGCCCGATTGGTCCAAACAGACTCGGAGAGTGTCTGTCGTGAGACAGAGAGCAAAGACTAAACATAAAGAATGCTAATATTTACTTTTCCGAGCTTTTCTTAAACTCAAACTCTTAGACGAGAAGATGCAAAAGATGCAAAACTTCACAACAAACAATCTTCACCACAAGGGAACATCTGACGAAAAAGTATCTCCAAACTCACAGGCTTTTAAAAACAGCTTCCAAAGCCTGGATACCTGCAGGCAAGTCAGCGAGTCTACTGCCCACCCACCTGTTTTAGGATTTTCTACCACATCCATCAGATCTAAAGCAGGCTGATTGTTCTCCCTGTCTCTGTCCCAGTCTGTCATATGCAGCAGGGACACCCATCCACACATACAGGCATAATGAGCTGGCCTCCCACTGCATCTGTCTCCATCTCAGCTGTCTCCTTCCTTCTCAACATCTATCTAGCACATCCTCTTCCATCTAAACTCCTCAATCTTCCTTTGCCCACCATCCCTTTGCGCTTTCATCATGTTTGCCACCATTTTCTCTTTGTACTCTTCTGTTTCATTCTGTCTTCCCTTTCCATTTGCTTGTCTCCACCCTTTGTAACACACTTTGGTTTGGGTATGTGTGTGTGTGTCACCTGAAAAGCGCTGCCAGTGTTTCCCCAGTGCCACACCGACAGATGGGCCGACCGCAGCTTGGTTCCTGCGCAGCAAAGTAGCCAGGAGCATCAACACATCCGCCCAGGTGTTGAGCATTGCACCCTGGGCCTGCGCATCTGAGGACCAAAACAAGCAAACACTCATCAAAAAACACTTTCAAATCACTTTTCTTTCATTTGAAGGTCTTGTTTGGAAGACTTTGGAGGGGGTTGTAGATTTGCTGAAGACTACCCAAGTCAGCGACAGACAGCGTGAGGATGGAAATGAGGTTGTTCAGCAGGGGTTTGAAGATCTCTCGCTGGAACGGCATATCCTCACTGTGTATCGCTGCTGACTGCAGGAGCTTACACAAACTTTGCACATAATACACACTACTCAGCACCTGAGGGAGAAACAGGAGGGTGAGGGGAGAGAAAGACAGAGTCAGTAGTAACGAGTGCCGAGTTACCTATCGAAAAACACACATACAGCACTTTGGTTTCATAACCCTGAATGACAACAAATAGGTGACTAACTGAGGCTGTGTTCTAGAGAAAGTGGAACTGAGGCAGAAACCATGATTCCCTTGTATTCCACTTTGTCAAGTATGACTGTGTGTATGTCAATGCAAGGTTATGGGTTAAAAAAGGGTCAGTTCACCCAAAAATCTAAATTCTATCATTAATTACTAAACCTCAAGTCGTTCCAAACCTGTAAGACCTTCGCTCATCTTCAGAACATAAATTAAGATATTTTGGATGAAATCCGAGACCTTTCTGCCCCTCCATAGACTGCATCGCAACCGACACGTTCAAGGCCCAGAAAGGTAGTAAGGACATTGTTAAAATAGTCCATGTGACATCAGTGGTTCAACTGTAATTTTATGAAGCTACGAGAATACGTTTTGTGTGCAAAGAAAACAAAAATAACTTCATTGCAGTACTCTCATGAATGGCGGTGAATGGTGACGAGGAGAAGAATTGCTGAATAAAGTCGTTATTTTTACAGATTTGGAACGCCATGAAGGTGAGTAATTAATGACAGAATTTTCATTTTTGGGTGAATGATCCCTTTAAGATATGATTGCTTTTTACGATTAGCAGATTTAATTCAGGCTTTTATTTACATCTAAACAATGATCAACATACACAGAGCACATCAAATATGGTAAACATGGAAGCTCAAATATGCTTGTGTGATGAGCACAAACCATTGAGCTTTGTTCTAGTGTGTGACGCGCACACACACACGCTTCTGTTTACTAAATGTGATTTGCTCTGTGTAGCTTTTTATGTGAATGAAAGCCTATATTAAATCTGTTTATATAAATCAACAGTGTCTCTTCAAAAGACTTGGATTAAACCACCTGATTCATTGATGGCTTTGTGACTTTTTGGGATCTAAATTTTGGTAACCTGAACTTTCAATGGAGTAACAGAAATCTCTCAGGTTTCATTAAAAATATCTTTGAATGGCATGAGGGTGAGTAATGCGGCTGTATGCATGCGCAAACTCTTCTGACTCATTTTGAATTTTATTTAAATTTAATGTGTCACATTATTTATTTGCAGATTTTGAAGGGAATAGATTTATTGTTGGTAAAATGTGTACTGTACCTTCAGCTAAAATCATCAGCAAATTATCCAAAATATTTAATAAGCAAACAAGCATGTGATTAAGAATGTATAGAAGTTTGTGAATGATTTTGCGAAAATCTGCCAAGCTTATTGTGCCGTTCTGCAGGCATTCCTTTATGACAGACTGATGTTTAAGTGGAGTTGGAAAATGATAGCTGAACTCCCATAATGCACCTGGTTCCTGGCATCTTCCATAGCAGCTGGCAGGAGAGGGGTCCTTAACTCACTGACACACTGAGATATGGCCGCCACATCGACAACACTGAAACAGACAGCACAAAACCAACAGGAAGTCATGCAGGTGAGTTCACAGTCTTAACGGATGAATACAACAAACACATAAATAGAATCTAACTTTAAACATGTTTTGAGTCATTTTTTGACATGTTTCTTGGGTCTTGCTGTTAACCAGCAGAGACAAAACAACCACAATTTGGTATTTAGAAAGAGTGGGCAGATGGCAGGCAGGATGTGGTTGTGTTAAAGTGTTGTCAGGAAAACCAAAAGAATATATTTATATATGCACAAGTGTGAAAATGAGGTAAGAGGCATGCATAGGGGTTGCAGTATGTCATACTTCCACGTGTAGTGCATGTCTGTGATTAACAGCTTAGAAAATCTTAATACATATTCAGTAATTTACAAATAAAATGTCAGTATGATGCTTTAAAAAATAGAAATAAATGGCAGAACTTTGCACAACATCTGTTTGTCTTCACGTCTCTCTAACCTGGCCATGTTCTCAAGTATTTGGTTCTGTTTGAGGGCAGATAGACTAAACTCAGGAAGCACAGCCAGCAGGTTGTCCAGTAAACCACACACTGCTAGCAACAGGTGAGGGGTTACTATAGCTCCAGGCTCGGTCCTCCCCCCTGGGTGGGACTCTTGAGTGAGGGCGGAGTCTGAGCTGTCCGTGTCACTCTGACCTATAGCATAAAGAAATAACAGCAGCCTCAAATCACTAAAAAACAGTCTCGTCAAGGCCAAACTGTCAATTCCTTGCCTTTTTCTCCTCAAGTCATACCTTGAGCAGTGAGTCTGTTGACTGGAGTGTCCTGGATTCCAGGAACAGCTGAGGTTGGAACTGGAGAATGAGTCCCACTTGAGCTACCTGATGGAATCTAAAGAACACAAACACAGACATAATTTGAAAATGATTCAGGCTCATTTTGGCTAATCTGATGTTGCTTGCAGCTATGTATAAGCGTTTCTTATACGTTATAATATCATTATACCATCTTGATATAAGGATGTTTAGATATTTGTAATAGAACGCAAGACAAAAATACTGAGGAAGGCATAATTTGAATGTAAGGCTTTCTGCTGTGATTTAAGGTCTTTTAAGGCCTTAATTTATGGAATGTGAATTAAGACTTTTTAAGACCTGCAGAAACCCCGCTAGAAGAAAACCTTGGTCAACTACAAATGTATGTCTACTGACCAGAGTACTGGAGGTGGGCATGGATCCTGAGCCCTGAGTTTGGTTTAGAGGAGCAAGCATCTCTCTCCAGTGCTTCAGAGAATCATTCAGATCTGTCTCTACAGAAAGAAACACACACTGCTTCATTTACAAACAAAATGGCAAAATGTACTACTAAATTATATGCACTGGAATAATTACCTCTAACAGCTTACTAATACTGTAAATTCTGTTATAACAAGCGAATGATAAATGTAAACACCATCATCTAAAATATGCAGCACACCGGCTATGATCTCTACTACAGAACAGTATTAATAATGTCCGTAAGCATATGGACGCCACCGAGTCAGACATCCACTAATAGCTGTCAGTGCTCTGGGCACGTGGATGCCGTACCCTGGGTGACATTGGCTGGCGGTGGAGGGGGGCTGAGGGTGAAGGCATGTCTGCCCGTGTAACAGCTCTTCACCATCTGTCCCACGCTCTCAAAAAACTGGCAGTGGTACAACAGAGCCTGCAGGGCAGGAAGCCCGACCAGACACAGGCCTGAATCCTCATCATGCACACAGGGGCTCTGGGAGACACAAGAAAGAGTAGAATAGAAGATAAAAAAGAAAGAAAAAAGAAAATACAGGAAATATAATACTGAGGAAACCAGAAATCACCATAGTTTTGATATATCAAAACTATGGTGATTTCTATGGTGATTTATATCAGATATGTTATGTCTACAGAGCTTTTAAGAGTGGCTATATTATTGATATTCAGTTCTTAAAGTTTATTCTCATGTAAACATACCTGCCAGGCACACTCTTTGGCCTCTTCTGCATTAGCAGGCATTGGCATCACAAGGAGGTTTTGCAAAATAAACGCTGCCTATAGGGAAGGGGAACAAAAGTCAGCAACACTGCCACCTACTTGTAAATGAATGGAAATGCATGCTGGTTGAATTCTCATGGAAAAGCAAGTGGCAAATTCCTTGAAGAGAGAAATGCAAATACATTCCCTTTAAAGTGTGACTGTTTATGCTGGTTTAACCTCTTTTTATCTTCCTGTTTCTGAATATGTCTTTGTGCTAAACCTATACTAATAATGAAACATCATTTATTAGATCACAGATATGAACGAATATGACTTGCAGAGGCATTCTGACTTGCGACATTAAAATCGAATCATAATTGCAACTTATTCTAACCTAGAACGCCCACTTAGACAGGAAGCGGCCGACTGACTGCTTTGTGAAGCTACTAAGCACTTTTTATTTCTTGTACACTATCTGTAAAAAGTTTGGAATAAATAATTAAGATTTCAATGTTTCTGATAATTTTTTTTTTTATATTTTTGAAAAGTCTCTTATGCCGTGTCTACACCAGATGCAGAAGCTAAAGGCTGTCTACACTGGATGCGATAAAGCGACTGCTGCAAATCATTATTACTTTGTGTCAGTACCTCATAAATAAAACGAGGCATCAGTTTACTGTAGAGGGATTTGTCATGTGTTGCAGCAACACATTTTTTTTCATTAAAAATGCAGTAAAACTGTAACATTGTGAAACATTGCATTACAATTTTAAATAATATTTTTTATATTAGAATATATTTTAAAATGTAATTTATTTCTGTGACTATAAGCTAGATATTCAGTAGCCATTACTCCAGTCTTCAGTGTCACACTAATCTTTCAGAAATCATTATAATATGTTTATCTAGTGCTCAATTATTATTGGTAGCCAATGATTAGAAGAAATATCTGTCTTCTGTAACATTATAAAAAGTCATTACCGTCAATTTTATTAAATTGAATGCAACCTTCCTGAATAAAAGTATTCTTTATATTATTAGTTATACATTTGTATGGTAGTGTATCACGGTTTTCCAAAAATATTAAGAAGTAACATTCATAATAACAAATGAAATCAGAAAAGAATGATTTCCAAAGGATCATGTGACTGGTAGTAATGGCTGCTGAAATTCATCTTTGCATCACAGGAATAAATAAAATTTTGTAATATATTTAAATCGAAACCTGTTTCTTTAAATTGTAATAATATTTTATAATATTACTGTTTTTATATTATTTTTGACCAAATACACTCACCTAAAGGATTATTAGGAACACCATACTAATACTGTGTTTGACCCCCTTTCGCCTTCAGAACTGCCTTAATTCTACGTGGCATTGATTCAACAAGGTGCTGCAAGCATTCTTTAGAAATGTTGGCCCATATTGATAGGATAGCATCTTGCAGTTGATGGAGATTTGTGGGATGCACATCCAGGGCACGAAGCGTGTGTTAACAAGGCATGATGGATCCATGTTATCATTCTGTTTACGCCAAATTCTGACTCTACCATCTGAATGTCTCAACAGAAATCGAGACTCATCAGACCAGGCAACATTTTTCCAGTCTTCAACCGTCCAATTTTGGTGAGCTCGTGCAAATTGTAGCCTATTTTTCCTATTTGTAGTGGAGATGAGTGGTACCCGGTGGGGTCTTCTGCTGTTGTAGCCCATCCGCCTCAAGGTTGTGCGTGTTGTGGCTTCACAAATGCTTTGCTGCATACTTCTGTTGTAACGAGTGGTTATTTCAGTCAAAGTTGCTCTTCTATCAGCTTGAATCAGTCGGCCCATTCTCCTCTGACCTCTAGCATCAACAAGGCATTTTCGCCCACAGGACTGCCGCATACTGGATGTTTTTCCCTTTTCACACCATTCTTTGTAAACCCTAGAAATGGTTGTGCGTGAAAATCCCAGTAACTGAGCAGATTGTGAAATACTCAGACCGGCCTGTCTGGCACCAACAACCATGCCACGCTCAAAATTGCTTAAATCACCTTTCTTTCCCATTCTGACATTCAGTTTGGAGTTCAGGAGATTGTCTTGACCAGAACCACACCCCTAAATGCATTGAAGCAACTGCCATGTGATTGGTTGATTAGATAATTTCATTAATGAGAAATTGAACAGGTGTTCCTAATAATCCTTTAGGTGAGTGTATATATGTGACCCTGGACTAGGGCTGAGCGATTAATTGCATTTTCGATAATATCGCGATATGAAAAAACACGATTTTTCAACCGCAGAGGCTGCGATTACACTGTCACGTGACACGCGAGAGGAAAGAGATGTGTTCGACTTGAACATCGATCGGTGTACGGCATCAAAGTACGGCGAGAGAAAGCATAAGGAGATGCCCACTCTCTTATAGCTCTCGTCTAGCTGTGCTGCTTCAAGTCGAACACATCTAAGCAGTCTTCAGAGGAAGCATCAAGTTGGCATGCTATGTTGCCAAGTCCGCAGTTTGCGGTCTTACATATCATACAGAATTGACGCGCTACATGTAAATGATATCCTTTGTTGTATTTTCCTGTCAAAATAACGGAGTTCCTTTGGAATTCTTCAGCTTTTTCCGGTAGTGGGTGGGACTAATGCGCAAACGGCAAATCTCATTGGCTGACGCTCACCTATTATCCTCCCTGTTTTGATTTCAGCGAATCAGTTAGAGCGAACGCAGACAACCTGATTAATATTCATGAACCCAGCAACTCAATAATCCTTAGTGCGTTTTATATTGTTCTTATTAGTAGTAGAATTCGTAGTAGTTTTATCTTATCAGTATTATTTGTAGTCCCCCCCCTTTTTTTATAGAAACACTATTTTGATAGAAACATATTTTCATCAAAAATTAAGTTTTGATATATTTACGGTAAGAAATTTACAAAATATCTTCATGGAACATTATCTTTATTTAAAGGGGACCTATTATGCAAAAATCACTTTTATAAGCTGTTTGAACACAGTTGTGTGGCCGCAGTGTGTGAAAACAACCAACCTATAAAATTACCAACTAATTTTTTTATAAAACTAATCAATCATAAACAGTCTCTCAAAACGAGCTGTTTCAGATTCTCCCTATATTCACGTCACCGAGGGGAAAAAGTCCCGCCCATTTGTGACGCTCTCTGTTCTATTAGCATAAACACAGCCCTGAGTGAGAAGCTGCAGTCTGCCATTACTGGAGTTATATACAATGTCAGCACCAAAGAGGCTTTACAAGGGTTGTGTTTTGGGATGCACTAATGAACATATGAGTCGCCATAATCTCCCCCAATCTGAGCCGAGGACACTATAATTGAATCAGTCTTTAAATAGAGAAAACATGGAAGTGTTTGGTGGCTTCTAAATTCATCCCTGTTTGGATCCTAAGGAATGAATGGTGCTAAGCTAAAAGCTAGCTAGCATAGTGCCGCCTTGCGCTAGAGTAATTAAGTGCACGCACTGAGACAGGAGAGGTACGTATCAACTCAACTAAGTTGAGGGAAGAACATATTGGAATATGGGAAAAACTGTGGCGTTTTCCTTTAACAAGCTGTACAAATTTATCTGTGGGGTATATTGAGCTAAAACTTCACATATACGCTCTGGGGACATCAGAGACTTATTTTACATCTTGTAAAAAGGGGCATAATAGGTCCCCTTTAATACCTTAATGGTTTTTGGCATAAAAGAAAAATCTAGAATTTTGACCCATACAATGTATTTTTGGCTATTGCTACAAATATACCCCAGCGACTTAAGACTGGTTTTGTGCTCCAGGGTCATACAATCATACACACACACACACATATATATATATATATTTTTTTTTTTTTTTTTTTTACTTGTACTATATATGTATGTCAATTAGGGGCATGTTTATCTGGAATAGATTATACCACAAAGAAAAATAAGACTGTCAGTTTGGAGCTGATGATTTTAACCAGCACTTTCCATTTTCTGAGTCCAGCATGCATCAGATGATCCATGAACGAACTGAGGGCAGTTCCTAGACTCTCAGTCTGAAGCAGTCTGGAAGTTTTTTGTCGTTTTCAAGTTGAAGCTTGATGGACTCACCTCTCGGCGCACCATACTGCACTCCTGTCTTTCCAGCAGGATGTTGAGTACCGTAGCCCACAGACCTCCTGAAATGTTCTGGCAACTCTCTGACAACGCCACACACCCTCTCTCCAGTGAACTCAGAGCCGCACCTACAGCCAGGCTGGCACAGCGGACCTAGAGCCAGACAAATTCACACACACACACACACACACACACACACTTGTGTTCAGACCCAGCACATGTGCTTGGCAGTGCTAACTGCCATGGGCTCTTTGGCGTGTAGCACTGGCACAAATTCGTGTTTGTCATGCCCATTATTTTCAGTGCTCAGCATCTGCTGAGCTGAGGGAGGCCTGGACACGCACGGGTACTTGGGAAAACTATCCAAAATAGAAGGCCAAGGCACACAAATTGCTAAATAAGGTTTTCATCAAAATTATGGACACGTACATATAATAAATTTACATTGCCTATGATTGCATTAAGTGCCAATGTACAGAGAATGTTTATTTAAGAAAACATGGTGAATCAGTATTTGGTGGAGCTTTGAAAATCTAAAACAATTTCAATTATTTCAGATCTTGTACTTTTGATCCAATTAAGTCCACGTCGGGATGTTATTTTTAAATGACTTTTTGGACAGAATTCAAGTCAAGTCAAGTCACCTTTATTTATAACAATACAGATTGTGTCAAAGCACTTAACAGTATCAAATTGGAGGATAGAGTGTCAGTAATGTACTTCATTTAAGAAACACTGTCAAAATTTATAATCAAGATTATAAATCAAAGAACTTTCATATATTTTAGATTCATTGCATGTAAAGTAAAACATTTCAAAAGTTGTTTTGTTTTAATTTTGATGATCAGAGCTTACAGCTCATGGACGTCAAAAATCCAGTATCTCATTTATGCACTCAATACTTGGTCAGGGCTCCCTTCACAAACTCCAGCATCAGTGAGGAATGGCATGGAAGCAATCAGCCTATGGCACTGCTGAGGCACTATTGAGCCTTCAGCTCGTCTGTATTGTTGGATCGACTGTTTCTCATCTTTCTCTTGAAAATATCCCATAGATTCCATATTGGGTTCAGGTCAGGCATGTTGGCTGGCCAATCAAGCACAGTAATATCATGGTCAGCAAAACACTTGGAAGTGGTTTTGACACTGTGGGCAGGTGCTAAAGTCCTGCTGGAAAAGGAAATCAGCATCTCCATAAAGCTTGTCAGCAGATGGAAGCATAAAGTGCTCCAAAATCTCCTGGTAGACGGCTGCATTGACTTTGGACTTGATAAAACACAATGGACCAACACCAACAGACGTCACGGCACCCTAAATCATTGCTGACTTTAGGAATTTCTCACTGAACTTCAAGCAGCATTGAATTCTGTGCCTCTCCAGTCTTCCTTGATTTCCAAATGAAATGCAAAATTTACTTTTATCTGAAAAGAGGACTTTGGACCACTGAGCAACAGTCAAGTTCTTTTTCTCCACAGACCAGGTAAGACGCTTCTGACGATGTTTCTGTTTCAGAAGTGGCTTGGTAGCCCTTTTCCTGAAGACGTCTGAGCGTGGCGACTCTTGATGCACTGACTCCAGCTTCAGTCCACTCCTTGTGAAGCTCTCCCAAGTGTTTGAATCAGCTTTGCTTGACAGTATTCTCAAGCTTGCAGTCATCCCTGTTGCTTGTGCACCTTTTCCTACCCAATTTCTTCCTTCCAGTCAACTTTGCATTTAATATGCTTTGATACAGCACTCTGTGAACAGCCACACCTTTCAGTAATGACCCTCTGTGACTTACCCTCTTTGTGGAGGGCGTCAATATTCGTCTTCTGGATCATTGCCAAGTCAGCAGTCTTCCCCATTATTGTGGTTTCAAAGAATAATAGATACCCTGAATTTATACTGAAGGGATGGTCATTAATTGAAACTCAAATGTAAATATTCTAATATTCTGAGATACTGATTTTTGACTTTCATGAGCTCTAATCATCAAAATTAAAAAAAAAACTTTTGAAATGTTTTACTTTACATGTAATGAATCTAAAATATGTTTCACTTTTTGAAATAAGTTACAAGAAAAAAAAAAAACTTTTTCATGATATTCACATTTTTTGGAGATGTGCCTGTAAAGTGGCCAGTGAGTGTGAGTGTATATGTATATATATATGTATATATGTGTGTGTGTGTGTATATATATATATATATATATATATATATATATATATATATATATATATATATATATATATATAATATAAAATGCATAAGATGTCCATGGACTTTTGTCAAAATAAACATTGTAGGTTAACATTTATGAATGTTCAGGAAAATAAGTCAAGTTCTTTAACTGACAGTGTTGTTAACTAATGTTTTCAATAATTGAAATAAACTTGAAAATTATATAAATATTAGATGAAACTGATCAAATTTTTGCCTTGGCAACTAACTGAAAATAAGTTTAAGTACTATATTATATAAACTTAAATAGAAATAAAAATAACATTTTAATTCATTAATATTCATTTTAATACTTAATTTAATTAATATTATAATATTCAAAAATAAACATTCAAACTACAAAAATCTTTATTATAAATTACTAAAGCCTAAACTAAAATTAAAATACAAAACTAAAGGTTAATTCAAAATATTTATATATATATTTTTATATATCAAATTATTTACTATACCAAAACAGTCAACTGTTGACCATTAGTTTGTTTTTCACCATTTTTACAGTAATCAACTATTGCCTTCTATATTTAATTTCAATTGGTCATATGGTCACAAAATTACTAATAAAAAACACTCCTATTATCATGTATAAAGCAAACTTCATTCATAATAATTATAAAATAATTAGCAAATGCTTTTTAAAACAGTTCTAGATTAACTTTAGCACCTCACACCAAAGGACATGTGAGCTTCCAAAAAGTATTCAAAACAGCACTTAATGTTAATTACCTACTGTATAGCCATAATAGGCATTCTACATGAAGGTCTCACCTCAGGGTCTCGGTCCACCCACAGGGGAATTAACCAGGCCAAGCCAAGCTGGGCGGCACTCTGCCCATCAGAACTTTGCTCACGGCCCAGAGACCACAAGGATATACAGTCCTTAACAACACACAAACACTCTAAATATGGAGTACTGCTGTACTGAACCATTCAACTTAATATTATACAGATTTCTAGTGACAAACCGATTTAATCGGCCAACATCATGTTCACTAAATTGATTAAAGGGGTCCTATTATGCTCTTTTACAAAGTCTTGATTTTGTTTTGGGGGTGTACTACAACATGCTCTCATGCTTGGTGGTTCGAAAAACGCATTATTTTTCACATAATTTACATTATCAAAACCTCTCTCCCCAGCCTGGCACAAACGGCTCGATTAGTTCCGGGTCTGATGAAGGCCCGCCTTCCGAAAAACAAAATGTGTTGTGATTGGTTAGCTGTCCCAGTGCGTTGTGATTGGCGAACAGCTTAGATGGCGTTTCAGTACTGCCCCGCCCCTTGCCAAAGCAGCAAGCTCTGTCTGCTCCGGTATAGTTAATGATGGCGTCAATATTGCCATATCAATTTGAGCCGGATTCAGACCCTGAGAATATTGAACAAGAGGATCGCGCAGAACCTTTGCACGCATGTATATTGCAAGACATATTAGAGTGGTAACGTTATTGTTTTTTTCTTTTTTGGCTAAATCACGTTTTAGATAAGATGTCAACAACCTCTTAAAAATAACTGCATTTACTTTGTGCAGATAAGTGCAACGGTACCATGTATTATGTTTATTGTTCTTTAATTCTAACATTATAACATGAATTGCAGTGAAACTGTTATACAGTTTAATTTATTTATACCATAGTCTAGTGTTTCCCACAGACACTATTTGAGACGGCATTTATATGCAAATTCATTCTCTGCCAGCAGCGCTGTTGGAATGGTAGAGATCGAGGTGTCCACAGTAACGCTGTACACAAAGCAGCGCTCCGCTCACAAACGCTGCTTTATCAGACATTACATGCAAGATGAAATGAAAATACCATCCAAAATTTTCTGAAGACAGTCGGTTTCCTTCAGCAATACTGTGATATAAAAACACCCGCACCGGGTTTCGATTTTGAAACGTGCAGTGCACATGTTTATTCAACAAAGTCAAACCCTTTTGGAAAATCTATTTGTGGCGGTCAGTTTAGATATTGTGGCGGGCGCCACAAATAAATCAATGTATGGTCAACACTGTAGTCTCATAATTGAAGTGTAAAATCTGCAGATTACATCATTGTCCAGTATTGTACGGTCAGCAATTTTTCGTTTTCATAATTGTAACATACATATTTACATACATAATTATTCAGGTGCATGTGTAATAACTTGCGAAAATTTGATGCTACAGCAGCACTTCTTCGTCGTCGTCGTCTTGTCTGATGCACTCAACCAAGCATTCTAGCCACGAGCTTGCCCCTCCCCATCCCCCAACCATTCGAAATTCCGTAGGGGTGATTTATTTTAATGATAATCTAATGTGCCACTTTGTGATATCACAGAACCCGGAAAACAACGCTGTAGTCCAAACGAGCCGTTCGTTGTAGTTTTTGAAAAGCGATTTTGTTTTTTTAAACGAAATATCTCCCTTTGGAGTGGACTTTGAGATTTGTAACTTTGTAGATCTTTTTTATGCCGAAACATACACACTACACACAGACTAAAATTCAAAAAGTGAAAGCATAATAGGACCCCTTTAAAAGAAGTTTTAGCACCCCCTAGTGTCAGATTTAAAGCCTTGTGATATCAGTGTCAATTGCAATGGCATTTCTCACCTCATTTTTACTTTCCTTCATCATCTCATGTGACAGATGAAGCAGGCAGATAACTGCATTTTTTGTCACTCCTTTGCCCATGAAGGACATCGAGTTTCCTCACAAATCTACATAGAATGAAGAGATGACCTGGGAAGAGCAGTCAAACAGGAACAAGATCATAATTAGAAATTTTATAATGCGAAATGAAACACAGGTTGGTCGGTATGAAGTGATTCATGCTTAAGTGTTTGTTTAATGTGTTCTGTTTGGATAAGTTTATATAATCTGTGTAAAATATATTCTAGTGTGTAACCGAGGCACTTGAGCATTTGTGTGTATGCATACTTCCAAGAGGCCACTGAGGTACTTGAGGCAGAGTGTGTTTGGCTCCATGCTGGGTGTGTGTGTGCTCCAGCCGGGCAGGGCGGTCACATGGGCCATGGTCCTGAGAGTGCGCTCTAGAGATGGCAGGCCGTAAAAGCATGGAGCATCGGACAAGCGCAGGCACTGCAGCAGGCGCAGAGACAGTTCAGAGGCAAAAGGTCCAGACAGAACCTCACACATCCTTTAAAAAAATATGACAAATGCAAACGAGTGAGAAACAGAGTCATCATAATCGGGATCTTCACCTTAGTATGAAGCACTATATATAATACTCTTCAAAAGTATGGGGTCAATAAGATACAGTGGTACTTAAACTTAGCAAGGACTATTTAAAATGATCAAAGATGACAGTAAAAACATTTATAATGTTACAAAAATGTTTCTATTTTAAAATAAATGCTCATTTCAAAGAATCTTGAATAACAAAATGATGGTTTCTGCAGAAATAGCAGCACAACTTGACATTGATAATAGAGAATGAGAATGTGACGTAACGCCGCGTTGAGTTCTGGGAAACTGCTTTGTTTATCCGCCATATTTGCAGGATAGCGCTGCCTTTCCGCTATTGAGTTTAGGGCAGTATTTAATATTTTTGTCGTGATTGTGAAAAATGTCACCATTGTATGTCATTCATGCTTCATCGAGAATTGCAATAGTAACTCAGATCATCGTTCTGAGAGAAAACAGTATGTTTTTTCACCTTTTTGCTGTGTAAAAACACCAAAGGAATCAGATCGCGGAGAAGATGGCGAAGAGTAAATCTGTTAGTCCCTGATTAAACCTATTGCCTCTCACTCAATAAAAGAATCGCATTTCTGTGTGTTTTTGAAAGATTTGATTTTGTTGGTTTAATTATTAACGTTACCTTCTTTGCTAGTATGACTCTCACTAGGCTTGTGAATTAGCAGAACTTGAACAGGGGACTTTCTAAAATGTTTAAAGTGGCTTAATGTACCAAGACAGTGATAAAGACAAAATTGTAAAGCGTGCAGATACGCAGCTCAAAATATGACCGCAGTGCGTTTATTTACATTAAGCATTTTCCTCTCATAAAAACAATGATAATAAAAGACCACTGTACACACCTTACTAATAAGTCAAAATATGTGCAGAGAAACAGATGAGCCCAAAATATGAATATTATAATCACTGTCTTAATCCATAAACACTTTCTACTTTACAAAACGCTTTGTTTAAACATGTCGCATTAATATTCTGGCTCACCTGCATGTCTTTTAGCAAACCAGCATTTTAAAATGCTTTAAAACTGTTCACAAGCTCCTAGGGATTAGATTTCGCTTGTCATTTGTTGACATAAATATAAAAATACAGCGAGTTTGTGACTGTTCGCTGCATGTGATCCACAATCTCTGATTCTCCTCCGTGGCCATGGAAAAATGAATATTTATAATGACAACAATTATACTTTCTCATTTAAAAGTTTCCAACAAAGAAATGGATCGACTTCTGTCAGCTTGTTGAACACACTTTTATTTGGATAATTTAATATGACGGCTGAAGCAGCAGCGAGCGTCCAGCGGGTGACACTGTTTTCACGGTAAATCAGACCTGATAGCACACATACATCTCGGAGACATCTATTTGATGTCTGCATTTACATCTGCAAGACGTATTATTTAGGGTGTTTGCTCATCTGCAATACGTCTATAGGACGTTTCCTTTTAGATGTCAAATAGATGTCTATTAGATGTCTTTAAGATGTTTATGATTTAGAATGTATGTAAAACTGACATCTTAAAGACATCTGTCAGACGTTTGTAGACAGCAGATGCTTTCCAGATCAAGAGATCTTTAACAGACATCTTGCAGACGTAATTTAATTTGCATTTCGGGAAGGCACCGCCATATTAGTAGGATACGCTGTCCGTTTCCATGATTACTTCTCATTCTTTATACGGATTGAGAAGTTGTTAAACAATTCATTCTTCATTGTGTCGTTTGCAGAGAAGAGAATTCTTTGTTTAGAATATTTGTTTTCCACAGGTTTTGTAGAATTTAATTTACAAAACCTGAGGAAAACAAATATCTAATTATCATGCACTGCCTAAATTAGCTTCTCTTCTCTGCAAACGACACAATGAAGAATGAATTGTTTAACAAAGGCAAAAACAAATGAGCAGTTATCCGTATAAAGAATGAGAAGTAATCATGGAAACGGACAGCGTATCCTGCTAATATGGCGGTGCCTTCCCGAAATGCAACGCGGAGTGGAAAGAATGTGACGTAACTCCTCATTCTCTATAAAGATACTTTTTTTGAGCACCAAATCATCATATTAAAATGATTTCTGAAGGATCATGTGTTTATTTTATTTTATTGTAGTGTTAGTTTTGCTTTGACCAAGTACTTCAAGACAAGGGCTGGTAACCGAAACGTTACAGATTTGAAAGTAAAAAAAAATAAAGAAAATAAAATTCCTGATCGTGTGAATTTAATTGAATCTATTTGCTAAATTTTTATTTATTCAAATGACTTATGCTTTCTATTCTTCTTGCAGCATCAAACCACTCCATCCATGTGTTTTTTGCTAAGGAACACGTTCATGCTGTTTTTCCAGAATACTTTTCTTCTATTAAGGATTACAAACAATTATAATATAGAAGCGCCATAAGCACCCCAAACAAATGATACCTGTTAGATTGCTGCTCATAAATTGAAAATGTATGCAGGGAAATGTCTTGGTAGATAATATTTGCATTACAGGGCCTTGACACATCAACAACAAACAGTGGGAGTTTCCAATTTACAGATCCTCAAGAAGTTTTCAGAAGAGTTATTCCATAAATAACAAAATTAAATCAAAAGCGTCATTAGATTTGTATTTCCCCCCAGATGGCAGGTAGAAGGAGAAGACTCCTAATGAGGATAGTAAAACATTTTATGCATGTACGGCAGAGAGAAAAGGAGGAGTGTTTTTGGAATAACAAATCTGCCTTGACGGACTAAATGGTTTCAATGAGTGTGTTTTGGGGAGCAAACAGATGTGACAGAGTGTTTTCGCACCCTCACTAACCACAGGTGCACACTAAGCTCAATAGCAGCTACGGCTCTTGAATACAATTGAAGATTTAATTAAAATGCACAGCGGTCTCCAAACTAATCATCCTGTTAGAATAAAAGACTCAGATCAAAGAATGATATAATTCTTTTACTCAAAAATATCTTACAAGCCTCTTGGGGCCGTGAAGCGGGGGTTGCGCACATGTTTCGTCACATTGGACTGTGGTGTGCATATGGGTAACACAGGTTTGAGGTTTACTACATAGTATTTTGCTGACATGTACTACATAACTTTTCAATGAAAGATATTTACAAGGTTGAATTTGTGACCATTTGGTCGCATATGCTCCCGGAATTTAATCTGTGCGATAAAATATACTGTATATTTGGGAGAATTTTTGCAAATGCAAATAATTGTTGTGGTGCAACCTGTATCACTTCTCTACAAAACATTCACTAATTACTGCACAGTATATGCCCAGTGTGAGCTGCTACAGTGACTGGTCCACCATTGTATCCAACATTACATAACCAATTAAACATTCTTAGCTTTAATGCAGATTTTCCAGATTGGTTAATATTGTCACTCCCTTTCACTGTGCTCCACTGTTATGTGACCGGGAGCTAACTAGCATGCAAAATATAAAGTGCTGAAGAGAGAAGGCTTTCTTTTCTAAGCCGCCTAAAATTACAGGTAATATAGTTGGTGATGGAGATCATGGGGTGAATGTGGATCCATCAGCGGAAAAGAAGGCTTAGAGTTTTCGAAGAAAGTGGCTGAAAGAGAGGGTTTGCTATGAAAAAGGCTCAATGCACTGCATTCACTGTGAAGCCTGTGGGACAGAGGTTGCAGGTAACACTGCTTTCACTATACTGAATCCACACATTTTAAGTGCGAGAGCTTGATTAAACACAGGAACGTGTCAAGCACAAGAAATGCAGCGTGCTTGCAAATTGCAAAGTATTCAGGATCAGGTTTGACTGTTGAAGCTTTTAATTTTTAATCATAGCTTTTAATCTTTACAGTGGAGATCAATATTAGAGAATAACTTACAATTTTCCAAATTTCAAGGTCACTGCTTAGTCCCATTTGAACATCCTAACAGGAGAGGAAGGGCAGTTTTTAAAAGCATCTTTCATAAATTAATTGCATTCTAAAGCACAGTATAAAAAAAAACTTAAATTAGATTTTCTTTAAAGGACAGTTATTGTTGAAATTGAAAAGTTATTGTATTACTCATTTAAGTCCCCCAAAAAGGCTAGTCGTCCACAAAAGACAAATGCACGAGAGGACATGATAATGCAGAGACTCTCAATAGGGAATCGGTTCAGCACTGCAGCTGGAATTGCTTGCCAGTTCAGTGCTGAACAGGGTAAGGATCTGCATGTTTAAGAGAAGTCGGACTAAAGGTGCACTTTGCAATGACGAAGCCTCTCATCAGCAGAAAGAACCAATAGGCTAAGCTCACCTTTGCTGAGGAGCATGTTGTGTGGAAAAATAACTGGTCCAAAGTTCACTTTAGTGATGAAAACAAGTTTATTTGAATTGGGTCTAATGGGAAACATTATGTTCCACGTCAAAAAGACAGGGAAAGACCGAATCCAAAGTGTGTAAAGAAGTTAGTGAAAGGTGGAGGAAGAAAAGTCATGGTTTGGGGGATGTTTTGTCTGTTATACAGATACATGGCAGAGTAAATGCAAATGTTTATCAGAACCTCCTGCGGCAACATGTGGTTCCTGCCCTGCAAACATTTCCCAATCAGCCAACAAATTTCATGCAGGACAATGCCCCCTGTCTCACAGCAAAACGGGTTAAGCAGTTTCTTGATATACATTATATTATATATATACACATACACACACATATACATATATATATATATATATATATATATATATACACACACACACACACGGTCAGAATTGTTGGTACCCTTGGTAAACAAGGCTGTGAAAATAAACCTGCATTATTAATCTTTTTGATCTTTATTTTTTTTTTTTAAATAAGTAAATTCTCATTATGAAATCTCATTATGAAATAAATGTTTTTCTCAAATACATTAAATTGGCAGCAAATTGTGAATAACCTTTAAACCTGTCGCTTCTAGTTGGACGCATGTGGACTAGAATGTCGTAGCATGTAGCATAAAATCAGTAACAGTTTGCAATTAAACCCGTATCCTACCTTGTAACCCAATAAAATCAATCCATTGCGACGAACATCGCCGGATATGTTTAATCCACAAGCATTCTGAGCATTATTCCTGCTTGCTGGCATCAATCCACAAGTCGTTCTTTTAGGTTAGGCTATTTTCATTCAAGTCAATATAAGTAAGGGATAATGCACGACGTGGAGGCAAAGAAACGCACAACGGCTAGCCATTGATTGTCCCGCTTATTCCATGGTCATTTGCCAAGTTATAGGTAAGTTAAAACTTGTATTGCCCTTTGTAGTGCAATATTTGGCCAGAAGGGTAAAAATGATGGTTATTTTCGTCAATTATGGCTTCTTAGCACTAGCATTCTGCCAGCTTCAAATCAGAAACAGAGATGAAATAGTGCAGTAAGATCACATTTATTTGAATGAATTATAGCATGTATTTCAATTAATTGTCGACAGAGAGAGAGAGAGAGAGAGAGAGAGAGAGAGAGAGAGAGGGAGATGACAGTTGTGTGTATCTGCTTGCTGCGTCTGCACATCTCTCTCTACAAACAATTACTTCAAGAACAGCTATTTTATCACCTCGGTGCTGGGGAATATAATGTAGCGGTCTAGTATCTATCTTTTATTTTAGTAATAAAAAATCGCGGGGACGCGTTGACAAGTTTATGTGTGTGCAGCACAATCTGCGATCTCCGACGTCTCTCTCTCTCGCTCCGTGTGTGTGTGGGCGAGCGAGTGATGTGTGTTGGTTAGTGTGCATCAATTAAAGCAGCGCATTAATATGGAACGGTGGTTAAACTGACCTGGAACTACCTGTGCAGTTAAACGAATTTAATCAACACCTGCCAGCCAATCAGAATCGAGTATTCAGACAGACCATGGAATAAAAACAATTACGCAATGTCTAGCATTCTTTAACATTACTGAGCATAGCAAATAAATTGGTTGCAAAATGGTATCCACTCATATGTTTGACTTTTAGTCCGCTTGTTACGGTCAAAAAAACAATTAATACAGTCACATTTTCTCTATGCAATAGCCTATATGAGATAGTCTCATGATCACTAGAATTTATACAGGTGTACTGTAATGATTTTGTAAATGGTGATCAGCAACCAAATATTGATAATGTGGAATTTACTGTCTTTTGCCTTGGTGTGACTTCTCACGTTTTGCAGACAATGCAAAGGTAGAGTACAGTAACTTCAAAATAGGGGTAAAAATCAAGTTTGAGCTCAAAATGTTTTAATGTATATAATTTTCCTTAATAAAACATCTAATTGCCAAGTTTCCAGTGTCCTACCTATAATTAATTTAGCTGGACAAATAAAAAAATAAAAAAACTTTAAAGTTGTTTCTCTCAGTTTCACACTCTAGCGAGTTAAGGTCTTTTGCCTTTGTAGGGCAGAATAGTAGTTGTGTTTTTTGTTATATTTAGGATTTGAAAAATAAATAAAATCCTAAATTAATTTCAAGCCATGATTTAGCTACAATAACTGGAATACCCTGGTAAATAAGCCTACCATTTGAAGTTTAGTGTCAGCAGGATTTTTATTCAGCAAGTGTGTATTAGATTGATCAAAACTGACAAGAAATACATTTATAATGTTACAAAAGATTTCAAATTGAACTGAAATTTTAAAAGAACAGCATTTAAGAATCCTAAAAAAGGTTCCATAAAAATATTAAGCAGCTGTTGTCAAACCTGATAATATTTTTGAGCAACAAATCAGCATATTAGAATGATTACTGAAGGATCATGTAATACCGAAGACTGGAGTAATGGCTGCTGAAAATTTAGCTTTCCATCATAGGAATAAATCACATTGTTAAAATATATTAATATATGAATAATATTTCACAACATTATTCTTTTTACTCCGCTTAAGAGACTTAAGCAAAAAACATTTTCTTTCAATAACATTTTAAAAAATCTTACCAACCCCAAACTTGTGAATTGTAGTATATTATGGCCTAACGGTTAGTCAAGAGAAATGGTGAGAAATAAATTTTTTATATTCTTCAAACAGGACTCAGGTGCCACAGTGTGTGTGGGTCTGTTCTATAGATAGAGCAGTCCGATGGCTCACTGCATGTGTTAAAGAATATGAGTGAGTCAGTAAGTGTGAGTCTAAATGAGTCAAGTGAGTCATTTTGTGTATGTGAGAGTGACTCACAATTTGTGAGTTATTATCCTGCGTTTGTGTCACCCACCGCTGTGTGTGTGTGTCTTACCTGTCAGAAGTGTGTGTCATGTGAAGCAGCAGAGTGTTGAAGAGGCTTGTCAGTTCTCTCTGCAGCCGGTGACTGAGGTGGGCCTGGAGCTTGTCTGCTTCCCCCTGTGACTGGATCCGTGTGTGGGTCTGCGCTTCACCACTCAGCAACAAGTTCAGCAGGGTGTGTGACTCCTACACACACGAACACACAGGCACTTAATGCGATCTGTCAATTACGGCTATCGGATACCTCCAGATTCAGCTGAACACAATTTGATGACAACAACCTCATCCTCATCTGCCATAGGAATGACAATAAAAACAGCAGCTTTATTACAGATTTCTCAAACAATTTTAAACAAATTCGGTTTGTTTTTTTCCCCATTAATTTTCTGGATTCCATTTTAATGGTTTAATTAAATTTTAATAATCAAAAGCATCTCTAAATAATTGATTTTATAGTAGTATTTTTTTATTTAATGCCATGTCAGCATCTTACAATACAATAAAATAAAATACAATACGATACGATAAAAACCAGCAAACAAACAAACAAGTTATATTACACAAGATTTTGAACATTAACGTCAAAAACGATAATTTCAAAAACATTTTCTGCCAAATTATACTAAACTTAAGTGAGTTCTAATTGATTTTATAAAAAACATTGTATTTACATTTTTCTGAATCAGTGTTTATTTAAATTTTCAATATTTCCAGTGTATATATTAATTTTACTTTTATGTGTAATGAGTATTTTTTTCCACTTTTTGTCAGTTTATTATTTAATATTTCTATTTAGCTTTCATTTATTTTAAGTTCAGTTTCTGTAATTCTAGTACTTCAACATAAATGATTTTAATTAGCTGCCAAAGCAACATTTCAAGTTTCACATCTAATATTTTTATTTAATCTCAGCTTTATTTTATTTCATTTAACAAAAATGATGAGTTTTAGGTGTAGTTGTTAGCCAATTACTACTGTACGATGTTCTGTGAAGCCGGGCTCACACTACAGGTGTTTTAAAATCCTAACCGATTATGAAATCTGGATGCAGCACACACACAAGGACAATCTTCACAGATTTTCTTCCCTTAAATCTTAAACATGCACACACTACAAGATTTTAATATGGTGTCGCATCACACACTACAAGATATTATTAAGATTATCATACCAGACGGAGCGCCTCATGTGATCTCACGCAGCAGCTTGTCAGCAATGTTTACATATGTTAGCTAGCGTTCTAGCAGCTTTCTGCACTCACCCGATACGTCCAAAACTGAGGTGATTTTACCCCAGCGCTTCTTTTTCTCCTCACGGATACGTTTTCGACACATTATACAGACAGTGTTACTACAAAACTTCAAGAAGCTGTTTCCTCCGTCTCCACTATCCAATGGAGCCGTAAAGCAGCTGTTGTTGTGAAGTGGTTGCTAGGGTGTTTTAAATGGTTGTTAGGCAGGTGCAAAAGTGTTATGTGTGGTTATTCGGTGGTTCTGGTTGGTCGCTAGTGTGGTCTTGGTGGTCACCCGGAAAATGTTTGGCAGTTGAGATGGTTGCTTGGGTGTTTTGGTATTTTATGGAAGCAAAGTGGTTTCTAGGGTGTTCTGAAAGGTTCATTGTGCATTGGTATTCATTTGCTAGGCTGTTGGGAGTGGTTGCTAAGGCATTGCCAGGCAGTTGCTAGGGTGTTCTGTGTGTTTTTTGAGTGATTGCTGTTTATCCCATCTCCAATTCTCTTTGATATTCTGCTACCTAGATATTTTGGTGGCCCTCTTTTAATGTAAGTCTATGGGATTTTTTCAAAAAATAAATAGCGTACTCCTCATTAAGCCACGCGATTTGAGCAATCATTCATGTCCGAAACTCTAATGATGCAGGATGGGTTGCAATTTAAAATTTGGTGCAAAAGAATATTAACAAGCATGTGCTTGCTTTAGCAGGCACCATAAAAATAAAAAAGCACTGTAGTGCATGCGTTTCATTTAGACAGCACAGATGTTTGAGAAACACTCCAGCGACTGTGGATGCTTTGTGCATTTCACCACCTCCCCCACCAGGCGTTTCATCAAACCCAGCGTTCTCTGTCGGGCGTCAAGGCAGGTTTGTTCGCATATATACATATTAATGAGAGGTAAGGCAGGAAGAGACTTTTAAGAAATAAAGCCATTCATCCCCAGTGTGAGAAACAAAAACATTGACAGCTGATGAACGGCTCTCCGTTACAAGTGTTAATACGATATTAATGTATTTGTATTGCTCCACAGTGTGATTTATTTCAGCTCTTCTTAATAAATACAACACACTGTGTTCATCTGAAGCAGGAGGGCAAACTAATTTAATTACCAAGGTACAATAAGTTTCTTTATTGTTTTATGAGGTCTCCAAAGTAATCTAGGAGAAATGCAGGCACTCATCCATAACAGATTCAAGACAGCTATGGTTTATTCAGGAATACCTGGTTTAGGAGTAATTATAAGAGCCATTTTAGGTCCTGGTGGTCCAGTTCAGACTGGTTCTGCTTGAAGAAGGTGTTGAGGAATGACACAATGTCCACCAACAGCCTCTCATCTTGACAGCAGGCTGGACATACCATCAGAAATCTGTCAGATTAATAAAAACTGTTTACTTTATTATTCGAATGTTTGGGGTTGGTAATGGGGTTTAATGTTTTTGAGAAAAGTCTCCAACCAAGGCTGTATTTATTTCATAAAAAAATACATCAAAACAGTTAAATTGTGATTTATTGCTACAATATGCATCATTTTGTTAAAATATGTGCCTTACAAGCGTGTAAAATATTTTGTAATTGTACATTATTTTTAAAATGGTTATTACACAATACTTTAAACTGCGTGCATTCTCTGGTTAAACACATGCACAATTTATTGCACTGCATTGTTTTATACTACCATTATACTACTAAGATTTCTTATTAGTGCTGTCAAACGATTAATCGTATCCAAAATAAAAGTTTTTGTTTACATAATAAATGAGTGTGTACTGTGTATATTATGTATATATAAATACAAACACATGCATGTAAATATTTAATAAAAATGTTATGTTTATATATATATATATATATATATATATATATATATATATATATATATATATATATATATATATATATATATATATAAATAAATAAATAAATAAATATAAATGTATATACATGTAAATATTTTCTAAATATATACTGTTTGTGTGTGTATTTATATTTACATAATAAATAAACAGTACACATACATATATTATGCAAATAAAAACATTTATTTTGGATGCGATTAAATCGCAATTAATTGTTTGACAGCACTATTTTTTATATTTTATTTTTATAGGATCAAAAAGGCAGTAAAACAGTAATATTGTGAAAAATCATTACAGTTTAAAAGAACTGTTTTCTGTTTGAATTTATTTAAAATGTAATTTATTCCTGTGGTGGCAAAGCTTAATTTTCAGCTGCCTTTACTCCAGTCTTCAGTGTCACATGTCATGATCCTTTCAAAATCATACATTATGCTGTTTTGGTGCTCAAGAAACATAAAATATTATTATCAGTTGTGCGGAAACCATGATACCTTTTTTCAGGATTCTTTGATAAATAGAAAGTTAAAAATATCAGCATTTATTTAAAAGAGAAGTCTTTTGTAACATTATAAATGCCTTTACTGTCACTTTTGATCAATTTAATGCATCTTTGCTGAACAAAAGAATGAATTTCTTTCAGGAAAAAAAAAAAAATAATAATATCTGACTCTAAACTTTTGAACAGTACTATATTAGTTGTAGCACCAGTGTCATTTCTAAGCTCTATTTTGCCAAAGATAAAACTTTGTTCCGATTCGTGTCTGAATGTGTCAGCTCATTCATTGTTTAGTGCTGTGATATGCTGGCGCACTTCATCAAGCTTGTGCAAAGTCATGCCAGATGATCACAAATCACAAATCTGGAGATACAGGAAAATAAATCAATAGATCACACACAGAGAGCTTACCTCTCTACAGCGTTGTGCCAGCTCAGGGTTTGCAGGATGATCTTGCTGCTCTGGGCGGTGGATTTGAGTGCAAGGCGGTCTGCGAGGAGGTACAGGTGCAACCTGGTCATGGCAAAGGTCACGATGCTGTGGGAGCTCGCGTCCCGTATTGCGTGAACACAGTCCTGTAACCCGGACCTTAAGTTGCTTATTCTTAAGACCACCACCTGAGATTCGGACAGCACCAGTTCACCATGAAACCTTTGAAGTAAAAAAAGCCATTCAGAACTCCAGGATTCAGAAAGTAAATGTTTTTAATATCTGGATGCAAACGTGTATTAGATATGACCTTTGGTGATGATTATAAAGGAATATAAATACATTTGTCTGATTCTTCGCACAAAGCAGTCATATGGCTTCAGAAGATCATAAGGAACTTATGGCAACTTTTTTTGTGTGTGTGTTTTACACAGTTACCATGAGCTGTTGATATTGCAAGTGTTACATAAAGATTCTTTAAAATAAATAAATAAAAGTTTCCTTCCACAGATAAATAACATCGTACAGCTTTGGGATGACAGTAAATAATGACAGAATTTTCCTTTTTTCATTTATTTCTTTAAGGAGGCCAGCAGATCTGTAATCATTTTAATCTTGGTAACAAAACAACAGCTGTTGCATATTAAAATGATGCTTATCCTAAAACATAAATTGTACACTGCTAAAGTTTCTGAACAATTCAACAATGCAAGCGATCTTAACTCTTTAAGATGATCTAGATTTACTACCCAAAACTTCTAATGCTCAATAAAACTTTAGTGCCTAAAAACAAATAAATAATGTTAATTAATACCTAACAATATATTTTAAAGCATGTATTAGTCTTTGTTAATGTTAGTAAGTAAAATATAAATGTAAAATATAACTGTTCACTGTTTGTTCACATTAGTCTACAGTGCATTCATTTGTTAACAAATGCAACTTTTACATTTTAAAAATAAATGTTGAAATTAACACTGACATTTATATATGCCGTAGAAGTATTGTTCATTCTTAGTCTAGCATTTAATTAATATTAACAATTGAAACCTTATTGTAAAGTGTTACAAATTAATTACATTTTTAAAGTCCCTGAAAACCCAAATCCAACTTACTCAGGTACATCACTCCTAAAACCCCTCAGATGCTCAAGCAGTCCATCAATCCCAGAATGCCATGCTGTGTTCCAGGTGATCTGCAGTGCTTCCCAGGCAGGCTTCAGACTCAGCAAATCTGAGTATGGAGGAAGAACTGAACAATACGGACTCACTGCATGGTGTGAAGGAGCTTGAAACGGCAGATTATACCTGTGAGAAATTATGAGATAACACATTTAATACACAATTAATCTGTCACATAATAGTTAAATCACCATTTAATTTACCCACGACACCTCTGAAAGTAAGGCTAAGGTGAAATTAAACGGCCATTTCTTTTAATGCACAGCTAGAATGTCGTAATGTATGTGATTTACCTCCGTATAATGGCAGCAGGCAGTGAGAACGAAGACAGGCCTGTGTCTGAGCCAGCTTTATCAGTCCTGATCAGGAAACAAAGATGTTGAAATGTAGTGTGAGCCAAAGCATTCTGGTGTTTATGCGATTCTGTCTATACAATGAAAGTCGTTAGAGTCCAAAACAACAATGGACCCCACTTAATTAAATTTTTGGGTGAAGTATCCATTTAAGGGACCAGTTCAACAAAAATTTACATTTACTCACTCTCAGGCCATCTAAGATGTAGATGAGGTTGCTTCTTCATCAGAAGAGATTTGGAAAATTTAGCATTACATCAATAATTGCTCACCAAAGGATCCTCTACAGTGAATGGGTGCCGTCAGAATGAGAGTCCAAACAGCTGATAAAAACATCACAATCACTACGTCTTGTGAAGTGAAAAGCTGCATGCTTGTAAGAAATAAATCCATCAAGACATTTTTAACTTCAAATTGTTACTTCCTGCTAACATACTAGTCCTCTCTAGTGAAAAAGTCATCTCGTCCGAATCAGGAGAGAAATATGCACAGATCAAGTACCGTTTACCATTTTAAACAGTACTAAACTAATAAGTCAGATTTGGATCATGGATGAAAGAAGTGACAGCTTAAAGTTAAAACACCTTAATGATGGATTTGTTTCTTACACACATACAGCTTTTCACTTCACAAGACAGTAATTGATGGACTGGAGTCATGTGTTACTTGTGAATTATTGTGTTGTTTTAATCAGCTGTTTGAACTCTCATTCTGACGGCACCCATTCACTGCAGAAGATCCATTGGTGTGCAAGCGATGTAATGATAAATTTCTCCAAATCTGTTCCGATAAAGAAGCAACTTCATCTACATCTTGGATGGCCTAAGGTTGAGTACATTTTCAGCAAATCTTAAATTTTGGGGTAAACTATTCTTTTAAGTTAAAGAAAACACTTCTTCGTAATTATAAACATGTCATCAATTAGGGTTTTGTTAACTGACAGGGTTGAATGCAACTGGCTGCAGATATTTTACATATAGACACATAGACCGTACAACAAAGAAAACATACCAAACATCCATTCTTGCTATTTCATCAAACAGCAGAATGCACATCAATGCGGCAGCCTCGCTCACATCACCCTGCTTCTCCTTTATCAACAGAGAAGCTTAAAAAGATGCAACAAAAGAAGTCAAATGACCAGGAGAGCAATCATTTAAAATGTACAAAGGTGTCAAAGCAGGAATCGTTCCGTATATATACACATTATAAATGGTTAATTGTGTAGCTTGAAGAGCTACATCCTGAGAGCAAGGTAAAAGAAAACATGAAAACAAAACTATAACAGGGAAAGCAACACAACTCATCAATAATAGATGTTAAAGTAAAACAAAACAAAAAGGGCTTGGGCCATAAAAACTAATTTTACATCACCATACTTTAGGCGATCACAAACATTCACAAACAGCAAACAGGGGAGCTCTTCACTTGGAAATGCTTGGAAATGTCTGGACATGTGGGGCATGCATAAAAAGTCCATTTGCCATTTGTGCAATGTTCTAGAGAACTGGACGGAAAGCTCTGCATTTTCAGCAGTAAATATATAAAAAAAAACAAAGTGTGCAATTACAAGCAGCAATTAAAGGGATAGTTCACCCAAAAATTCTAATTACCCCATGATTTACTCACCCTCAAGCCATCCCAAGTGTATATTACTTTCTTCTTTCAGACGAATGCAGTCGGAGTTATTAAAAAATGTCCTGGCTCTTCCAAGATTTATAGTGGCAGTGAATGGGGGTTGTGATTTTGAAGCCAAAAAAATATATAACATCCATCATAAAAAGTACTCCACACAGCTCTGGGGACATTTCTTTATCTAACTCTGACTGTATTCATCTGAAAGAAAAGAGGATGGCTTTAGAGTGAATAAATAATGGGGTAATTTTCATTTTTGGGTGAGCTATCCCTTTAAGTTGCCAAACACACCAGTAGAGTTTAGTAGACACAGTAGATCTGTGCTGTCACAACATGTAATCAGTTGTTTGTTTGTTTGAAAGGCTAGAAGATATGTTGCGTATAACTATTGATCAGTATGTGTTGCTGACTTCAAACTTTGCTTAAACCCTTAGGGCATGGTGGGAATGAAGTTGTGTTTCAAAAATGGCCATTGAGTTGTTTGCATGTTTTGAAATGGTTATGAAATTCAAATATCCAATTACTCACATGTATGAGTTTTGATGTGCAAGCGGTCTAAGTTAATATTGTAAAATATTGCAGACATTGATTGCAGAAAACATGGCAATCAAGCCTTCACAAACATATAGAAAGAAAAATCATGACTTTATTTTCCAAAATTATTCCAGATTCAAATAGTTTGATTAGTAGGCAACGCTGTCACCAGTAAGATGTAATGGCAATGACATCTACCAAGCATCAGTTTAATAAGAAAATGAATTAAACATGTTCTCACTTCCTGTTTCAGTTATATATGCCATCATATGTGTCGGTGTGTTGAGCACAATGTATTTGGTAAATCAAAAGCTTTTAAAAACACCACCGGGGACTGAAGATGTTTAAAGCTCCAATGTTGAAATGTTGAAGTTCCCAAAAATGGGGGAAAAAAAATAGATAAATAAATAAAAATCAGAATGATCCAATAAATCCAATGAAAAATATTAGTAATAACATAACATTTTATATAAAAAGGTTTGGGAACAGTATTTGTTTTGTTTTTTTTATCAACAAGTATGCTTTAAATTGATCAAAAGCGACAGTAAACACATTTAGAAGGTTACTCACAGTTTCACAGATTTTTAATGTTAAAATATTACAAAAAATATTAAGCGCCACAACTAGGGGTGGAACGGTTCAACTTACTCAAATAAAAATAAAGAAAATAAGAATATTCTATCTAACTACCCGCAACAGTACAAATAAATACAAAAGAGTAAAGATACAAATAAAAGAAAGAGTGATTTTCAGAGGTTTTTTCAGTAGCTAACATTAGTTTTTAGGTACAGAAATTGAATAAACTAATCTAATGAAAAATAGCATTGCATATTTTACTGTAAATTAAAGATTAATCTTTAAAGTTACAAAAGCTATTCAATCAAGAGCAATGAATGATTTCCTTGTCATTGCTGTATGATGAATATTAAAGGGGTCTGCTATGTTCATTATTGCACCCAACAGCAGAACACCTTAATTGCTCAATCAGAGACATCTTGTCTTCCCCTGCACTGGAGTGGACACAATGGCGGACAGCTCTCAGCTCACTCAGGGCGGGTCTAAGGTAAGACGGTCTTGTCAATCAACTATCGTGGGAGCGGCCTGTGCAGAACTACGTCATTCTGACAGGAAACTCAGAACAGCCTGATTTGAGAAAGGGGAACACTGGGTGGATTTTTTTCATTATAGGATGGATGTGTACACACTTCCAACACGCATTTATGTTCAAACAACTTGTAAAGTGAATTTTGCATCCGATAACCCCTTTAGTGCTGTCACTTTAAGAGAATGCACTGATATGGTACGTTCAGCCGTCTATGTCCGCTATAGGATACTTACCAAGATGGGCATTTTGACAATTTTTGTGTGAATTTGTCCACTCAAACAAAACTTCAGAGAGAGCTTAATATTTGCGTGCGTTCTGAGGCGTAGGTTTGCACGCTTCGAATGAGAGCTCACACAAATCTTCTCACTGCGCGTGTGAGCTCACGTCCTTTGGCTTTTTGCAAAGCTTAAATGAGTTTAATTTAAACACCGATATCAACGTGTGCTGTCCAGGTCTCACCTGCACACGCACGCTATCAGCACGATGACGGAATAAATGACTGCTCAAAGTGCTCATATTCCAGCATACGGCACTCGCATTGAACAAGAGTGAATGTTTCTTGAGCATCAAATCAGCACATTAGAATGATTTCTAAAGGACCATGTGACAGTGTAGACTGGAGTAATGGCTGCTGAAAATTCATTTTTGCCATTATAATAATAAATTACATTTTAAAATATATTAAAATAGAACACTATTTTAAACTGTAATATTACAATATTACTGTATTTTTTTATCAAACAAATGCAGCCTTGGTGAGCGTCTAAGAGACGTCTAATTTTATATATATATTTTTTTAACTTACCAACGTCAAACATTTGAACAGTAGTGACCATGTTACTGAATTATGAACTGTTGGTGGCGCTAGAGGGACTGAAAGAATGACCCAAAATTGGCACTATGAACATTGAAATCCTTCCCAATCATTGTACCAAAGTGGCTGACAAAAACTCCAAAAGAATGTAAAATAATAAGAGAACTAGCCACTACAAAAGGTTCCTGCAAAACTATGGTGCATGGGACTAATTATCTACGGTAAACTGAATGAATTAATGTTGGAGGGATGTTTTGCAGACCGTACCTCTGAGCAGCATGATGAGAAGAGACGTCTGCTGAGCCAGACTGTGACGCAGGGAGGGGTCTGCAAACACCAGCTTCCTCAGCATGCATATGCTGGGCTCCAACAAGCAATCCATGCTCTACATAATGAATAAAAACCTGAATTCAAAACCTTCTAATGTCAACACATCCCGTAGATAAGGCACATGACATGAGTTGCAAAGGTCTGGGCTTCTTGGAAGTACTGAATAAAATAAAGTGAGATAATTAAATAAGTTTTAATAATCATCAGAAGAATTTTCACACTCTGTTAAACCTAGGGAAAAATCACAGCCGCGATAAACTACTGAAGTGCTAAGTTGTTTAGAAAGGTGTTATGCCACTGGTGCTGCCTTGCTAGTGGAAAAGTCATAACAAGTCATCATGATTGAGTCTAGAAGTGTTTACACAGTCAACAAAACCACAAACGCAGTCATAACATTCACAGTAAGACTATAACATCTCAAAAACTTAGCCTCAAAGCCAAGGCAAGTAGTCAAAACAAACAGCCAAAGCAAAGTCACAACTGACATTAACAGCACTAACTAGGCATGGCAAATGGAGGCGACGTATCGGATTCTGCTCATGGTATAATTGCCAGACATTTCGGTGCATAATTTTAGCTAATTAGTCCCATTAGCAGGCCGGAATACTCGACAAAGCTGGCAGCTTTCAGCCTAGGGATGTACAGATCATGCAATAGATGTGAATTAATACTGACTCACTCTTGATTGACACCATTAACTGAAGCATCATGCCCAGGCACCAGTTTACCAAATTAATTAATGATAAAAGGCAACGAAACAAAAGAGAATGTGAGGTTTACCGCCACATCGTTGTTGACACTCTCCTTGATGAAAGATATGAGCTTGTCTGATAAACCCAAGGCCTTCAGCACAGCATGCATTGATGAATCTATAAAGAACATAATGAAATATAAATCAAGACTGGCTTTGTTTCTAGCACACATTAAAATATGTTATCTGCTTTGGCAATTTATGTTTCAGAGATCAAACACTTGCTTCAAAACACTTAAAATTGGTTTGTGAGGTGTTTCAAGAAAAATGGAGCTCACTCAGGAAAGACAACATGTTTAAGTTGATGCAAATGACAACAGTCCACACATTAAGTTATAATGCGGATGGTTGGATGAACCACTTTTAATTTAGCATTATTGATTTATACCATTACAGATTTTGTTAATATTTTAAATTAGACTTTATTTTTTTATATTCCGTTATCATTTTTAGTTACATCTTTAATCATTTTTCATCATTTTCATTTTTTAAGCATGTTTATTTAGTTTTAGTTATGTTAGTATTTAAACAAACTAAACAAAAATGAGAAATGTTGCATTGGAAACTAGCTGAAATAAAACTTCAGTTAATGTTTATTTTACTTCATAAAATAAGTATTTTATTTTTATTTTATTTCAAAAAATAAAAGTATGGATACCTCACCTTGCAGAACAATAGACAGCTGTTCAGCCGCAGATCTCCGCAAAACTAGATCTACCGTTTCTGACGTGAGAATACTGTATAACTTATTTACAGACTCCACCTGTAAAAAAATTAATAAAAAAATGAGCGTTAACCGAAGCTTGTTTCAACAGCTCCAAGAATAAAGCATTTTTTTCACATGATGTCAATGCCAGTAATGGTTCTTCACCAACAAATACTCAATACAACACTAGAGTGCATTGTTAATACACAGCTGAGCGAGGAAAGTGATTTACCTTCACAAATGACTTGTCTGAATTGCTCAACTTTATGTCCACACTTTTATTAAGAACATAGAGATTTGGTAAACATGACAGTGTGGAGCTGTCCAAGGTTGGTCTAGCTCCACCAGCGCTGGTCAGGTGTGGTAGTAGATGTTGGACTGCTGTATTCCTCACGCTAAAAGTTGCAAACAGAGCCACAGTATTTACAGCATTTAGGAAGAAAGTTATTAAGTCCAAGCTGCTCTTTTCTATACAGTAAAAGTAAATGCTGATCATTATTGTCTGTGAATAACAAATTACTTTTCAGTCTGTTAAAAAGTAGTAAACAAAGCATTTTTTTAAAAAGGACTTAACAGTAAAACAATATATTTTACATTCAGTTTACAATCAAGTGTATTCATTTTCAGCCACTTAAATGCATGTTAACTGCAAATGTATTATAGTTTAAATTTACATTAAGTGCAATTAGCTGAACTTTAGAGAGCTTTTTTGACCCACTCAAGTAGTATATTTCTTATATGTAATTTCATAATTACTTCTATTATTGTTAAAATATTGTTAAAGTGTATTGCACAATGTACTGACAAGCATTTACGGTAAACTAAAATATACTATAATGTAATTTCTATTGATTTTGATTTAATTATTCCATCATTCTAACTTTCATGTCGTATTTATTTCAAACACACTTGTAATAACAAATTTGTAATAATGAAGTTGCAATTTAGAACATTTAAATATGTACTAGTATAATTAATGTAATATTGAAATAAAATTATACAAAAGTACTTACATGTGATTTCAAATGTTAGTCAACACATCAAAATAAGTGTACTTCTCTAAAGAATGACAATATTACTAAAATATATTTTAATGATTTAATGTACAGAGAAATGTTTAATTTGACAATACATGCAGTGTTAATTTTGACAGGCATTTTTGATTTAGTCTTAGTTTTTATCTTGAGACGAAAATGCTTAATAGTCTTAGTCACACTTTAGTCATTTGAGTCTTTCATAATTTTAGTCGATGAAAAGTCATTGCATTTTTGTCAACTTTTAGTCATTACTTTTAGTCAAACTGCAGTTACCGACATTTATTTTGGTAGCTATTTTTAGTCTTCAAACAAAGAGAGTCATTAATTATTTTCTCTTTAGACCAAATCAATTAAGCTTATGAGAAATTTGAATCGAGGATTGAATTTGAAAAAAACTGGAATAAATGATGACAATTACAATTTTTGGGTAGAGATACAAATTAAACTCATTTTTCAGACACAGCAGGTTTACTTAACAAGATGGAAGGCATGCATGTAATACTGACACACATTCAGTTTTCACCCACCTGTTTACGCTCACTTAAGCCATAACCGACTGTATTTACGTGAGATACTCTACACGATAGACATTTGGACAGCTGTGTGTGTATTTGAGCACTGAGAACTGATCGTGTGCTGTCTGAGAACTGATGAAGTGGAGCGTGCGCGAGAGAGAGCTCTTCTATCAGCGCAATTCCGCATATGCCGCCTTCACTAAGTTAATCGACAACGAATTGTGACTCCCGGGAAAAAGGAGATGTCTGGTCACCCAATCCCTAACCCTTCAGGTGCTGAGGCCATTGTTTCAGATCGCTAGTTAGCGTTTTGGTAGCCTATCCATCTACTACGGCTGCCATACTGAGACTAGATATGCAAGCGCCCAGTTAATTTAGCCTATAAGATGTATTTTGAATGTCCGGTAGTCCTCAAATAACATTCTAGTCCTGTCTCGTCTTGTTAACGAAGACGCAGCATAAAATTTCGTCATAGTTTTTTTCATAAGATATTAGTTTTAGCCCGTTAACGTCTCATCTTAGTCATAGAAAAAATGTTTGTTAACGAGTATTTTTCTTCATCTTCATTGACGAAATTAACACTGAGTACATGACTTAATTGTGTCAGGCAATGGTTTTTGAAAGTGCACTCTTTTTAAATACACTTAAGTAGCCTTTTATTGTATTATTAATATTACATAATCTGTAAGTACAGTTTTTTTTTTTTTAAGAATTGAAGTAGCAATCCGCCCCTCTCTTCTGTGGAGTGACGAGCAGACCATAGATATGCGTAGATTCCCTATTCGACTGCTCCAGATACATTGACACGTCAGCCATCTCGCATTCACCATAATAATCAATGAATATTCAAATATATACAAGCGTATAACTTGCTGTTGTAGACGCACACAGTCAATGTGCTCAAAGATTTGCAGACCGTTCCAATGAGACATCTAGGTATATATATCTATGGAGCATACTAAACTTCAGCCGCGAAGCTGGCTTAATAGCACATTATTAGGAAAGGCAATTTGCAAAGATTCATAAAAAAACCCTTATACTCACTTCTTCTGTAGATAAAGCTGGATCACGAATGATTCGGGCGGACATAGATGCATTTATGTAGATCGAGGATCGGCGCATTCACTTCAAAGTGAAAGTAACGTAAATCCTCTGCCTTCAGCGGCTTAGATGTCGGGAGTAAATGACTACTGCTATATTCATTATTATATCCAACAAATAAACACTTCAATCGCTTAATCGGAGACATCTTGTCTTCCCCTGCACCGGAGCTAACACAATGGCGGACAGCTCTCAGTTCACTCAGGGCGGGTCTAAGGTAAGACGGTCTTGTCAATCAACTATCGCGGGAGTGGTCTGTACAGAACTACGTCATTCTGACAGGAAACTCAGAACAGCCTGATTTGAGACAGGGGATTTTATAACAAGGATTTAAAAAAAAAAAAAACACTGGGTGGATTTTTATCATTATAGGATGGATGTGTACACACACTTCCAAAACACATTTATGTTCAAACAACTTGAAAAGTGAATTTTGCATCCGATGACCCCTTTAAGAAAGCAAAAAATAAATAATTATTAGATATCCAAACCGATGTGCACGTTTAACTTACGCATGATGCTTGGTGAACAGAAGCCGGAGGGCCGCCCGCAGTCTAGCAGTCAGTGAGCACACCTCATCTCCCTTTTCAGCAGATGCTTCACTTATCAGCAGGATACGGTTTCCCAGGGCGTCCTCAGTGCTTGCGTAACTCTAATATACAAAAACGCACCAAGTTTTACCACAGCCATGGTGGACAATAGACTCAAGCTTAAATCCATCTTGGAAAAACAATAAACAGCACACAATGCCATTTCATCACTGCTTTATTGACAGCACAAACCAATTACTCAGAGGCTTCAACTAAAAATGAATCAAATGTGATGACCTTGACAAGATTTATGAATATTCAATTTCAACCCCACCCCACCCGCAGTGGACGTTTAAAAAAAAAATTAAACACAGCTTCGGTTGTTGAAAAGTACAAAACAACCTTGTTTAAAATAGAATGCGGCATAACATGGATATTATCATTCAGCCTCGGGCATCTCGCAAACACGTTAATATTACATTGGAAATTATTTTTTCAGCCCAATTTGACGGTTATATTGCGGCTGTGCATTGTTTGTGCGTATGGCGAGAGATGTGGAGAAAGGAAAGTGTTTGCACCTGTAATATGGGAATGACCGGGTAAAGTGCCTCATTAAATCTGCTCCAACTTGCAGCTGTCATCATCAATCGTCCCTTCAGCAGATAGAGTAGAATATCCTTGGCAGCAGCGCTCACCTTTGGATCACATATAAAGTTAGTTGATGGTGCTATGATACTGCACTTAAAACAAGCTACCTCATCCAAATCTACCAACTGCCACCTACAGCAGTGAAACGAGGGCATTTCCAATGTCAATCATTAGCTTAGCATGACCTCATTAAACATGGAGCGTGGATACATTACTTATCAGCAAGCTGTGTATTGGTATATCAAAATATTTCTTCTTTGTGCATTACTTGGGGTCTCGCTGGAAACAGGAAGATGAATAATTCACCTCTATTGCTTGGTCTTTAAGGCCAAACATACTGATCTCATACAGGACAAGGGAATAAAGCAAGAAATGCACTCCGCTGCAGATGGATGAGGCATTACTTGGGGTCTCACTGGAAACAGGAAGATGAATAATTCACCTCTCTTGCTTGGTCTTGAAGGCCAAACATACTGATCTCATACAGGACACGGGAATAAAGCAAGAAATGCACTCCGCTGCAGATGGATGAGGCAGGTTTGGCCACGTTCTGTACTCCTAAACACTCCTGTAGGGATGAGAGCAGGAAGTTAGGGTGGGATATTACCATTTACAGAGTTCAGGTGTCACCAACACCCTATGTGAAGTGTAATAGAATTGCTAGGCAATGTAATAGAAATTTGACGTATACTAAACACAACCATTATATGTTGTTATGTTATTAAATGTTATAGGTCTATTGCTAGCTGGAAATACCAGGTCATAAAGTGGTCAAGCTTGCCAACTACTCTAAAAAGTGCTTTGGATAATAGCTAACATATAGTAAACATGATTTTTGTAATATTTCAATATATAATATTTTTGGTACAATTTTCTTTTATGTTTTTGAAAGTCTCTTATGGTTTATGCCCCAAACTATAAAACTACGTTGTAGTGTAAATGTAATATTCTAATTAAATATTTGTTAATAATCTAACACTCCTTAACTGAATTTAAATATCACAAATCTTAAATAAACAAAATATACTTAATTTTATTGAATGTAATAATAGAGTCCTTTGTTTGTGAATATATTGTGGCCATTCTTCTTTGAGGTTCGCAACTGAACTGCAGAACAGGAAACACTGGACTACTGGGTCAAGCACTTAAAACCATGTTAGATCAGTTAATGTCCAACTTTGACCAACAATGTAGCTGGTTTAGCTGGAATTTTCACATTTCCAAAACTAGGTGAACTTTTCCCTGACTTTCCTGTCACTTATCTACTGGAAGTGGCTTAAAATAGGCTCTATCTCCCAATTTCCACTGCACATCTTGTACCTTCAAAATGCTCAGAGTGCAGGAGTAGGTGTCTGCCTTCACCGGGGACAGAGGATGAGACAAAAGTTTCAGAAATATCTTCTGACTTTGCGACTGCAGGAGCGGGCTTGCTTGTGCAAATTTCCACCTACGAAGAGACATGATTTTTACAGGTTTTTATACGACGACACCTCTTCCGCAGTGCCAGACAAAACAGCAGATGTCAATGGCGGTTTTATAGTTTCCATAATTGTGAGCAACTTACAGATAGGAGCAAATCTGGACGCATTCCTTCACCACCGGTAGGTGCTGATGATACGGAAAAGCATCTATTCCTTGGTCAGCGAGCTCCAAAAGCTCATGCCAATTCTTATCGCCCTGTAAAGAAACATTTCACTTGCATCAATTCTACTTAAAAGTAATAGTTATACAGAAAATAAGAACATACAGGTTTGGAACGATATGAGGGTGAAGAAATAACCATACTTAAGTGAGCTAGTCGTCTAAAGACAAACCATTATTCAAGTTGCATTACTATCTTCTTGATTAAATTTAACTTAGGGCTGCCCGATTTATCGGTACCAAATCGGTTATTGAGATTGCTGAGTGTTCAGGGTTACATGCTCGATCTCAGGTTAGATGGAGCATGGGGCATATCAGGTGGAATTCTACATTTTGATTAACTGATTGACTTTAGTTAAGTTGTTTTGCAGTTGCATTAACTATGAGGGGCTAGACAAAAATACTATTGGGGTACTAGATAGCATGGGGTGCCATACTTTATAGTACTAGCCATAACTACTATGGCAAGCATGGGCGACCAATTAGTGTTAGTCATAACCTCTGGATGATGAATAGACTAGTGAGTTTGTGGCTGTGAGAAATGGACAAACAAACCAATTTGCATTTCAACCAAAATTCGAGGTCATAATATAATGGAGTCAGAATAAAGTTTAATTACTCACCCTCATGTCGTTCCAAATCTGTAAGACCTTCGTTCATCTTCGGAACACAAACTAAGATATTTTTGATGAAATCTGAGAGCTTTCTGACCCTCCATTGACAGCAACGCAACTACCACGTTCAAGGCCCAGAAAGGTAGTAAGGACATTGTTAAAATAGTCCATGTGACATTTAGTTAAACCTTAATTTTATGAAGCTACGAGAATAATTTTTTGTGCCCAAAGAAAACAAAAATAATGACTTTATTCAGCAATTTCTTCTCTTCCGTGTCAGCCTCCGATGTGCATTCATGACAGTACAACGACACATGCGTGTACCTTCCTCTGCTTGCAAAAAAGGTACAGCGTATCCGAGTTCTACGTCAGAACACGCATCGAAGACTGAAATTGCTGAATAGTCATTATTTTTGTTTTATTTGCGCACAAAAGTATTCTCGTAGCTTCATAAAATTAAGGTTGAACCATTGATGTCACACGGACTATTTTAATGATGTCCTTACTACCTTTCTGGGCCTTGAACGTGTCAGTTGCTCACATTGCTGTCTATGCAGGGTCAGAAAGCTCACGGATTTCATCACAAATATCTTAATTTGTGTTCCGAAGATGAACAAAGGTCTTACAGGTTTGAAACGACCTGAGGGCAAGTAAGGACAGAATTTTAAATATTGGGTGAACTATACCTTTAAATTATTTAGCACACAGAAAAGACTGAACACTAAGGAAACTTTAGTAAGGAACTAAGGAAACAACCACAATCACCTACTGTCCTTGGCACTTTAAAATGGATGATGTTTTTTTTGAATGAATTAGTTTTAATGGTTGTATTTTCATTATATTGAGGTATGATTGTTTATTCTGTAAAGCACTTTGGGCAACTTAGTTGCATTTTTATAGTGATATATAAATAAATAAAACTAAACTAAACTAAACCACAACTGAATTCCATTGTTGGGCCAACTGGGTAGACCTTACAAGATTTGAAATGTTTGTCAAAATGTTATCAGTGTCAGTTATTAATGGATAGTTTCATTGTTCAAGCTCATTTCCTCTGCTTTTACATTTTTTTCTTTAATGTATTGTTAATCTTTAAAAAAAAAAATAGTAACACTATTAAATAAAATAAAATCAAAGTCAAAATGACTTTTTGTGTTTAGTTTCATTTATTTAGACAGTAGTGTAGAATACCAACTATAACAAAATAAAATAACTATTGGCTTATCAACTAGAATTTTAATCATTTTAATTCAATGAATCCACTGGAAGGAATATATTATTTTACCATATATTAGAAACCTCAAAATGACTCAAAGCTCAATTAATTTTTTTATTTAAACAGCATCGTTTAATATCGGCTATAACATTACATCATAATTATCAGCTTATCGGTATCAACCAGAATTTCAATATCAGTGGATGCCTTAATTCACTGAATCCACTAGAAGATACATATTCTTCTAGTAGATATCCTGCAAGTTATTCCATCTTGAAAGTTTCCAATCATTACCTCAGCCTGTGAATCTTTTAAAAAAGTGCATGAAGCCTCCATCCAGTGAGAAATGCGGGATACTCTACGATACAGGCTGTATCTTTCAAAGCAAGCCTGTTCTAGGTACGCCACAGCTGACTCATGGATGAGGGGGTACGCCACACTGAAGGATGAATCGAGACACACGAGGAAAATGGCAGCCACTGTACTTTCCGGAAGGTTATCTCCAGCCTGTTTGTAAAGACATCATACACAAGGTAATAAACACACATATGTACACTAAACAAACACACACTAATGAATTTGTCTGTAATTACAATGCTGTCCTTAGGTCTACAGCTTAACTGAACAATTGACCCTTTCACAGCGACTTCTGGTGTGTTTCACACTCTCATTTGTTTTAATAATGACCATGAAGGACACGGCCATATGTCCATTCAGCGATGGTGACACGGCTTATTAATGTCTAAGAATGGCACAGCCATATGCTCACTCACCTTCTCCACAGGTAACAAGGTTTGCAGGAGACGTATTGTGAAAATGGCAGTGCCCGTGAAGACCATTCGGTGGTGGATCACAGACGATTCTGGTTGTTCAGAGGAAGTCATGCCATGGTGGGAGCATATAACATCTCCCAATGTCTCTATACATGCCTGTAATTTCTCCCTCTTTCACAAGACAAAAAAAAAAAAACATAAGTACTGAGAGACTCACTGATCTCATGTCATTTTATTGCCAGCAGGGGGCAGCAAGAGTCCTGTGCATTTCAAAGAAAGTTTTCAGATGACAGCAGTTGTTCAAGATAAAACGCCATGAGCGTGCATTAAAGATCAATGAGGGAGAGAGGCATTCCGTGAAAAATACATAATCATATGCGGCGGGGAACGTTCTCATAGGTGTGCACACACACTAAGCACAATGGGTTTGTTTAAAAAGATTTCTATGGGCAAGAAACATCGTTGGATGAGACAAATTTGTAAATCAGTGCGATGCGACCTACATAATCCTTGGTATGAGTATGATGCAATGCATTGATGTAATTTTATGTTAAATACTGATAAGCTGAATGAAACAAAGTAAACTAATATAGTGATGATGGTAAAACTTTACAATAAGGTTGTGAACGTTAACATTTTGTGAATATCTATATGTTAACATTGGTTTATGCATTATGAACTAACATGAATTATACCTAAATGTTAACATATCTGCGTATTGGTTACCATTGACCAGGACTCTATAATAGAAGAGATATTGTATCTCAATGGGACCATCTTGGTTAAATAAATAAAATTTTAAAAAGTTATATTTTATCAATGAGGCTCGTTACATTAACATTAGTTGATGAATTAGGTATCATAAACTAATATAAACAGCAATAAAACAGAATTCAGTAATCCATGTTACCTTAAAAATGTATTAAAATTTTATTATTAATGCTCATTCATAATACATTAATGTTAATTCATACAACCTGAAATGTTTTAATGCACTAACATTAAGCAAGATTAATAAATGCTCTAAAAGCAAGTTCATTCTTACTTCATATGAGCCATTTCATTACTAACACTATTGAATAGGGCCATACTGAAACGAGTTATAGCTTAACATAAGCTGTAAAATCTTACTGTATTTTACTAAACCAATACAAATATTTTAGATGGAAATAGCAGATGTATTGAGTTGTCAGGAGCAAACAGGGACTTCTAAGTGGTAAAACTGGCCTAAAAAACAACGGTTGTGCCATGACTGATTTGCGCTGACAGCTTAACATTCTACAATGACCATCTGTCCCTCAGAGTAAGTGGAGTGGGTTAGACAGAGCAGCAACAGGTGTGTGTTTGTATGCACTAATGCAGACATCAGCCTCATGGCTATGGACCTGCACCGTGGAGGAGGGTTATTGAAGACACTTGCCAACTCTGTCGCAGTCAGGCTGTGCTCGTCCCACACCTCGGGGGCTATACTGTCTCCTAGCAGCCCCTGTGCCTCTGCCAGCAGCTCTAGCACCCGTTGGAAAACCTTCAGGCTCTCTGAAAGGGCGGGGATGAGAAAAAAAAAAAAAGTGGAATATGATGAGCGATGGAAGCATACGTGTGAGGGGAATGGCAGCAGCTGTAGCCGCGTTTGAAACAGGAAAGAGGGTTTAAGAGGACTCTCACCTGCCCTGATGAGAGGGAGAGCGTGCTCCACGGCCGCCACGGCGAATCTAGCTAGGCTCCACTGCTGCAGCTCCGATGAGTCCTCCGCTTCCATCTCCAGAGGGAGCTCCGTGTGGGGCTGCAGGAGGGGAGACTGTTGGGCTGGCCTGGGGGGAGCCCCTCTCTGACTGCTGCTACCGCTGTACCGCACAAATCAAAAAGAATTCTTAATCGCTGAAGACAAGAATGGTTTTGAGCAACATTTAAAAAAAATGAAAAGATTTTTCAAAGGCGGTGACGAATACTTTCGTCATGTTTAGTTCTCATCTTTTCCAACATACACCTAAATTTAGTAATTATAGCCTTTAAAAGCCATATTTCACACTTTGTAGTTTTTTTCATTCTAAGTCTAAGATTTTTTTTTATCATTGCATTTATCTGACCAAAAAAGACAGTAATATTGTGAAATATTATTATAATGCAAAATAACTTTTTTTTTATTTTAATATATTTTAAAATGTAATTTATTCTTCACAATTTATAGTTTTTTTTTTCATCATTTTAAGTCTCTATACATAATTTATTTATAAAAATGTCATTTATTCCAGTGAGGGCAAAGCAAAATTTTCAGTAACCATTACTCCAGTCTTTAGCGTCACATTATCCTGCAGAAGTTATTTTAATATGCTGATTTGGTGCTCAAGAAACATGTTATATTACATGTTTTGCACAGAAAAGAGTGCAGCTAAAAAAAAATTGTAGAAACCATGATATAGTTTTGTTTGCAATTATTTTGAATTCATTTGATTCATATTTTTGTAACAAGGTAAAAGTCTTTACTGTCACTTTCAGTAAATTTAATGCATCCTTGCTGAATAAAAGTATTAATTTATTTTTTAAAATCTTACTGACCCAAAGTAGTGTACTTTTTGAAAACTATCTGTACCTTTACGATTTCTATATGCAAATTACCTCTGGAAAATTAATAATTAAAATAAATATTTTTAAAAAATATAATAAAAACAAATGGCATGTACAAAGAGAAATGTTTAACCAATTAAATGTCTTTTTTATTTAAAAAATGAACAAGGAAAATCCTGTCTTCTATTTTATTTTAAAGGTAGAGAATAAAGCACCTAGAAGAGGCAGCATCTCCGTCCTGGCCATCCCCACATACCCGCTGACCAGGTCTGCCCACCACAGAGGGTCTGGGGGAGATTTCCTCTGGGGATGAGACTCCTGAGCATTGGGTAGCCCTCACCTCCTGAGGGTAGGATATAGACGAGTTCTGAGACACAGAGTCTAAAGGGGTGAAATAATAAGATGGATATTAATTCAGCATTTATAAAACTCTTAAACTTACAATTTTAAAATAACATTTAGAATAGGAGCCAAACAATAAATATTTAAAAGTTTAGGGTCAATAAGATTTATTTTTAAAGAAATGAATAGCTTTATTCAGCAAGGATGCATTAAATTGATCAAAAGTGACAGTAATGACACTTATAGGCCTGGTTTCACAGACAGGCCATAGTTAATCTAACCCTAATTTTGGGGTGAAATATCCCTTTAATAGTTAATAAGCCAATGCATGTAAAAAAAAATAAAAAAATAAAAACTTTCTGACTTTTAGAATGCTACAAAAATCTAAAAAAAGATGAGCTAATATAAGTGAACCTCCACAGAGGAAGTTAACAGTTATAATAGATGGTGTTTGGAACCTTGCTTGGCTGAGCAGAAGCTTGGATCGCTGTAGAAACGTAGGCGGCTCCTCAAGTTCCTGCAAAGCTGTTCCAGACAGGCCAATGCCTGAAACATCAGATAGCTGACATCACCATCAACATTCAGACCGAGAAGTGACAGCAGACTCTAGAGGGGAAAACAGCAATATATGAAAACATAAGTTGATGTTGTCTTGTAAACCTGAAAGTTTAGAATTGTTATAACATTACAGCACAACCGCTCTGATCTAAATGCTGCAAGTGTTTTAAGGGAAGTGATTCTACATTCAATTAGGCACTAAATAAAAGGCCACCTGATACTGACTTTTAGCTTGTGTAATTTGTACCAATTTAAAATTCACTACCCCTCCAGTGATACCAAAGCAATGCCAATGAATCAGGTTGATTCAATAAACCTAATTGAACTGATCACTCCAGAGTCAGAATCAGTGGCACCTTTTAAACAATTAAACAAAAGATCAAGAGCATTAAGAAAAAAAGAGAATGCTTCCAAAACAATTCAAACGCTTTATTCTAGCGCAACAGAATAATAAATCATTTTCATTGAGGCTATTGAGACAACATATCTCAGAAAGAGGATCTCAAATGTGTCCCTGCCAGCACATTTTTGACAGAAATACAGCAATGCTTGTCGCTCAGTTTTAAATGCTTGTACTAAAATGGCTAGTGCCAGCTTGCCAGATAATCACCACGGTACAGTCCTAGACATAAGACACGATTTGCCACTGTCATTCCAATACTTTCTGGACTTGAATGCATTGTGCAGCCAAACAGATTCTGTGGCATTCAATTATAGAATGGAACGCGGATTACAGAGCCCACAATATCACTTTCATCACTGTCACTCAACTGATGAAGCTCCCATCAGGGGTTAAAACAACTGACAGAAATGAAATTTAAATCTTACTTGAACTGTACTTGGCCTTTGCAGGAATATTTCTGCAGGGAAGTCTTGCATGGTGACGTCACGAAGCAGCTCGCAGGTGGTTCGTACTAAATTGTTATTGTCGCTTCTGAGGGAACTAAAGATTGAACAAGAGTCAGGTCATTTCGGCAATAAGATATATATATATATATTTATTAGATAGCAACTGTAGTAAAATTACACTAAGCATGGGTACAAATACCTTTCATTTGATGACAATATATGTCGATCGGTTGTGTTCAAAGACAGCCATGGAAAAACAGAGAACTTCAAGCATCTTACAGACGTACTGACTGCAGCAGGGTTCCAGACAAAAAAATCGAGTAAGGAGCCATTGGCTCCTATAAAAGAAAAACTTAGGCGCCAAATTATTTTTTTAGGTGCCACAGAATAAAAGTGGTTTATTTTATTATTATCATTTTATTTTTCCCCCCAATTTTAACATTTCAATCATTTTGTCATGTGTTTATGTCTTATCTTTTCTAGGCTTTATCAGCATTTTAATCCATCTTGTAGATGATCAGGTCGACCGGGGGACTAAGGTTTTAGTGTGAATTAAATGTCTTTTACAACTTGAAATATACAGTCACAAAGAATTGTTCGTTACACAGAATCTGTAGCAATATCATGGACCATAAGCATCACTTGGCAACTGAGTGCAGTGCATCCTATAAATGTTGTCACGTCTTTCACACATTCAGTCTGTTTTTCTTCATTAGTAAAATGCAATTTTATAGGAGGAGTTGAATCATGTACAACAGAATAAGTAAAAATATTAATATGCAACAGCGCATGAATATAGCAAACCGCTCCTCTTTATAGTTATTTTTCTAGCTGGCTGATGAGTTTATGGACACTGAGTGGTTATTCTGAGGTAAATGTATTGCAATGCAATGTTTACAAGCTTTATACATTTCCTCAGTTTGAAACAATGAGCTTTTACATAAAACATTTCAGTAAGTTGTACTATAGGCTTTCTTATTGCCTACCTTTTGATCATGTTCATTTCATACTATAGTAGTAAATCGAAATATATAATGGGTTCACTTGCTGCTTTAACTGAGGTGCTAAAGAGATCGCGCCTGAGCATTAAGTGCGATACTCTCCGCTCGCGCGATCCGGACGCATACACGGACCGTGTGGACGCGGGGTACTGGTGTTTATATTACCCAAAGTGTGCGCTTGTGGTCCGCATTAAAGAGCACCCAAACCGCATCATTTGAATTTCCTAGCATTTTAAAGCTGATACTTTGTTTATTAAAAAGACAGCACAAAGCTTTTTGCGATTACTGGATGGCAAGTGCGCTTCAAATAACAGGAAGTCCATGCATTAACAGAACACAGCATATAGACTAAGATCTCGATAAGAAGATCGACCGGACAAGTGTAAATGCATCTGGTTGTTGAAACCACATATGGTAATTTTACTCCTCCCATAATATTAAAATAATAGACATGTGAGAGCGTTTTATAGCCTATATGGCATGTTATAGTCAGATATGACAGCGCAATGCAACACGCATCACCGCGGATGAGTAGCGGAGTATTTCTTCAGCAAGAGACGCGCAAACTGAATGAATCTGAAAGTAAGCCGCAGACGCTCAACACACAATCTTCTTCATTAAAAGTAGCGAGACTAGCCTATCTTTCCAGTGCTGATGCCGCGCGCTCTCTTGATATTGAAATTAGCTGATAATTAATACAATTATCCATTGCTTTCATTGACGTGAACTCCGTTATATTTGCATATGAAGCGGGAATTGAAGAACGGATTTATATCCGTTTTGCGAAAACACATTTATGTGGCCAAGTGTAAATGGGGAAACGTTTTAACAAATCATATAGATATCCGATCAGAGAAAATGCATGAAGTGAGCAGGTGTAAACAGGCCCTTTCAGGTCTCTCTCACTGCGTTCAGCAGACTGTGTGCGGCAGAGAGGAGGACTGTTTGAAACTCTTTTCAGTAAAACTTTGATGCGCATCGTCTTATGCAAGTTTAATACGTGAACATAACAAAAGATGTGAGCGCAAAACAATCGGGAAAAAAGTCCTTTCATGCAAATTATATATAGTCGCCAGTGGCGACCTCAGCAAGAACTTCACTCGCAAATTAATATTTTTGGTCGCAAATGCGACCATTTTAGTCGCAGTTTGGAGCCCTGCTGCAGGGTAAAGAAATAAAAGAGTCAGTCTCAAGACTTTAAACAAAGGCAACATTTTCATCAATATGTTGATATGTTAATATGCAAATTCTGTCAATATTTTAGGAACAACATGAGTGCGAGTAAATGTTGACAGAACTTTCATTTTTGGGTGAAATACTGTTCTTCAAGTCTGCTGTACAATGTACATGTGTTTTTATGCATGCAAACTAAAACATTTGGTTTCTGAAATATGTTGAACACAAGAGTTCTTAAAGATACCTAAATATGTCAGCAACATTGTATAACTAGATAACAGATTAGATTTTGACAGAATCGTAAGAATTATTTGGGACAGTATTACAAGCATCAGTTCAAATGGTTGACAATTACAAATTAATTGCTTTAACTTCTTCCTTTTTTGTAAATAAAATTAAAAGCTTCATTAAAAATATACTATTGTTTAAACTTTAAAAGTTTGGGGTTTCATAAGATTTATTTTGAAAGATGATAATACTTTTCTTCAGTAAGGTTGCATTTAATTTAATTGCATTTCATGAGCTTTAAGCGCTAATCATCAAAATTAAAACAAAAAAACTTTTGAAATGTTTTACATGTAATGAATCTAAAATATATGAAAGTTTCACTTTTTTAAATAAGTTACAAGAAAAAAAATTCTCTTTATAAAGTTTTTTTTAAAAAACTTTCACGATATTCTAATTTTCTGAGATGTACCTGTATAAGTATATATGATTTATGAGAAACAGGACTGAAAGCAACAGGATTGAGATTTTAGGATAAAACTAGCAAATACATATAATCTAGCCACATGGAGTACATGCTAATATTATGAGAATACTCAGCAAATTATAGTGATTCACCAAAGATATGTTTTTTTTAAATAAACAACATTTAAGAAATACACTCACCTAAAGGATTATTAGGAACACCTGTTCACTTTCTCATTAATGCAATTATCTAATCAACCAATCACATGGCAGTTGCTTCAATGCATTTAGGGGTGTGGTCCTGGTCAAGACAATCTCCTGAACTCCAAACTGAATGTCAGAATGGGAAAGAAAGGTGATTTAAGCAATTTTGAGCGTGGCATGGTTGTTGGTGCCAGACGGGCCGGTCTGAGTATTTCACAATCTGCTCAGTTACTGGGATTTTCACGCACAACCATTTCTAGGGTTTACAAAGAATGGTGTGAAAAGGGAAAAACATCCAGTATGCGGCAGTCCTGTGGGCGAAAATGCCTTGTTGATGCTAGAGGTCAGAGGAGAATGGGCCGACTGATTCAAGCTGATAGAAGAGCCACTTTGACTGAAATAACCACTCGTTACAACCGAGGTATGCAGCAAAGCATTTGTGAAGCCACAACACGCACAACCTTGAGGCGGATGGGCTACAACAGCAGAAGACCCCACCGGGTACCACTCATCTCCACTACAAATAGGAAAAAGAGGCTACAATTTGCACGAGCTCACCAAAATTGGACGGTTGAAGACTGGAAAAATGTTGCCTGGTCTGATGAGTCTCGATTTCTGTTGTCATTCAGATGGTAGAGTCAGAATTTGGCGTAAACAGAATGAGAACATGGATCCATCATGCCTTGTTACCACGGTACAGGCTGGTGGTGGTGGTGTAATGGTGTGGGGGATGTTTTCTTGGCACACTTTAGGCCCCTTAGTGCCAATTGGGCATCGTTTAAATGCCACGACCTACCTGAGCATTGTTTCTGACCATGTCCATCCCTTTATGACCACCATGTACCCATCCTCTGATGGCTACTTCCAGCAGGATAATGCACCATGTCACAAAGCTCGAATCATTTCAAATTGGTTTCTTGAACATGACAATGAGTTCACTGTACTAAAATGGCCCCCAGAGTCACCAGATCTCAACCCAATAGTGCATCTTTGGGATGTGGTGGAACGGGAGCTTCGTGCCCTGGATGTGCATCCCACAAATCTCCATCAACTGCAAGATGCTATCCTAACAATATGGGCCAACATTTCTAAAGAATGCTTTCAGCACCTTGTTGAATCAATGCCACGTAGAATTAAGGCAGTTCTGAAGGCGAAAGGGGGTCAAACACTGTATTAGTATGGTGTTCCTAATAATCCTTTAGGTGAGTGTATATACCAATAATATTTCACAACACTACCTTTTTAACTCAAATAAATGCAGTCCTGGTGAGAAAAATATGCTTATGTATACAAAGATTTAATATAAATAATATAAATGTATATCTTTTTGACAGACATAAAAAATTTGCTAAAATGCTAACAAAATGTTTTTTTTTATAAAAAATAAAGATATTAGCATGCAAATCTGCACAATTGCCCTAACCTTGCCAGAAGAAAAAAAGATAACACTTTATTTTAAGGTGTCCATAATACAATAATACAGTAATTACCTAGTTAAGTACTTAGAAGTAACCGTTGTACTTACATGAAACAAAATTTACTTATGTAACTAAGTTATGGAACAGCCTGTACTTACAGTTTGTAACTATGTAGATGTATTAGGCAGCTACTGTTACACACATGTAACAGACCGAGTCTGTTACACCGCTACTTATGTAACCAAAAGATTGTTACATGTATTGCAGACATTATACAATGTAATTACAAATGTACACAGGCATAAGCTAATTAAAATAAAGTGTATCAAGATTGTACTTAAGTGTACTTCATGTGTATCTATACTGTACACCTTATCCAGCTGTGCCTTGGTTTGATTTAACCCACCAGTACACAGCTTAAATACATGTAATACCTTTCTAATTACATTACAGTTACATAATATTACACAGGCATAAGCTACTTAAAATAAAGTGCATCAAGACTGTACTTAATTGTACTAGAAGTGGTGTAACAGACTCGGTCTCTTACATGTGTGTAACAGTAGCTGCCTATTACATCTATATAATTACAAACTCTAAGTACAGGCTGTTCCATAACTTAATTACGTAATAAGTACATTTTATTTCATGCAAGTACAACGGCTACTACCAAGTATTTAATTAGGTAATTACTCTGTATTATAACACCTTAAAATAAAGTGTTACCAAAAAAAATACTTGCAGTCGAGTCCTGACAATTCTTATCAGTGTTGATATTAGATTATTTAACACATACATTCCACAGTGATCAATTTTCCAGATTTAAGTTCTCTATGAAAGTTAGTTAACAAAAAGTAATTTGATGTTCATGTCACCTACATGATACTCTAGGGGTGGGAGCATCTGTCTGCTTGGGTTTACTGCACTGGAAATATCCCCTAGCCGACGAGTCGTCTTCTGAGAACACAAAAGCAGCTGCAGTTGAAAAGCGAATCAGACCCAGCACTTTCATGCTCTCCTCTGCCTTGAATCAGACAGTCTACTCATGTTCAATCCGGAGCTGCTGTCAGACAGCTATTCAAAAACAGGACTATGTGGCAACCTTGACATTGGTTATAATGACATCGATATCTACAGTAATCTGCAGAACAAACGGATATAAAATCAATATAATGTTTTTATACCTGTCTGCAGCGAAGGAACAGAGTGTGGCTCGTAGGAGATTGTGGGTGGATAACTAGGCAGGGCCTCTGGGAGGTGGAAGAGCTGATCGAAGATGCCGTCTACGACTGTTCGGAGGCGAGGATCCACATTAGGCGAGAGCTGTGTTAGGAATTCGACAGCCCCTACCTCCCGTAGCATTTGGGCTCCGGTTGGGTGCTTTGACATGGAACAGAAACCAAAATTAGATACTACTCAAAACATGCCATCTAGTAGAATAATCTGCCTGGTTCTTTCTGTGGATGCTGACATCCACTTGCACTTGTTTCCCTTCATGATCTGATTGGTAATGAATAGTGCCACTGCAGTGAGGCCCATTAAAACATCACTTCCTGTCATTGAGAACATCTCACTAAATGCAGCCTGGCAATATAAAGACACTCAAATCATTTTACATACCTTCTGTGCATTATAATTACCTTGGACAGCGTGCTGATCAACTCCAGAACTTCCTCCTGCAATGGAACCTCTGGAAAATTAAACCATTCCAGAAGGAATACAAACAGCATCCTTTCTTGCACCAGACCAGGAATGGCAATGAGACCATGATCCAGTTTGCTTCTGATATTTTTAAGAGCCCGAACTCTGATTTCCACTAAGGAGTGCCCTTATGGAGAAAAACAATGATGTACGAATACAGTATTTTAAAGCAATGCAACAATTTACACACTCTACACTACAAAAGCATATTTTTTCAATGCATTTCAATATTGAAACTTTCTTGAAGGGATAGTTCACCCAAAAATGAAAATTCTTACTCACCCTCCACAGGTGTCTTTTATTTATGATGAAAAGAAGGAAAGATATTTTGAAGAATGTTGGTAACCAATCAGTTGATGGTAACCACTGATTTCCCGTTAACTTTGGTTCAGTTGCCAAAATTATTTAAAATATCTTATTTTGTGTTCAGCAACTGATTCATACAGGTTTGGAACAACTTGAGGGAGTAAACAACAGAACTGTCTTTTCTTTTTTGGTGAACTATCCCTTTAAATAAAGATAAATTAGCTTGAGAAGCAAAATGACTTCACATATTAAGTCTTGTTTTCTGAAAAATGTATCAATTGAATGAGTTTTTGTTTAAAACAGGACATAATATCTGCCAGTGGGGTCAGAATAATATTCTTGTTTCCGCTTTTAATTGTCTTTTTCTTATTTTAAGCATAAACTCACACACAAACTTTGAAACATTTCTCAGAAAACAAGACTTAATATCTTAAGTCATTTTGTGATACAAGCAAATGTATGATTCAATAATGTTTTACGTTAGATATTTGTACAGCAAAACAAGACAAAACTACTAAGCAAGAAATAGATTTTTGCAGCATATACGAAGCAGGCTGATGCATTTTCCTGATACTATAACACAGATTGCAGTTCAGCTACACAAGATAACAAAAAACGTGCAGATTGATTGTTGTTATCAATATAATAAACTAAATACAACAAAGAAAACGTTGACAGATCCTTTTGTGAGTGAGCTGCTATGAAAACGCAGGCGCAACAACGTTATATTAGCCTTTGTATGACTTCAATAAACTAAAGAAATACTTTTTTGTAAGATACAACAACAATACTAGCATGACTGGTACTTATGCATAAGTTACATGTTATGCCAAATAACAGTTATCTGATCAAAACATCTGTTTAGCTAACGTTAATCAGGCTACTTCACTATCAGCTGTTTGTTGTTTAACGCTCAAAAAGCCGACTGTCACTCTTGCAAAGCGTCTTACCGATCTTCTTTATGAGTGATGATAACTCCATAGTTGTTTATGTCACCGGTGGAAAACAAAACGGATTACATTTACTGTAGATCAACGGCGGTTTTCGGTTAAACGTAACATCCTAGTCATCACTGGCAGCGTCGCGGGCTGTTTTCAACTCGCGCGCCACTGTCAGGCACTTCCGGTAATAGCTACATTTAGTCATTCTGTAGACGCTTTTATCCAAAGCGACTTACAATATATGTGAGGTATATGAGAGAGGCCGTGCAGATTTGTTTGGGCTTTACAACAGCTTAAAACAAACATATATTTTGCAAAATATAAAGAATATAAATCAATCATTGTATTCTGTGCATAATCTGAATGCACTCTTATGAAAAAGTACTTTTTAGCATAATAATGCTATTAATTTACTCTTTTTTTATTTTTTTTAAGTTGTAGTTTTTAATTATTTTATTTACAACTGTGTCCGTTTTTATTAGGCTACTAATATTTTCAATACTAATTACTAAACATGTCTAGAAATAGGCCTAGTCTTCTAGTAGCCTACCATTGTAGAATAAAACTAATAGCCTACTTAACACAAATAATAAAAAGAATTACTGAATGCACTCTTATGAAAATGTAAGAAAATGTGCATTTTTAGCATAATAATGCTATAGATTTACTCTTGGTTTTTTTTCTGTAGCAAAAGTTTTTTATTTATTTAATTATTTTACAACTGGGTCAGTTTTTATTAAGCTACTAAAGTTTTCAATGCTAATTACTATACATGTCATATAGAAATAGGCCTGCTTAGCCTACCACTGTAAAATAAAACTAATACTAACACAAATAAATAATGCTCAGTGAAATGACCTTCACATGGTGAGCCTCAGGAAGTCAAACTAAATATTATATGAGCTATTGTATTTTCTATTCATTTTTTATGTGGTTTGCAGTTTTGGCAACCCTGTTACCAAATGTACATTCAACAGAACAACTTCGTTGTGTTCCACAGTTTAAAGTAGAAGTCTTAGATGTTTAAAAAGACATGAAGGTGAGTAAATGATTTAATTTTTGGATAAACTGTCCATTTAAATCTAGCTTAATTTTATGTTAGACAACAGTGTAATATTTCTAATAATTCTCACAGCAGTACACAGTGGATTTGTGCCTTTATTCATGCTATCAAAAAGTCATGAGACACCAAAGTGTAACATATTTGTTGAATGTGCATGTTGATCTTATTTTCCAAACATGATCAATGTACTAAACATTTTTTATGCATCATTGCGAATCCCATCAACTTTCTAGAAACCTCAAAAATATTATATAGCTAGTATATGGATATATAATAATGATGTGCAAAGACTCTAAAGCTTTATATGATTTTACAGGTTATATTTATTTACTGACTAAGATTTTCACACGCTGGACGGTGACATATGACAGGATCCTCAAAAGTGATAATTACTGTAAAAGGCTTCTTGTTGATTTTGATAGACGTCTGTCAGTCCTCTGTCGTGTGTGTCATGTGTTCCCGCCTCTTGTGTCCATATTTGGTTTGTTTCCTGTCCTTGTTAAATGTAATCATTAGTTAACCCTTTAAGACCGGCTGTGTCGTCGCCGACACACTAAACCAAGCTGTATTCATGTTACCGTAACTCTTCAACCGTTTGCACCATCACAATAATTCAAATTGCTCCTGACAGAAAACTATATGCGCTTTTCGGCAATATATTGCTTATTACGGTAATTTCTTGCGCTCCGTCGACAAATGACGGCTGATTTCCGGGAGAGCGGGGAGGGAGAATTTGAATGGAGCGATAGGGAGCGCGGAGTTTTGGATTGCATAAAATAATAAACGAAACAAACAAAAACATGGTGAAGGAGGAGTAAACAGCACAGGAGTCGATTGGGATGATTTTTGATGAGACTTTGGGAGCAGTCTGAGTGAGACTTTTTCACATGTAGTGTGTGCATCGCTATAATGAGTCCGTGCGTGTAAATGTATGGGTGTATGCATGTGCACGCATTTACATGCATGTATAAATGTATGCGTGTATGAACAAAAAAGCCTCCTGAATGAAAACTGTGCAACCCAGTGTCCCAAAACTACTTGTATATATGTAATATAGTTGAATTTTGAAGTAAGAAGTGTTGGATTATTTCGATCACGATTTTTCTCTTTTTTATAAATAAAAAACAGAAAATATTTTACTGTTGTTTTTTATTTTTGTCTATTTAAATTCTGTTTACAAACTCAACACACGACATTAATGGTCAAAAACTGTACTTTTTTGAAAGCCGTCTGTTTTCTGAAAAAAATGACACCTTGCACTTGAAAATAGCACATTCTGTTAGAATTTTACAGTCAAATAAACAAAATATGTAAAAATGACCTATTTTACCCTTAGGTTTTAAAGGGTTAATTCTTGTCCAGCCGTGTTTGTCTAATTGTCTATGATTATCCCTTGTATATTAGTCCGGTCTATTCAGTTAGATGGGGTCTGGTCTACTCGTTACTCCCCAGTGTTCCTGTCTGTGTCAGCCTGCCCTGCCCTGCCCTGCCCTGCCCTGCCCTGCCCTGCCCTGCCCTGCCCTGCCCTGCCCTGCCTTGATTTGCCTTGATGTCTTCAGTAAAGACTGTTATTTTGAGTTACATCCTTGTCTGCGTGTTCCTTCCTCGTGTGTGCACCGTGACAACGGCTCAGCAGGCACACATTTTTACTTGAAAATAGTCTATGCCTTATGTAAAAAGTGATAAGTTGACTTAACTTGAAAAAAAAATTGTGGAAACCCCTTGCCTTAAAATTATCAAGTAAATAATAATTTAAAAAGTTAAGTGAATTGTCAGGTTCACAACTTATTTTTTATTATTATTATTTACTTGATAATTTTAAGGCAACGGGTTTCCTCAATTTTTTTTAAGTTAAGTCAACTTGGTAGGTGACAGAGGACAAAGCTGTGATATTTCAGAAAGCTGTGATAGATATTAAAATTAATACTGTACATATATTTATTTTTTCATTAAAATACACAGTTGCATCACAGGCAGAGCATAACAGATATTGATTTAAGTATAGGTTTAAGACATTATAAACAATTCAAATTATATACAACAACAACAAACAAAAACATTATAAAGACATTTGAATGTTCTTGAGCACAGAACATTGCAATTAGTTAAAGGAACGGTTCACCACAAAATTAAAATTAGCTGAAAATTTACTCACCATCTGGCCATCCAAGATATAGGTTGTAGATGTAGAGTTTGTTTCTATATTGGATTTATAACTACATCACCTGATCCTCTGCAGTCAATGGGTGCCGTCAGAATGAAAGCTCAAACAACTGATAAAAACATCAAAGTAATCTACAGTAATACACATGACTGCAGGCCATCAATTAACATCTTATAAAGAGAAAAGCTGTGCGTTTGTAAAAAAATCATGAAGACATTTTTAACTTTAAACAAGTACTCTATTAATAATACTGCTTTCTCCAGTGAAAGAGTCCTCTTGTCTGAATAAGAAGAGAAATATGCAGGTCAAGCACTATTTACAAGCAAAAACTGTCCAAAACATTTCTTAAATATGGTGATGGATTTTGGTGTGAGAGGACAACATGGACATTTCTTTTCCTTGAGAAAGTGTTATTATTTTGGCCAGAAGTAAGAAAGTATTTGAAGTTAAAGCTTCTTAGTCATATATTGGTTTCACTTCACACATTGTTAATTCTGCTGTTTGGACTTTGACGGCACCCATTCACTGCAAAGGATCCATTGGTGAACAAGTGATGTAAGTATTCTGATGAAGAAACAAACTCATCCACACCTTGAATGGCCTGAGGTGCAGAAATCTTTAAGCAACTTTTCATTTTTGGGTGGACTGTTCCTGGTACTTAATCTCTGAATGTAAATCCATTGTATATTTGTTATGACATGTTTATTATTTTATTTTGTGGTCCTTGAGAAATATCCCAAGATCGTCATCATCAAATAAACGGATGTCTTGTGTATCTGTGTGTCTTTATTAATAACAATCTTGAATCAATAACAGCACACACTTTCTACAGCAGAGTCTGATGAGCCTACAATCCACAAAGATTGATTAACATTTTGGGCTGATTTCATAGGGCAGGTATTCTGGATAGCATTGGATGAGTTTTTCACCTTTCTTCCATCTGTCTTTATATCAGAACTAAAGGCCTGTATGTGGCGGATGAAATATGATTTAAACACCTAAATGTTCACCATGTGCTCACTGTGATAGACCCGGCTGGTAATCAGCCTAGATCTGAGATCAGTCATTCAAAGCATTCCAGCCTGAGGAAACAGACTGCACCTTCGGATGAATGTGTCCTGGGTTCTGTATGATTCATCACCTCCTCTGGTACACCGAAGCCTCACTGTCCAAATCACTCTATTTGTCTAAAACACCACAGTGCTGTGGTCTCCTCCCTGAGCGGTCTGATCGGTCTGACCGGTTGATATGACTCTCAGCACATCCCTGACCTGAAGACCTTTGGACTGATTTCCCTGTTTTATTTTCCACATGGCTGTCTCTTTCTGATATGTGAACCTGCGATACGGAGAGGATCGCTCTGCGTTTTCCCCCACTGTGCGATAAAGTGCTTGGCCGATGAACCAAATCTATCGCCCTGGCTTGCACCCATGCTCCTGCCTGGATTCATCATGAATATTCCGCACTAAGAGTCCAATATGGAACATAACCCAAACACATTTGATATCGCAAAGACCAGGTAGACACTCCGATTTCTTATTTGGTTATTTTGAAACTCTTTAGACTTTCTATATGACATTGAGCAGGTTCTAGGGTGTCTCTGGAAAAATGCAGATTTTGCTTTTTTCAAGTCACCGTGAAATTAGACATTTCATTTTTTTTAATGGAATATTATGGGGTTTGTTATAAATAATTTATCTGTACATCACTGTTTTTTTTTCTTATTCAAAAGCATTAACTTCCCCTCCCCCTCACAACACCATCTCTTCTTTGATGATATGACTCAATGGTGGGACAATTATTTCTTCCCTCCAGCATCCTGTCACTCACATGAGATCACAGCAATTAGCAAACAATAATCCAGTTAATTCCAGATGGACATAATCAATATATAGCGGTGCAGGTGTGATGTCAGAACCCTGAAGACTAATTCACCGCTTATTCCTTTAAGATTTTCCTATATATGGGCTTTTATAATGGGGTTTTTCAATTTATGAGTAAAATAAAGCCAGTGGTAAACATAGCTTGAAAATACTTTGACCATTTGTTCTACAACATGAACTACACACACTCACACTTATCTAGCTACTTATTAGAAACATATGTTTTCAAATATAAACATGACTGCTTCGAAATTTGTGTTTTTGGCATATACGTCACAATAGATAAGTAAAGACTATTTAACCCCAAAATGAAAATTTGCTGAAAATGTATTCACCCTGAGGCATATACATCCCTTGCTTACCAATAGATCCTCTGCAGTGAATGGGTGCCATCAGAATATATATATATATATATATATATATAAAACTTGCAATACATCTCTTCTCGGATGACGTGTTCACTGGCACGAAGGCAGGAAAACATCTTCTTCCCTCCAGCAACCTGTCACTCACATGAGATCGCAGCAATTAGCGAACAACAACAGTCCAATGATTCAATCAATTCCTGATCGATAAAATCACTTCTCACCCATACATTTTTCTTCTCATTAGAGAAGCCGTTTCCCTCAGCTATATGTCATTTTATATTTTAATTGCTATTTATTTATTTGTGCATTCATTTGTTTGTTTGTTTGTTTGTAATTAATAGCATAACACATTCAGGAAAGAATTTTTATTAATAATTAAAAAAAATTAAAAAAAAATTAAAAAACAATGTGCAATTTTATTATGTGAGCATGCATTTATGTAACAGCTTCGTTTCACTCACATTACATTTTTTTTGTACTCCATAAAATAAAAATAAAATGCCTAAATGGCTATATCATAGCAATTAGAGGCATAATAATAATCGTAAATAATATCCAGTACAATATGAATTTAAAAACTCAAACATTTCTAGTGTGGCATCAATAAAGTGTAGCACAATTTATTTATTTTTTTTACATTTCTAAATTAATTTAAAACCACAAACATCTAGTTTGGCATCCATAAAAGGTGGCAAAAAAGCTGAAAAAATATCTAAAGGGCTGAAGTAAAAACATAAAGTGACATAACAAGCCTCCTGCTTTTACAACGCATACTTTAACATTACACAACCAGGCCATCATCATCACATAAGGACACTAATTCAAACTGTTTGCACAACATCCAGAGTTCTTCAAAGCACATTGACACCCAAATGACCCAACAAGCATAAGCTCAGTTTAAAGACAGAGCAAGCCATGTTTTACTTGCTTAAGTAAATATAATTGGTGTTTTCTTTGCATACATTAATTGCATTCAGCTCGAGTCGTATATGGCTGACTCATTACATTCAGTGCGGCTCCAGCTGTTTCAGGTGTAATTAATGCAAACTCTCTCAGACCCTTTAAGGACTCTCCATGTGAAGCGAGCAGAGGTTTTGAAGGACTAGCTTGCGGATCGCCTTTCCTGCATGCTAATGCATCCAGAGCATGCACTTGTTGACTTGAAAGGAAAAGAGGGCATACGCTAAAGAGGTAAACATGATCAATCCAATAAATGACCCCCGACCAGAGAGCAAGAGCCGCTCTAGCCAAGTAATCTCAGACAACAAAAACCCAAGTGGTCCCACCGGTACCATCACTGTCTGACATGTCTGTAATACACGTCTTCCGCTCCACTGCAAGTGTTGAAGATATTAGGGTGGGCACCGAGGGACCTCTGACAACCACCCCCCATAGCGAAAACAGTCAAGCTGAAGGACTAAATCAATGTGAGAGATGCTGCAGACATATTGTGCAAATAATTTCTGGCTCATGCAGCTTTCATATAAGATAGGAAGAATCATATGAGAGATGACAAATTATAATCTCCTGATTTAAAAGACAGAAAAAGCATGCAATGTAAAGAAACCCTGGTTATCTTTATATAAAGATTCTGGGTTGTCTTCTAAAACCCCTTTGTAAGCACGACTGTGCTCTTTTCGAATCAGGTTTTCTCCTCCTCTCTGGATATAATGTAGTTCAGTTTGATAAGCTGTAATAGGGGCATGTAATTAGATTCTTTGCATAGAGGCTGTCTTTGCACAAAGAGCTCCGGCAGGTTCACCACCGCATTTTATTAACTTGACAGTTTAACTTTAAGGGTGGAAAAAAACAGCATCTCAGAGTAAGGCTCAAATTAGCCCAACAGCAGTAAACACAATTACCCACTTTAAAACAATACTGACACTAATTAGGCCACCGATGAATTACTTTAAAGTTCATGCTTTATCTCAAATAACACCGCAAAAAAAGAAGATAGCGACCTGACAAAATATTCAAAAATGTAATTAGTTTAGAAAAATAACATAAGCATATTTATTAACCACTATCATTTCAGAATATAAAGATACTGATGTGAAAAAATAATAATAATTCAACCCACATGACAAAACTGTGCTGATCTGAGAGTTTAATAATTTTTAATAATAATAATAAAATATTATCAGGTTAAACTGCAACTAAAGGACATAAATTATCTATCTATCTATCTATCTATCTATCTATCTATCTATCTATCTATCTATCTATCTATCTATCTATCTATCTATCTATCTATCTATCTATCTATCTATCTATCTATCTATCTACTGTATATTCACACACACACACATATATACACAAATCTGACACTCGTGAAAATGCACTCAAGAAAAATCTGATACTCATGAAAATGTTTTGCATTCAGCATAAATAAATTTGACTGAAAAATGAGCAGGAATTTAAATTATAGATAAAGGGAAAAAACGGATGAAAGTTTGACACAAAGTCATATGTGATTATAGATTTGAAGCAGATGTGTACAATGAATGAATGAATGAATGAACGAACGAACATATGAATGAATGAATAAAAACGCTCTGACACCCTACTCTTGCATATTTCATATAATACATTAATAATAGACTTTTCATTTCAGATAACACACTTTTTCATAAACACTTTAATATAAGGTATGACATATTCTCTTGCATTCAAAGTCTCAAACCTTGTCAAGTCATATTATGTGATTATTATGTTTTACCATGACCAGTCCCTTTCCTTGGTCTTTAAAAATAGCTGACATCAATTTAGTGATCAGGTGTAACACCCTTATGGAAATATGATAATATTTTGTAATTATCATTTTAATCTGACTAATTGTCAAATTGTTTGTAATAAATCAACATCTCAGGAAAATGTTATGGAGTTTCAAGTCAAAATATGACCTTCTGTTATGAAACTCTGTTATGATTTCATACATCATACACCAGGACTTAAATGAATGTCTGTGTTGTTAAAACTGCTTGCTGAATTCCTCCGGACTTTTGTAACATCAGACTTCTCGTTGTAGTAGTGTTGCCTAGCATATTGTTGTGAGAACTGTTCATAATTTCTTTTTTTGTTTGTTTCTTTCCATTTCTTTTCCCCACTTGCATTTGGATCGCAGCTGAGTTGGCACGCGGTGGGAGTTAGATACATGTTTGTGTGGTTTAACTGAAGTTCAAACCTGTTCTGGTGATATAATAATGCTAACACTTTCCTTATCAGGTTAGTGCTCAAGCTGTATTGTTCTGCATCAATATTCCTATTAAATATTACATATTATTATGAAATTCTCGTAAATTATTACTCGCATTATGGCGCTTATTTGTTCATTCTATGTTGCCTCAAAAACACATTAATATGCAAATTAGATACAGTTTATACATTGTATATGTATATGGAAAAACTAGTTTATACATTTTACACACATTTTGCATAAAGAAAAATGGTTTTTAAAAATATATTTCATAACATAGTTGAGAATCATCTTTATATAATGTTTGGTATAAAAAATGAAAAGTGATTTGGGATTAAAACAAAAATCCCACTGTTTTTGCATTTCCATGTCTATTCATGTCTTTGAAATGTCCTGATGTCCTCTACGGAGGACATGGCACAACATTGAAATAAAATATAATTTTTCAAAAATGTTATTTTTCAATTTTTCTTATGCTCTAAACAATGACATAACAAAATACTAAATTCATAAAACTGTTTTATCCTGGTAGTCAGGAGGATATTACATAAATAATATATCCCACATAATGATACAGTTCAATAATTAACTGCATATATAATAAATAATATGGTACATATTCTACTTAAGTTGTCAAACCTATATTATAATGCTATATAGTATACATCATGCTTTGCTCTCCAACAACTGTGAATTTACTTATTTATATAGGCTATTTCACGTAGGCTATGTATGTATGTATAAATAAATAAATAAATAGATAAATAAATCCCAGTCCAGACGTTCTCCTCCCTCTTGTTATCCTTTCAGAGTCTTTTCCCATAATGCAACAGTCAACAAAGGAAGAGGGAGAGAAACGGGCTGTAGCCAAAGTGGCTAGCTAGCACTAAAAATAGGAAGAGAGAAATAGGGCTTTAATGAATGTTTCTCTCATCAAACGGGCAAATACAGCTGAGGACAAAACAGCCCCGGCTCTCCACGTGCACGACATGATGACAGACCACGAGCAGTGGGTGTTTATGTAGTTAAGCAGCTCTTGTTCGTGCGAGGGAGCTGTTACTTTATTAGCTTAGTAGCTAGCAGTCTATTATTAGCACGCTAATGCTAAACGCAACCCTCGTCGTCAGATTCACAGACACGTTCGACCCAGATCCATCTTTCTGGAAGGGGGATTCAAACCCTATTTAAAGTGGTAAGTGGACATTTGTTGTATGTACGTTAATATTTACACTCTGTTTGTGTCGGACACGATGAATTTCCTGTAGCATGCTAACGTTAGCAAAGTCAGCTCATTTCAGGCCTGTTCATTTTGCGAGACAAAGTTACAGAGTTTGATGTGACAGGCCAAACTTAAAAACATATTATAATTAATCTTTCCTTTCTTTTTTTTTTTTTTTTTTAGTTCTGTGTTGCTTAATGTTTATTGAGTTAGAGACAGTCGTATCATAGTCAAGCTAAATGTGTTGATATAAAGGCCTGTGTCAGTTCTGCTGTTTTTGAGGAACACCATAAACGATTATAAGTAAATGCATTCAAAGCAATACTTTTTGTTTTTACATTTTGTGAAGGACGTGTTTGTAAACTGATCTAGGTTAGCCTTCGAGATTGCACCTTGTGTTGATTTGAACATAGTAAAGTTCAACTCAAACAATAAACATCAAATGTCAGATCTGACAGTTTTGTAACATTAACCCCCGGTTTCACAGACAAGGCTTAAGCCTAGTCCTAGACTAAAATGTAAGTCTGAGCTGTTTCAACTGAAAGAAACTTGCATTGACTGATCTTAAAATAAATCAGTGCCTTTGTTTTGTCTCAAGATGTACACCAGTAATGTTTTTTCTAAGACACGTTTATAAAAAGTACTTAAATGTCCTAATTGAACTATGGCCTAATCCTGGTTTAGGCTAAGCCCTGTCTATGAAACCGGGCCTATATATAATATTTTAAACCCGTGTCACTAATATATTACACGTGTTTGAAATGTTAACTTGGACTCATCTGACAGCCAACCTTGATATCCAATATTTTTCAAAGTAATATAAGCATCATTAATAAACGTGATTTGTAGAGTTGGCAGTGCAAACTGGATATATTAAAAACTAGGTAATGATTATCTAGTTAAATGTAGGTATTTGTAGCTTTGTTTGGTTCTCAGGGAAGTCGTGGCCTAATAGTTAGAGAGTCGGCCTCGTAATCCAAAGGTTGCGGGTTCGAGTCTCGGGCCGGCAGGGATTGTAGGTGGGAAGAGTGAATGTCCAGCGCTCTCTCCACCCTCAATACCACGACTGAGGTGCCCTTGAGCAAGGCACCGAACCCCCGAAATAAATTTGCAGGTCTTTTAAGAAGGAAAGAAACTGAAAATATAAAGATGTGAAATAAAAAGTAAGTAGACACTAACAGTGCACTCAGCAATCTGGTACAGGAATCATATTTCTCAAATAAAGACAAGGCAATGTTAATTCTTCATACAGTACACAGAATATGACATTTATGACTGCAGGAAACTGGATATAGCTCAGCATAGTGTAAAACTCCTCCTGTCCATGTTTAATTCGCACAGCATGGATCATTCGCACAAACAATCTGTCACACACAGACACGAATACATTTTTATACAGGATGCAATGCACTCTTTAGCTGGATTTGACAAAATCTGCCAGGTTTATGGATCTAAATGCAGATTTTCTGAATGTCAGCTGTTTTAAACTTGTAGCATTTGCTTGTGACCTAATGAAGATGGAAAATGGGAATCCTGTGCGTCTGCACTTTGGCTGTGGTCAAAATACAAGTCCTACTCTTGACACTTATCAGCCACACACACACAAAAAAATTCCAAATACTGGCCGATATTCTATAAAAATTCCAAATACTGGCCGGATGACTTGAAAAGTCATGATAGATCAAAAAGAGTAAGAACTCTGCATGTTTTTTTGTTGATTATTTCACTTTTTACATGATGTCTTCTCTCACCTTTTGCAGATGATGAAGGCTTTGGCGTTCACATTATTGACATTTCCCAGTCACATGGCCAGACTCTGCGGTTAGCATCCTTCGGTCAGCAGATAGGACCGTCCCATGCCCTCACCTGACTGGGTGTACAAGAATGAAGAAGATCAGTCTGAAGACGATCAGAAAGTCACTTAACATAAAGGGCAAAGAAGATGGGGATTTTGTCATGCTCCAGCAGCCATCTTTAGCGGCCGAGTACACCAAGGATGACTCTCTCTTCGGAGGCTGTTACACCAAGGGGCTGGTAGGTTGTGATCTTAATGGGGAGGATGAGAGGGGACATAAGAACCGATCGAAGAGCGAAAGTCTTATGGGCACTCTAAAGAGGAGACTGTCTACCAAACAGAAAGCGAAAGTCAAAGGAGGCTCCACCACGGTGGGCTCTGGAGATGATGACGACACCTTCTCTTCCTCGTCGGTCCCGATAAGCTTTAATGAAGTCAAAGCCCAGCGGCCCTTAAGATCCTCGTCCCTCCGAAGCCATCATTACAGCCCTTCTCCGTGGCCTTTCCGGCCAGTCGTCTCTGAAGAGGCTTGCATCAAGATGGAGGTGAAAGTCAAAGCTATGGTCCACTCCCCCAATCCCAGTCCCTCCCTCAATGGCATCAGAAAGGAGTTCCATGACATCCAATTAGAAGGTCTGTTCCAGGATCAGAGCGAGTCTCTCAAGGACATGGATACTCAGAGTGGCAACTTGCATTTGAACATTGAGGATCACGTGCCTATTGGACTCACACCTCAGGACTACATCCAGTACACAATGCCTTTAGATGAGGGAATGTACCCAGATTCGTCCCAGTCCTTCTGCTTGGATGGTCCCTCTCCAATGGAAGTGGTCGATCAGGTCGAATCTAGCTCGTTGCACGTGGATCAGGGCCCGGATGACCACAATCTCATGCCATCGGACATTCTCATGGAGCAGGCGGTGAACGGACACCTTCCTGGTACTCCGGCGATGGTCCTTTCCAACTCCAGAGCCGACACACCTTTATTTTCTCCCTCCCTGTCACCTCTTTCCAACAACGATATTCCAAGGACCCTCTCTGGGTTCAGTGGTGCAGACTCTCATGTTGTCGAGAGAGTGAGGCACCACCTGAACTTTGACCCCAATTCCGCTCCCGGTGTTAGCAGGGTGTACGATTCTTTCCAAAGCAGTGGACCCATGGTTGTAACAAGCCTTACGGAGGAACTTAAAAAACTGGCCAAGCAGGGTTGGTACTGGGGACCTATAACTCGATGGGAGGCTGAGGAGAAGCTCATCAACCTTCCAGACGGTTCTTTTTTGGTGAGGGACAGTTCAGACGATCGCTATCTCCTCAGCCTAAGCTTTCGGTCACAGGGAAAGACGCTTCACACCAGAATCGAACATTCGAACGGCAGATTCAGCTTTTACGAGCAGCCAGACGTAGAAGGTCACACTTCCATCGTAGATCTCATCGAGCACTCTATAAAAGACTCTGAAAATGGCGCATTCTGTTACTCCAGATCCCGTCTGCCGGGGTCCGCCACATACCCCGTTCGTTTGACCAATCCCGTCTCGCGGTTCATGCAAGTCCGTTCCCTGCAATATCTTTGCCGCTTTGTTATTCGACAGTACACGCGGATAGATTTGATTCAGAAACTGCCTTTACCAAACAAAATGAAAGATTATTTGCAGGAGAAGCACTACTGAACGGATTGTAGTGGGATATGGTAGTAAATTGCACTTTTTGTTGAGTGGCGCGTTCTTAAAACAGTTTACATATATGGAGGTCAGGTGATCGGTTGCGTAGGTTGACTATCCGATCTTCCCACAGATATATGCGGTTAATTTGTTGTTGCTCAGATTCAATGTTTTACATTGTGCAGGTCTTTTCGGAGCAACATGGTAAGTCTAGCAACCATTTAGGATTGGGATGCCATGCCTAATACACACATTCATTGTTTATATGAATATGTTTTGCAGTAATGCTCATGCTCTTATCAAAGCTTGGATTTGAGGATTGGATGTTGTATTAATGTGCTTCATTCATCAATAGTTTTGCTGTAGTGTAAAGGTGTGGTCATATTGGCAAAATTTCGTGACTCTATTTTCAATAGTCAAGCACAGCTAACATAGAAATCACTTTCAAACAAGCATCTTTCTGTTGGTCAATGTGGCGAATCTCAACCTAGAAATCTGTGGGAGGAAATCTTGAAATTCCCAATCGTGTCGATTCCTATTGAAACGACTGGGTTTTCACTCATGAAAGTTCTCCGAACAATGATGAATGTGATCGCACCTTTACAGCGAATTAGTTTTTCTCTGGAAATATGATGTCAGCCATGTTTTTGGCAGGTTTTGATAGTTTTCCTTCTACAAATCGGTACTTTTAATGAAACTTGCGAATATGCTAGATGACTGAATTTTGGTGGATTGCAGTTATCACATCGAATGCGTCAAAGTTTGACAGACAACTTTTGTAAGAGAATAAATATTTATTTAGGATTAATGTTCTACGTTTATTAGAGGTTAACAGTAAAACATTTATTCGTCCATTAGACTTTTGTAGATCTGTGCAACAACAAATTTGGTTCAGTCAGGTATGAGAAGGCCATAAAAGAAAGGACTGTGAATCGCATCCAAAACAAATGTTATAGAAGAATACATGCAGAATGCCACGGATCTGTGATGTTATACAAAAAAAGGGAGCAGGTAGTGAACAAAAGAGGTTTTGTTTTTTATTTATGTTTTATAGTGTGGTTCATACAGTATTCTGTTCTGTCTAAATCATTTTTGGCTCATGGACATTAAGCAAAGGTTTCTTATGGTTCATGAACATCTTATTTGTTTTGTATAAACACCATTTTAAGTATTTCATATTCTAGCGCTGGAATGATTGCCATCACTCGTTGTTGTTGCTCTGGTTGAGAGAATTGGTGACAACCTACCCAAAACCTAAAAGTACAGTTTTATATTCACTTGTTTATACTTGAACCATGAGCAAAATTTCAGTTAATCTGCAAGTATCCCAAAGGAATTATGCATTCATAAATATGGGAGATTTTTTTTGCCCTTTGCCGAACGACAGAAGGCTTTCCTCACCCTCTGTTCTCCATAATAGCAGCATGTCAGCCTGTTAGTATTTCATAAACTCTGCTTCAAGCCAAAAATGTTGCATTCAGACATTTGAGAATTTATACACTGTTGACTGTTTTGTTTTTCCCACACCGCCTATCCTCTTTCCTGTCATCTGAAAGAGAACTATCTGTTGCTTTTCTTTTGTTTAATAAGGCTTCAGATAGGAAAAATTGGATGCTTGTCTTTTGTGAGAGTTGGTGGCTTTTGTGCATTACTTAAATGATGCTGGGATAAATATGTCATAAATTGGTTCAGTTGGCGCTGCTTGGCTTTGGACTATGTTGGGATAATCAGCAAACAGGGGAGCTTATAAATGTCTCTTTAGCTGGCATATTGAATGTGTGTGAATCAGAGCCAGAACTTTCTATTTGCGGTTTCGCACCACACATGGTCTAAGGCTTTTAAGGGCCTTTTTTAAAAAGTGCCAACAGGCGTTCACAGAAACCGGTGAACAGTGCCGCGGAAAGTATTCGTGAGACACCTTGGGGAGACTTTGAAGGTTAGCTGTCAAATAAACACAGTTTGCCATCTTTAATATTCATTAGTGAAAACATAGCCCATAGAGTTAATTCATTCGGTGATAAATGTGTTTGTTTTATGCAATGCATATGAGGGAACAGTTTGAGACGGAAATTGCTCCTTAACACACCCGTAAACTTATGCTGTATCTATGTGTTTTGGTAAAGAATATGATGTTCATGTTTATTTGCTGTATTTGAACGGGCTGCCGTTTTCCAATTAAATGAAGGGTTGTTGGATGTCAGAATCACCTAAATTGTGTGTGTTTGAGAGTGTGAGAGTGTGGTTTAGTAAGCAACAAAAAGAGGAATGTTTTCGATAAGGCACAAGATTTTCAATTAGTTGAAAAAGCGCGTTTACCAGAATGTGGAAGTCGACTAATGCAAAAAATAAATGTGAACTGAAGTGACCGCAATGTACATTGAATTTTCTTTTGTTCATTTATTTTATTCCCAGATGTGTGGCGTAATTTGATAAACACTGAAAATGTTCAGTGTGTGTGAGCATGTGTTTAAAAAAGAAAAAGTTGCCGGGACTTCATCATGTTCAATATCATTTTCATGACCTTGTATGTATGCTGTTAGATGTGGCTTGTTCAGATTGCTGAAGTATTTTGAACCGATGACAGTTGAGCACTTAACAAGCTTCACTGAAATGTCTATTTTTCTGATCTATGTTCTGTTGTCCTTGTGCTGCGAATGAAGGTGAATGTTTACATGATGCAATTTAGTTCAGATTAGTTTCTCTTTGTTTATATCTCTTGGTACAATTTTACAAACGTATTACTTTAATGTGTCATTCACATTTGTGCTGCTTTACGATTATGATTGCCTTTTTAATTATAAAACGGGGGAGATAGAATGTCACCTAGATATAGGCCTATGTATTCACAATGACTTTGGTATACTCTTGAGAAAAAGTCAGATGCAAAAATTATAGTCAACGTTTTTAGTTAGTGATGATAATGCTCTGAATTCAGTCCTTTTTGTCCAAAAGGGTCTGCTCACTCCAGTTTACATGGTCAGTTGTCCAAAGTCAGTTCTTGTTTGTTGTTCATTTGAATGAATGAAAGTACCAATAGTGTTTTCTTGCACATTTGGATACAGTTAAAACATTTTTGTATCTGCTGGTATAAATTATGAATAAAACGTTATTCAAAGCTTTGTTCTGTATTGTCTTCGTTCATTCATTCTTAGGTAATTAATATTTAAATATTAATTTAGATATTTGTGCATTTAGATGTTTATGTAGATATTTAGATACTTATGTAGGTATTTAATTAGATATTTTAGATGTTTAGTTATTTAGAAATGATATTTGTTGATATTCAGTTACTTAAACATTTATTTAGATTTTTATTCAGATATGAAGATATTAGTTTAGAAGTTTTTTTTTTTTTTTTTTAAGTATTTCAGATATTTAGATCTGTAGATATGAATTTAGATACTTACAGAATTGTTGGCACTCTTGGTAAATATGTTCAAAGAAGGCTGTGAAAATTAATCTGCATTGTTAATCCTTTTGATCTTTTATTTAAAAAATTCACAAAAGTCTAACCTTTCATTGGATAATAAGAATTTAAAATGGGGGGAAATATCATTATGAAATAAATGTTTTTCTCTAATACTGAGGTTAGAGAACACCTGACAAGAGATCAGAGACCATTCCTTCATCCAGAATCACTCCAGGGGGGTGTTCCAGAAAACAGGGGCCTGTACCATGAAGCTGGATTAGCTGGCTAGCCAGGTAAGTTTCAGTTTAGTTTGCACCAATCCTGGGTTTTAGGTACCATGAAAGTGGCTTGGCTTTTAGCTGCATTCATTGCCACAGTAACTTACACTCCACAGCTAACCTGCTCCAGGGCAGGTTATGTTCTGGGTTAGAGATCTCAAACTGAAATTGGACCAGTCAGATTTGACACATGTCTCTCACAAAAAAAGTCACTCCCCCAGTTTCTCTTCCTATAAATTGAGGTCACTATGAAGTACCTTACAACAAAATTGTCTGGCTTTAATGATAATTACAATTTACATGTGATTTATATAATTATAATATGATTTATATTATTATTACTCCATTACATACAAGCACTTTTAGTTAACAATTATTATAAAGCATTAATTTGAAAGGAATATTAATATTTACAGTTCATACTTAATATAAATAAGTGGTAGAATCAATAGATAACGCTTTAAAAATGGCTACATGTGACCTTAGTCTCTATCACTATATATTATCAACTATATAGCTTAACAAGTTTCACTTGTGACTACACTGATAGAGCAAGATAATTTCCTGTATTTGTCCTATTTCATGGACAAGTACTTCAGTGGAAATGCGTTTAAATTCATCATATTCTTTAATCTCTTAACCTTTAACAAAAGAGTTTTGAATCTGGCTGGCTCTCTCGCGAGAAGTGAATCACACTTGCTCTGTGTTGTGATTGGCTGTTCACCGCTGATGTCACACATTCATGTGCACGCGCTCCATTAACTCGGGATCAAGCCTGAGTTGACAGAGAAAGTTGATGATCAGCTTCATGGTACCAACAAAGCCAGATTGGAGTGGTTTGGTTTTGTCAACTCAAAACTTATCCTATAACTCTGAATTTGTTCATCTACCATCATGGTACAGGCCCCAGGTTATGTGACATACCCGGGTATGCTTAAGGGTAAGTAAGCGGATAACCTCAACTTTCGGTTCCAAAAACAGAGGTAACTTTCAGGGTAAGTAAGTAACCATAGCAACTTGCTCTCTGAAGAGAACCTGCTCCGGAGTAGGTTCTGTTTCAGGGTTAGCTTACTTCAGAGCTATTAGTGCATGTGTGTGTGACTTACCAACGAGACTCCAGTAGGCATGACAGATAGCGCACAATATTATATATTATTACAATAAGTTGTGTGTATATATATATATATATATATAGTTGTATGATATGTAAATTATAAAGCACTAATATAAGTAAAATATAAGGTAATCTATTATAATATGGTTATTATATTTATTGTATTGGCATAATAGTTATCTGCCTACATTATAAAACACTTTTATCTCAAGGTAATGTTTGTTTTATTATATATGTTTGTTATAGTTTATTATCATCTCACACATCATGGATCTGCATTTTCTATAAAAAAAATACATATCTGATATGACTTATGTAAATCGCATCAAACAAACAATACAATTCTTATTGTCAAGGATTAAGGATTAAATGTAAAAAAAAGAAAAATGATTGCACAACCACCCATTAGGTGGCGATATGCACTAAGTGTGCAAATGGCCTTTGAACAGAAGAAGAAAAAAGCAGCAGTATGGGCACTTTTTGTTAGCGTCCGCCGTCCGTTTCCATAGTGACTCATCGATTCATCGCTCTATTGAGAATGTCTTGCCAGGAACCAGGAACATACTCTGGGTTGAATGAACTTACTCCTGGACTCATTTTTGGAACCAACATACCTCGAGTTAGCAAGGTTTGGGTTGATCAACTGAGAGTTCAGGGTTTAGCAGATGGTAAGTAAACCCTGCTTTCTGGAACACCCCCCAGACGCTTTAGATTACCAGTCTAGCTCCATGACGGTGCTTCTTCTCTTCAGTTCACCTCACTCATTTTCTACAGGGTTCAGGTCAGAGGACTGGAATGGCCATAACAGAAGCTTGGTTTTGTGCTCAGTGACCCATTTTTGTGTTGTTTTTGAGGTTTGTGTTTGGATTATTGTACGGTTGGAAGATCCAAACATGGCCCATTATAAGATTTCTAACAGAGTCAGTCACTTGTTAATTTTTTATCTGTTGGTATTTAATAGAATCCATGTTGCCATGTGTCTAAACAAGATGTCCAGGACGTCCAGTAGAAATATAGGCCCACAACATTAAAAATACAACAGTATATTTCATTGTACACATGGGGTACTTTTTATCCCTGTGTTCACCAAACCCATCTTGAGTGTTTGCTGCTAAAAGCTAATTTTTTAGTTTCATCTGACCATAGAAGCCAGTCCCATTTGAAGTTCCAATCATGTCTGACAACTGAATATGCTGGAGATTGTTTTTGGATGAGTGAGGAGAAGTTTTATTGAAACCCTCCCGAACGACATGTGGTGATGTCAATTTTTTTTAAAGGTTTTCTGACCCCGAAACTCAACCTTTCTCTACAATTCTCCAGCTGTGATCCTTGGAGAGTCTTTAGCCACTCAAACTCTCCTTCTCACCGTGCATTAGGACGATATAGACACGTCCTCTTCCAGGCAGGTTCATAACATTTTCTGCTGATTGGAATTTTTTAATTATTGCCCTGATGGTGGAAATGGGAATTTTCACTGCTCTAGCTCTTTTCTTAAAGCCACTTCACTAATTTGTGAAGCTCAATTATCTTTTGCTGCACATCAGAAATATATTCTTTGGTTTTTCTCATTGTGATGGATGATTAAGGAAATTTGGACTTTGTTTTCCCTCCTATTTATATTCCTGTGAAACAGGAAGCCATGGCTGGATAATTGAAAAATGGCTGGCGTGCTCAAAATTATAAATATGAATGGGAATATACTTCAGAGATATTTTACTCATAAGAATTTCTAGGAGTACCAATAACTGTGTCCAACGTGTATTTGAGAAAAACATTTGTTTCATAATGAGATTTTTCCCCAATTTCAATTATTTTAGTTCAATGAAAGGTTAGATTTTTGTGATTTGTTTTTACATAAAAGATCAAAAGGATTAATAATGCAGGTTTATTTTCAGAGCCTTGATCATATTTACCAAGGGTGCCAATAATTCTGACCACGACTGTATGCATGTATTTATTTAGATATTTTAGATATGTAGATATTTATGTTGATATTTAGATATGTTGGCATTTAAACATGTATTTAGATATTTATTCAGATATGAAGATATTTAATTAGATGTTTATTTTGTTGTTTTTAGGTATTTCAGTAAATATGTAGCTATGTGTATATGTAGATACTTGTGTAGAGATTTAGATATGTAGATATTTATAGATAGTTATTTAGAAGTATCTGTAGATATTTAGGTATTTATTTAGATTTTTATTCAGATATGAAGATATTTATTTAGATGTTTATTTTGTTTTTTATTTTTGTAGATATAATAGATACTTATTTAGAAATGTAGATATTTAGATATGTAGGTTTATTATTACATATGTAGATACATATGTGACCCTGGACCACAAAACTAGTCTTAAGTCACTGGGGTATATTTGTAGAAATAGCCAAAATACACCGTATGGGTCAAAATTATCGATTTTTCTTTTATGCCAAAAATCATTAGGATATTAGAGATGTTCCATGAAGATATTTAGTAAATTTCTTACCGTAAATATATCAAAACTTAATTTTTGATTAGTAATATACATTGCTAAGAACTTCTTTTGGATAATTTTAAAGGCAATTTTCTCAATATTTAGATTTTTTTGCACCCTCAGATTCCAGATTTTCAAATAGTTGTATCTCAGCCAAATATTGTCCGATCCTAACAAATCATACATCAATGGAAAGCTTATTTATTCAGTGTTCAGATTATGTATAAATCTCAATTTCACAAAATGTACACTTAGGTCCAGGGTCATATATGTAGATGTTTATTCACTTATGTTGGTATTTATTTAGATTTTAGATGTTTAGTTATTTAGATCTGAAGATATTTAGAAGTTTGTTTTGTTTTTTTAGGTATTTCAGATATGTAGATATTAATTTAGACTTGTGTAGAGTTTTAGATATGTAGGTTTTTATTTAGAAAGATATGTATGTAGCTACTTATGTAGATATTCATGGAGATATGTACATTTACAGTATTTAGATGTTTAGATTTATTCATTTGTTTAATTTGTTTAATTCTCAATGTATGGTTGACAATTGCTTTTGGACTTGAACCCCCCCCCCCAACAACTTTTGTCAGACATACAGTATTTGTGGTGTATTTGTACTGTTTGGGTTCCTAATGACAAAAATATAGACTACAGTTCTTGTCTTTAGACTCTAAAGGAACAGACAGATATTTTTTTTCTTTTTCTGGGTGCAAGATGTTTTATTCATGGTAAGGTGGTGATAAGTTGTCACACTAGGATGCCACCCTCATGAAATAGCACGTCCTTTTAAATGTGCTGAACTGAGTGAGTCAAACTTTCAGTGTGAAAAGAAGAGTAGGTTTGTTTTGATATACAGCAATATTCAGTTCTGTTTCGGGATATAATTGGTGTTATGGATCCATCATATTGTGTTTTTAAAGCCTCCGTCTGTTATCCACCCATTGTTTAGGTAAGAACTTCTTCCACGTTGTTCAATACATTTCCTCCATACTGCTAGGTCACTTTAGTTCCTGAGTTCAAAAATTGATTTAACTAAAGAGTATTCATGACCGACGTCATTAGCTATATGCTGTTGAGAAGCCTAAATTAAATCTGAATAGCTCCCTAGATTAGCTAGTGTTACGTCAGTTTCAATCAGAGAAAAATCGCTGTTCGGTTTGTTTTTTAGTGGGAGTGTTTCTTTCTCTCGTAAGTCATCAATCAAATGTCTTATTTCTTAGATTTATGACTTAGCCTTGCCATCTGGTCCTCTGCATGAAGTTCCATTTGTCAGCGGATGATGAAGACAACTCAAAGTACCCAGTGAACACAGCTATGGCTATAAAATGGTGTGGCAGAAGGAACTTTGTGGGTCTGCAGCATAATGATGAGACCCAACGTGCCTGCTGGCACCAGATGTTTTTATTTGTGGGGTACTAAAGGTTCACTTTTGAGAGCAGTCTGTGATCCAATGCCAAAGGTCTAATCACCGCTGAAGCTATGGGTAACCTGCACTCATGACTTATTTACTGAGCATAATTAATTAATCAATTAATGGCTTTTTACAGTTTTTACTTTGGTGGCATTGAGGGTGTTCTGGGTTACTGCCAGCTTGTTTTTTGTTTAATGTTTAATTTAGTTTCTGTGTCAGTTTTATTGTGTTTGATGCTTTTTAGATGAATAATTATTTTATGTTGGTCACTAATCAATAAAAATTAATCACATTAAAATTCGATGCTATTTTTATAAATAAATTCAAGATAAAACATTAAGAACTATAAGTGATTTTAAATGCTAGAAGTGAATTTAGACATCGTAACATTATATTTAAAATGGATTTGGGGGGGGGGGGATTTTTTTTTAATTATGATATATGCTTGTTACATTTAACAATAGTGAAACAAATGTGTAAAATTTACTTTTAATCATTTTCACTCAGAAATCGCTAGTGAATTTCATAAATAATGACAAAGAAATGGCAAATACACATTAAATGTGAAATTTTGAAATAATAACATTTGTTTTGTAAAACAGTACTGTAATAATATGCTTTATTTCCAAATTAGAGATGAAGGTAATCTAAATGTAAAAATAGAAAAAATAAGCATGATCAATTAAATGTACAATATTTTAGATGCACACTGAAAAACATTTGGCATAGAAACAATTTTAACTTTGAATTTGATAGTAAATTACATGAATAATTGCAAATAAATGGCAAGTAACACTATGAAACATACAATTTTGTAATAGAAATAATGAAATAGTATTTTCTTGTTAAATGTACTCCAATAATGTTTATTTACAACATAAAAAAGTCCCATTTTGAATGCCTCAAAACAATATTTTAGTTAGAATTTGCATTCTACATTTTTGCTGGGTAATTGAGTTCATTTTAGCATGTTGCTATACGGTTGCTAGGATGTTCTGGGTAGTTGCTAGGTGATTGCTTATCAAAAGAGCCTAAATACAAGTCTCCATCTATTCAGATTTGAGTTTTTTTTGTTTCAACTATTTTTGGACATGCAATGAAAGTCAGTGGGGTCCAAAACAACATTAGACCCCACTGACTTTTACTGTATGGATGAAATAAATCCTTTTTTTGTGTCCCACAAAAGAAAGAACTTCATTCAAGTAATGCTGACAGAATTTTCATTTTTGGGTGAACTAACCATTTAAGTATGAGAAACAGACACTAATAAACTAAAGTCAATTGTCATTCAAGCTGGAACCCTGCCAAATAGAGTTGCAGAATATGGCCTTTATTGCACCAACCGTCACATCTGGTACCTGAAGGACAACAGGTGACAAAAAATAAAGAGAGTGAGAGAGAGAGGCTCCAGCAGTGTTATGGTGACAATATTTTCTTTTCCCAGCGATCCGTGGATCCTCATGTGGCAGAGAGAACAGGTGGTGCCCATCAGGAAGAGGTTGGGGAGAACTCTCTGTAGCCGTACTTCAAGGAAGAGCACCCCACTATTGGTCCTTTAAAATCTGAGCCATGCTGTTAGAAGAGAAAGATAAAATCCTAGCAGGTGTTCCTTTGTCAGGTTAGTCTCTGATAGAGTCTCAGGAGCAGGTATCTTTGGCATGTGTTCCCTTTGCTCCAATCCAAAGAGTTTCTTCCTCACTACACCACCGATGGAAGCCTCACTCTCAATCTATGAAATAACACTTTACATTGTAGCAACTGTGAGAATATTATGGGTAATAAAGTTAATTAATGTGAACAGCTAGTAGTAATGTCTAATATTAATTATGCATTAGAGGGATAGCTCACCTGTGAATGAAAGTTCTGTCATCATTTTCTCACCATCGTGTCGTTCCAAATTGAAGGACTTTCTCTTTTTTCTCAGTCTGTTCAGAAGGTTTGGAACAAAGAGCACAAAGCAAATGTGGTCCACTTTTGTGGTGTTTTTGTGTCCTTTTTTGTGCGCCCTTTTTTAATTGCATGGAAAAAGGGTAACTAGTATTTTCCAAATATTTGCTTTTGTGTTCCACAAATGAAGTCACCCTAGGGAAAAAGAATGTGTAAAAAGAAGTGTATTATATAAGAATATAAAAAAACCCTGTAATTTTCAGATAATATGATATTGATGACATAAAAGGCCACTTAAGTGTAGTTAAAGAGCATGCACGTTCATTACTGTTTCTTAAGTACACTTAAAAAGGGCACATTTTAATAATGTCATATTAAGTTTTACTTTACTTTTGTTACTACTTTTTTACATTTTACTACTTTTGTTTTAATAATATTTTAATATTTTTTTAAATACATTTCACATATTTAGATGTACTGACTAACTGTAGCAGTCATTTTAATTGTAGTGTATTTAATTTGACTTTTAAAGTTTATATATTTTATTTCTTATAAATATCAATTTCATCATTAAATATGTAATTGCAAATATATTTAAATACATGACACGTTTTAGTAAAAATTACATTATTTTAGTTTATCCTAAATGTGTGTCAGCATCAGCAGCACACTTTAAAGATAAATAAATAAATTACAAACTTAAGTGGACCAAAAAAAAAGCTCTTGAAAGTTCAGCCAATTGCCTTTGATATAAATTTAAACTATAGCACATTTTCATTTAATAGCAGTTAACATGCACTGTGTCCAAAAACATTATTTGCCAAGCCAAGCCAAAACAACACAAAACAAAGTTGACAGAATTTTCATTTATAGGGTGAACTGTTCCTTTAAGATCATGTACTTCATTAGTATTCTTCACTTTCTAATAATATGTTTTTTTTTTCACATAATATTTCACTAACTTACATAAAACATTTCTGTGTGTTTTAAAGTTTTTTTTATATTCTAATTTGTCATTATAGCACTAAGTAAAATCTCTTTCATGCATAATTTGTCAACACTACCAGAAGTATTTTGATTTAAGGTGTCAATTTAATTGCAATGCCTGTTTATCTTATCCCTCACAGTTTGTCAAAAACTGTTTTGTGTCTCCACCAATCCATTGTCAGCATGTCACATAGTACTTAACCAACAAAGCCTTCACACCACAAAGTGTGCGTGAATCCTCTAGGCAGTGTTTCTCTATATTACCTTTCTGCATCGTTGCTGCTCTGTCTCCACCGGCGTTTACATGATCTGCAAATCTCTCAATCTACACAAGCCACCAGCAATGCAGCTCTGATTAATGATGCTCTGAACCAGCAGACATTGCAGGGTGTTGCCCTGTTTAGCATGCCATACGTTTGCCTGTTTACTGTTCTAAAGGTGGCTTGCTTTTTCTCTTTTTCTTTCAGTGCGCTTTCATGTACAGCAAATGTTGGTGGACTATTGTGACAGATATTTTGCTTGATTCAAGCCATGCTTATGTTGAATATAAAATCATGTATTTTAACCCTTAGAAGGGGCTTGATTCTGTGTGCATCCATCATTGACATCTATGTAAATGTCATGTCTTGGTTTGCTGTTTTGAGAATCCTAAAGGAAGGGCGGCTGAGTCTTAAAAAGGAAAAAAGGAATTTTTAAAGGAATCCTTCTTTTTAAAGGAATGCTTTGGATGATACATCTAAAGAGGGAGAGGAGGAACTAGCTTTGTTTTTAAACTCTTCCTTTTTTTCTAGCTAAGGAAAATCCCTTGATATGGATATTTTAGAACAAAAATAATATTCAGTGCATGTCTTAGAGATTATATATAGACAGGGCACCAATTAAAATGCATGAGACTGTTCTTTGTCATACAATGATGAACAACATGAATATGCTGACTAGGATGAAGGATTGCAGAATGTAAATATTTCCTGTAGCTCTAGCATGGTGCTAACAATGACAATGTCATGTGTATGTTGAATGTACTCCCTAGTAAAAAAGTAATATATTTAAAATACATTTATTTCTATACTAAGTATAGTTCAAATCTATTAACATATTTACTGACATATCACTTGAGACTTACTGATATAAAAAAAATATATAATTAAACTTTATTTGGAGTATTACTATTATTTGGAGCCTACAATGTATTTTAATGTCACTATTAATGAGGATTGTATGATCTTTGAATAATATGTCTTTGAATGCAAGATATTTAAAGTGTACCTAAAGTATACTTGCAATTGTTCCACAATGAAGTGCGTCTTTGCAGTACATCGTTATTTGGACTTCAGCACTACATCTGAACAAAAAAAGTACAAAATTACCAAAAGTACAATTGCAGAGCAGTTTTATTAATTACATAAATATGTTAATGTTTTTGTAGTATACTTTAGCATGAAATAAATGTATTTCAAATGCATTTTAGTAGATTTATTTTTTCTAAAGTTAGGGCAGAGTTAAATATAAAAAGGGAAAGTTAAAAAAATTCTCAACCCCTATGTTGTAGCAAACCTGAGCTTTCAAGCTTTAACGAAAAACTCCATGAAAGTTTTAAAGGTCAAAATTTTAGTTATTCACTGATTGTCCTTCCAGTGAAATGTTGAACCCTGAATCACGGAGTCAGCGAGTTGAACTCCCAATACAAGTCAATTCAAGAGTGAAAATTACATTGTTGAAGATGAGTAAATGATTTTCATTTTGGGGTTTCTTTTAAGTCAGGGATTCTGTAACAATTTTTTTTTAAAATGCATAGGCAGAAATCGTCTTAGGTTACCTATGTAACCCCTGTTCCTCGAAGGAACGAGACGCTGCGTCAAGAGACGCTTTGGGGAACGCCTACAGCGTAACCGGTTCTGAATACCAATGAAATCTGTCTAACGGAGGGACGTCACGGGCGAGGTGATGTAATGACCAGCTGGTATAAAAGCACGTGCGGTGAAACCGGCGTCAGCTTCAAGAATGAAGCAAGCTTCTGGCAGAGATGCCGGAAGTGTGGCCTCGCAACGCAGCGTCTCGTTCCTTCGAGGAACTGGGGTTACATACGTAACCTAAGACGTTCCTCTTCAGGAACTGGAGCTGCGTCAGGAGACGCTTTGGGGAACGAGATACCCGCGGCACCAGACTTCCAAGTCCCTGCCCTGTGTGTATCCAACGGAGCACAGCTAGGGCGAGAGAACGGAAACCTGGACTGGCTCGTATGTCTAGGCCATAAAACCTGACAAGGTCAGGGGCGTAGACCATCCCGCAGCGTTGCAGATGTCCTGGATAGGGACACCTGCGAGAAAGGCCTTGGAGGCCGCCACACTCCTCGTGTAATGAGCTCTGACTCCCATGGCGAGGGGAGATCAGAAGACTCATAGGACATCTGAGTGGCATCCACGAACTGACTGCCTCAGTGCACCACGGAGGAAACGTGTAACTAGGGGTTGTCTGCCCACTGTCAGTCCACCAAGAGGGGTGTGGTAAGCCAAGATTGCCGCCACATATATCCTTCAAGGTGGAGTGGGCTAACCTTGCGGAGAGTCGAGCCTGCAGGAACTCCAGCACTGTACCAACCGGGCAGTTAACTGGGTCGAGCTGGTGATCTCCACACCATGAAGTGACCATGAACCATACTCGGCCTGGCCAGAACGGGGCTACTAATAGCAGCCGGAATCCGTCCCGGCGCACTCTCTCCAGAACTCCGGGGAGCAGATCAATCGGGGGAAAGGCGTACAGACGAAGCCTCGGCCACGTCTGAACCATGGCATCCAGCCCCTCGGACTTGGATGACGTAGAGAGTACCAGAGGGGACATTGCGCTGTCTGAGTGGCGAAGAGGTCCACCTGAGCCTGGCCAAACACTCTCCAGATCTACTTCACCACCTCGGTGTGAAGCATCCATTCCCCGGATAACAGCCCCTGCCTCGACAGGGTGTCTGCTCCCACATGCTAACCCAGACGCTCAGAAGGGAGCGGCATGCTCAAGGTGACCCTCTAAGTTGAGGGGAACAATGCCAGCTCGACCAACAGGAGAGCCGGGAGGAAGCAGCATGGCCATAGGCGACCCTCTAAAGTGAGGGGAGCAATGCTAGCTCTACCAAGGCAGAGCTCTGGAGAGCGGAGCACTTAACTCTCAGCATGAGAGGGAACTCAGACGCTCAGAAGAGAGCGGCATGCTCAAGGTGATTCTCAAAGTTGAGGGGAGCAATGCCAGCTCGACCAACCAGGAGAGCTCAGCCTCATAGCCCACGCAGGGAGCTGGTGCGCCAGCCTGTACAGGGGGTGCGAACCGCAGACCTCCTTGGTGGTTGCTATAAGAGACAACCGATGTGTTGTCGGTGCGAACTAACACATGGCAACCACTTCGGTCTGGGAGAAAGTATTTCAGAGCCTGAAACACGGCCAGCATCTCGCTGACCGAGCGAGATGATGACCCCTCCACAGACCGTGGGCAGGGCGGCCACTCATGACCGCTCCCCGACCAGTGAAGGATGCGTCCGTCGCTAGCATACGCGGCAACATGGAGCTCCCAACACCAGGCCCAGGGACAAGAACCAAGGTTGTCTCCACATGTCCAAGGCACATAGGCACCGCCACGTGACCTTGATCATGCGAAGCGGGTTCCCCCCTCGGTGAGAACCCCCTGGTCTTGCGCCACCACTGTAGGGGTCTCATGTACAGCAGGCCAATAGGTAACACGTTGGACGCAGCCGACATCAGACCCAGCAGTCTCTGAAACTGCTTGACAGTGAGTGACTTGCCCGAAGGGAAGTACCCGGTACTGGTAAGCTTCGCCCCCGAAAGCAAACCTCAGGAACTTCCTGTGAGTGGGAAGGATGGAGACATGGAAGTATGCGTCCTTTAGATCTACGTGTCAAACCAGTCCTCAGACTTGATCTGAGATACTGATGCAGATCTAAAAAGAGCACGCAATCCTCCATCCTCCTTGGAACTATGACGTACCGGCTGTAGAACCCGGACTCTCTCGCGAGGAGGAACCACCTCGATGGCCTCCTACCTCCTGTTCCATTACCAGAGCCTGCTCGGGGCCCACTAACGTGGAATTCACCCCGTTGAATTGAGGCGGACGACAATCAAACTGGATTCTGTAGCCTCTCTCTACAGTGCGCAGAACCCATCTAGACACATTTGGCAGTAGCTTACACTCTGCAAAATAGTCTACTAAGGGGGAACCAGTCCCTCGAGACTGGCCTCTGGTGTAGTCAGAGCGGCTAGTTTGGTGCCCTGAAGCAGCGAACCGGCAGGGAATGACCGAACCAGCTGCTCTAGAGACCCCCGAAGGGGTGGCGAGCATCTTAGCTCCGCTATGGTACCGGGCGGAAGAGACTGAGACGTGCGCTCGCTGGAGACCGCTGCACTCTGAAGCACCATAGCTGGCAGGGTTGGCAGAACGATCTCCTGAGGGCTTTTAAGAGCCAAGGTTGTCTCCACATGTCTAAGGCACGTAGGCATTGCCGCGTGACCTTGATCATGCGAAGCGGGTTTCCCCTCGGGGAGAACCCCTTGGTCTTGAGCCAACACTGTAGGGGTCTCATGTACAGTAGGCCAATAGGTATCCCGTTGGACGCAGTATCTGAAACACTTGACAGTGAGTGACTGGCCTTCTTTCACCCTCCTGACTCTCATGAGGATTGATTCGATCCGAGCAGGAGACATACGTGCCTGCACCGTGGTCGAATCCCCACCACCCCCAGATAAGTGGTTCTCTGTAATGGAGAAAGCACACATTTCTTGGTGTTCACTTTTAAGCGAGCGAGAACAACATCTCAATGTTGAGCCGCCCTCCGCTCTGATTGAGCGAGAATCAACCAATAGTCGATGTAATTGAGTATGCGGACGCCCCGTAGCCTCAGCGGAGCTAACATTACAGAGAACCACTTATCTGGGGGTGGTGGGGATTCGACCACGGTGCAGGCACGTATGTCTCCTGCTCGGATCGAGTCAATCCTCACGAGAGTCAGGAGGGTGAAAGAAGGCCAGTCACTCACTGTCAAGTAGTTTCAGATACTGCTGGGTCTGGTGGCAGCTGTGTCCAACGGGATACCTATTGGCCTGCACGCCCACACGCTCGTAAAAGTGTGGGGTGAGAGTGCTAGGCCGAAGGGAAGTACCCGATATTGGTAAGCTTTGCCCCTGAAAGCAAACCTCAGGAACTTCCTGTGAGTGGAAAGGATTGGCTGGGAGGTCCTTGACCGCGCACCCTTGTTACCTTGCCTATACGAGGAGCCAGCACGTGGCAGGGGCTGCTCTCGCCCAGCAGCCCTGTGAGCTAGAGAGCGGCGAGGGAGAAACCCCCACCCTCATCCAACTCCTTGAGCAGGTCAGCCTGGCATGCCCGCAACACCACCATGGCGTGCAGACATAAGCCAACCCGACCTGCTGCCGCGTACCCCTTGCCTTCAGAGACGACACAGAGTCATGGGACAGATAGCTCGCAAGTGTCTGTTTCACACGCAGCATCGCTCTGTGATCGCGCTCATTCGTCCCCATCACATACCGTAGTAATCAAGAAGGGACGAAGAGGCGGGCCGAATTGATTTCCCTACGACCACACTGAGGTGTCGAGGTCGGGGGAAAAAAAGGCAGGCTCGGATGTGGAGGCGAGTCTGAAACCACAGAAAATGCAGAAAACCCTCTCTGCGGTTCGACAAGCCACTCCACAAGCTCCTCATATTGGGGTGACAGAGTGGGTGCAACATGCTCGACGCTTCCCATGTCAACCTCCTCGGAGGAAGACACGAGAAACGCAGACGCCGCTGCCCGAGGGGAAGTAACCGTGAGGCGGGCTTCCGAACTCGAGGAGCGGTCATGGGATCTGACAGGTGAGGATGGAGATAGAGACTCACTCGTCTCCGATCCCTCCATCAGATCCCGCCGCGAACCCCACGAGCGCCGCCTCCGCTCCGCCTCAGCGCCAACACACACAAGCTGTGTGTATCCCCCGCATACACATCTGCAAAACATCTGCAGGGAGGAACACACAGCTCGTATTGCGCTTCTTCCATATTCCAAGCCTTAAACTGGTTCTTATTAGCCATAGCTAAAGACAGACAACAGTAAATAAGACTGACAGAAACACAGAGCGCTTACTGAATAACAAAAAGCTGACGCCGGTTTCACCGCACATGCTTTTATTCCAGCTGGTCATTACGTCACCTCGCCCTTGACGTCCCTCCCATCCGTTGGACAGATTTCATTGGTATTCAGAGCCGGTTACGCTGTATGCGTTCCTCAAAGTGTCTCCTGATGCAGCTCGAGTTCCTGAAGAGGAACTAAATAGACATATGTAAAGCCTATAAATACATATTCATTTAATGAAAAGTGATGGTAAAGACATTATAAATGCTGTTTTGAACATTTAATATATGTGTACACACATGCACATGGAAACACACACACACACACACACACACACATGCATATGTTAATTATTTGCATTAATTTAATTAAAAGTGACAGTAATCTGAAAGTGCCAGTGCTAGTGTTGTGTCATACTGGATTGTTGCTATTGCTTGCAAACAAACATAAAGAACATGACAAATAAACAGTTACAGTAAGATGTGTTTTTGCAGGCCATATTTTAAAAGTATCACCCTGTGAAAAAAGCAGTCAGTTTGCTGTTAGGAAAATATGAACCCACGTAAACATGATGCGACTGGTTTTGTGTGAAATGTTTTACTCCTAAACATCTCACCTCAGGGTCTTTTCACCACAGCGAACTGCAGCAAAACGGTCGATTATTACTTGTCTCTCATCTTTCCCCCCGACCCGTAATAGATTGCCGAGTCCCAAACCTCTCTGAACTCTGTCGCAGAACAGAAAATAAAAAAAAAAGCAAAAGATTCCTTGTTCAACTGTTTTTTTCCCCCTTGATCAGCTGTTTAAGTGTATTTATGTATTTTTCTGTCACTGTGCTATGAAGCGCCATTCCGCAGCATAGAGACTCTACTTAGGTTGTCCTAGATCTGTCCATTTACTTCCCTCTTAAAACAAATAGATGAGTTTAGGAAGTGCTGCTTCCTTAAATATACAATACCTCAACATGTGGGGCTCGTTATGTAACGTATGCACGAAGAATGACTTTTTCCATCCATTATGCACACTGCTTTTTTTTATTGGCGTCTCTGGCCTTGTATTATACTTTTCCCACAATTGTTTTTGGTTTGTACATAATGTAATGCAGCCTTGATGAAGAGGAGTAGCCATAAGCTATGCAATAATAATGAACTTTGGGAGCCAGCTTGTGCAGAACTGAAATAATTCTGTTTGAGGATGACTGTTAAATATCTACAGCTGTCGAATTACATCTACAGGGAGGCTGTTAGATAAAAGAATGCATGTGATTTATTTATTTCACAAACTGTCAGCTGCTCTGAAATACTCTTGATGCTTCAACTTTATTTTGAGAAGAAAGGAAACAAGATGATGGGGGGTATGTAACCATTTTTGTGTGCTGATGTTACATTACCAGCATTTATCTGAATCATTAATCTCTCTGGCACGAGAGAGAGAGAGAGAGAGAGAGAGAGAAAGGGAGAGAGAGAAAATCGCTGATTTTTATCATTTTACTCTGCAATTTCCACAGTGACTTTATGAGTCATGCAAAACATTTCCTTACCAATTTTGGGGAATTAGGGTCAAAATGAGGCAATAGCAACACTGTTCTTCAAAAAATACAAAAACAAAAAACTTTGTCCTAAACAGAGACCTATCATTACTCTTAAGTAACATGTTGACTGCTATCGACTATAACTCAAACCTGAGCTGAGCTGACATCTTAGTCTTTAGACTCACTTTTGATGTTTAAGTTCCTTTGTGCTTTGATTGACAGTGATTATGAGCTGTGAAACAGGAGTCACTTATGCCACACATGTGGGTGTTTCTTTAATTATGAGAATGATTTATGAAATATAGGAAAATCCATCATAAAAATACACAATTCCAGAAGTTTCAAGAACTGTATGTTCATCAATAAAACAGTGATCATTGTTAATAACAATGAAAAAAAAAAACAAATCAGTTTATACCTTGATTTTTTTTGCTTTTTGTTTACCTTTTAGTCTTTCAATACCTTTTATTTTAGCATTTTAATTAATTTCATTATTTCAACATTATTTCAACTTCATTGAAATAAACTAATTATGTAAATAAATAATTCCAATCATAATTAAAATAAATGATTTTAAAATTAAAGTTCAATCACTGATGTCACATGGATTATTTTATTAATGTCCTCACTGCCTTTGGGCTTTTAATGTGTCTGCTCAGTGGGTCAGAAAGCTCTCGGATATCATCATAAAATATGTGTTCCGAAGATGAACAAAGAGAGGGTGAGTAATTAATGACAGAATGGGGCCCTGGCTTTATTTTTTTAGGTCCCTCTTTTCTTTATATATATATATATATATATATATATATATATATATATATATGTGTGTGTGTGTGTGTGTGTGTGTGTGTGTGTGTATACAGTACAGTATATATAAAAAATGTAAAAGATATACTGTATAACAAAGATTTTATTCAGTATATAAAAGAAAATAGGGACCTCAAAAAAAACACAATGTATGGCTAAAAATAAAAGTTTTATTAGATCAATAAAAATGAGACCCATTTTAATGGTCATATATATAGGTACAGTACATAAAAGAAAATGCAACATTTCCTGGAGCAAGAATCAAGAATGCAGCCTCATAGAATTAGCATTTTGTCTAACTACTCTGGAGTCTACCGTCATATTTTTTTTAGCCTCCTTCAATTGTTTATTTCTATATTTTTTTTTCAGCTGAAACAAACCAAGCTGTAGGGAGAAGGGAAAGAGTGAATGCTTAGACTTCCTGTCAGACATACTTTTTCTTTTCTGCTTGACAAACTTGATTTTACAATGCAAAATATGCAATATGTGCAGCATTTGGATCCATGAATCACTACGGAGGAGAACTGTCATCTCACGCTATGAGCGCCTGCAACCACTCCCTGGAAGAGACAGAGAGAGAAATAGATGCAAAGAGAAATAGAAAAAGAAAAGGAGAGAGAATGGAAATCTGGAGCAGGCGTAGGTGGTGTTTAGAGGAATAAATAATTCACCATTGAGCTGATAGAGGGTGTATTTCTACAGTTACAGTGAAAAGGTAGCGAAATAAGAAACAAACAATGATTTTCTTATAAGAATATAACTGGATTTAGAAAGCAGGGAACAGTGGTTTCATGAAGAAAACGTTTCAATGTAAATTAAAATCTTTATAGTTTGAACCAACAAGAGCTGATATTTTGAAGAATGGCAGGAAAATGGTATGAATAAAGTTACCTGATAGGTAAAATAGAGTCATGAGTTGCACATGCAAAATGGCCAGTGCCTCGTCCACCTTCTCAAAAATGCTCACGTTAAGCAAAAACATGCTTTTGAAAAAATTATGAAAATTGATTTCAGTCTTTGGATGGTTTTTGACAAAAAAAAAAAAAATGTTCAAGCATTTTCTATGCAGCACTTTCTTTTCATTCAAGGGTTGCATTATTCTCGGTAAGTGCTACAGGCTAATGTTCATTTCCACTTAGTGGCTTGGCAGGTCAGAAAGCACTGATACCAATGGAGGGAGTTTTGAAGTATTGTACTCATTTAGATCTGTTCAATGGCTGATTACATTATAACCCAATGTGAAGGGCTATCTTACACTGTACTTTGCCCACGGCACCTCAATAACAATGTAGCGTTTGTTCATGAAGTGCACTGCCTGCTGCTATTTGCCACCACTTAATTAAAAACAATTTTATAGCTAAAAATATCTCTATTTTTTAATATTTTAATGGAATTTTAACCAGAATGTTATCATGAAGTGATTTATGAAGCTTTAAACGATGCCTTCATCCAACAGGAACACTGAAACAAATTGCCGTTGAAACTTTTTTTATGCTATTAAAAGGGACATTTCACTCAAAAATGAAAATTCTATCATCATTTACTCACCCTTCACTTGTTCCAAATCTGTATGAACACAAAAGAAGATATTTTGAAGAATGTTCGCAACCAAAGTTGATGGTAGCCATTGACTTCCATAGTATTGTTTTTTCATGGCTACCCTCAGAATATCTCCTTTTTTTCTGATCAGAAGAAGGAAACTTGGAACAACTAAATGTAAATGATGGCAAAATTTTCATTTTCGGGTTAAACTATTTGACAAACAATTAAAAGAGAAACAGAAAGTAACATGATAACAACATACTTTAGTAATCCTTTATTTACAACTTTGAAGAAAATTTTTTTTTTTAACAGTGAAGCAGACAACATAAAAAAATAACAGGCATAGCATATATTGAACCTATTATTGATTGACTCGATTTTAACCTGTGAAAACTTAACCAAGCAATAGTGAATGCGACCGTACTTTTATGCTTTCAAAACTGTATATCTGTATAACTGAGCACATACAGTAGCCTATATACAGTAGTGCACAATGGTGAAAGGTATTGGTATTTCGTGTAAACAGAACTGAAGTGTTGTTTATTGGTTGCCCTGTGCAGACGGAGATATATGTGTGGTTTATTGCATGCTGGGAATATCAGCAGTTAATACGATTGTACCTAAGAACTTTCCTGACTGTAATAACCAAGAAGGTCTACCTGGAGAAAGTGATGCGTTAGCAATCCCATTCATCTCAATGGCAGCTGTAACTAATCACTCTGAAAGCCTCATGAAAATGACAATTTTGATTGGCTGATGGCACTATGAGGATGCTCACAGTCACAGACACTTCACGACTACCCTGCAGCCTATTGCATTTGTCCAGATTGTACTTTATAATGCAGAAAGTGCTGTATAGCCCATGTAAAATAAATAAATAAATAAAAATAAAAATGTAAAGTTGTAAATAAAAGAGTCTCATGAAAATGCGTATAAATAGTACGCCAAATAAAAACTCGTGGTATGGATACGCAAAAATGGACTTTGGCGTATATATGACACGCACATGTTTGGCGTGCATACAATACGCAGTTGTCGCGTGCATATTATACGAAATTTGTTGGCATGCATATGATATACAGTTTTCGCGTACATATGATACGCACACCACAACCCTAATACTAACCAGCGTAGCATATACACGCCAAAGTCCATTTTTGCGTATCAATACCATGAGTTTTCGTTTTTATTTGGCGTACTGTTTATACGCACTTTCATGAGACTGGATAGAATACAATGAAGATCATAAAAACTAATACTATTGCAGTTTTTTAACTTTAAAATTTAATGTTAGACTCAGCGTGTTACTTGTCTTAATTGTTTTTGAGATTTAATACCAATGTACCAATGAGTGGAAATTGTTCCCTATCTGTCGGTCACTACGAGTTATGTCGTGACGACATAGGGGATTTACTTGGAAGCCCCAATCATCTCTGACTTAAGAGAAAACGCCAATGAAATTGGCTAGTGGATTTTGCATACCTGAGCCACTCCCCGTGCATACGGGTATAAAAGGGCGACAGGTGCATCCACTCATCCGATTTTTGCTTCGGAGCCGAGTGGATGAACGTGTTGATCTCCACAAAGCCATTCATCATCTGTCTGGAAGCTGTTCTGGTTGGCGTTACGGTGCGAACAGCGGTGTCCTGTCTGCAGGGATTCCCCTGGGCACTTCAACTGAAAGAGCAAATTTCCTAAAAGAGCAAATCATGGTCGGTTCACGTCTTTTTAAAGACGCTGTTCCGGCCGTGTCCTCTTGGTTGCGGTCGTTTCCTGTCCTCCGTAAACAGCCACGATCGTTGTCTTCAGTGTCTGGGGCTCCAGCACGCTGAAGCTGTGTTCGTGGATGGTTTATGCGTTCATTGAGCGTGTAACCATAGCAGCGCTGCGATCGCGCCTCTCTCTCCTCACGGGGATGGGAGGGGCCCCCTCTGTCACTACCCGCGCTGGCTTCTCTGCCACGAGCAGAGAACCATCGGCTAGTGCTCTGGGCGATCTGAGGGTTACAGTGAGAGCCTTCCGCCGGGCCAGTCCCCACGGACCTTTCACTCCTCCTGCAGCAGCTGTTCTGTGCGGCTCCCCGGTGATTCTGCTGTGCCGTCTCACGGCGTGCCCAGCAGTTTCATTCGGCGCGCCGATAGAGGATTAGATGTCGATCGCGGCATCGGGGGATGGGCAATCGTCCTCTGAGGATGAAGGTTCGGCGCAGCTGCGGGGTTCGCGGCCGCCGCCGAATCGGACCCAGAGTTGACGGCCGTGCTTTCCCGGGCCGCCGCGAGATCGGGCTGGAGGCGTGCACACCTCTCAGTCCTGAGCCCTCGCGGTGAGATGATTGGCTCCTCGGCAGAGGCTGTGGCTCGCGACCACGCCCTGCCCTGGTTCCTTTCTTCCCGGAAGTGCACGAGGAGCTGATGAAGTCGTGGACGGCCCCTTTTTACGGCCAGAAGCGGCGCGTCTGCCTCCTCCATCCTCGCTACCCTCGATGGCGGGGCGGCTAAGGGTGACGCTGACATTCCCCAGGTGGAGAGAGCGGTCGCGGTGCACTTGTGCCCGCGAAACGCCGCCACTTAGGGGAGTCGTTCGCGCCTCCCGTCCAAAGCCTATAGGCTGATGGCCGTTCTCGGCCAAAGCTTATAGTGCTGCGGGCCAGGCCGCCCCTGCCCTGCATGCCACGGCTATCCTGCGAGTAGACAGGCCAAGGCATTAAATGCACGAGGGTAGTACCAACCCGAGGTTGACGCAGGAGCTGCGCTCAGCGACTGGCCTTGCCCTACGGGCAAGGGAAGTCACAGCGCAGTGCCTCGGGAAGGCGATGTGCACACACTTGTGGTCCAAGAGTGCCGTCTGTGGCTCAGCCTGTGGAGAGGGGCGAAGTCGACAAAGTACACTTTCTCGACGCTCTTGTCTCCCAGGCTGGACTGTTCGGCGACACTGTCGAGGACTGTGCCCAGCAGTTCTCGGCAGTACTGCAGCAGACCGAGGCCGTCCAGCACATCTTGCCCCTTGCTCCGCCACAGGGCAAGCCCCAGTCTGCTGGTCACCGTGGGCGCCCTCCTGTGTCCCTTTGAGCTGCTCCGCCTTGTGCTGGGGCGTCGAGCCTCTTGCAGGAGCGTGGCGCCCCCCCCCCCCCCCCCCCCCCGTGTTCCAACTGGCCCCGATATCGTCCAAGGAGGCGATAAAACGGCCCTGACACGGGCAACCCGGAGGTGTGGGAAGCTGCTCTATCTCAGGAGATGGCGGGATCAGCGCCGCTCCTTCCCCCGAAGGAGGGTTGGGGGGAGAATCATTCATTCTGTTCCGCCGCTGGCTCAAGAAAGCCAGCGGTACCCACTTTGTCAAAAGAAGAGCAATTTCCTTTTTCCCCGGGTTATCAGGTTCGCGGGTTGACAGTGCGCGACGCACTGCCTCCTCACTCTCGCCCGCGACCCATCTTGCCAGCGGCCAAGAGAGTGCGGTTCGGGGACGCAGTGCCTCCCCACGCACCTCTAGCCAGTCCCCTTTGGGACCTAGGGAGTTCGGTAAGGATGCTTCAGAACGCGCTGCCTTCTGTACTATCCAGCCCTACTCCTCTGCGCTGCACCACCACAGGTACGTCGATTGTGCCGTTGGAGCCCCTTGCACGGCGTCTGGAAGCGTGGCTTGCGCTGCCCAGCCCGTCTCGGTGGCTCACGCGCACAATTCGACTCGGCTATGCGATTCAGTTCGCCAGGCGACCTCCCAAGTTCAGCTGCGTTCTCGAGACCTCAGTGGTAGCTCGGAACGTTCCTGTCTTGCGCGAGGAGATTGCTGTCCTCCTGGCAAAGGATGCAATCGAGCCGGTCCCTCCAGCCGAGATGAGGCAGGGGTTTTACAGCCCTTACTTCATCGTACCCAAGAAAGGCGGTGGTCTTCGACCAATCCTGGGGTGCAATCCCCAGGATTGGTTTGCAGCGATTGACCTGAAGGATGCTTACTTTCATGTTTCGATCCTTCCGCGACACAGACCGTTCCTACGGTTTGCGTCCGAAGGTCGGGCATGGCAGTACAAGGTCCTCCCCTTCGGGCTCTCCCTGTCTCCCCGTGTCTTCACGAAGGGCGTTGAAGGCGCCCTTGCCCTGCTACGGGAAGTGGGCGTCAGGGTCCTCAACTACCTCGACGACTGGCTCATTCTGGCCCAGTCCCGAGAGCAGTTGTGCGATCACAGGGAGCTGGTGTTACGGCACCTCAGCCAGTTGGGGCTTCGGGTCAACTGGGAAAGGAGCAAGCTCTCCCCTGTGCAGAGAATCTCTTTTCTCGGTGTGGAGTTAGACTCGGTGAGTAGGACGGCGCGCCTCATGGACGAGCGCGCCCAATCAGTGCTGAACTGCCTGAGTTCCTTCAGAGGCAGGACTGTGGTGCCACTGAAACAGTTTCAGAGGCTCCTGGGGCATATGGCATCCGCAGCTGCGGTCACGCCGCTCGGATTGCTTCATATGAGACCACTTCAGCACTGGTTGCACTCCCGAGTCCTGAGGTGGGCATGGCGCCGCGGTTCACTTCGGGTGAGTATCACGCGCGAGTGTTGCCGCTCCTTCAGCCCCTGGACGGACCGTGCTTTTCTACGGGCCGGGGTGCCCTTAGAACAAGTGTCCTGGCATGTTGTTGTCACAACAGATGCCTCCAGTACGGGCTAGGGCGCTACATGCAACGGGCAGGCAGCCTCGGGGCTCTGGACAGGGCCTCGACTGCTTTGGCATATCAATTGCCTGGAGCTGTTGGCAGTGCATCTGGCCTTGCGGCAGTTTCGGCCACTGCTGCTAGGCAAGCATGTGTTGGTCCGCATGGACAACACTGCGGCTGTGTCGTACATCAACCGGCCGGGAGGTGTACGATCACGCCGCATGTCACAGCTCGCCCGCCATCTCCTCCTCTGGAGTCACACGCAGCTCAGGTCGCTGCGCGCTGTCCACATTCCGGGGGAGCTCAATTGTGCGGCCGATGCGCTCTCACGACAGCTCACTTTCTCGGAGAGTGGCGACTCCATCCCGAGACGATCCGGCTGATCTGGAGTCGATTCGGGGAAGCTCAGGTAGACCTGTTTGCTTCCCGCGAGTCCTCCCACTGCCAGCTATATTCTCCCTGACCGAGGGGCCCCGCGGCACGGACGCACTGGCACACAGCTGGCCTCGGGCTTTACGCAAGTATGCATTTCCCCCAGTGAGCCTACTCGCACAGACACTGTGCAAGGTCAGGGAGGACGAGGAGCAGGTCCTGCTGGTTGCGCCGTATTGGCCCACCCGGACCTGGTTTCCGGAACTCATTCTCCTCGCGACAGCCCCTCCCTGGCGTATCCCTCTGGGGAAGGAACTCCTTTCTCAGGGGCTCGGCACCATATGGCACCCGCGTCCAGATCTGTGGAACCTCCATGTGTGGCTCCTGGACGGGACGCGGCAGACTTAAGTGGTCTACCACAGGCCGTGGTAGACACCATCACTCAGGCTAGAGCTCCTTCAACAAGGCAAGCCTATGCTCTGAAGTGGAGTCTGTTCGCGAACTGGTGTTCTTCTCGCCGGGAAGACCCCCGAAGATGCACGATTGGAGTAGTGCTTTCTTTCCTGCAAGAAAGGTTGGAGCGTAGGCTGTCACCCTCCACCTTGAAGGTTTATGTGGCTGCTATCGCGGCCCATCACGATGCAGTGGACGGCCGGTCCGTGGGAAAGCATGATCTCATCGTGAGGTTCCTGAGGGGTGCCAGGAGGTTGAATCCGCCTAGGCCACCCCTGATGCCCTCCTGGGACCTCTCTATCGTCCTGGCGGGACTTCAGAGGGGTCCCTTTGAGCCGCTGGACTCAGTCGAGCTGAAATTCCTGTCGGCTAAGACAGCGCTCCTGACCGCGCTCACTTCCATCAAGAGGGTCGGGGACCTCCAAGCATTTTCGGTGAGCGAAGAGTGCCTTGTGTTCGGGCCGGACTACTCTCACGTTGTCCTGAGACCCCGGCCGGGATACGTGCCCAAGGTTCCCACCACGCCCTTCCGTGATCAGGTGGTGAACCTGCAAGCACTGCCTTCGGAGGAGGCAGATCCAGTCTTGGCGTTGCTGTGTCCCGTAAGAGCATTGCGCATATACGTGGACCGCACCCGGAGCTTCAGAAGCTCTGAGCAGCTCTTTGTCTGCCACGGAGGTCAGCAGAAAGGGAAGGCTGTCTCCAAGCAGAGGTTGGCCCACTGGATAGTGGAGGCCATCGCCTTGGCGTACCAATCCCAAGGCGAGCCGTGCCCCCTTGGGGTGAGGGCTCACTCCACACGGAGTGTTGCCTCCTCCTATGCGTTGGCGCACGGCGCCTCTTTGGCAGACAGCTGTAGAGCTGCGGGCTGGGCGACACCGAACACCTTCGCGAGATTTTACAGTCTCCGCGTGGAGCCAGTCTCTTCCCGTGTGTTGGGTAACAGGTAAGTGGCGGGAAGAGTTGGCCGGTGTCACGCTTGCTGCGCCATTCCCCCTCACCCGGGGATACGAGCGCCTGTTTTCCTCCTCCAGTTCAGTTCCCCGGACGGCGAACCCTGGTGGAGACCTCCAGCACCCCCGGCAGTCAGACTGGGCGGAGCAGTCTGACGCCAGGCCCAGTACTGGTGCTAGCTCGCCCGGGTCTCCGGTCAGCCCCTGTACTCGGCTAAGTGTCCGTATGGCCTGATTCCCTTCGGGTAATCCCACACGTGTATTCATCCACGGTACGGTTTCCCTCACGGTAAACCCGTGTCTTCCCTTTGGCAGAGCTCTGTCAGGCCCTGCTGGCAGCCCTCCTCCCTACTCCTAGGTAGGATCTGCCCCAGGGTCCAGTCGTATGTAGTACTGCCCCAGGCCTGGGTCAGTCCATATCAGTGTCTCCACATGTTACCTCCCTTCGGGCAGGATGTGGCCTCCGTAGCGCCCTTCTCCGGAAGGCTCGCTTCCCCGTCGTTACCGCCAAGCTGTAACAACAAATAGGAAAGACTTGAAGCAGTCTTTCATAGAAGGTCGAAATCCCTTCCGATTTCTTGGGGAAAGGAACAGCGGCTTGGCTATCTCCAGCAGCAATGTACTCAGTGGTCCCTGCGGGCACCAAGGTTAGCGAATTTGCGCTGGGGCGATGGGAAGGTTGCGACCTTCGCATGGCATTTGTCTGTCACGCACTAGCTTGTCAACATTTGCATGCACAAGGTCGTGACGGGGTTCAGGTTGTGGCGCTTTCCATATGACCCCTATGTTGTCACGACATAACTCGTAGTGACCGACAGATAGGGAACGTCTCGGTTACGTACGTAACCCTCGTTCCCTGATGGAGGGAACGGAGACGTTATGTCCCCATGCCACAATCTTGAACCATCGCTGGTTGCCAGGGACACGTTCTCGGCTCCTCAGCGGGTAAAACCGGATGAGTGGATGCACCTGTCGCCCTTTTATACCCGTATGCACGGGGAGTGGCTCAGGTATGCAAAATCCACTAGCCAATTTCATTGGCGTTTTCTCTTAAGTCAGAGATGATTGGGGCTTCCAAGTAAATCCCCTATGTCGTCACGACATAACGTCTCCGTTCCCTCCATCAGGGAACGAGGGTTACGTACGTAACCGAGACGTTTCTCCACCATATTTATGTATGAATGTATGTATTTATTCAGTGTAGTATTTATTCAGTGTAGTTATGGCATCTACCAGCAGGGACTTTGAGTATAATTAGTTCACACAAAAATGACAATTTGAAGAAAATGTACTTTATCTCAGTTTGTTTCTTAATTGGAACAGATTTGAAGACATTTACATCACTTGCTCACCAATGGATGACACAGTCACAGTCTAAAATTTCATTTTAAGTTATTTGTGGAAAATATATATGTTTTTTTAAATTGTACATTCTGCACACATTAAAGAAAAATTTGCTGAAAATATACCCACCTTAAGACAATCCAATATGAAGATGAATTTGTTTCTTCATCAGAACAGATTTGGAGTAATTTAGCATTACCATTTGCTCACCAATGGTACCTCTTCAGTGAATGGGTGCCATTAGAATGAGAGTCCAAACAGCTGATAAAAACATCACAATAATCCACAAGTAATGCACATGTGCATCTTGTAAAGTGAAAAGCTGCATGTTTGTAAGAAACAAATCCATCATTAAGATGTTTTTAACTTCAAACTGTTGCATACAACTAAAATATGAGTCCTCTATCCATAATATTGCTTACCCATGTGAATCATTTCTCCAAATCTGTTCTGATGAAGAATCTACAACTCATGTACATCTCGAATGGCATAAGGGTAAATTTTACACAAATTTTCATTTTCAGGTGAACTATTCTATTAAATATCAGCAGCCATACAATATCCCCAAAGCGTATTTAACTGCTACTTTAAAATATACGAGTTTACTTTTAGAAGACACTTTTACCCAAAGCAAGCAACTTTTCAGTAAGAGAAAATTCAGTTTAAACATGCTGTTATGTTACAGGTTGTTATTTTACAAACACGACCCCATTCTGTCATGTGTCCCCATGAGTTCTTACACGTTCCCATAGGAGTACAAGATATCAGATGCATTCTTCTCTGAAAAGCAGTGACCCACTGACATTCCTAAAAAACAGGAATCTTTATTAATGTATTAAGTCCCCTCAGTCTTTCAGTTGCTGCTCGATTGCTTCTGTCTGTCGTGCTGCTGAGAGGTTTGCGATTGTAGCTCCGTGTAGCTTCGCTTTTCTGTTGAATCTCTATCTTACTTTCACTCTCTGTTGTTTAAAGTGATAATATATAACTTAATTCCCACCATATTTCTGGTATTATCTAACAAACTAATTTGATCGTTTGCTTTTTAAAACCGTGAGTGCAGCCTGCGTGCAGCGCGTTAGCATTCGTTAGCCAGTTAGCTTGTCACTCGCGGTTCCATTCGCTTTTCTATTCACGCCTATTATTGTTTTCTTTTTTCTCGCTCCGTTTTTCACGAGTTCATCAAACAACAATGGTAAGCAAATCATGGTGAGTAATGGCTTCTTCTCCTGCTATTGTTGTTTGGACTGTTTGCCACATGAACAGTTTATCCCTCTCTGTCTTCGACGAGAGATTCACATGTGATAAATGCAGGGAAATAGTTAGGCTGAGAGAGAAGGTTTCAGAATTAGAGACACGCATCCAAACTTTAGTTGAGGACAGTAAGAATGTGAGGGCTGTAGATACTGCTTTGGATGCGACTAGCTCAGGGAGTCCTGTACATTGTTCGGTTCCTGTAGAGCCCGTGCAGCAGGGCAACTGGGTGACTGTGAGACGGCCTAGTCGCGGGTCAAAACACCACTCTTCCGTTCCGATTAAAATATCAAACAAGTTCTCCCCACTCAGTGACGCACCCACTGAGAAACCTGATGAAAGTGCTCTAGTTATTGGCGATTCTATTGTATGGAACGTGAAAATAGAGACACCAGCCACCATAGTCAATGTTTACCGGGAGCCAGAGCGCCTGACATCTTGGCAAATTTAAAAGTGCTGGCTAATGCTAAACGTAAATTCAGTAAGATTGTTATTCACGTAGGCGCTAATGTGGTGCGGACAGAATAACATAGGTTTCATAGACAATTGGAAGAATTTTTGGGGCAGACCTGACCTGTTGAAAAGAGATGGTCTTCATCCCTCTTGGGGTGGTGCCGCTCTTCTCTCTAGAAATATGGCACATAGTCTTAGAGTTTGTATTTGACTAACTGGGGCCCAGGTCAGGAAGCAGACAGATTGGCTAAACCGACCGTCTGCTAGCCGTCTCACGTCACAGAAGTCAGTTAATTCTCAGCACATAGAGACTCTTTCACCTAGATATCACACTATAGAGACTGTGTCGATTCCCCGATCTAGAAAATACAGAAAACATCCAAACCAAAGTAAGAGTAACAATTGAATTGATGTTCAACAAATAAAAAACAGATATAATACAGATAAACAAATGATAAAGCTTGGCTTATTGAATATTAGATCCCTTTCTACAAAAGCACTTTTTGTAAATGATATGATCACTGACCATAAACTAGATGTGCTTTGTTTGACAGAAACCTGGCTAAAACCAGATGACTACATTACTTTAAACGAGTCTACCCCCCAAGATTACAGTTATAAACATGAACCGCGTCCAAAAAGTAAAGGGGGAGGCGTTGCCACAATTTATAGCAATATTTTCAGTATTTCTCAGAGGTCGGGCTACAGGTATAATTCGTTCGAAGTAATGGTGCTTCATATAACGTTATCCAAAGAAACAAGTGTTAATGATAAATCCCCTGCGATGTTTGTACTGGCTACTGTATACAGGCCACCAGGGCACCATACAGACTTTATTAAAGAATTTGCTGATTTGCTGATTCTATCTGAGGTTTTGCTGATTCTATCTGAGGTAGTGCTGGCTGCAGATAAAGTCTTAATAGCTCAGAACAACTTGATGATGTAACAGAAACTATTGACTTTCACTTTTCTAGCACTTTAGATACGGTTGCTCCTTTACGCTTAAGGAAGATTAAGGAAAAGAGTCCAACACCATAGTATAATGAGCACACTCGGGCCCTAAAGAGAGCAGCCCAGAAAATGGAGCGCAGCTGGAGAAAAACAAAATGAGAGGTATTTCATAATGCTTTGCGGGAAAGTACCCTATCCTACAGAAAAGCATTAACAACTGCTAGATCTGCTTACTTTACGTCTCTTTTAGAATAAAACAAACACAACCCCAAGTATTTATTTAATACAGTAGCTAAATTAACAAAAACATCAGCAGGTGCAGACATTACCCAGTAGCACAGTAGTGATGACTTTATCAACTACTTTACTTCCAAGATCGAAACTATTAGAGATAAAATTGTAACCATGCACCTGTCAGCCACAGTATCGCATCAGATCCCCTGAGGAACAATTCCACTCATTCTCTTCTATTGGAAATGAAGAATTGTATAAACTTGTTAAATCATCTAATCCAACAACCAGTATTTTAGACCCTGTTCCATCTAAGCTCCTAAAAGAGGTGCTTCAAGAAGTAATAGATCCTCTTCTGAATATTATTAACTCATCATTGTCATTAGGATATGTCCCAAAAACCTTCAAAATTGGCTGTTATTAAGCCTCTCATTAAAAAACCATTAAAAATCATTAAAAAACTTGACCCCAAAGAATTAATTAATTACAGACCGATCTCGAATCTCCCTTTTCTGTCAAAGATATTAGAAAAGGTAGTATCGTCACAACTATGTTCCTTCTTAGAGAAAAATTATATATGTGAGGATTTCCAGTCAGGTTTTAGACCATATCATAGTACTGAGACTGCTCTCATTAGAGTTATAAACGACCTGCTTTTATCATCTGATCATGGTTGTATCTGTCTATTAGTGCTACTGGATCTTAGCGCCACGTTTGACACTATCGACCACAACATTCTTTTAAATAGATTAGAAAATTATGTTGGCACTAGAGGAAGTGCACTGGCATGGTTCAAATCGTACTTATCTGACCGTCATCAATTTGTGGCAGTAAATGAAGAGGTATCATACCAATCACAAGTGCAGTATGGAGTACCTCAAGGCTCAGTACTTGGCCCCTTACTTTTCACGCTTTACATGTTACCCTTGGGAGATATCATTAGGAAACATGGTGTTAGCTTTCACTGTTATGCTGATGATACCCAGCTCTATACTTCTTCGTGACCTGATGAAACTTACCAGTTTGCAAAACTAACAGAATGTATAGTTGATATCAAAAACTGGATGACTAGCAATATCTTACTGCTAAATTCTGAAAAAACAGAGGTGTTAATTATTAGGGGTGCTCTGATCAGGATTTTTGAGGCCGATCACCGATTGACGATCACAGAAAGCAGTATCTGCCGATCTGATCACCGATACCAATCTTTTTAAAGCCATCTTTTTATCAATCAGGATTTTTAGACATTTATTCAGGGCCTGAATTTCATTTTTGAGAATGAATTCCCCCCTTATGTGACTTTTGTGAGAGGGGATGTTTTAATTTGAGGGGTGGAGGGGGCCTTTTATTTTTTACATTTTTCAAAAAAATATATTTATCTCACCTAAATGTTTTATCATGCAGTGCATTTTTATTTTTAAAATCGTGCAATATCTTACACACACAGCACAAGCCTGACACACAGCACAAGCCTGTGCTTTCACACAGGAGTCTGCAACTGATCTGTCTGTTTACCACAAACACAACATTTATCCATTATTTTGCTTTCAAATCCAAACACTGTCACTGAAAATGCTTTTTCAGCATTGTGATTATTTTTTTTACACAGTACAGTAATACAGTCTTTCATAGACGTGTTTAAACACAATAAATATTTGTTTTTTTTTTCTAAGCAAGTTTATAAAAATTACTTAAATGTCCTAATTGAACTATGGCATAATCCTGGCTTAGTCTAAGCCCTGTCAGTGAAACCTGGCATTAAACTACTTTTCTTATGTTATCACAAACTTACCATTGGCAGAAACAGTCTGCTCTGCCTTTCCGTTTGCATTTAAATCTTTATTACAAGCAATCCTGCGGTTCATAAAGAACTTTGTTTTTCTACCTCCACGAGTACCATTTATTATTACCTTGTTTATCTAAAAGTGCTCTTTCCCTTTAAACCTAGCCACAAAACCTGATGTGTTGACTGTGAAACACAGTCGACTTTAATTATATGCATTTATGGTGTTATTACTACATTTTCGTGTCAATCCATGTTCATATTTACTGCAAACAATGAGCTGTTACTTTAATTCAGCGCGTGCAGTGGAAATGATCTCTGCACTGCTGCAGGCACGGATCCTGGAAAGCACCGCCGCCCGCCGCCGGACCACAGCCGTGTGCAGTGTGAACGCTCTAATCCGTTATGATGAGCACGGAAAAAATACGTACCGCATACGCACTGCAAACAGATGTGAACCTTGCGTTATGTGTGTGTGTTTGTGTGTGCGCGCGGGCGCGGGCGCGCTGAGAGTGAGTGGTGAATAGTTTAAACACTGGCAAGAATGAAAAATATGCAATTTATTAACTATAGCGACGACGCGACCCTGCCTCAATTGTGCAAGTGACAGTTCCTGTCAACTGTTCAGCGTGCAGCTTGCAGTGCAGACGCGTTTGAAGCCGTTTGCGCATTTTGAGAGAGAAAGAGAGAGCGCGCGCGGTGATTCACTCACCTGTTTGTGAAATTACGTCTCACATAAGGTTTTCAAATGACTTTATAAGTTATTCAATGAATAAATATGAATTGTACCTCACCTTCAGTATTATAATTATTTCAACCGCGCTGGACTTGTGACAGCAGGCGCGTCATCAGCTTGAGATCGGCCTTTTTAGAGACCACCGATCAAACATCCCCAACCGATTATCGGTCGATAGTGATCCGTAGCCGATCAATCGGAGTACCCCTATTAATTATTGGACCAAAAACGTTTGCATGTAATAATCTACATCACTGTCTAACACTTGACAGCTGCTCTGTAAATTCTTCATCATCTGATACATATGATACGCACACCACAACCCTAATACTAACCAGCGTAGCATATACACGCCAAAGTCCATTTTTGCGTATCAATACCATGAGTTTTCGTTTTTATTTGGCGTACTGTTTATACGCACTTTCATGAGACTGGATAGAATACAATGAAGATCATAAAAACTAATACTATTGCAGTTTTTTAACTTTAAAATTTAATGTTAGACTCAGCGTGTTACTTGTCTTAATTGTTTTTGAGATTTAATACCAATGTACCAATGAGTGGAAATTGTTCCCTATCTGTCGGTCACTACGAGTTATGTCGTGACGACATAGGGGATTTACTTGGAAGCCCCAATCATCTCTGACTTAAGAGAAAACGCCAATGAAATTGGCTAGTGGATTTTGCATACCTGAGCCACTCCCCGTGCATACGGGTATAAAAGGGCGACAGGTGCATCCACTCATCCGATTTTTGCTTCGGAGCCGAGTGGATGAACGTGTTGATCTCCACAAAGCCATTCATCATCTGTCTGGAAGCTGTTCTGGTTGGCGTTACGGTGCGAACAGCGGTGTCCTGTCTGCAGGGATTCCCCTGGGCACTTCAACTGAAAGAGCAAATTTCCTAAAAGAGCAAATCATGGTCGGTTCACGTCTTTTTAAAGACGCTGTTCCGGCCGTGTCCTCTTGGTTGCGGTCGTTTCCTGTCCTCCGTAAACAGCCACGATCGTTGTCTTCAGTGTCTGGGGCTCCAGCACGCTGAAGCTGTGTTCGTGGATGGTTTATGCGTTCATTGAGCGTGTAACCATAGCAGCGCTGCGATCGCGCCTCTCTCTCCTCACGGGGATGGGAGGGGCCCCCTCTGTCACTACCCGCGCTGGCTTCTCTGCCACGAGCAGAGAACCATCGGCTAGTGCTCTGGGCGATCTGAGGGTTACAGTGAGAGCCTTCCGCCGGGCCAGTCCCCACGGACCTTTCACTCCTCCTGCAGCAGCTGTTCTGTGCGGCTCCCCGGTGATTCTGCTGTGCCGTCTCACGGCGTGCCCAGCAGTTTCATTCGGCGCGCCGATAGAGGATTAGATGTCGATCGCGGCATCGGGGGATGGGCAATCGTCCTCTGAGGATGAAGGTTCGGCGCAGCTGCGGGGTTCGCGGCCGCCGCCGAATCGGACCCAGAGTTGACGGCCGTGCTTTCCCGGGCCGCCGCGAGATCGGGCTGGAGGCGTGCACACCTCTCAGTCCTGAGCCCTCGCGGTGAGATGATTGGCTCCTCGGCAGAGGCTGTGGCTCGCGACCACGCCCTGCCCTGGTTCCTTTCTTCCCGGAAGTGCACGAGGAGCTGATGAAGTCGTGGACGGCCCCTTTTTACGGCCAGAAGCGGCGCGTCTGCCTCCTCCATCCTCGCTACCCTCGATGGCGGGGCGGCTAAGGGTGACGCTGACATTCCCCAGGTGGAGAGAGCGGTCGCGGTGCACTTGTGCCCGCGAAACGCCGCCACTTAGGGGAGTCGTTCGCGCCTCCCGTCCAAAGCCTATAGGCTGATGGCCGTTCTCGGCCAAAGCTTATAGTGCTGCGGGCCAGGCCGCCCCTGCCCTGCATGCCACGGCTATCCTGCGAGTAGACAGGCCAAGGCATTAAATGCACGAGGGTAGTACCAACCCGAGGTTGACGCAGGAGCTGCGCTCAGCGACTGGCCTTGCCCTACGGGCAAGGGAAGTCACAGCGCAGTGCCTCGGGAAGGCGATGTGCACACACTTGTGGTCCAAGAGTGCCGTCTGTGGCTCAGCCTGTGGAGAGGGGCGAAGTCGACAAAGTACACTTTCTCGACGCTCTTGTCTCCCAGGCTGGACTGTTCGGCGACACTGTCGAGGACTGTGCCCAGCAGTTCTCGGCAGTACTGCAGCAGACCGAGGCCGTCCAGCACATCTTGCCCCTTGCTCCGCCACAGGGCAAGCCCCAGTCTGCTGGTCACCGTGGGCGCCCTCCTGTGTCCCTTTGAGCTGCTCCGCCTTGTGCTGGGGCGTCGAGCCTCTTGCAGGAGCGTGGCGCCCCCCCCCCCCCCCCCCCCCCGTGTTCCAACTGGCCCCGATATCGTCCAAGGAGGCGATAAAACGGCCCTGACACGGGCAACCCGGAGGTGTGGGAAGCTGCTCTATCTCAGGAGATGGCGGGATCAGCGCCGCTCCTTCCCCCGAAGGAGGGTTGGGGGGAGAATCATTCATTCTGTTCCGCCGCTGGCTCAAGAAAGCCAGCGGTACCCACTTTGTCAAAAGAAGAGCAATTTCCTTTTTCCCCGGGTTATCAGGTTCGCGGGTTGACAGTGCGCGACGCACTGCCTCCTCACTCTCGCCCGCGACCCATCTTGCCAGCGGCCAAGAGAGTGCGGTTCGGGGACGCAGTGCCTCCCCACGCACCTCTAGCCAGTCCCCTTTGGGACCTAGGGAGTTCGGTAAGGATGCTTCAGAACGCGCTGCCTTCTGTACTATCCAGCCCTACTCCTCTGCGCTGCACCACCACAGGTACGTCGATTGTGCCGTTGGAGCCCCTTGCACGGCGTCTGGAAGCGTGGCTTGCGCTGCCCAGCCCGTCTCGGTGGCTCACGCGCACAATTCGACTCGGCTATGCGATTCAGTTCGCCAGGCGACCTCCCAAGTTCAGCTGCGTTCTCGAGACCTCAGTGGTAGCTCGGAACGTTCCTGTCTTGCGCGAGGAGATTGCTGTCCTCCTGGCAAAGGATGCAATCGAGCCGGTCCCTCCAGCCGAGATGAGGCAGGGGTTTTACAGCCCTTACTTCATCGTACCCAAGAAAGGCGGTGGTCTTCGACCAATCCTGGGGTGCAATCCCCAGGATTGGTTTGCAGCGATTGACCTGAAGGATGCTTACTTTCATGTTTCGATCCTTCCGCGACACAGACCGTTCCTACGGTTTGCGTCCGAAGGTCGGGCATGGCAGTACAAGGTCCTCCCCTTCGGGCTCTCCCTGTCTCCCCGTGTCTTCACGAAGGGCGTTGAAGGCGCCCTTGCCCTGCTACGGGAAGTGGGCGTCAGGGTCCTCAACTACCTCGACGACTGGCTCATTCTGGCCCAGTCCCGAGAGCAGTTGTGCGATCACAGGGAGCTGGTGTTACGGCACCTCAGCCAGTTGGGGCTTCGGGTCAACTGGGAAAGGAGCAAGCTCTCCCCTGTGCAGAGAATCTCTTTTCTCGGTGTGGAGTTAGACTCGGTGAGTAGGACGGCGCGCCTCATGGACGAGCGCGCCCAATCAGTGCTGAACTGCCTGAGTTCCTTCAGAGGCAGGACTGTGGTGCCACTGAAACAGTTTCAGAGGCTCCTGGGGCATATGGCATCCGCAGCTGCGGTCACGCCGCTCGGATTGCTTCATATGAGACCACTTCAGCACTGGTTGCACTCCCGAGTCCTGAGGTGGGCATGGCGCCGCGGTTCACTTCGGGTGAGTATCACGCGCGAGTGTTGCCGCTCCTTCAGCCCCTGGACGGACCGTGCTTTTCTACGGGCCGGGGTGCCCTTAGAACAAGTGTCCTGGCATGTTGTTGTCACAACAGATGCCTCCAGTACGGGCTAGGGCGCTACATGCAACGGGCAGGCAGCCTCGGGGCTCTGGACAGGGCCTCGACTGCTTTGGCATATCAATTGCCTGGAGCTGTTGGCAGTGCATCTGGCCTTGCGGCAGTTTCGGCCACTGCTGCTAGGCAAGCATGTGTTGGTCCGCATGGACAACACTGCGGCTGTGTCGTACATCAACCGGCCGGGAGGTGTACGATCACGCCGCATGTCACAGCTCGCCCGCCATCTCCTCCTCTGGAGTCACACGCAGCTCAGGTCGCTGCGCGCTGTCCACATTCCGGGGGAGCTCAATTGTGCGGCCGATGCGCTCTCACGACAGCTCACTTTCTCGGAGAGTGGCGACTCCATCCCGAGACGATCCGGCTGATCTGGAGTCGATTCGGGGAAGCTCAGGTAGACCTGTTTGCTTCCCGCGAGTCCTCCCACTGCCAGCTATATTCTCCCTGACCGAGGGGCCCCGCGGCACGGACGCACTGGCACACAGCTGGCCTCGGGCTTTACGCAAGTATGCATTTCCCCCAGTGAGCCTACTCGCACAGACACTGTGCAAGGTCAGGGAGGACGAGGAGCAGGTCCTGCTGGTTGCGCCGTATTGGCCCACCCGGACCTGGTTTCCGGAACTCATTCTCCTCGCGACAGCCCCTCCCTGGCGTATCCCTCTGGGGAAGGAACTCCTTTCTCAGGGGCTCGGCACCATATGGCACCCGCGTCCAGATCTGTGGAACCTCCATGTGTGGCTCCTGGACGGGACGCGGCAGACTTAAGTGGTCTACCACAGGCCGTGGTAGACACCATCACTCAGGCTAGAGCTCCTTCAACAAGGCAAGCCTATGCTCTGAAGTGGAGTCTGTTCGCGAACTGGTGTTCTTCTCGCCGGGAAGACCCCCGAAGATGCACGATTGGAGTAGTGCTTTCTTTCCTGCAAGAAAGGTTGGAGCGTAGGCTGTCACCCTCCACCTTGAAGGTTTATGTGGCTGCTATCGCGGCCCATCACGATGCAGTGGACGGCCGGTCCGTGGGAAAGCATGATCTCATCGTGAGGTTCCTGAGGGGTGCCAGGAGGTTGAATCCGCCTAGGCCACCCCTGATGCCCTCCTGGGACCTCTCTATCGTCCTGGCGGGACTTCAGAGGGGTCCCTTTGAGCCGCTGGACTCAGTCGAGCTGAAATTCCTGTCGGCTAAGACAGCGCTCCTGACCGCGCTCACTTCCATCAAGAGGGTCGGGGACCTCCAAGCATTTTCGGTGAGCGAAGAGTGCCTTGTGTTCGGGCCGGACTACTCTCACGTTGTCCTGAGACCCCGGCCGGGATACGTGCCCAAGGTTCCCACCACGCCCTTCCGTGATCAGGTGGTGAACCTGCAAGCACTGCCTTCGGAGGAGGCAGATCCAGTCTTGGCGTTGCTGTGTCCCGTAAGAGCATTGCGCATATACGTGGACCGCACCCGGAGCTTCAGAAGCTCTGAGCAGCTCTTTGTCTGCCACGGAGGTCAGCAGAAAGGGAAGGCTGTCTCCAAGCAGAGGTTGGCCCACTGGATAGTGGAGGCCATCGCCTTGGCGTACCAATCCCAAGGCGAGCCGTGCCCCCTTGGGGTGAGGGCTCACTCCACACGGAGTGTTGCCTCCTCCTATGCGTTGGCGCACGGCGCCTCTTTGGCAGACAGCTGTAGAGCTGCGGGCTGGGCGACACCGAACACCTTCGCGAGATTTTACAGTCTCCGCGTGGAGCCAGTCTCTTCCCGTGTGTTGGGTAACAGGTAAGTGGCGGGAAGAGTTGGCCGGTGTCACGCTTGCTGCGCCATTCCCCCTCACCCGGGGATACGAGCGCCTGTTTTCCTCCTCCAGTTCAGTTCCCCGGACGGCGAACCCTGGTGGAGACCTCCAGCACCCCCGGCAGTCAGACTGGGCGGAGCAGTCTGACGCCAGGCCCAGTACTGGTGCTAGCTCGCCCGGGTCTCCGGTCAGCCCCTGTACTCGGCTAAGTGTCCGTATGGCCTGATTCCCTTCGGGTAATCCCACACGTGTATTCATCCACGGTACGGTTTCCCTCACGGTAAACCCGTGTCTTCCCTTTGGCAGAGCTCTGTCAGGCCCTGCTGGCAGCCCTCCTCCCTACTCCTAGGTAGGATCTGCCCCAGGGTCCAGTCGTATGTAGTACTGCCCCAGGCCTGGGTCAGTCCATATCAGTGTCTCCACATGTTACCTCCCTTCGGGCAGGATGTGGCCTCCGTAGCGCCCTTCTCCGGAAGGCTCGCTTCCCCGTCGTTACCGCCAAGCTGTAACAACAAATAGGAAAGACTTGAAGCAGTCTTTCATAGAAGGTCGAAATCCCTTCCGATTTCTTGGGGAAAGGAACAGCGGCTTGGCTATCTCCAGCAGCAATGTACTCAGTGGTCCCTGCGGGCACCAAGGTTAGCGAATTTGCGCTGGGGCGATGGGAAGGTTGCGACCTTCGCATGGCATTTGTCTGTCACGCACTAGCTTGTCAACATTTGCATGCACAAGGTCGTGACGGGGTTCAGGTTGTGGCGCTTTCCATATGACCCCTATGTTGTCACGACATAACTCGTAGTGACCGACAGATAGGGAACGTCTCGGTTACGTACGTAACCCTCGTTCCCTGATGGAGGGAACGGAGACGTTATGTCCCCATGCCACAATCTTGAACCATCGCTGGTTGCCAGGGACACGTTCTCGGCTCCTCAGCGGGTAAAACCGGATGAGTGGATGCACCTGTCGCCCTTTTATACCCGTATGCACGGGGAGTGGCTCAGGTATGCAAAATCCACTAGCCAATTTCATTGGCGTTTTCTCTTAAGTCAGAGATGATTGGGGCTTCCAAGTAAATCCCCTATGTCGTCACGACATAACGTCTCCGTTCCCTCCATCAGGGAACGAGGGTTACGTACGTAACCGAGACGTTTCTCCACCATATTTATGTATGAATGTATGTATTTATTCAGTGTAGTATTTATTCAGTGTAGTTATGGCATCTACCAGCAGGGACTTTGAGTATAATTAGTTCACACAAAAATGACAATTTGAAGAAAATGTACTTTATCTCAGTTTGTTTCTTAATTGGAACAGATTTGAAGACATTTACATCACTTGCTCACCAATGGATGACACAGTCACAGTCTAAAATTTCATTTTAAGTTATTTGTGGAAAATATATATGTTTTTTTAAATTGTACATTCTGCACACATTAAAGAAAAATTTGCTGAAAATATACCCACCTTAAGACAATCCAATATGAAGATGAATTTGTTTCTTCATCAGAACAGATTTGGAGTAATTTAGCATTACCATTTGCTCACCAATGGTACCTCTTCAGTGAATGGGTGCCATTAGAATGAGAGTCCAAACAGCTGATAAAAACATCACAATAATCCACAAGTAATGCACATGTGCATCTTGTAAAGTGAAAAGCTGCATGTTTGTAAGAAACAAATCCATCATTAAGATGTTTTTAACTTCAAACTGTTGCATACAACTAAAATATGAGTCCTCTATCCATAATATTGCTTACCCATGTGAATCATTTCTCCAAATCTGTTCTGATGAAGAATCTACAACTCATGTACATCTCGAATGGCATAAGGGTAAATTTTACACAAATTTTCATTTTCAGGTGAACTATTCTATTAAATATCAGCAGCCATACAATATCCCCAAAGCGTATTTAACTGCTACTTTAAAATATACGAGTTTACTTTTAGAAGACACTTTTACCCAAAGCAAGCAACTTTTCAGTAAGAGAAAATTCAGTTTAAACATGCTGTTATGTTACAGGTTGTTATTTTACAAACACGACCCCATTCTGTCATGTGTCCCCATGAGTTCTTACACGTTCCCATAGGAGTACAAGATATCAGATGCATTCTTCTCTGAAAAGCAGTGACCCACTGACATTCCTAAAAAACAGGAATCTTTATTAATGTATTAAGTCCCCTCAGTCTTTCAGTTGCTGCTCGATTGCTTCTGTCTGTCGTGCTGCTGAGAGGTTTGCGATTGTAGCTCCGTGTAGCTTCGCTTTTCTGTTGAATCTCTATCTTACTTTCACTCTCTGTTGTTTAAAGTGATAATATATAACTTAATTCCCACCATATTTCTGGTATTATCTAACAAACTAATTTGATCGTTTGCTTTTTAAAACCGTGAGTGCAGCCTGCGTGCAGCGCGTTAGCATTCGTTAGCCAGTTAGCTTGTCACTCGCGGTTCCATTCGCTTTTCTATTCACGCCTATTATTGTTTTCTTTTTTCTCGCTCCGTTTTTCACGAGTTCATCAAACAACAATGGTAAGCAAATCATGGTGAGTAATGGCTTCTTCTCCTGCTATTGTTGTTTGGACTGTTTGCCACATGAACAGTTTATCCCTCTCTGTCTTCGACGAGAGATTCACATGTGATAAATGCAGGGAAATAGTTAGGCTGAGAGAGAAGGTTTCAGAATTAGAGACACGCATCCAAACTTTAGTTGAGGACAGTAAGAATGTGAGGGCTGTAGATACTGCTTTGGATGCGACTAGCTCAGGGAGTCCTGTACATTGTTCGGTTCCTGTAGAGCCCGTGCAGCAGGGCAACTGGGTGACTGTGAGACGGCCTAGTCGCGGGTCAAAACACCACTCTTCCGTTCCGATTAAAATATCAAACAAGTTCTCCCCACTCAGTGACGCACCCACTGAGAAACCTGATGAAAGTGCTCTAGTTATTGGCGATTCTATTGTATGGAACGTGAAAATAGAGACACCAGCCACCATAGTCAATGTTTACCGGGAGCCAGAGCGCCTGACATCTTGGCAAATTTAAAAGTGCTGGCTAATGCTAAACGTAAATTCAGTAAGATTGTTATTCACGTAGGCGCTAATGTGGTGCGGACAGAATAACATAGGTTTCATAGACAATTGGAAGAATTTTTGGGGCAGACCTGACCTGTTGAAAAGAGATGGTCTTCATCCCTCTTGGGGTGGTGCCGCTCTTCTCTCTAGAAATATGGCACATAGTCTTAGAGTTTGTATTTGACTAACTGGGGCCCAGGTCAGGAAGCAGACAGATTGGCTAAACCGACCGTCTGCTAGCCGTCTCACGTCACAGAAGTCAGTTAATTCTCAGCACATAGAGACTCTTTCACCTAGATATCACACTATAGAGACTGTGTCGATTCCCCGATCTAGAAAATACAGAAAACATCCAAACCAAAGTAAGAGTAACAATTGAATTGATGTTCAACAAATAAAAAACAGATATAATACAGATAAACAAATGATAAAGCTTGGCTTATTGAATATTAGATCCCTTTCTACAAAAGCACTTTTTGTAAATGATATGATCACTGACCATAAACTAGATGTGCTTTGTTTGACAGAAACCTGGCTAAAACCAGATGACTACATTACTTTAAACGAGTCTACCCCCCAAGATTACAGTTATAAACATGAACCGCGTCCAAAAAGTAAAGGGGGAGGCGTTGCCACAATTTATAGCAATATTTTCAGTATTTCTCAGAGGTCGGGCTACAGGTATAATTCGTTCGAAGTAATGGTGCTTCATATAACGTTATCCAAAGAAACAAGTGTTAATGATAAATCCCCTGCGATGTTTGTACTGGCTACTGTATACAGGCCACCAGGGCACCATACAGACTTTATTAAAGAATTTGCTGATTTGCTGATTCTATCTGAGGTTTTGCTGATTCTATCTGAGGTAGTGCTGGCTGCAGATAAAGTCTTAATAGCTCAGAACAACTTGATGATGTAACAGAAACTATTGACTTTCACTTTTCTAGCACTTTAGATACGGTTGCTCCTTTACGCTTAAGGAAGATTAAGGAAAAGAGTCCAACACCATAGTATAATGAGCACACTCGGGCCCTAAAGAGAGCAGCCCAGAAAATGGAGCGCAGCTGGAGAAAAACAAAATGAGAGGTATTTCATAATGCTTTGCGGGAAAGTACCCTATCCTACAGAAAAGCATTAACAACTGCTAGATCTGCTTACTTTACGTCTCTTTTAGAATAAAACAAACACAACCCCAAGTATTTATTTAATACAGTAGCTAAATTAACAAAAACATCAGCAGGTGCAGACATTACCCAGTAGCACAGTAGTGATGACTTTATCAACTACTTTACTTCCAAGATCGAAACTATTAGAGATAAAATTGTAACCATGCACCTGTCAGCCACAGTATCGCATCAGATCCCCTGAGGAACAATTCCACTCATTCTCTTCTATTGGAAATGAAGAATTGTATAAACTTGTTAAATCATCTAATCCAACAACCAGTATTTTAGACCCTGTTCCATCTAAGCTCCTAAAAGAGGTGCTTCAAGAAGTAATAGATCCTCTTCTGAATATTATTAACTCATCATTGTCATTAGGATATGTCCCAAAAACCTTCAAAATTGGCTGTTATTAAGCCTCTCATTAAAAAACCATTAAAAATCATTAAAAAACTTGACCCCAAAGAATTAATTAATTACAGACCGATCTCGAATCTCCCTTTTCTGTCAAAGATATTAGAAAAGGTAGTATCGTCACAACTATGTTCCTTCTTAGAGAAAAATTATATATGTGAGGATTTCCAGTCAGGTTTTAGACCATATCATAGTACTGAGACTGCTCTCATTAGAGTTATAAACGACCTGCTTTTATCATCTGATCATGGTTGTATCTGTCTATTAGTGCTACTGGATCTTAGCGCCACGTTTGACACTATCGACCACAACATTCTTTTAAATAGATTAGAAAATTATGTTGGCACTAGAGGAAGTGCACTGGCATGGTTCAAATCGTACTTATCTGACCGTCATCAATTTGTGGCAGTAAATGAAGAGGTATCATACCAATCACAAGTGCAGTATGGAGTACCTCAAGGCTCAGTACTTGGCCCCTTACTTTTCACGCTTTACATGTTACCCTTGGGAGATATCATTAGGAAACATGGTGTTAGCTTTCACTGTTATGCTGATGATACCCAGCTCTATACTTCTTCGTGACCTGATGAAACTTACCAGTTTGCAAAACTAACAGAATGTATAGTTGATATCAAAAACTGGATGACTAGCAATATCTTACTGCTAAATTCTGAAAAAACAGAGGTGTTAATTATTAGGGGTGCTCTGATCAGGATTTTTGAGGCCGATCACCGATTGACGATCACAGAAAGCAGTATCTGCCGATCTGATCACCGATACCAATCTTTTTAAAGCCATCTTTTTATCAATCAGGATTTTTAGACATTTATTCAGGGCCTGAATTTCATTTTTGAGAATGAATTCCCCCCTTATGTGACTTTTGTGAGAGGGGATGTTTTAATTTGAGGGGTGGAGGGGGCCTTTTATTTTTTACATTTTTCAAAAAAATATATTTATCTCACCTAAATGTTTTATCATGCAGTGCATTTTTATTTTTAAAATCGTGCAATATCTTACACACACAGCACAAGCCTGACACACAGCACAAGCCTGTGCTTTCACACAGGAGTCTGCAACTGATCTGTCTGTTTACCACAAACACAACATTTATCCATTATTTTGCTTTCAAATCCAAACACTGTCACTGAAAATGCTTTTTCAGCATTGTGATTATTTTTTTTACACAGTACAGTAATACAGTCTTTCATAGACGTGTTTAAACACAATAAATATTTGTTTTTTTTTTCTAAGCAAGTTTATAAAAATTACTTAAATGTCCTAATTGAACTATGGCATAATCCTGGCTTAGTCTAAGCCCTGTCAGTGAAACCTGGCATTAAACTACTTTTCTTATGTTATCACAAACTTACCATTGGCAGAAACAGTCTGCTCTGCCTTTCCGTTTGCATTTAAATCTTTATTACAAGCAATCCTGCGGTTCATAAAGAACTTTGTTTTTCTACCTCCACGAGTACCATTTATTATTACCTTGTTTATCTAAAAGTGCTCTTTCCCTTTAAACCTAGCCACAAAACCTGATGTGTTGACTGTGAAACACAGTCGACTTTAATTATATGCATTTATGGTGTTATTACTACATTTTCGTGTCAATCCATGTTCATATTTACTGCAAACAATGAGCTGTTACTTTAATTCAGCGCGTGCAGTGGAAATGATCTCTGCACTGCTGCAGGCACGGATCCTGGAAAGCACCGCCGCCCGCCGCCGGACCACAGCCGTGTGCAGTGTGAACGCTCTAATCCGTTATGATGAGCACGGAAAAAATACGTACCGCATACGCACTGCAAACAGATGTGAACCTTGCGTTATGTGTGTGTGTTTGTGTGTGCGCGCGGGCGCGGGCGCGCTGAGAGTGAGTGGTGAATAGTTTAAACACTGGCAAGAATGAAAAATATGCAATTTATTAACTATAGCGACGACGCGACCCTGCCTCAATTGTGCAAGTGACAGTTCCTGTCAACTGTTCAGCGTGCAGCTTGCAGTGCAGACGCGTTTGAAGCCGTTTGCGCATTTTGAGAGAGAAAGAGAGAGCGCGCGCGGTGATTCACTCACCTGTTTGTGAAATTACGTCTCACATAAGGTTTTCAAATGACTTTATAAGTTATTCAATGAATAAATATGAATTGTACCTCACCTTCAGTATTATAATTATTTCAACCGCGCTGGACTTGTGACAGCAGGCGCGTCATCAGCTTGAGATCGGCCTTTTTAGAGACCACCGATCAAACATCCCCAACCGATTATCGGTCGATAGTGATCCGTAGCCGATCAATCGGAGTACCCCTATTAATTATTGGACCAAAAACGTTTGCATGTAATAATCTACATCACTGTCTAACACTTGACAGCTGCTCTGTAAATTCTTCATCATCTGTTAGGAACCTAGGCGTACATTTTGACTGGAATCTGTCCTTCGAAAAACATTTTTCTAGCATTTGTAAAACTGCATTTTTCCATCTTAAAAATATATCTAAATTACGACCTATGCTCTCAATGTCAAATGCAGAAACATTAATTCATGCATTCATGACCTCGAGGCTAGATTATTGTAATGCTTTATTGGGTGGTTGCTCTGCACGTTTAATAAAAACTCCAGCTGGTTCAAAATGCAGCAGCTAGAGTTCTTACTAGAACCAGGAAGTATGACCTCATTAGCCCGGTTCTGTCAACACTGCACTGCCTCCCTATTAAACATCATACACATTTTAAGATCTTGCTAATTACCTATAAGGCCCTGAATGGTTTGGCACCTCAGTATTTGAGTGAGTTCTTATCGCATCCGCTGCGATCTCAAAACTCTGGCCATGTGATAATGCTTAGAATATCAAAATCAACTGCGGGAGGGAGATCCTTTTCCTATTTAGCGCCCAAACTCTGGAACAATCTACCTAACACTGTTCGGGAAGCAGACACACTCTGTCAGTTTAAATCTAGATTAAAGACCCATCTCTTTAACCTGGCCTACACATAATACACTATCGCATTTCTATAATTCAAATCCGTTAAAGGATTGTTAGCCTGCATTAATTAGGTCAACCGGAACCGGGAACACTTCCCAAAACACCTGATGTACTTGTTACATTGTTAGAAGAATGGCATCTAAGCTAATATTAGTCTGTTTCTTTCTTATTCCGAGGTCACCGTAGCCACCCAGGTCCAGTCCGTATCCAGATCAGATGGTGGATCAGCACCTAGAGATGACCCCTACAGCCAGGACACCTAGATGAGCCCCAGAGACTGATCCCCAGTGAAGACCCTGTCTCCAAGATGGCCATCAGGACAAGACCACAGGAACCAGATGAGTCCTTTGCACAATCTGATTCTGCTTTAGCCTAGATTTAAACTGCTGATTTTGTCTGGCCAGAGGAGAATGACACTATTTCGACAAACTATTTCCCCATCTAAATACTGTAAAGCTGATATAAAGCCACCCAACTTTATATCAAGCCGATGTAAAGCTGCTTTGACACAATTTGCATTGTTAAAAGCGCTATACAAATAATATTGACTTGACTTGACTTGACTATAGATTTCTACACAAATCCTTTTTTTTTTTTTTACTCAGCCCCACAGGAATCCAGCTCTCCTGCCATACTGCCAGGGCAAAAAACTGAACTTTTTTTATATCACACTACCATACATACATACATACATACAGATGCATCTCAATAAATTAGAATGTCATGAAAAAGTTCATTTTTTTCTTGTAATTTATTTAAAAAAATGAAACTTTCATATATTTTAGATTCATTGCATGTAAAGTAAAACATTTCAAAAGTTTTTTTGTTTTAATTTTGATGATTAGAGCTTACAACTCATGAAAATCAAAAATCAATATCTAGAAACATTAGAATATTTACATTTGAGTTTCAATTAATGACCATCCCTACAGTATAAATTCTGTGTATCTCTTGTTCTTTGAAACCACAATAATGGAGAAGACTGCTGACTTGGCAATGATCCAGAAGACGAACATTGATGCCCTCCACAAAGAGGGTAAGTCACAGAGGGTCATTACTGAAAGGTGTAGCTGTTTACAGAGTGCTGTATCAAAGCATATTAAATGCAAAGTTGACTGGAAGGAAGAATTTGGGTAGGAAAAGGTGCACAAGCAACAGGGATGACTGCAAGCTTGAGAATACTGTCAAGCAAAGCTGATTCAAACACTTGTGAGAGCTTAACAAGGAGTGGACTGAAGCTGGAGTCAGTGCATCAAGAGTCACCACGCTCAGACGTCTTCAGGAAAAGGGCTACCAATCCACTTCTGAACCAGAGACAACGTCAGAAGCGTCTTACCTGGTCTATGGAGAAAAAGAACTGGACTGTTGCTCAGTGGTCCAAAATCCTCTTTTCAGATGAAAGTAAATTTTGCATTTCATTTGGAAATCAAGGTCCCAGAGTCTGTAGGAAGAGTGGAGAGGCGTAGAATCCATGTTGCTTGAAGTCCAGTGTGAAGTTTCCACAGTCAGTGATGATTTGGGCTGCCATGTCATCTGCTGGTGTTGGTCCACTGTGTTTTCTGAAGTCCACAGTCAACACAGCCACCTACCAGGAAATTTTAAAGCACTTCATGCTTCCTTCTGCTGATAAGCTTTATGGAGATGCTGATTTCATTTTCCAGCAAGACTTGGCACCTGCCCACAGTGCCAAAGGTATCAAAAGCTGGTTCAATGACCATGGTGTTACTGTGCTTGATTGGCCAGCAAACTCGCCTGATCTGAACCCCATAGAGAATCTATGGGGTATTGTCAAGAGGAAGATGAGAGACACCAGACCCAACAATGCAGATGACCTGAAGGCCGCTATCAAAGCAACCTGGGCTTCCATACCACCTCAGCAGTTCCACAAACTGATCACCTCCACGCCACGCCGAATTGAGCCAGTAATTAAAGCAAAAGGAGCCCCTACCAAGTATTGAGTACATATACAGTAAATGAGCATACTTTCCAGAAGGCCAACAATTCACTAAAAAAGTTTTTTTAATTGGTCTTATGAAGTATTCTAATTTGTTGAGATTGGTGGGTTTTTGTTAAATGTGAGCCTAAATCATCTTTTAAAAGAATTAAAAGAACCAAAGACTTAAACTACTTCAGTATGTGTGCATTGAATTTATTTAATACGAGTTTCACAATTTGAGTTGAATTACTGAAATAAATTAACTTTTCCATGACATTCTAATTTATTGAGATGCACCTGTACATACATAAATATACAAACATATATAAATATACAATCCAAGTAGAGAACTAGCAAACAAAAGTAAACAGTTCCCCCAGCCCAACTTTTGCTTAAAAATTCTCACTCTGCTGGTATTACGGTTTCTTGTTCACTTGAGCTGGTGTCAGAAACTCGTCTTGCCTCCCCTTTGTTAATCTGCAGTAAACAACACTGTGTCTGGGGAGTTTGCATTGCGTGGGGACATATTTTTACTCCAAAAAAAGTAAAAGAAAGAGAAAGAAAGCAGGGGGAAAGAGCGAGGGAGAGCATGATTAAATATGATGCCTCTCACACTCTACAGTGTGCACAATGATAAAAGCTGTTATGACATCCTGTTGACAGGTTAAACCCGCAAATCCAGTTAATTGACGTTGCCTCAGATTCATGTTGCCGTATCAGACATTTTGTGAGTTTCATATCGTTAGCATGCGCGTATCTTATTCCCTGGAGTGAGGTCTTGCATATAGCGATGTTGCCAGCTAAACCTCTATCTCTTCCTATGTCATGAGTAATCACTCAGTCCTTGTGTAATTCATTTGTTCACATTGTTATGTTGAGTGATTACATGCTTTTCTTTCCACATCAGATGTGGTGGCATCCCTGTGAGTTAGATGCTGAATTTTATGTGGTAGAATATAGTATTTGTTGTATAGATGAGACCAGGGAGTAATTGTCACGCAGTTGTTCACTCAAAAATTTCCGTCATGCATTTGTTTAATTAGACTTTTAATTCAGAACTTTATAGTTAATGAGATCCAAACTTTCCCGTGTGACAACTAGCCCCGGTCTGTGCAGTGGCATGTAAATCTCATTATCACATTATGTTGCAAATTTATGCTAAATCGTGTATTGCACTGCAGCCGTTTTCTCACTTAATAAAATATATTTCAGTCGTAGCTGCTGTCCGTCACAGGTGTGACAACCTGATGCAATCTTTTTAGATTTTTCTCTTTTGAGGGATCGACTGAAATGCAGATGAGAAAGATCTGAAGTGGGAGAGATTTTTCTCTTCTAACATCATATTGAAAGACACTGCGCTTTAATGCCTTACACTGAGGTTTCAAGTGCATGTTGCATTAAAGATAAGATTTTAACAAATGTGAAAATTATTTTCTTAAAATTGAATTAACATGTACATTTTTATGTGGTTAATTACAAGAAATATTATAAATTATATTAGAAAACAATTGTGATATTTCACGCAAAATTAATACATTTAATCATGCCCTTTGCCCTATTTATAAATTTCGTCACAAGGATTTTTTTCTAATTAAATTTTACCTTGACACACCATCCTAAAATGGTGCTCTTGGCTTGGAAAAAAACAACAAAAACAAAACAATTGTCAAGAAAGCCAGTCTGGATATGCACATATAAAGTCTGAACAAAAATAGCGCAGAAAATGTTCTATGTTTATTGTGAACTGATTGACATACTTGGATTGGATTCCTGTGGATGGTAAAACAGTGATAGGCTCTTTGTTATGTTTATATTTATTCATGGTTTACATTTCTGCCACAATAATGTAATGCATTTAAATATGTCAATCTGGTAGGTTTTATGAGCAAAAATGTATATGTCAAAAAAGTCAAACAGGCGTGCATATCCCAACCACCCAGATCGGGCTCAGGTGCAGGACAACTGAGGAACTTGAACAAAGAAAAAGGAGAGAAGTCCACACACTGAAAATAGCTGCTCCAAATGAATTTAATAGCAGCAACGTTTCGACCCTCAGGTCTTCATCAGGCTCAATACCCACATGGAATAAAATCAGCTTTAAATAGCAACAGGTAATCACCTTAATTGGGTCCACACACACACAAAAAAAAAAAAAACATGTGACAAGTAATACAAGTCATGTGACAAAAAACCCCCAAAAAAACGAATAATCAGATTTTATTCCATGTGGGTATTGAGCCTGATGAAGACCTGAGGGTCGAAACGTTGCTGTTATTAAATTCATTTGGAGCAGCTATTTTCAATGTGCGGACTTCTCTCCTTTTTCTTTGTTCAAAAATGTGTATATACAATTAATTACGAGTAAAAATTCCACATGTTGTGATCTGGGCAGTTTGACCTTGAGTTTATTTTTCTTTTTCAGTTTTTGCGTGAATATTGACAATTATACACAAATAACACCATTTTTACTCAAAAAATTAGGTTCTTAAGGTCATAAGCAATGAGGCCTACAATCAATCAGAAACAATCCAAAGAAATACAAAACCTGTGCTAACTGAAAGAAAACAAGTTGACAAAAAGATTGAATCAAAAAAAGCATTAGAGATTTACTAGCAATTTTTAAAATGCCTGGTCATTTTGCACCCAGCTCAAGGGTTAATTAATTAACATTTTAATTCTTGAACAGTTTTAAACTAACCCCTAATAATCTCTTCTACTGCATTAGTTTGGTATTTGGTACAAATACAGTAATATCACTCGCTAACCATCATGTTTCTTTATTGTACAGATGATTCCTCTTCCTCATCCTCTCCTATCCTTACACCTGGCCAGAATGTTGACTTTGAGCCTGTGAGAAATGTGTGCCGTCTGCTAATTAAATATGTGAGTATTTAAAAACAACCACCAGCTGTAAATAGCATGAATGTCTGTCCCCAGGGAAGCTGCCAAGCTGTTCTCTTTCTCGCTTCTCACGAGTCACAAACAAAAATTTCAAGGAGTCTCCCGTCTCTGTTTCAGGGGACCCGTTGTTATTTGAACAATCTGATTTTTTTATGGGATGCAGAGAACACTGCACTCAAAGGATACAAAGGGATAGTATCCCAGAAGGCTGTTTGTGTATAGCTTTTAATTAACGAGGGCACCTTGCACCATTTGCGAAGAAAAGCTGAATGCCATGAATTAACAGTTTTCACGTTAGATCCATGTATACGAGAAGTAGAGCGTTCCATCGAGATAATATCCAACAAATACACAGTCCAGGTTCGTCTGTCCATTGTGTGAGGAGGATTCCAATGGTTGACCAGCAATTATTTTGCTTCTGTGAGAGCAGCTAAGAGTAAAGAACTTTGTTGGACGGACAAGGTGAAGTCCCAAAAGTCAAATATATCTCAGTACCCAACAAATATGATCCTGTGAGAGCTGAGTCCAAAAAGGTGCGAGAGAGGGGCGCTCCCAAAAACAAAAATGCAAAAACGTGCCTAAAACTCCTTGGGAACAGAGATTACACTTAGGAGAAGATGACAGATTCATATAAAAACGTTTCATTGGAGTCTAGTAAACCCTATGCAGCAATTTCCAATGAATCATTCGGTGATTAGGGTTTTTAGAAGACAATTTAAACATACCCCACACCTGATCGGAAAATAAAACATGCACATCCTCATTAAGATCCTTAGCCCAAACAGTATTAATAGATAAAGCTTGCATGAATGCTCAAGAAGAAAGAGATAGATGACTGAAGCAGAGGAGGGAGATTCCTCAGAAGGAAGGATTAGTTTGCGCACAGGGTGAACAAGCAGTTGAGAGTACCAAGGCACCCCATATGCCCGTGAGGCCGATCTAATACGCAAATACATAAAAAAGGAGGTGCCTGGCAGATTATATTTAGTTTTAAGATTCTGGAAGGATTTTAAACCACTATCATCATAGATATCACCTAGAGTGTTTACTTTACTATGAATCCATTGCAGACAATGAAATGGAGTACTTACCTGACAAAAGGTTATTATTGTGGAAAACAGGCGAATGTCTATGCCATTTTGTAGCTAGTTGTGAACGTCTTTCAACATCCCTCCATGTGGAGAGCAGGTGGGTTACAATGGGACCAAACCGAGATTTACACTGCCTAAACGGTCAAAAAAACAAGATGCATCAATCTATACGGATAAACGTACTCGGTTACAATCGTAACCTCGGTTCCCTGAGATACGGAACGAGTACTGCGTCTTGCTAAAGACGCTATGGGAAAAAGCCTTTTTTCTCCTTTACTGAAGCCTTATTCAATCACGCAGTGAAACTGCACGACTATTGGTTCGAACCTATGGTGATGGAGCCTGCCAGATCCCGCCAGAATGGGTGGGGTTATCTGGCTATATAATCGGCCGTCTCGCCATAGGATCCTCAGGTTTACTTCGACTGAAGCGACGACTGAGTTGTGCAGCTACCTGGCACGGCAAAGTACGCAGCACTCGTTCCGTATCTCAGGGAACCGAGGTTTCGATAGTAACCGAGTACGTTCCCTATCGATACTCCACTCGTACTGCATCTTGCTAAAGACGCTATGGGAACACAATTCAATCACGCCGTGCTATGGTAGAGGAACGACTGTGTAAAATACCTCCATAAGCATTCCATGCTCAGAGGGAAGTAGTATACTCGGGCTAAAGCAAGCTGAGCTCATAGAGGTCACGCTCGGCCCGGGTCATTCCATGTATTCCTCGCATACTCAGCACTTTCAGGGCTGAGATATGTAAGGAACCCATCAGAGAGCTTGAGTGCCCGTGTAGTCAAGTGCTCTCCGTTAGGGTTGTTCCCATAACGTAAGTCATACTCATCTAAGCAGATAGGGCCCTGGCCTGCAAGGCCGGTACATCCAGCTTATAAAACCTTGCAAATGTGGACGGCGAGGCCCACCCAGCCGCCGCACAAATGTCTGTAATGGACACGCCGCTAGACCAGGGCCATGACGAGGCAATGCCTCTAGTCGAATGGACTCGTACTCCAATGGGGCATTGAAGGCCCAAGGAAGAGTAAGCCAGCGTAACGGCATCCACTATCCACTTAGAGAGTCTCTACTTCGTGACCGGAAGCCCTTTGGCGCGGTTACCGAAGCTAACAAAGAGCTGTTCCGTGCGCCTGAAGGAGGCAGAACGCTCAAAGTAGATCCGTAGGGCTCTAACCGGGCATAACAAAATTAACTCCCGGTCCTCCACGGAGGGAGGAAGCGCGGAGAGTGTGATGACCTGAGCTCTGAACGGAGTGGAAAGTACCTTAGGTAAGTATCCATGCCTTGGTTTTAGGACGACCTTGGAGTCGTTTGGCCCAAATTCCAGGCAGGCAGGGCTCACAGAGAGTGCATGCAGGTCTCCTACTCGCTTAACTGACGCTAGTGCTAGTAGCAGAGCAGTCTTCAGCGACAGTGACCGAAGGTTCGTGGACTGGAGCGGCTCAAAAGGAGGGCCCCTCAGGGCCCTCAGCACAGTGGGTAAGTCCCACATAGGGACAGTATGGGGCCGAGGCGGATTCAGCCTCTTGGCACCCCTTAGAAAGCGGACGATAGCATTGTCCCTGCCCACTGATTGGCCCGCGATAGGGGCGTGGAAGGCCGCTATAGCCGATACGAACACCCTGAGTGTGGAGGGAGAGTGTCCTTTATCCAGCAGTTCCTGCAGGAAGGACAGAACCACTGCCAACTCAGATGTAGGGGGGTCCTCACCGCGGTTTAGACACCATTCGGAGAAAACCGCCCATTTAAGGGCAGATGGGGCTCTAGCCTCAGAAATGGTATTTAGCACTCGCTCTGGGAGGCTGGTAGGCTCCCGTTGAGCAACCAGAGGTGAAGCGCCCACAGTTCGGGACGAGGGTGCCACAATAAACCGTTCGCCTGAGAGAGGTCTCGTCTCAGGGGCACGGGCCAGTGGGCTGCGGTTAGCAGCTGGGTCAGCTCTGACATCCAAGGCTGGTTCTCCCACAGGGGGGCCACCAACAAGACCTTGTGTCGTTGTTCCCTGATTCGCCTGATGACCTGAGGAATCAGAGCGATTGGAGGGAATGCATAAAGGAGGAGGTTGGGCCAGTTGTGGGCCAACGCGTCCTTGACCTTTGAATAATAGGCTGGGCAGTGAGAGTTGTCTTTGGAGGCGAAAAGGTCTACTTCGGCCTTGCCAAAGATTCTCCAGATCATTCGAACCGTCTGCGGATGGAGCATCCACTCTTCTGAGGGGACGTCGCTCCGTGATAACATATCCGCTCCTCAGTTCAATCTGCCCGGCAAATGTGCTGCTCTCAGCGAGCGCAAGTTGAGCTGAGCCCACTCCAGAAGTCGCTCTACCATAAGGAAGAGGCGCTTCGAGGAGAGACCTCCCTGGTGATTTGCGTAGGACACCACTGACATGTTGTCTGGGCGGATCAGCACATGTCGTCCCTTTAGCTCTGGCAGGAAAAACTGGCAGACTCGACACACTGCTAGCATCTCTAAGCAGTTGATGTGGAGGTTCTGCTCCGCCTTCGACCAAAGGCCAAAGGTCGGTTTGCCTTCGCACAGCGCCCCCCAACCCATGTTGGAGGCATCTGTCGTGACAACTTTCCTGCTGCAGACCATCCCTATGGTCACACCCTTTCTGAACCATCGTGGGCTCTTCCAGGGAGCCAGGGCTGTTACACAGGCCTGGCTCACCCTGATATGTAGGCGACCGTGTCGCCATGTGTGGGGCGGAACCCGTGGTTTCAACCAGCGCTGAAGGGGCCGCATGCGAAGCAGGCCCAACTGTAGCACCAGCGATGCTGCGGCCATAAGGCCCAGCATCCTCTGAAACGCTTTGACGGGGCGAGCGGTGCCGCTCTGGAAGGAGGCTGCAAGCTTTTGAATGGCGCTTGCACAGCTCTCATCTGAGCTGAGTCCAAAACTGTTCCCAGAAATGACACCTGTCGGCTGGGAAACAGCGCTCTCTTGGCGAAATTGACCCTGAGCCCCAGGCATTATAGGTGGCTGAGGAGGAGGGCATACAGACTGGATTGGCATACAGACCTTTTATCATATTTATGAAACTCAATCCCAGACGCAGATGCTGATGCTGAAGAACCGCCCATAAATAGTTCCATTCTAGCTGGTCAAAAGCTTTCATCGCATCTAGAGATTATACTGCGCAAGGAGAGGACAAACTATTCTTTGAATTAATAAAATGATATAACCTGCGTAAGTTATCCGAAGCTGAGCGAGATTTAATGAATCCTGTTTGGTCATGATGAACTAGCCTATTTATAAATTTCTCTAGACGACGAGATCTAACATCAGTCCCTATCAAAGAAAGTGGCTGGTAACTAGAACAGGAAGTCGGATCTTTATCTTTTTTTAACAAGAGAGAATTAACAGCTATATTAATGGGTGAGTGAAATAAGCCTTGAGTAACTGAAACATTTATCATATCTAACATGAGGGGGCCTAAATCCGAACAAAAAGTAGTATACAATTAGATTGGAATGCCATCTATGCCTGGCGATTTTTCCTTGTTCATAGATCGAATTGCTGACTCCAGCTCCCGAAGAGATATCGGTTCAGCCAGGTATTCCGAAACTGAATCTGACAGCCAAGGTAAATCAAGGTTGTACAGAAAAGATGCAAAAGAGGACACCCTTGGTTTTAGTATCCGAAGATGAGTGCGATACCACTTCATAAAAAGTATTATTACAACTGTGTATATCTTCCTCTTTCAAATGGGATTCTTGAACTAACACTATATCGATCTTTCTTCGTCGCAAAAAATCCAGAAAACCTGTAAATTTGTGAGGGCCATTTAGCCCATTAATATTACAACTCAGAATATTAAGGTCAGTCATAGGTATGTTATGGATAACCGGACACAGAGGTAAGTGTTAACACAGTGACTTTTATTGACAGCTTGGGTGCAGAGGATTCGTGCAGCTGAGTGCGAGAGGTGAGGATTCTCAAGTTGACGTGCGTGGTATCTTGTGTAGTGATTCTGATTGTGTCTTCGTGTTTTCCAGGAGTGAGGAGCAGAGTCGATGATCTGAACGGGAACACAGGAGACACTGACCACAGCAGCAGACGATCTGGGTACAGGGGAGACAACGAGGTGGAGAACAGGAGGTAAGTACAAAAGGTAAGTATTCAGAGGTTATACTCATCGACCGGCGTCCGTAGAAGTTGAGTCCACATGGGATTAACGAGATCGGACAACCACAGTGACTGTGGTGAGTGCCTTTATGTTGTTCTTAATGACGGTGATGAGGTGCAGGTGCGTGTGATCAATTACAAGGTGCAGGTGAAAGTGATCGTGATGACGGTAGAGACGGGCCATTCTGTGACAAGGTATCAAACATAATTATTAAGTTTGAAAATAAAACCAGTTGAGTCTACCATTAAACCACCCCCCACCCTCCCCGTTACCATTCAAAAAAATCATAAACACATTCCCATGAACTATGGCAGATCAAACCAAGAACAAACCTTGATCTGCCAGCACCCCTTAATATGGTCCGTGGCGTCAACAAAAACATTACTGTAGCACCAACATTTGGCCCCAGAGTCACATATTGACTAGGTAGTATTTCTATTTAAATACCTTTTTCTTGCCGTAAAAATGGGTGCGGCCATTTGTAAATTTTATGGTTCTAGCTTCCGATCTCATCCATGTCCAGCTGTACAAAACATTTCATTTTGCTGCTTGATATTGAAAATTGGTGTGTCTTACCATATTATTTTAATGTATTATCTTAATTATGAACACACTGGTTTGTAGTGCAAACAGTTTTACCGTTTACTGCACGTTATTATTCTTCTACTTATTTACCTATAGCGGCTAATGAACCGGAAGTCTCGCCTATAGGCTTACTTCCACATCGAAGAAAAAGTGGATAGACCTGATATATTCTGTTTGCGTCTACAGTAAAGAAGCGTAACGAATAAGTGCTTATGAATTAATTATCATGAATGAATTGACAATCTACTCCTACAGGACAAAAGACCGTCAATAGTTTAGGAGGGAAAATAGCTTATGTATGTCCTATGACTAAAATGGCAAACAATGTAAAATATTACGCAATTATTCTGAATTATTTATTCATAACAACCAAAGTTCAGATCCGAAAACAAATCTGGTGTTCTGGCGATTTGTGCTACCCGTTCAGATTGTGCTACCTCCCATTAAACAAGCCCAGTCTCATGAAAATGCATACCCCAAATAAAAACTAAAACTCGTGGTACTAATACGCAAAAATGGACTTTGGCGTTCATATGATACGCACGTGTTTGGTGCGGATATAATATGCAGGTTTCGTGTGCATATGATACGAAATTTGTTGGTGTGCATATGATATGCTGTTTTCGTGTACATAGGCTATGATATGCATCCACCCCACAACCATAATCCTACCCATCGCGTAGTAAATACACACCATTTTCTATTTTTTCAATTTTCCACGCCAAAGTCCATTTTTGTGTATCAACATCACAAGTTTTTGTTTTTATTTTGTGTACTATTTATACGCACTGTAAGAATTACAGAACCTCAGACACTTTGAACTTCTGAGATGGACAACACACACACAGTGCATTAACATACAGACATCTGTCTCCACATCCCACTGAGAGAAAATGCGGGAAAACGCCTCTCTGAAATATGCATCAGTTCCTTTTCATCCACTCTTCCCCTCACCCACCCTTCCTTTCACTCAACTCACTCAGAATGGTCAATAGAAGAATGTAATATTCTACATTAATGCAAGTGTTATTTACAGTCATGTTTGGAATCATTTGAATTGTCTCAGGGCGACTGGTACAATGGTCTCATTCTTATAAGAAGTAAACTAAAAGGTAATACAGATCCTAAGAGTTCAGAGATATTTTGCATACTGTAGAGGGTGGGTCAGTTCCCAGTGGTTTTCATGCAAATTACCTTCTGTCCCAAAAGGTGCTAACTCGACTTGATTAAATTGCAAATTACAATTGTTAGTTCCTGTCTCCACCTCGGGGGGTGTTGGTCTTGGTCTGAGGTACTTAAGGAGAATGTAGCAAAAGGATCGGGGCGATTTCTGTAGCCAGAAGCCCGTAGTGTGGTATGTCTGAATACTCACACTATGTATTTCTATAAAGTCAGGTTTGCATTCTTTACTCATAGATTTATCTTTGAGAATTCTATGTTTTGTATTGATATGATTTGATCTCTTTGAATTGCTGTGGAATTGAGATAATACATACAGTATTTACCTGACTGAGAATAAATTGTTACATTTGACCTTATTCTGTTTTACTCTGTAATTATTGACTCTAGTAGATTACGTTGCATCCTTATTAAAGACATGAGCAACCGAATGAACGAGTAAATATAAAGTCAAGGGTTAACTAGAATAATCAAATATCAGAAGAATACAAATTAGAAATAGACAAGCAATCAATTTGTATTTCAATCTAAATATGAGGTCATAATAACATGGAGTCAGATTAAATAATAAAATGGAGTCAGATTAGAGTTTAACTTAAATTGAAGAACTTTGCACACTGGAAAGACCGAACACGCAGGAAACCTTCATCCACCATCGGAAACCTTCTTTGGGCCAGATGGGTGGAATTTACAGCACTTTCATGAGATTGGGTTGGATTAAACAGATAGGTAACACAAATCGATTGGAAAAAATGCTACCCATCAGATTGTGCTACCAGCATCTTATTCATGTGGTTTGAGGCTTTTTTAAATGCCTATACCTACCCCTACCCTACACTTACCCTTAAAACATTGCAAATATATTTTTGGTAGCACAATCTGATAGGTAGCATATTTCGCTGGTACACCGGCCTGTTGTCATTTGTTGTAAGTAGTGAAAAGGTGGCTTAAATTGCTTGCTTATAGCTAAAATGGGATATAAGTATTTTAACACTGAAAAATAACACGTATTACGTTTAAGCGGTTCTTTGTTTATCCGCTGTAGGGAAAAGGACAGATGGTATTTAAATGATTATTCAGTCTTAGTGTTTTTGGAAACTTTGTCTGGGTCTTTTATGGTAGAAAAAAAAAGAAGAGAGAGAGAGAGAGAGAGAGAGAGAGACAAGACTTTGTGGCAAGGACGTAGACTTCAGTATTTATTTTAACGTAATTAAAATTGTGAAGTTAATAGAAGACTTAGAAACAAGACTTGAACATATATATATATTGTGACGAGTCGGCTGCCTCCCCCCTGTCTATCATCACCACCCCGTCCCGTATTCGCCGCCCTTCACCAGGCTCCCGACGGGAGTGGGTGTGTGAGAGAGGAGGGGCGCTGAAACAGCCAGGGCTGGCGGCGTGTGATGAGGCGCACCTGACGTGAATAGAGCCTCATCACCGCCGCCGTTAAATGCCGAACGCGCCTCTCCTCGGGCGAGACCGGTCTCTCCCCCGTGCATGCACGCTGGTGTCCTCGTGGGTCCAGGAAGGGAGCGTCGAGGAGGACTGCCGCACCCGTTAGGCGGCTGACGGGCCAGGATGCCGGGCCGCCGAATCCCCCAGAAGCGCCGGGATTTCCGCAGATGGACGAAGCCGCGCCAGAGACGCCGCCGCCACTCGCTCCCGGCCCCGAGAGGGGAGCGCGTGCGGCCACCGGACTCCGCCCCTTCCCTGGACCCTTCCCTCCTGAACACTGCCCTCCTACACAGCCCCGCAGCACGACGAGGACACCAGATCCCTGTTTATTTTGGACAATTTTCCCCCTTTGGACACTTTATTTTGATATATTGTTTAATAAAAAACCTCTCCGAGGCTTGACGCCACGCCCACTGTGTCTGTCGTTGGCTCCTCCCGCCACAGTGGTGGAGAATGCGGGCAGGAATGCCTAGACAGCGCAGTTGGGCAACATCTGATGACGTCATCCCCTCTCGCTCGCAAAAAAAGCTGTGGAACCCGCACGGGGACAGAGGAACGACGGGGACAGCCTCCCAGCCACCGAAGGGGTAAGTGACGTTCTTTCTATTGGTCATTTACCCTGTGGCTGGTTGAGGCTGACAACTAATACCCGGTTTCTCTGTCCCGGTTCCGGCGCGGTGCGAGAGGGAGCGTTGCCCGGAGAGGAATCCCTGCCCCGCCCACTCCGACCGCTGGAGCCTGGTTGAGGAAGGTAGCACTCCTGCGTGGGCGGCGACCCTAGGACGGGGATGTCGCTTGGGGGGGGGAATGTGACGAGTCAGCTGCCTCCCCCCTGTCTATCATCACCACCCCGTCCCGTATTCGCCGCCCTTCACCAGGCTCCCGACGGGAGTGGGTGTGTGAGAGAGGAGGGGCGCTGAAACAGCCAGGGCTGGCGGCGTGTGATGAGGCGCACCTGACGTGAATAGAGCCTCATCACCGCCGCCGTTTAAACGCCGAGCGCGCCTCTCCTCGGGAGACCGGTCTCTCCCCCGTGCATGCACGCTGGTGTCCTCGTGGGTCCAGGAAGGGAGCATCGAGGAGGACTGCCGCACCCGTTAGGCGGCTGACGGGCCAGGATGCCGGGCCGCCGAATCCCCCAGAAGTGCCGGGATTTCCGAAGATGGACGAAGCCGCGCCAGAGACGCCGCCGCCACTCGCTCCCGGCCCCGAGAGGGGAGCGCGTGCGGCCACCGGACTCCGCCCCTTCCCTGGACCCTTCCCTCCTGAACACTGCCCTCCTGCACAGCCCCGCAGCACGACGAGGACACCAGATCCCTGTTTATTTTGGACACTTTTCCCCCTCTGGACACTTTATTTTGATATATTGTTTAATAAAAACCTCTCCGAGGCTTGACGCCACGCCCACTGTGTCTGTCGTTGGCTCCTCCCGCCACAATATATATATATATGATACAATGTTCTTATCTGCTATATAGAGTTAAACTGAAGTGTTTTGTTGCATTTTATGGTTTTTAGGAAGGCTAGTGTTTATTGCATTATTTTACTGTTGTCTTTATTTCCTGATGATATTTTGTGTTTGTTTGTGTAAGACTGTGCTCTGTCTTTTTTTATTATTGGCCACATTTGCCTTTCTTTTCTTTTTTTATTGTGAATGCTTGCCCTTGAAACAAACATAAAAAGAAATTACAGTTGTCTATGCTATGGCTAAGATGAGGGGTGTGGACATCAGCTTTAGCTCTATACTTTATCGTGATTTCTGATCTGATGATGATCATTAAACACAGAACACACCCAGATGCTCACATGCTCTCTGACTGTAAGAGCTTTGCATATCCCATTAAACATACACACTCAGAACGAGCCCCTCTTCAGCTTTGAGGAGTGTTCAAGTCGTGTAGCGAGGCGCACTTCGCAAGCTGAGCCTCCCACTCTCCAGCATTGCCAAGTGCGTCATCCCATCTCCCCTTTCGCCCTCTGGCCCTGGAGTGGCCCCTCAGCATCACTGGCTCTGGATCCATCCGCACAAGAGCCTGTGTAGGACTGTTTAATATGCACTGCTACCAATTATTTCCATTCGATTAGCTTCCATAATTATTGATTCTGTAGAAGTCAGAAAGCACCAGGCGGCGTGTCAAGAGATCCTGAAAAAAAGGAAGTTATTTTTCCTCCTGCACCGCCACGATTTTTTTGTTCTTCTGTATTAATGTGGCAGTCAGACTAATTTATCAACTGCAATTTTTGAAGTGCCCTTGGGAAGAAAGTTGCTCGTCATCGCATACTCCCAGATTATTAGGCGGATGGCTTTGAAAATGCGGCATTGTTTGTTAATATTACTTCCAGTAAGGATGGTTTCATAAACACACGCCAATTTATCACAGAGGATGAAGTAGCAGAACACATTTTCGTTTTATTATTTGAGCTTGTGTGTTCTGTTTGCAACATTCATCTTCTGTGTGTTCAGGTGTCACTTAGTGCTCTAACTTCGCAGACTGCTGATGGCACAGATCCTGCTGATGGGATCTCTTTTACTGAGCGTTTTTAGTTCTTATAAAACACTCCCATAATTCCTCTTCTCCTCTATCCACCTCCAGTTTTCTATAAGCCATTTTAAGCCCCTCTCCGGGGTGGCATTACCGGGGATAGTGGTTCATTTGTTCTGTTTACGGCGTAGAGGTGATCTACACTCATCTCCCACAGCTCTGTCCTGATACACTCCCTTTCACAGAGACTGAAAAGTTCTTCACCTCTCTTCTGTAGCATCTTATTGGGATAATTCTCGAGAATTGTATCGTAAACAATTGCATCTGTATTTCTTGGAGTGCACCTGAATGAAATACTTGGTGATTGATATTATTTAGACTTTGATGCCAGCTGGAGATTATGTTATGCGTATAGCCAGTAGAAATGTGCATATGCAGACCTACATGGACTCTAGCAGCTGCAGAATCCGTTTATTAAATATTTTGGATAATCTGACGATGCTTTTGCAGATTTGAAGTTTTGAAATGAAATCAGGACCTGGTTATGATGGTAGTTTATAGACAAATCTGTGATATATATTGTACAGTAACTGTATAATTGTATAGTAATTAGAGGGCCTTTTGAAAGAAAATAAAACTTTTATTCAGCAAGGATGCATTAAATTGATTCAAAGTGACAGTAAAGATATTTATAATGTTACAAAAGGTTTCTTTATCAAATAAATGCTCTTTTGACCTTTCTATTCATAAATGATCCTGATTTCCACACAGTAGCACTGGTTTCTGCATTGATGGTAAGAAATGTTTCTTGGGAACCAAATTGGCATATTAGAATGATTTCTAAAGGATCATGTGACACTGACTCTTAAAAATAAAGGTGCTTCAAAAGGTTCTTCACAGCGATGCCATAGAAGAACCATTTTTGGTTCCACAAAGAACCATCTCTTTCTTACCATTTTATAATCCGAAGTCAAACCCCAAACATTTGAACAGTACTGTAGATGCAAAAGTTAAAGTTTCTCAGAGTGAGATAATTACAGAGTAACCTTTCTTTAGAAATGATCATTATTATGAATAATGCTCAATCATATTTCTCTTCACAGTTCACTTGGGCAATTTTATGCTGAAGTGCTACAGTTATATCAGTAGAATCTGCACATAAATTCTCCATTTTGCAATTAGTTTTTGCATTCAACTTAACCTCATTGTATAAGGCTGACTTAGTTGAGTGAAACAGCACATCTTGTACGTATGTGAAATATCATGAACAACTTATGCAATCATATGTGTCATCAGATATAGGGCCCAAAAGTCTTAGACAGTTACTGCAAAAGTTGCTGTTTGTCTAATTTAATACATTTTAAGTGTACAATTTTAAGCATACTGATTTCAGTTAAAGTACAATTTAAACATTTAACCTGAATGTAAAACTTGATCTTTATGTTCTCCAGCATGATGTGAGAACGATCCAAAGAACACCTTGAGCTTCAATGGAAACTGTTCTGACTGTCTGTACAAAGTGTCACATGATCAGTGTCAAACATTTATTTTTGGCTTATTTCATTTGTGAACTAAAAATGAAAAATCTCAGACTTTTGGACCTTACGTAATAACAAATATCCAAGAGGTTCAGCATTTCCTTGAGTTGTTCTTTGAGATCCCAATTTTGAACAGCTGCTTTTCTCAGACTGTCACTTTTTCTGTTGTCACACGTCAGTCACATGTTCACATCACTTCTGTCTTTGACCCAAGGGTGGATACACAACTTATGGCCCCTCCTTTCATATGCTTTTAGCCAGCATCACCTCCTCTTCCTCTTTCTCTGCTTCACTTCTTCCCACAGCATCTCACTGATCCATTTCTTTCTAGCTGGACTCCATCCACACTTCCACAGCAGGACAACTGAGATATCTGGCCGCCTGGGATCAGTCTATTTTGGATAAACCTTACCTCAGCAACTTGCACAGCACACTTACAGATAATTTATCTTCAACAGCAATTCAACAGTAATGCTTATAGAGAGAAAAAGAGAGTGATTTGGTGTCTTTAAATATGCTGGAGAAGGGGCGGGGCCTAACAGAAGCATTCATTACCATGTTTGGAAAAGGGAGGTGCATGTCAAAAATATGAGTGGATCTTCAAGTATGAGCACGTGTATGTCCCAGAGCTTGATTTTCATCAAAATAATAGATTCTAACTGTTATTTTCTTTTTATACGCATTGTTCAAAAATTTGGGGTCAGATTTAAAAAAAGAAAAATTTATATTAATAATTTTATTCAGCAAAGATGCAATAAACTGATCAAAAGTAACACTAAAGACATTTATAATACTACAGAATATTTATATTTCAAATAAATGCTGTTCTTTTGTACTTTTTTATGCATCAGAGGAATAAATTGCATTTTAAAATATATTAAAGTAGAAATGATTTTTTAAATTATAAACATATTTTACATTATTAGTGTTTTTATTATTAGTTTAATTTTGATAAAATAAATGCCTTGGTGATCAGTGTTCAAAAACATTTTTAAAAAATCTTACTGACCTCAAATGTTTGAATGGTAGTGTATAAGGGTCAGAGCAAAAGTGTCTTGAAAAGTTTTCATAAGCCTCTTATATAGATTTGTAATGTAGTCCCAGTAGTCTTTAAAATAAAATAATAAATATTTAACTGTAATTTTTTACAAATATTTTAACATTTAAGTATTGAAATTCGATTCGATAAATTGAAATAAACATGCATTTATTTTTTTATTTTGTAAAATTTATTTCTAGCAGTATTTACACAACTGTCATTCAGTTTGACATTTTTGAATGTGGTAAACATGTACTTGATGTTTAAGAAAAATGACAAAAATGACAGAATTGTTCTCTTATTGCTAGACATTGCTAGAGGACAAATTACGTAAACTAATGAGAGTATAACACCTGCGTTTTAAGTGAGTTTAAAGGAGTCCACAGGGCCAAACGTGGCCGTAGTTGAAGAAACTGTTTTGCTGATCAGATGCCATAGAAATGCTCTGTTCAAGACTCATAAATGCTGCCAGAGCTTCTGCTCTCCTGTGTCATAAAACAAACCCTTGACACTGCAGTCTTTATCACTGGAAACGGTGATGCCATGTAGGACCCTAAGGAGGAGAGCCAGTAATGCTTGTTGTGGGGAATCAAGGACAGCTCCCTCAGAGATCATAAAAGAGAACACTTAAACTTGACATTAGCTTTTTTGACTTTTGCAGCAAGTTGGCTGTTTTCTCTCTCACTTTATCTGTCTGTCTCTCACTAAATATCTTAAGTCCAAACAAAACTTTACTTTTTTTGGGACCTTTGGTCAAATATTATCTTGTATTGCCTATAGGACCCTACTGCTTTATATACTGTATGTATGCATGTATGTATGTATATATATATATATATATATATATATATATATATATATATATATATATATATATAACATACAGTATATATTTATGTATATATATGTTTTAGTTTTTAAAATATATATTATGTTATGTGGAAATGTGGAAGTCCTCAAATGTCCCCTTGTTTCCCTTTGTTCACAAGCAAAAGCTAAATAACCGCACACACTCTCCCAGATAAATAAATTTGTCCACAAACCCTTTGTGTGTAAAAACAAGTGAACTTTCATTATTGCCGATTCTGTCTAAACCACAAATAACTTCACATGCGAGACAGGATGATTGATACTCTTCATCACCCAGCCTCTCTCTCTCTCCTCCCCCTAATTTAATTCCCAACAACTGCCATGCCCCGTCATCCATACCAAAGTGTCTCACCATTGGAGCAGCCCCTATTGATCGACAGTAATAACACAAACTCTCCTGATACATCCATGCTCAGTGCTGACGCAACAACACCGGCCCCCAAAAATGAAGAAAAAAGGAGAAAACAATTCATAAAAGTATTAAAAAGCACAAATTGATTTTCTGATCAACAAATCAATCCTTTTTTCTCTGAAAATGTGCTTTATTTTAACTACCTGAAGTCAAAGCAAGCTCACTGATCAGCTCATAACAGAAAGTGCCAGAGGAGAGAGACAGACATGCAGCCAGAGATGAATGTGTGCAGTATATCCCCTCATTAGAACATCTATCACCCCCATGGCCTTCCTCCTACAATTCACCGTCCCTCTTTTAGAGGTTACCACGTCAGCATCCCAGTTTTGCTCCTTAATAGTCATCAAATTTTCTATCCACAGTGGTATAATCGGCGCAGATGAAGATGCTTTTGGACTCTGATCTAAGCAGTTTTTTGTGCGAAAGGAAGCCCGGTAGCAAACTCCAACTCTGTTTTGTGCTGTGGAGCAGCCTTGATCACTCTTACCCGCAGGCTGTATATTTTTCAGTAAGGCCTTATATTTACCACATCAAAGACATTGCAAATTGCTTCGTAATTCAGTTTGGGAAATTCTGCCAATACTGCAAAAAATCCCAAAAGTCTTAATTTCCCAATAAAGTGGCGTATTTATCTTGAATTATTATTAATGGAGTTTGTATTATGCCTTGTTTGTATTTTCTTCAGTTTCTGCTGAGGGTGTTAAAGTGGCTCCCGGTCGATTGTGTTCCCGATGTGAGGAACACCCGATTTCATCTCGGGCTCAAAGAGATGTCATCCCCCATGATGCTTTGCTCAAACTGCGTATTTGTTCACTTCACAAGACATCAATTGATGGACTGGGGCTATGTGGACATTTGTGGATTACTGTTTGTTTCAGCTGTTTAGACTTTCGTTCTGATGGCACCCATTCACTGCAGAGGATCCATTAGTGAGCCATGACGTAATTCTAAATTCATCCAAATCTGTTCCAATGAAGTAACAAACTAATCTACATTGTGGATAGCCTGCATTTGAATAGATTTTCAACAAATTTCCATTTTCAGTTAACTATTCCATTAATAGCAGTATTGGTATCGATATTGGCCTTCGCAGTACTTGATATGGGATCAAAATGAATATAAGTGATGCAGCCCATCCCTAGTGGACAGCTTTCATGGTATCTATAAATAATCTCAGCACACAGCTCACAAGGGTAGTTTCCCAGCTTTCTCTCTGATATTACTAAACCTTGATTCTACACACACATTTGTTAATTGTGCAAATTTTGCAACGTCTGCATTTAAGGAACATTATCATTTCCCTTGAGTCACGGCGTGTTATGAATATGCAGATGTCCAGAGAGATGGTCTTAATACATCTGTGACTGTGCAAATTAGGCAGACTATGGCTGTTTCATTTTAATCATTTGCAGGTGCAAGTAGGTCCTTGGCACTTTAATTAGAAAATGTTCTGGGTTTTTTTGATGCCAGCATTGTGCAATAGTATCTGAATGCTGTAGCTAGTTCAGCTTGATGAAACATTGAGAACAGACAGTACTTGCACTCAATATATGTTGACAATGGATTGTGCAGTATGGGAATAAAAGAAAGTATAAAGAGAAAAAAAGAGAAATAATGTAATGATAAACTGTATCTAAATTCAGTATAGCAGAAGGACAAAACAAGAAAGCAATACTGGGGGAATGTATTGATAGAGTGAGTGGCTGACCAGGATATTGTGAATGCATAATGCGCAATAACCTCTGACTCTATTGACTTTTGGCTTCAGAAATATGTACAGGGTTATAATCATAGACAGTAATATGTAGATGCCACATTTGGCAGGAAAATGTTATCAGCACCACCATTTGAGACAGTCAATGCAAAGACTTCTTGGAATGGATGTCAATAGAGAAGTGCACTGAATTAACTAAGTTTGGAGTTTACAAAAAAAAAAGCTTTAAGAGAAAGTTCTTTAAGAGCACACATAATTTATTGGAATTTTAATTGCACTAGGCATTCTTTTCTATAGGCTGTGCCAACAGTTGTTGACTGTTGAAAAACTGCTGACTTTAGTTAAATAATGTCTCAGTGTATAGATAATTTTTTTGACAAAGTTTGATGGTGTATTTTCACATTAATTTAGCATGATTAATGACAACACTACTGTGATGGTGTTTCTAGAGTCAAAACTTTGCCCAACATTAAGTTTCCTCTTCAGGAACTCGAGCTGCCTCCAAAGACGCTAGGTGAACACCTTCAGCGTAACCGGCTCTGAATACAAGTGTAATCTGTCCAATGGACGGGCGAGACATCACGGGGGCGAGGTGACGCCACGACCAGTTGGTACAAAAGCACGTGTGGTGAAACCGGCGTCAGCTTTCTGTCATTCAGCTAGCGCTCTGTGTCTCTGTGAGTCATATTTGGCGCTCAATCAGAGCGGAGGGCAGCTCAAGACCGAGATGTTGTTCTCGCTCACATGGAAGTATTGGGGTTAAGACTGAATGCCAAGAAGAGTGTGCTTTCTCCATTACAGAGAACCACTTATCTTGGTGTGGTGTGGGATTCGACCACGATGCAGGCACGTATGTCCCCTGCTCGGATCGAGTCGATCCTCACGGCAGTCAGGAGAGTGAAAGAAGGCCAGTCACTCACTGTCAAGCAGTTTCAGAGACTGCTGGGTCTGATGTCAGATGTGTCCAACGTGACACCTATTGGCCTGCTTTACATGAGACCCCTACAGTGGTGGCTCAAGACCAAGGGGTTCTCCCTGAGGGGAAACCCGCTTCACATGATCAAGGCCACGTGGCGGTGCCTACTGGCCATAGACATGTGGAGATAACCTTCTTCACATCATGGCGTTACTGCAGGTCCACCAGGCCAAAGCCCTGAAAGACCTGCACGAGGGTGGTCACGACCTGGCGGTTCTACATGAAATGCGTGCTGTGACGGACCTCGCGCTTCGAGCGATGAAGGTGACCGCACAGTCTCTGGGTCGTGCGATGTCCACACTAGTGGTCCAGGAGCGCCATCTCTGGCTGTGTCTCGCTGACATGAAGGAGCAGGAGAAGGTACAGTTCCTGAATGCTCCCGTGTCACAAACCGGCCTCTTCGGCGACGCTGTTGAGAGCTTTACTCAACAGTTCTCGGCAGCACAGAAGCAGACTGAGGCGATCAAACACATCATGCGCCGGAGGAAACCTGCTGCTTCCACCCCGGCTGCAGCCCCTCAGCCTGCTCGTCGCTGTGAGCGCCCTCCTGCGGTTGTCCCCGCTCCCGCGCAGCCGCAGCAGCCTTCCACCAGGCAGTGTCATGGAGCCGGTCGCAGGCAGGACGCTCAGCCCGTCCAGGCCCCCGCCAAACCTGGTGGCAAGTGCAAGTGCAAGAGGCCCTGAGACGGGTGACCCAGAGATGGAGGAGACTGCTCGTCGGGAGATGGTGACCGCACCACTCCCTCCCTCGGAGGAGGGCCGGGTGGATAATCTTTTGTTTCATTTTATTTTTGTTCTGCCGCTGGGCCAGCGGTACCCAAAACATCAATAAAAGAGCGATTTCCTCAATCTCTGGGTCTCAAGAGGAGGAGAGTGGTGAACAGGATCACTTCCCTCCTCCTCTCTCGCCAGGCAGCGGGTGGTTGCCCAAGAGCACCCCTCCTGCCCATTCGTGGAACCAGGTAAGGGCGGTAGCACTCGAGTCCCCACTTCAAGTCGTCAAACGCCGGGCTGTCACAAGCCTCAAGCTGGGTTCCTGTGTTTCCTCCCACACGAGGAGGAATCAGGTGCGTGTTACACTACACACCCAGTGTTCCCTGTGTTCCACCTCGCTGCCCCTCCGCGGGTACGTTGGTGGACCCGCTGGCACGGTCTCTCGGAGCCTGACTAGCGCTCCCCAGTCCGTCTCGGTGGCTCCTGCGGACCATCAGACTGGGATACATGATTTAGTTCACCTGGCTTCCCCCCAAGTTCAGGGGCATGTGGTTCACTTCAGTCAAGGCCGTCGATGCCCCTGTCTTAGGTGCGGAAATCGCAGTCCTGCTGGCGAAGGACGTGATAGAGCCGGTCCCTCCAGCCGATATGAGGTCGGGGTTTTACAGCCCTTACTTAATTGTGCCCAAGAAAAGCGGTGGGTTACGACCAATCTTGGATCTGCGAGTTTTGAACCATGCACTTCACAAGATGCCATTTCAAGATGTTGACACAGAAACGCATTTTCAGGTGCGTCCGTCCCCTAGATTGGTTTGCAGCGATCGACCTGAAGGACGCGTACTTTCATGTCTCGATTGTCCCGTGACACAGGCCATACCTGCGGTTCGCGTTCAAGGGTCGGCATATCAGTACAAGGTCCTGCCCTTTGGGCTGTCCCTTTTGCCTCGCATCTTCACCAAAGTCGCAGAGGCGGCCCTTGTTCCCCTGAGAGAACGGGGTGTGCGCATACTCAACTATCTCGATGACTGGCTCATACTTGCACAGTCTCGAGAGCAGTTGTGTGCACACAGGGACCTGGTGCTCAGGCACCTCAGCCAGTTGTGCCTTTGGGTCAATTGGGAAAAGAGCAAACTCGTGCCAATGCAGAGGATCTCTTTTCTCGGCATGGAGCTAGATTCGGTCAACCAGACAGCACGCCTCACCCAGGAACGTGCTCATTTGGTGCTGAACTGCCTCAAGACTTTATCAGGCAGGACGGCGGTCCCACTGAAACTCTTTCAGAGGCTTCTGGGGCATATGGCTGCAGCTGCGGCCATAGTTCCACTCGGTCTGCTCCATATGAGACCACTTCAGCACTGGCTCCATGGCCGAATCCCGAGGTGGGTATGGAAATGCGGTACTCACAGAGTTCAGATTACACCGGCCTGGCGCAAAACCTTCAGCCCATGGTCAGATCCCTTGTTCCTTCGGGCAGGAGTGCCCCTGGAGCAGGTATCCAGGCATGTTGTGGTATTCACAGATGCCTCGGCAACCGGCTGGGGAGCCACGTACAAGGGGCACGCAGTGTCAGGGGTATGGACGGGTCCCCAACTGTGTTGGCATATCAATTGCCTCGAGCTGCTGGCAGTACGCCTTGCCTTGAGCTGCCTCAGAGGGCGCCTTCAGGGAAAGGACGTTCTGGTCCGTACGGACAACACTGCGACCGTTGCTATATCAACCAGCAAGGCGGTTTACGCTCCCGTCGCATGTCGCAGCTCACCCGCCACCTCCTCCTCTGGAGTCAGAAGCATCTGAGGTCCCTTCATGCCATCCACATCCCAGGAGTGTTCAATTGGGCAGCCGACGAGCTGTCTCGAGCAGCACTTCCAGGGGAGTGGAGACTCCATCCCCAGGCGGTCCAGCTGATTTGGAGTTGGTTCGGAGTTGTTCAGGTAGACCTGTTTGCATCTCTGGAAACCACCCACTGCCAGTGGTTCTACTGCCTAACCGAGGCAACGCTCGGCACGGATGCACTGGCACACAGCTGGCCCCAGGACCTGTGCAAATATGCGTTCCCCCCAGTGAGCCGACTAGCACAGACACTGTGCAAGATCAGGGAGGACGAGGAGCAGGTCTTGTTAGTGGCTCCATATTGGCCCAACAGGACCTGGAACTCATGCTCCTTGCGACAGCCCCTCCCTGGCGGATTCCTCTGAGGAAGGATCTGCTTTCTCAGAGACGGGGCACCCTCTGGCACCCGGGGGTTCTAGGTGACCTACCCCAGGAGGTAGCACTCACTATCGCTTCAGCACGTGCACCGTCCTCAAGAAGGGCCTATGCTCTGAAGTGGAACGTGTTCATCGAATGGTGTTCCTCTCACCATGAGGACCTCCGGAGATGTTCAATCAGAGCCGTGCTTTCCTTTTTGCAGCAAGGGTTGGAGCGTAGGCTGTCCCCCTCTACCCTTAAGGTTTATGTTGCTGCTATTTCCGCTCACCACGACCCCGTAGAGGGGAGGTCGGTGGGGAAGCACGATCTGGTTGTCAGGTTTCTTAGGGGGGCCAGGAGGTTAAATCCTCCTAGGCCTCCCTCCCTAACCTCTTGGGATTTGGCATTGGTGCTGAGAGCCCTACAAACTGCCCCCTTTGAGCCTTTGCAGTCAGTCGAGTTGAAGTTTCTCTCTATGAAAACCCTACTCCTGACTGCGTTGGCCTCGATCAAGAGGGTGGGGGACCTGCAGGCATTTTCGGTTGACGAATCGTGCCTTGAGTTTGGGCCGGCTGACTCCAGTGCAACACTGAGGCCCCGGCCCGGCTATGAGCCCAAGGTTCCTACAGGGACCAGGTAGTGAACTTGCAAGCACTGCCCCTGGAGGAGGCAGACCCAGCCCTAGCTTTGCTTTGTCCTGTACGCGCACTGCGACAGTACGTGGATAGAACTCACAGCTTCAGGACCTAAGAACAGCTCTTTGTCTGTTACGGAGGACAGCAGAAGGGGAAGGCTGTCTCCAAGCAGAGGATGGCCCACTGGATAGTGGATGCCATCACCTTGGTCTATGAAGCACAAGGTGTGCCCTGCCTGCTCAGGTTGCGTGCTCACTCCACTAGGGGTGTCACATCGTCCTGGGTGCTGGCTAGTGGTGCCTCACTAGCAGACATCTGTAGAGCTGCGGGTTGGGCGACTCCCAACACGTTCACTAGGTTTTATAGCCTACGTGTCGAACCGGTTTCCTCCTGTGTTCTCACCTCAAACGGGTAGTGGCACTGAGAGGCCCGGCTCAGAGTCTGCTTGCAGCGTCCTTACGCCTAATTCTCCAGAGAGTTCCTTAACCAGGCAAACCCTGTAGAGTGCTCGAGCACTCCGGTGTCCAGACGTGGTGGAACGTCCGGTGCCAGGCCTTCAGCCAATGAATTCTTGAAATCTGGTGTGAGGCTAGTGCCCATATGAGAGACCCTGTCGGGATCCCATATGTGTATTCCACGGTATGCTTATTAGAGCCGTGTTTTCCCTGGCAGACCACGTTCTGCCATCTCTAATGATGCAGCCTAAGCCATCTCAGAGACTTCCATGTGCTATAGGGCCCTACGGGGTTACTTTACATGTCTAAATGTCACTTAACCCCCTCTGGGAGGAGATGACTCCGCAATGTGCATCTTCCAAGTGGAAGGGCACGCTTCCCAGTGTTATCCAAGTCCTACTGTTTGGGTTGCTCAAGGAACGACAGTAGTTGACCTCTTCTTCCTCCTTATAGGAAGGATCAGGAGGCCTACACAGGGCACTGGAAGGGGCAGGCTCCTGTGGCGCTTTGGTAGGGATCCCAATTTCGTCGGTCATCCGTTGTGACTCGGAGTGACCGACTGAATGGGAACGTCTCGGTTACGAATGTAACCCTCGTTCCCTGAAGGAGGGAACGGAGATGTCACGTCCCGTCGCCACAGTCACTGTACCACCGTTGAGCTGCCGGGTCACCGGCTCGGCTCCTCAGCGAATGCATGAATTAATGCGGTGTACCTGCTGCCTCTTATGCTCACGCTATGATCAGTGGCAGCTGGATGCAATGATTGCATGCCAATGTCCATTGGCTCGTTTAGTTACACTCGAAGTGGATTGGTCTCTCTGGCGAGATCCCAATTTCATCGGTCATCCGACGTGACATCTCCGTTCCCTCCTTCAGGGAACGAGGGTTACATGCGTAACTGAGACGTTACATACGTAACCTAGAGACATTTTTGACTAACAAATCTTCACTTAAGTAAATATTTTGTTTTATTTGTTAGCTTTTCAGCTAGTTTTCTGAATGAATGCATCGGTATAGTCTTATGTTAATGGTTTGTGAGAAATTTGGACATTAAATTGTGATGACAAAAAGTAACCATATCAATTGTTACATACCTTTTAGCACCTTCTGAATACAGTTTTAGATACAGGTGTTTAGATCGGAAGGTTAATCATTCAGTTGTTAATTAAAGGTTTAAATTCTTACATCCTTTAAGACAGAACAAAAACTCACAATTATTCCATTTAAAACAATGAAAACCATCCCTTCTTCAATGTGATTCACTTTCCTCCCTCCTTCAGATAAAACTCCTCAGGCTTGAAGTGCTGGCTACAAACACATGTACTGCCACGAGAGTACATTTGGCAGGTTCCTCAGTTCTGGCTGCCGTTATCCATCTCCCTCTTAATTTTTCCTTTTTTGGAAAGTTGTGGAAATGTAATGATGTTGGTTTTTTTGCAACTGGAGCATAACAGTAACACTGTAATAACATTAGCTACAGTCATCCTTCTACCTCTATGCAGAAGCTGCACTGTTTATCCGACTAATATTTACTTGTGTACAGTGTTATTTTAGTATGCTTGAGATTATAGTTTTTTATTTTTTCATTCAGCATTGCATCACTTTTTCACTAATGGATCCTCTGCAGTGAATGGGTGCTGTCCAAACTAATAAAAACATCACAATCACTTTAAACCATCTGGCAAAAATACAAAATACTACTAGTCCATAATTTATAGTAAAAAGATAGTTATGAGCAGATTATAGTTGTCTGCTCATGTCAAAATCCACCGATATATTTATTTAAAACTGTTTTAAACGGTTTTCACTTGTAAACAGTGCATGATCTGTGCATTTTTCTCTCCTGATTCAAACGTGAAAACTTTTTTTACTGGAGAAAGCAATAGTATGGATTATTGTGATGTTTTTATCAGCTGTTTGGACTCTCATTCTGACGGCACCCATGCACTGCAGAGGATCCATTGGTGAGCAAGTAATGTAATGCTAACTTACTCCAAATCTGTTCTGATGAAGAAACAAACTCATCTACATATTGGATTGTCTGAGGGTGAGTATGTTTTCAGCTAATTTTTTTTTTAATGTGTGCAGAATACAACTTGAAAAACCATATATATTTTTCACAAATAACTAAAATGAAAACGTAGACCGTGACTGTCAGGATTTAAAGCTGAAAAGTCACCAGACCAAAAACAAAACAAACAAACAAACAGTGTAAAAAACAACAGTGACTGTTTTCAAACAAGTTTTCTGAACACTCCCCTGTCTATAATTGGTTGGACATTCAGATAGTCCTGGCCTAAGCTCACACTATTGGTTGAACCAGTGTTGCTAGGCTGAACTGGTCAGGATTCTTAAACAAACAGAAATGTTCACTGTATTCATAATGCCATAAAGATACATTTACACTTTGCAGGGGAATCTTCACACAAAATGGTTTATTAATAGTTGTCTCTGCGTATTAAACTGTGATAGAAGAAAGTAATTCAGCATCCAGAAAATTACACACTTCAGCTTAAACTGTGGTTGTAAATAATACAAGAGTTACAATGTTTAAAGTCTCTCTTTTGTCTGCTCTGTCCTCTGACCAAATAGAGCATCTTCACTTTTGGCTGCCGTGTCAATTTCCATTTACCAGAATTATCCGGATTCTTCATTCTGAGCGTGTGTGTCTTAATCACACCATCAGCTTCATTTCAGCAGAAACCTGAGCAAAACGAAGGTAAAGAACAGGAAAAGGTCAATCCTTCATCACAGCTTACAGCCGATAGGGTGATTGAAAGACATGATATTTTCACCGGAACAAGACAGGGTTGTTGGATAGCCTTTGACTTTACATAAAGCAATTGTGTCACTATAAAGCAGGATGGAAACTCTTTTTTTCTGTATAATTTGACAAACACTTCCAAGTACGTGCAGGGCATGTTCATAGGAGTGCGTGCCCTTTTTGCTCTGACCTAGAATCAACTTTCTGCATGATAAATCTCACCTTATTCACAGTGTCGAAAGTATAATTTCAGCCTGCTTTAACTCAATAGAATACAAATAGCGTAAAAAATTGTTATTCAGTTTAACATTGTACGAAATGGCTTGTAATTGGCTCATTTAGACAGCATCATGACCAGTTCATTGTGAAAGAAAATAAAGAGAAGTGTCTCAATTAATGTTTTATTTCTAAAAATAAAAGAACCTGGACAGAATTAAGACAGGCTGTCCTTAACCTCAGGTGCTTACCAGGATGTCGATGTGTTTTTGCAACGATTGTTTGCTTTAATCAGAAGCCAATCTCGTTTTCAATAATTAGCAGACAGGTGAAAAGGAGGGGAAAGTCGTTTTCCAAAGAGTTTGTGCTTTCATAGATCAATATAATGAATTTTAATGCCACACTGTTTACTCCTTCCAGGAAGAAGTTAATGCAGAGTTAAAATCATGTGATTCATCAGCTCAGTATTGTTTTATTTTGTTTTTGTTCTATGTCTCAAATCGTTTACTCATCCTCATGTTGTTCCAAGCTTTCTTTTTTTTTCTGCAGAACACAAAAGAAGATATTATGAAGAATGTTGGTAACCAAATATTTTCTTGACCATTTATGCAGCCTAAGACATTCCTTTTTTTTTTCAGTGAAATAAAATCGCTGAACATCCATGATACTAGATAATTTTTTTGGAGAAGTGAAATTACATGAGATATTAAGAATTGTTTTCAGAAATGTACAACTTGAATTAAGTTTATTTTTCCTTCCCGCTTGCAAATTGTAATTCTTACCTTAAGCATAAATCCAACAAAAAGTGTATGCTTAAAATAGGAAAAAATATCAATGAGGTAAGAAAAATAGAAAACTGAAAAAAAGATTTTTTTAAATTTATTCATTTTAGTTTTTTAGTAGTGGATTCATTCATTCATATATTCATTCATTTACAAATTAGCATATAACTCATATGACAGTTTCTTCAAACTCAATGAGATGCTGTCTTGTCACGGACATATGATGGGTTCTTTACTATTCATACATTTCATACATTCCTTAAATATGCTGTTTTTTGAAGAATGCATTGTCACAGCACAGCACAGTTCATGCCAGATACGTTTATATTGGCTATAGAGCAAATAAACCTCTGTTGGGGAGGTTGGTTATTAAGTTATTAATGTAATTTCGGGACAAGTACGCCCATCTAATCTTCCAATTTATATCCGAGTATAAAAACAGCCTCTTACCACTTCCGTTGTTAGTTCTTTCGGCATCTCACCACCTCCCCATCTCCTCCTTTATTAATTTTTATTTCATTTATCCTTCTGTCTATAGGGGGCTATCGGAGCTTGAGTAGAATTGTCTCTCTGAGACCTCCATTGCAGACATCAAGCCAAATCCGTTTACCACTAATGCTTAGATTATGGGCACACGTACTTGTGAAGCTCATAACCTACAGTAAATGAATTACAATCAAGGAAGCAGTTAGTGCTTCTACATTAAATTACATATGTACCAAACAATTGTGTTCTTTTTCTAATTTGAAACTCAATATATAGGCTAGCTGCTGCTTGAAATGAGGACTTTGAATCTGTTAAAGGGATAGTTCACCCAAAAATGCGTTAAAGGTACTCTTGTAAACACACGTCGACTGACACAGAAGAGAAGAAATTGTTGAATAAAGTTATTTTTGTTTTCTTTGCACACAAAAAGTATTCATGTAGCTTCATAGAATTACAGTTGAACCTCTGTCACATGGACTATTTTAATGATGTCCTTACTACATTTCTGGGCCTTAAATGTTGTAGTTGCATTGCTATGCAGGGTCAGAAAGCTCTCGGAGTTAATCAGAAATACCTTAATTTGTGCTACAAAGATGAATGAAGGTCTTATGGATTTGGAACGACATGAGGGTGAGTAATTAATGACAGAATTTTCATTTTTGGGTGAATTAATTTACATAAACTCTATAAACAAATGGATTCAAGAGTATAAATCAGACGTTTTAACGCATGGAGAAGACCTTTTAGGAGAGCATATTTGATCGCTTCAACATATTTTTTCATTACTTGTGGGAAAATGTTGCCTGTTTCTAAAAAAAAAGTTATTTTGAATTTGTACAGCTAAACTACTGTGAAACATGTAGTTTAGTTTCCTTTAATTAGCTACTGTCCAACTTTGTGCAACAGTGTGTTGATGTGATATTTGATTTTGCAGGCCATCCGGATTCTGCCGTCATAGTACAGTAATCGGAAGCGCTGAGGTGAGTGTTTTTGATCATTCAAATATTCAGATCTACTTGATATTCCTGTGTCTGCTTACGAACAAGGTTTTCTCGGCCTAACAAATTCTGCATAATTCATAAATCACCTGCACTGTCATCTTTCATGGCTGTCAGACCTCGACGTTCGTTCCCTTGAAATACGTACGTATCTATACCATCAGGATTTCATCTATATAACTTTTGTCTCTTGACATATTCCTGCCGCTGTATTTAAATATGTTTGTGCGGCTTTGACAAAGGCATGTCACACATTAAGCCAAAAGCCTCCAGACAGATCCATGGGTTGATGTTGTAGTAAGCATTGTTATTTTTTATTAAAGACACTATCTCAGGCATGGTGAATGAGGGCTGGTGTGCCTGAGTCTGACATGTGGGAAAAAGTGGAGTGATGAAGAGGTAATTAAAGACAGGAAGAGGTGAATATGATTTTGGGGGGATCTGTCTGTAATTGGACACATGAAAGACACAAGTAGGGTGCATCGCTAGTGCTGCTGCTCCTTATTAGCCGCTAATGTGAAAACCAATATTTCAGCCCACGTCAAGGTGCAGTGGGAGACGGCAGCTCTCTCCGACAAGTGTGGGGTCCCCACTGAGAGTTTGAGAGCATGCCAGGCATTGTCCTCCATCCTCCTCCTTAATTCGCAGACAGATCCTGGTTCAAATAGACCTTCCCTGTTTTGGCTGAAAGCTAGCTCCTCTGTGTCAAATCCGGCGGTTAAAACACACATACCCTAGAGAGAAATACCCATGTCTCACTGCTGTAATTAAAAGAATATGCCTCGCTTTTGGAGTGTAGTCTGAATTTTCATCGTTTTAGGAATTTGTACTGGATTTTTTTCCCCCAGTAATTTTCTATATGATATCTAATAAAATATATTTCCTAAAACCCCAAGAGCAATATTTTACTCTAGCGTTTCTCACACCACTTTTGGTGTGTACATTGTTACCATTGTAGTTAAAATGACAAATGTCTTTTTTGAACAGTTTTTTTTTTTTTTTTATCAGAGTGAATCAAAATCATACAGTGCATCCAGATGTACCAGAAGAACAAATTGTTGCCAGATCTAATGACTGTTATGAACTTATTATTTTTAAGTGGATCAAAATTATACTGCACAACAAGTGTAGTCTAATTCACAAGTTGCTGTTACAAACGGACACGTTTTAAGTGAATCAAAATCATACAACACAACAAGTGTACTCTGATTCACAAACAAATGACTCTTATGAACTGGTGCTTTTTAAGTGAAAGAAAGTCATAGAATGCAACAAGTATTGTGCGATACTCAAATAAATGTATTTTATGAACTGTTATAATGAATCAAAATCATATAGTGCAACAAGTGTTTTCTGATTCACAATTAAATGTCTTTTATCAAAAAGTTATTTTTAAGCAAATCAGAATCTTGCAGATCAACAAGTGTAGTTTACTTCACAAAAAATGACTGTTATGAACTCATTATTTCTATGCGAATCAAAATTATACTGCACAACAATTGTAGTCTAATTCACAAGTTACTGTTACGAACTGATTCTTTTTAAGTGAATCAAAACCAAACAGTGCAACAAGTATAGTCAAATTCACACACACACACACACACACACGTTGGCTTTTGTGGTTTATGGGGACTCTCCATAGGCGTAATGGTTTTTATACTGAACAAACTGTGTCTGCCCTTCAAACTTGCCCTACACTTAAACGTAGCCCTCACAGGAGACTTTGTGCATTTTCAAAAAAGATTTTCAAAAAACCACCATTTAGTATGTTTTTTTAAGTCTTTTAAATTTCGGGGACATAGGCAGTGTCCTCATAAACCACCTTCATATTGTAATACCTCTGTCATACTCATGTCATTATACAAATTTGTGTCCTCATAAACCACATAAACATGCACACACACACACAGTCTGATTCACAATGTAGTCTGATTTACAAACAAGTGACTCTTATGAACTGGTGCTTTTTAAGAGAATCATAATTATACGACACAGCACATGTAGTCAGATTCACTTATAAATTACTCGTATCTCCTGGTTCTTTTTAAGTGAATCAAAATCATACAACACAAGTGCTGTCAGATTCACAATTAAATGTCTTTTATCAAAAGGTTCTTTTTTAAGTTAATCACAATCTTGCATATCAACAAGTGTAATTTATTTCACAAACAAATTACTTTTATGCATTTTTTTCTTTTTAAGTGAATCAAACTCATACAACACAAGTGTAGTCTGATTATTTACTGAATTGTATAGCCTACTTACAATATGTTTTTGAAAAGCTAGAATTTTTGATTGTGTTGATTGTTATATGAACTGTATAGTTTGAGCTCTGATGTTCCAAGCTAAAAAGGAACTTACAGCAATAGCTGAGAGAATCAAATCAGTATTGCGTCAGAAAATATGCATCGATACCCACACTTCCCTCTTTATATTCTCAAAACATTCTCCCAAAATGCTCCCAAATCAAACAGTTGCTCTGCTGGTGGTGGCAGTTCCGACATTTGGTGAACATAATGACGGATATGACAGATTTGTCAGTAGCAGCCATTATGTTTTCTCTTTGAGATGTAGTTTGATATATGAAGTACAATGGATGCAAGACTCAAAAGCTTGGTGCTGCTGGGAATAACTCATGAAAGCTTGACGTCTTCTCTTCTGTGATGGTAAATTACTCTGACGTGCTTTGTCCTCAGCTACATGCAGAAAAGGATTTTTTTTATTTTTTTACAACATGTTTTTCCAAGTAAACCCTGACACAAACCCACTTATTTATATGATTTAAATGTGACTCACTTATGTGATTTAAACGATCTGCATTTCAATCCAGTGCATATAACTGGGCTGGCGTTTTGAGTCAGAAATTTGGAGCGGAGAACCTGCGAGGAGACGCAATAAGCTGCTGCGCATTATGATGAATGATTTTGACAAACATTGGAGATCCTGACAACTGATGAGTTCTTCGCATGACACCGTGTGTCACAGGCATGCCCTCATTACTGGCCACACATCAGGTGATTTCACTGGGACCAGAAGGGGAATGTCATGTTATCATATCCAGAGTGTCATGTCATGTTATATTTGCCACGGCTAGTCACAACAGTGGCGGTGCTGCGCTTGTGATGGTGTTGGTATCAGTTTGCAAACAAGAGCCTGTCAGAAAATTTCAACATCCCGCATGGCTTATCTGCAGAGAATTGTGGGATATGTAGAAGATGTACAAGGTGGAGAGTTGGATAGTAGGTTAAGAGTCTTCATTTACAACATTACACATTTCGAGCTTTCAGCATGCTAATTATTTCACAACCGCCTATATTTTAATGATAATTGATATTCATCAATGGCTTAGATATGGAAGGTGAGATATTTATTTTCATAGAACAGGCTAGTTAGCAGTTCTTTTATAAATGAAGAACAAATTGTTAGAAAATACAATTTCGGTAAAGAGAAAATAAATGAAAAAGTACTATAGGACAGCTATAACCTTTTCAGTATTTCAAGCTTCAAGCAACTTTCCCAATTTTGTGTACCATTTTCTAATCTTTTAGATTTGACATTTCTTCATTATTGGTCCAATTTATCAATTTAATTTAATTTAATTGAATACATGTAAAAATAAATTTCAAAATTTAATTAATTAATAAATATAATTTAATAATGAATTAATGAAATTATTAATATTATATTAATAGAATTTAGTTTTGTATAAAAATTCATGTCTGCACAATTTATATTTGTTTACAAACCTACTTTCAAGAATTCAACCGTAAGCTTTTAGATCTGAAAGTCTTTTTGAGAAACTGTACAACATAAACATAAATGACCTGCTTCCAATCTACTTAGATTATACATCAATTAATAATGCCTTCATATCTTAATAAAAAGTGCCATATTCTCATTTTATTTAGCTGAATTGAAAAGCACAAATATGTAACTCTGCAACAGAGAGTGCATTTAAAATAACATTGACTCATTAATATTTGAATTATGCACTCATTAATTTCCCTCATTTTCGTCTGTTTGAAGATGACTCTTTACTCTCTAAATGTAACGGAGCCAACGAGACGTGAAGCGTACGGATCCATTTGCAAGCTTTTATTCAAAAACATGGTCAAACACAGGCAGGGTCAAACATCAGTAGAGAGATATGTTGAAGGCAAGACACAAGAGTATTCCGAGAGCATGCGTTGGTCGTCGATCGGCAAGCAATATCCAAAGGGCTTGACAATAGGGGTAATCCGAGAACACGAGCAGTAATCCAAACAGGGGCAAACAGAGTCCAAAAGGCAAGACGAAAGGGCAATCCAAAAACACAAAAGCAATAAATCAAAACACAGGTAAACAGGCTTGGCAAGACTAAGATTAAGAAACTAAGAAAGGCGCCGTAAAGTAGCTATCAGCAAAGACTGTGATAAACGCTAGACAATACTTGGCGATCTGAAAGAGGAAGTCCAAGGCTTATAAAGCGTGTCTGAATGGATTCAGCTGTGTATGTGCAATCAGTGCAATGGATCATGGGAACTGTAGTCTGGAGTGACATGTAAAAGTCTGTGTGGTGTGAGAGGCAATGTAAAGAGAAGACAACATCTGGTGGTGAGCAAACTGAAGTGCATGGACAGGATTCGTGACACGAAACTCCAACATACAGCTTAGTAGATTTTGAGAATTTGATATTATAAAGTGTTGAGGTTAATTGCTCCAGTAAAACATTCTATTAAGTTATCCATTTGCCATCACACCAATGTTTTTATTATCCTAAAATATTGCACCAGATATTAGTCTGTTATGATTAAATATTGATGCCCAATTTAGTCTGGTTTAGTCTCCCTGTCTCCAGTGCTTCTAGAGAATGGCAGTATTGAGTTCAATAAAAGGAGATTGTTGGCGAGGCGTGCCGGAGCATAGAAAGGTCACAAGGTCATGTTCACTGAGGGGGTGGAAAAAATGAGTGTGCTGAAGGCTTCTAGTACTGACTGGAGATTAACTTGTGGAAGGCCTGCACGTATAAATGTCAAAATAAAAAGAAAACTATTTACTCACTGGACAGCACAAAGAAAATGGTCACAATGATTTGTGAGGGTAAAGAGCAATTTGTCTGTGTTTTTTTCCCTTGGTTGATGGTTATGTGAACAAACTGTTTGTTACTAGCAATAATATTTGATTGAAAATTTGCAAAAAATTTACTCACCCTCAAGCCATCCAAGATGTAAATGAGTCTGAACAGATTTTGAGAAACTTAGCATTACATCACTCACTCACCAATGGATCGATCCTCTTAGTGAATGGGTGCCGTCAGAGTGAGAGTCCAAACAGCTGATAAAAACATCACAATAATCCTCATGAATCAAATCCATCATTTAATGTCTAGAGAAGTGAAAATCTATGTGTTTGTAATAAACAAGTCCATCAAAAAGTCATCTTGTCTTAATCAGGAGAACAATATGCACAAATCAAACACTGTTTATAAGCAAAAATAGTCCAAAATATTTCTAAACAAATATTTTTATATTTTTATCATCTGTTTTGACTCTCATTTTGATGGCACCCATTCACTAAGAGGATCCATTGGTGAGCAAGTGATCAAATCTGTTCCGACGAAGAAACAAACTCAATTACATCTTGGCTGGCCTGAGGATGAGTAAATTTTCAGAAAAAGTTTCCTTTTTTCTGGTGAACTTTTCCTTTAATAGCATATTTTTATAACCCTGTCATTATTATTTTTTTTGCTGGTGACTTGCGCTCAGGAGGAATACTCTAGTTGATATGGCTAAGTGAGGAATGTGTCTGGTGCTGGAGGACTTTGACACGTGAAGTGCACAGAGGGGTGCATGTCATGACAGCTCAGAGTGACTATATACCCACAGGCAGCTGCGCACACATGGCTTTATTGATGCCAGTGGTGAGGGTACCGGGAACACATCACTAATATGTGGAGTTATCTTCTCGAGGGAATTGGTGGATAAAAACACAGATAAAATTTTCCACACAGCAGTCCAGGAATGGGTGTGTGTGTGTGTGTGTGTGTGAATATTCTAGCAGCAGATGCTTCGGGCTTTGATGAAGTCATTGAAAGTCATGAACGCTGCTTAAGACAGATGCATCACTCTCAGAAAGTACTGTTGTGACTGAAGAAACATTCAGTTTGTTCTTTCTTTCTTTGTCCACTTGTTGTTGTTCCTTAGTTCCATCCATTCATTCATTAATCTTTCCTTTCTTTATCCATTCTTTTTTCCATCATTTCTTTTTCTAATTGTATCAATCTTTCCTTCCATGTTTTATTTTTTTGTTCCATCCATCCATCCATCCATCCATCCATCCATCTACAAATCTTTCCTATTGTTTTCCTTTGTTTTGGCTTCAATCTATGCTTTCTTTTTCCAATTTTATCATCTTTCCTTCCATTTTTCTATTGTTTTTTATCCATACTTTCCTCCTTTTTTTCCATTCAGCTATCGATCTTTCCTTTCTTCTTGCACTTCTTCCTTCATTAGTTCTATCCATCCCTTCTTCCCTCTTACATCCATCCATCCACTCATCCACCCATCCATCAATCCTTCCTACCTTTCTTTTTTTGTTTCATCCATCCTTTCTTCCCTCTTTCCTTCCATCCATCCATCCATCCATCCATCCATCCATCTTTCCTTGCTTTCTTCCTTTGTTTTTGTCTCAACCATTTTTCTTCCCTTTCCACCCTTTCACCCACCCACACATGCATTGATCCTTTGTTCCCTACCTTTTTGTTCCATCCATCCATCCATCCATCCAGCCACACACCTTTCCTCCCAGTTTTCTTTTCCATCCATCCATCCATCCATCTTTACTTACTTGTTTTCTTTTTTGTTCCATTCATTCATTCATTTGTTCGTTCATTCATCTTTCCTTGCATGTTTTCTTTTTTTGTTCCATCCATCCATCCATCCATCCATCCATCCATCCATCCATCCATCCATCCATCCATCCATCCTTTCTTTTTTTGTTTCATCCATCCTTTCTTCCCTCTTTCCTTCCATCCATCCATCCATCCATCCATCTTTCCTTGCTTTCTTCCTTTGTTTTTGTCTCAACCATTTTTCTTCCCTTTCCACCCTTTCACCCACCCACACATGCACTGATCCTTTGTTCCCTACCTTTTTGTTCCATCCATCCATCCATCCATCCATCCAGCCACACACCTTTCCTCCCAGTTTTCTTTTCCATCCATCCATCCATCCATCTTTACTTACTTGTTTTCTTTTTTGTTCCATTCATTCATTCATTTGTTCGTTCATTCATCTTTCCTTGCATGTTTTCTTTTTTTGTTCCATCCATCCATCCATCCATCCATCCATCCATCCATCTTTACTTCCTTGTTTTCTTTTTTGTTCCATTCATTCATTCATTCATTCATTCATTCATTCATTCATTCATTCATTCATTCATTCATTTGTTCGTTCATTCATCTTTCCTTGCATGTTTTCTTTTTTTGTTCCATCCATCTATCCATCCATCCATCCATCCATCTACCTATCTCTCCTATTGTTTTCCTTTGTTTTTGGTTCCATCTATGCTTTCTTCCCACTTTCCTTCCTTCCATCCATCCATCCATCCATCCATCCTATTCTGCCGTGCAAAGGCAAAAGTAACTTTGATTTTGGTCAAAAATTAGTTATTGATATTTTTGGGACATTCAAGACATCCTTTATGTGCATAAGTATTTGAGTTAATTTAGTTGTTTTCCCGAGAAAATAATGGGTCGTCTCAACCGTAACTTCGAAAAGCCCCAAAGAAAGCAAGGCAGAACACCGTATAACACCAGTTACCACGTGAGTTACCGGCGTTCTGACTTTGTTTAGCCGCGCATCAAAATGAAGTCACGGTTACAGCTTGGAGTTATAGGTATTCTGCTTTTGTTTTACTGTCCATTAAAGTCTACCACATTTTAATTAAGATGCGATCTCCCAAACAGCTCCATATAACAAAGCACTGTAAAGAATAGTTCCCTATCGATACTTCACTCGTACTGCGTCGTTAGACGCTATGGGAAAAACTCCTTTTTCTCAGAGGACTGAAGACTTTTTCAATCACCAGTGTGACTGCACGGCCATTGGTTCGTGCAGTGATATAAAAACGAACCAATGGCTTGTCAGCGGTGCTGCACCAGCCTATGGTGGCAAAGCCCGCCAGAGCCTGCCAGAAGGGGCGGGGCATCTGGCTATATAAGCGGGTGTTTCGCTATAGGAAAACAGATAAATTCTCCTTCAGCTACAACTTCTTCTCTTCGCTGGTCTCAGGACTCCAGACGCTCGCTGTTGACACGTCTCGCTGCGGATTTGAAGCTGCTACAGATTTGAAGCCGCTACAGCGATCAGCACAGACGCCAACTCGTTCCCTGCTGCCATCCGGCGAGCCTAGAAAAGTGAATTTCTATCTAAAAGAGCTTGCGGTTTTGATACAAATGCCGCGCCGTCATTGCGCGTTGTGCAGGATCTCTCAGCACGATGGTGACGGCCACTCAGAGGAGCCCACTCGTAGTCGTCTGGACGAATGGTTCTTGCCAGGGCGCCATACGGCCCCTCGTCAGCGAGCTCTCCATTGTTCCCGGAGGTCCATGATGAACTCACGAAGTCGTGGCGTGCTCCGTACTCGGCTCTTCTCCTCTGCTCTCTCCTCAGTGGACGGTGCCGAAGAGAAGGGCTATGAGAGGATGCCCCCTCTCGACGAGGCAGTGGCTGCGCAACTTTGCCCGCCCTCCGCTATCGGATGGAAAGCGAAGATCGCTCACCCCTCCAAGCCCTGCAGGACGACTTCTGCCCTCGCTGGACGAGCTTATTCCTCCGCCGGGCAGGCCGCCTCAGCGCTTCATTCTATGGCCGTGCTCCAGGTCTTTCAGGCCAAACTCCTCCAGACCATGGATGAGTCAGCACCTGATGCCGTGGCTTTCAGAGAGCTGTGCAGCGCTACCAACCTGGCTCTGAGGGTCACCAAGGCTACAGCACAGGCCATAGGAAGGTCAATGGCCAACCTAGTGGTGTTGGAGCGCCACTTATGGCTAAACCTTACCGAGATGAAGGAGGCTGACAAGGTCCCTTTCCTCGACTCCCCGGTTTCCCCTACGGGGCTTTTGGACCTGCCGTTGAGGGTTTTGTAGAGCATTTCACCGCGGCTCAGAAGTCGTCCCAGGCTATGCGACACTTCCTACCGAATCGGTCCAGCTCTACAACGGCCGCTAGTTGCCCCAAGCCTGCTCCAGCGCAACAGCCAGCTAAAGCTATAGAAATAGAGTCAGGCTTCTACAGCCGTTATTTCCTCGTCCCCAAAAAGGATGGTGGCCTCCAGCCCATCCTCGATCTCAGACATCTGAACCGTGGCCTCATGAGACGGCCGTTCAGAATGACTACACTGAAGCAGATCCTCTCACAAATTCGCCCAGAGGACTGGTTCTTTTCGCTGAATCTGAAAGACGCTTACCTTCACATCCAGATAGCCCCCTGTCACAGACGATTCTTGAGATTCGCCTTCGAGGGAGTGGCTTATCAATACACGGTCCTGCCCTTTGGGCTGGCTCTAGCTCCCTGCACTTTTACGAAGTGCATAGACGCGGCTCTCTCCCCTCTGAGACAGATGGGAGTCCGTGTCATGAATTACCTCGATGATTGGCTCATTCTAGCACAGTCGAAGGCAGAGCTAATAGCCCACAGGTCCCTCCTCCTCAGTCATTTGGAGTGCCTGGGACTCAGGATCAATTTGGCCAAGAGCTCCTTGTCCCTCAGCCAACAAACTTCATTCCTGGGGACAGTTTTCGACTCAGTCCACATGACGGCGAAAGTTGCACCAGATTGTGTTCTGGCCATACGACAGCTCGCGGCTTCCTTCAGAATTGGAGCCTCCTACCCACTCAAATAATTTCAAAGGATGCTGGGCCTGATGGTCTCCGCATCGCCAGTTCTTCAGTTGGGCCTTCTCAGGATGAGACCCCTTCAGTACTGGCTGAAACCTCTAATAATAACCTCTATAATTCCGCCCCATGGACACATCCGCATCAGGGTGGACCAGGCCTGTGTGTTAGCCCTGGCCCCCTGGAAGGACCTACAGTGGTTCGAACAGGGCGTGACTATGGGTTTGGTTTACAGAAGGAAGGTTGTTACGGCAGATGCCTCCAACACAGGTTGGGGCGCTCTGTGCGATGGCAGACTGACCTTCGGCTCCTGGACGAACGCGGAAGGACAGCCACACATCAACTGCCTCAAAATGACGGCAGTATGTCGAGCTCTTCAGATCTTCCTGCCAGTCCTGAAGGGACACCACATGCTAGTCCGTTCAGCATGACAGTGGTGTCATACATAAACCGCCAGGGCAGTCTCACCTCGAAAGGCCTTTTCGAGATGGTAAAGTGCCTCTTGATGTGGGCACATCTCAACCTGCGTTCATTGAGAGCAGCTCATGTGCCCGGTGTACTGAACCAAGGAGCAGATATGCTCTCTCGGAACAACGTCCCTTCAGAGGAGTGGATGCTCCACCCATAGACGGTTCCGGAAATCTGGCGAATCTTTGGCAGGGCAGAGTTCGACCTCTTCGCCTCCAAAGACAACTCTCACTGCCAAACTTACTTTTCGAAGAGCGAGGACGCGTTGGCCCACAAATGGCCCAACCTCCTTGTGTATGCATTTCCCCCGATTGCTCTGATTCCTCAAGTAATCAGGCGAATCAGGGAACACAAGCACAAAGTGCTTCTGGTGGCCCCACTCTGGAAGAACCATCATTGGATCTCAAAGCTATCTCAGCTGCTAATAGCAGCTCCGTGGCCCATTCCCCTGAGATGAGACCTCTCTCAGGAAAACAGAATGATCTGGCACCCCCAGCCCGAGCTGTGGGCCCTGCATCTATGGGCACTCGATGGGAATCAATAGATCTCCCCGAGAATGTCCTAAATACCATCTCACAGGCTAGAGCCCTGTCCACGAGACGCCTCTACGCCCTTAAGTGGTCGGTTTTCTCCGCCTGGTGTGGAGCCTACGGCGAGAAGCCAACAACATGTGACATATCAGTGATGGATAAGGGCTGTGCCCCTTCCATACTTAGAGTCTATGTGGCAGCTATCGCAGCGCTCTCACGCTCCTATAGCCGGACAGCCGGTGGGCCAGAACAACCTAGTTGTCCGTTTCCTGAGGGGTTCTAGGAGGCTCCATCCGCCCCGACCCCTCACAGTCCCTGCATGGGACTTGCCCACTGTCCTGAGAGCCCTCAAAGGCGCCCCCTTTGAGCCACTACAATCTGCAAGCTTAAAAACACTGTCACTCAAGACCGCTCTGCTGCTGGCGCTAGCATCGGTAAAGCGAGTAGGTGGCTTGCAGGCTCTCTCTGTAAGCCCTGCCTGTCTTGAGTTTGGGCCTAACAACTCAACTCAAGTCAAGTCAAGTCTGCTTTATTGTCAATTCTTCCACATGTACGGCACATACATACAGATAATTGAAATTGCGTTACTCTCAGACCCTTGGTGCATACAGTTAACATTTAAAACACTGACAGTAGACGTTCAAATACAGATAAATACAGTTTAAACATATGTACATACAACTATACAGATATATGTCAGGGAATAGGCTGGATTCAGATGCGGGTACAACAGAGGCTTTATTGAACAGAAAATAACAACAAGCGAGGAGCGCTTCCGGAGACAGCTTGCGTGGATCAGGAATTTCTACCGCACAGAAGGGTGGATAGTGGCGGCTGGAGCATGCCTCAACTGAGTCGGCAGAGACCCCGGTACGGCGTAAGCCGGAGAGAGTCCACGGGTAACTTGAACGCACAGATAGAAGCAGGATAACACACTAGCAGCTAGGAGCACTGGAGCCTGAACGGGACAAGACAGGTAAGCGATACACACTAAAGACAGTCAGAGCAATGGGAACTACCATAACAGTCTGACAAAAGACAGAGTAACAAGGGAGCTATAAAGGGGAAGCCAATGAGATGACTAGAACCTGGTGTGAACACAAGATGAGCTAACGAGCAGAGAAACAAGGAGGGCGGGGAAACAATCACGCTGACAATGCGCACGTGGCGAGCTGTCAAAACAATGCCACGTACACAACACCTGAACACAGAGACAGCAAAGAACAGGTGATCAGACCCGAGACCCGACAGATATACAAATGAGGACATTGTAGAATAATAAAGAAAGAGATAGATAAAGTGGCACATGGCAGAGTGCAAACCAGTCGTGTCATCCATAAACTTAATGAAACGGTTGGAGTTGTGTGACGGTGTGCAGTCGTGGATCAGCAGAGGGAAGAGGAGGGGGCTCAGCACACATCCTTGGGGGGGCCCCAGTGTTCAGTGTGATGGTGCTGGATGTGTTAATGCCGATCCGTACTGCCTGAGGTCTCCCGGTCAGGAAGTCCAACAGCCAGTTGCACAGAGAGGTGTTGAGCCCCAGCTGGACCAGTTTGTGAGTGAGCTGTTAAGGGATTATTGTGTTGAATGCTGAACTGAAGTCTATGAACAGCATCCTGACATATGTGTCTCTTTTGTCCAGATGTGTGAGGGCTAGGTGGAGGGCACTGGCGATGGCATCATCGGTCGAGCGGTTAGACCTATATGCAAACTGGAAGGGGTCCATGCAGGCTTGATGTGGAGAATAGCCGTTTGAAGCACTTCATGAGAATAGGAGTGAGTGCTATTGGACGGTAGTGATTGACGCAGGATGGAGATGACTTCTTCGGGACTGGAATGATGGTGGTAGCTTTGAAGCATGTGGGGACAACGGCCTGATTTAGCGAGATGTTGAAAATGTCTGTGAAGACATCAGTGAGTTCCACTGCACAGTCTCTTAGTACACGCCCAGGAATGTTGTCAGGACCCGGAGCTTTGCGTGCATTGATCCTGCTGAGGGATCTCCTCACACTGTCTGGGGACAGCGTCATCACCTGGTCGCCGGGAGGAGGTGGAGTCTTCTGTACAGTGGTGCTGTTTTGTGCCTCAAAGCGAGCAAAGAAGGCATTCAGCTCATTCAGCAGGGGGATGGTGCTGTCACAGGTCTGTGGTGGGGGCTTGTAGTCCGTGATGGTCTGTATCCCCTGCCACAGGCTCAGAGTGTCTCTGCTGTCGCTGAAACGATGGGCTATCCTCCTGGAGTACTGTCTCTTGGCCTCTCTGATGCCGCGGGAAAGGTTCAAAATTTACTTGAACAGCAATACGTAATCGTGAATAACCTTTAAAGATTTTTTTTTGAGAGTACTTTTTGTAATGCAGATTATTCTCCAGGCTGTCACTTCTAGTTGGATGCGTGTGGACTCGAATGCCGTAGCAAGATCAATCATAAAATCAGTAGCCTACTATCAGTTCGCAATTAAATCCATATCCTACCTTTTCTTGTAACCCGATAAAATCAATCCCTGGCGATGAACGTCATCGGAGATGTTTAATCCACTAGCATTCTTGGAATACCTGCTTGCTGGCGTTCACATCAATCAAGTCATTCTTTTAGGTTAGGCTATTTCATTCAAGTCAATATAAAAGCAATTATGCTATGTCTAGCATTAATTTACGTTACTGAGCATAGCAAATAAATTGGTTGTAAAACGGCATCCTCTCACGTTTAACTTTTAGTCTGCTTGTAACAGTCCAAAAATAAATAAATAAATAAAAATAATACAGTCACATTACTGTATGAAATAGCCTATGAGATAGATCACTCATGATCACTAGATTTTATACAGGTATTACTATAACAGGGCTCGCAAAATCACTAGCCCGACGTCCCGGGGCTATTGTGTTTTCCAGTCGGGCTACCAAAATGTATCACTGCCCTGCCCGATGGGCTACCTTAAATACAGGGCTCCCACGCAATGTGCCCTTTAAGCTGCGCTCTTCTTCCACCAAGGCCGCTCAAAATAAATAATGTGCCTCACGTACACAAAAATTAGTTGGGAAGCCATTTGATTGAATGCCGCCAGTAAAAGGGAAAGAATAGCAATGCTCGGGCAAACCGCTATAGAGCTGATGTCACGACAGAGTTAGAACCGGTTTCATAGAAAGAGAACGATATGCACCAAATGAGTCGCTGTAGAAACTGAATACTTAAATGGTTGCAGTGCACTCAACACGAGAGACAACGCAATGACATGTGAAATAAAACGTCCTCATGTATTAAAGAAGAGTGGCTTGATTAAGTGCTGGAAATAGCAGAGGATGGACAAAGAACGGAAACAAAACTCTGAAACATGTACAGTCACACACAAGAGTATTGTACAAACTGTACTTCATAAATATGTTTAGACAGCTATAGAAGAATTCATATGTTCACGTTTTCTTTTTCTTTTTTTTAAGTTTTGCTTAAGTTTCTATTCTATTCTATTCTATCAGATGAAATAGTTTGTTTTGATAATATATGTTAGGCCTATATTATAGACTCAAAAACAAGATCAGTTATTTATCAGGTGTTTGACTTTGAGTCTCTTGCTCATCAAGGCTGTATTCATTTAAAAAATACAGAAACAACAGTGATATAGTGAAATATTATTGCAATTTCTAATATTGGTTTCCTATATTAATACCTATACTTTAAAATAGCATTTATTCCTGTGTTCAAAGCTGATTTTCAGCATCATTACTCCAGTCTTCAGTGTCCCATGATCCTTCAGAAATCATTCTAATATGCTGATTTATTATCAGTGTTGAAACTGTTGTGCTGCTTAATATGTTTTTGGAAACTATTACTTTTTTCTTTGATTCTTTGATTAATAAAAAGTTTAAAAGAATAGCATTTATTCAAAATAGAAATATTTTCTAACAATAGAAGTCTTTACTATCAATTTTATGCATTTAACACATCCTTTCTGAATAAAGCTTATTTAACTTTCTTTAAACTTTTTTTAAAGTATCTTTAAAAAAGAAAAAAATTCTGAGCCCAACATTTTGAATAGTTTATATTGTAACACAAAATCTCTATTTTGACTAAACGCTGTTCTTTTTAACTTTTTATTAAAAATATCACAGGTCCCAAAAAATACTGTATATATACACTCACCTAAAGGATTATTAGGAACACCATACTAATACTGTGTTTGACCCCCTTTCGCCTTCAGAACTGCCTTAATTCTACGTGGCATTGATTCAACAAGGTGCTGAAAGCATTCTTTAGAAATGTTGGCCCATATTGATAAGATAGCATCTTGCAGTTGATGGAGATTTGTGGGATGCACATCCAGGGCACGAAGCTCCCGTTCCACCACATCCCAAAGATGCTCTATTGGGTTGAGATCTGGTGACTGTGGGTGCCATTTTAGTACAGTGAACTCATTGTCATGTTCAAGAAGCCAATTTGAAATGATTCGAGCTTTGTGACATGGTGCATTATCCTGCTGGAAGTAGCCATCAGAGGATGGGTACATGGTGGTCATAAAGGGATGGACATGGTCAGAAACAATGCTCAGGTAGGCCGTGGTATTTAAACGATGCCCAATTGGCACTAAGGGGCCTGAAGTGTGCAAAGAAAACATCCCCCACACCATTACACCACCACCACCAGCCTGCACAGTGGTAACAAGGCATGATGGATCCATGTTCTCATTCTGTTTACGCCAAATTCTGACTCTACCATCTGAATGTCTCAACAGAAATCGAGACTCATCAGACCAGGCAACATTTTTCCAGTCTTCAACAGTCCAATTTTGGTGAGCTCGTGCAAATTGTAGCCTCTTTTTCCTATTTGTAGTGGAGATGAGTGGTACCCGGTGGGGTCTTCTGCTGTTGTAGCCCATCCGCCTCAAGGTTGTGCGTGTTGTGGCTTCACAAATGCTTTGCTGCATACCTCGGTTGTAACGAGTGGTTATTTCAGTCAAAGTTGCTCTTCTATCAGCCCATTCTCCTCTGACCTCTAGCATCAACAAGGCATTTTCGCCCACAGGACTGTGTAAGAGAACTGTTGTGTGTGTGTCATGTGTTCCTGCCTCTTGTGCCCATATTTGGTTTGTTTCCTGTTCTCGTTTCATGTAATTAGTAGTTTATTCGTGTCCAGCCGTGTTCGTTAATTTACTTGTGTATTTATAGTCCTGTCTGTGTTGTGCCATTTTGTCTGGTCTACTCGTTACTCCCCGGTGTTCCTGTCAGTGTCTGCCTTGCCTTGTCCTTTCTCTGATGTCCTAGTTTTTGAGTTACATCCTCGTTTCCGTGTTTCCTGTGTCCTCCCTGCTGTGTGCACCGTGACAGAAGACCAGACCAGTACAGTAAGCGTCGTCCCTTCACCGCGTTTTGTTTTGTCCAGTTTTCTAGTGTTTTTTTTGTTCCTGTGTTTGGTGTTTTTGCCCGCCGTTCGCGGGTCTCACGCCGCGGTCCGTGGGGAAAGCACACCCACTGTCCGCGGCTCCCCCAAGTCATGCCGGCCGCTCACTCCAGCCTGCTATTCGCGGGAGATGAGGCCGCCGTTCGCGGATCACCAAGCCCGCCAGTCGCTGGAGAGGAGGCTGCCGTTCACGGGAGTCAAGCCCGCCGGATCGCCGCTGAGTCAATGCCCGCCGGATCGCCGCTGACTCAATGCCCGCCGGATCGGCGCTGACTCCAGCCCCCCGTTTCGTGGGAGATCACGCCGCCGTCCGCGGCTCAAGGACCCCGCCGTTCGCGGGGTATCACGCCACCGTCCGCGGTTCACCGACCCCGCTGTTCGCGGGAGATCACGCCGCTGTTCGCGGCTCACCTAGCCCGCTGTTTCGCGGGGAAGGCCAACCCGCCGTCCGAGGTCACTCGGCCCGACACCGGTTGGGGCTGCCTCCAGCCCACCGGTCCCTGCCGTTGGGATGGTCAGCCGGCCAGCTGCCACCGTTGTTGTAGTGGCAGCTGGCTGCCGCCGTATTGACCAGTGACCGAGGTCTTTTTAACTTGTGTCTAGCCCCGGAGGGCTCCTGATACCCCCAACATCCCCAGGGAAATTTTTGGGGGGGGTAGTAGGGTTCCGGCTGTAGGGGCCGGGCCGAGAGGGGTCCGAGGCCAAGGCTCCGTAGACCATCTGCCTTGGCCTTCAGTGCTCCCTGCACCGCCATGGTCACCTGAGCCCCTGGCTCCACCATGGCCTCCTGGGCTCTCCTGGGTCTCCGCTGGTCTCGTCCAGCTCTCCTGGGTCTCCGCTGGTCTCGTCCAGCTCCGCTGTGTCTCCGCTGGTCTCGTCCAGCTCTCCTGTGTCTCCACTGGTCTCGTCCAGCTCTCCGTCTGTCTGTTCCGCTCTGGAGGTCCCTGTCCTGTGTTCCGGTCTGTGTCTGTCCTGAGAGGCCTCCAGAGCGCCCACCCCCCCTCCCCGATGGAACTGTTAAGGCTCGGGACGAGCCTTTCGGGAGGGGGGAGTAATGTAAGAGAACTGTTGTGTGTGTGTCATGTGTTCCTGCCTCTTGTGCCCATATTTGGTTTGTTTCCTGTTCTCGTTTCATGTAATTAGTAGTTTATTCGTGTCCAGCCGTGTTCGTTAATTTACTTGTGTATTTATAGTCCTGTCTGTGTTGTGCCATTTTGTCTGGTCTACTCGTTACTCCCCGGTGTTCCTGTCAGTGTCTGCCTTGCCTTGTCCTTTCTCTGATGTCCTAGTTTTTGAGTTACATCCTCGTTTCCGTGTTTCCTGTGTCCTCCCTGCTGTGTGCACCGTGACAGACTGCCGCATACTGGATGTTTTTCCCTTTTCACACCATTCTTTGTAAACCCTAGAAATGGTTGTGCATGAAAATCCCAGTAACTGAGCAGATTGTGAAATACTCAGACCGGCCCGTCTGGCACCAACAACCATGCCACGCTCAAAATTGCTTAAAGCACCTTTCTTTCCCATTCTGACATTCAGTTTGGAGTTCAGGAGATTGTCTTGACCAGGACCACACCCCTAAATGCATTGAAGCAACTGCCATGTGATTGGTTGATTAGATAATTGCATTAATGAGAAATTGAACAGGTGTTCCTTATTATCCTTTAGGTGAGTGTATATATATATATTTTAAAAAAAACAGTATACAACGGTTTCCAACATTGATTAAAAATCAGCGTATTAGAATGACTTCTAAAGGATCATGTGACTCTGAAAATACTGCTTTGCTTCACAGTAATTAATTACATTTGAAAGTATATTAAAATAGAAAACATTTATTTTAAATTGCAATAATATTTCACAATATTATTTTGTGAAATAATATTCAGTATTTTTTTATCAAATAGATACAGCCTTGATGAGCATAAGAAACCTCTTTAAAAAACTTTATTGATCCAAACTTTTGAACTGCAGTGTATTGTACAGTAAAAATGTTTTCTCAGGTAACTAAAATTTACATCATTTAGTTACATCAAGGGTCAAATCAAATATAAAAAGCACATTAAAGTTAAAAGTTACACACTTTATTTGTGTGCGTGCTGTACAGGTCTGGTATAAAGAATGCTTTTGCTCAGGTGCCCGAAATGTCCGCCCAATAGAGAAAAGTTTTGCTCAGCAAGAAAAAAAAGTTAGAGGGAACATTGCTCCCACGGGTCCTTAAATTTGATACAACTAAATTGAAGAGTTTTTAAGGTTTTTAAATACGTTAAATGGTATAAGAAATAATTTTTCAAAATGCCTTAAATAGATTTTTAAGAATTCTACAGATACCTTGTAAATAGTAAAATAAAACTCTTTCCTTTATTCGTTGATATTTGTGTATTGAAAATGTTTTTGATTGACATTTATGGTCTTTATTTTATTTGGGCTAGTTAAATTAATTTTCGGGCTAAATCTGAAGAGTACCAGGGATTTAGAAATTTTGCGAACCCTGTATAACGATTTACTGCCTTTAAGTTACTGCCTTTTGCCTTGCTGTGACTCACTTTTTACAGAAAATGCAAAGGCAGAGTAGCCTACATTAACTTCAAAGTAGGGATAAAAATCAAGTTTGAGTTAAATTTTTTTTAATGTAGATCATTTTCATTACCAAAACATCTAATTGCCAAATTTCCAGTGTCCTACCTATAATTAATTTGGCTGGACAACGTTAAAGTCATTTTTCTCAGTTTCACACTCTAGCAAGTTACAGTCTTTTGCCTTTGTAGGACAGTATTGTTTTACTTTTTTTTTGGTTCCATCTATGCTTTCTTCCCACTTTCCATCCATCCATCCACTTTTACTTTCTTGTTTCCTTTGTTTTTGGTTCCATCTATGTTTTCTTCCCTCTTTCCATCCATCCATCCACCCACCCATCTATCATCCATCCAATGATCCTTTCTTTATTCCTTTGTTTTTTGTTCCATTTTTCCTTTCGTTTTCCATCCATCCATCCATCCATCCATCCATCCATCCATCCATCTTTTTTTATTTTACTTTTTCTGTTCATCCATTCTTCCTTCCAGGGGCAGGGGGTTTGTGACATGACATTGACGGAAGAAATAGCAGCACTAACAGTGTTGAATCATCAAATAGGAAAGAGAATATTATGCTGATAGTGATGCACTGGATGGACCAATCACAGTCGATTATTCTTGAGATTGCTGGGGTAGATTTCCATTTATAGCTTGGTATGGGATGATATTAGACTCAAAATGATTAATAGATGCACGCACAATTATCCACGTACTGCATAAATTTTATGCATGTATCTTACTAACTACGAACAAATGTCTTTCAATTTGAGTCTGTGGAATTCAGGATTAAATGATTGTGCAGCGATTTTAACAAATAGAGATATGTTTGTGTATAAAAATGTTGTGATCTGCATTAATATATCATAAATTGCTCATGCAAAAAGGAATCCGTGCATTTGTGGATCAGGTGACACACGTGCATGTATTGACATCTTGTTTGCATTAATCTTGTTCGGTTCATTTGGATTTTGAGACTTCATTTTCGCAGTTTGCAGCATTTCACGACGCCCACACACACAACTACCAATGAACAAAGCCCAGTGCAATTCATTAACGTGTACACGATTTGAAAAATTCACAAATGTGCATCACTACACTGAAACAAATGCTTTTCAGCCAGTGTCTGCAGAGTTTAGAATTACATCAATGTGCAGCATTTTGTACAAATATAGACTTATTGTTTAATACAAATGTTATAGTTTGTATTAAACTATCATAATTTGTGCATGCAGCGATTAAAATGTGCATTTGTGGATCAGGCGACGCACGTGCATTCATTCACATCTCTTCTGAGTCGATTCTATTTGATTCATTTAATTTTGAGACTTTCATTCCGCCCGTTTAGCCTTGCCCAATCCACACACACACACAGCTCGCGATCCACACGCAGCTGAGCCTAAGAACATCAGCGAGCACTAGATGGCAATAGCCCCAGTAAGTAACCACAGTAGCATTTCTAGAGATTTGTTGTTTACACTAAGTGAAAATAGCCATTCTATACATGCTGTAAAAGTAGCAGATATTTGCAATAAGTGTAAATAGTAATTAGACGATATTTATAGGCTACTTATAAACAAATGGCGAATTAGCATTGTCAACTTCATCTTTGTAGCCGATACTGACTCAGAAAACAGTTTAGTAATAAGTAGGCCTAAATAAAATGTGTTCTAGCTATTTTTCCCTAAACATTCATTGTTAATGTTTATGTAAGTTAATGTAATAGTTTAATTAATTGAATATAAACGTGCAATTACTAATGGCTTAAATGAGCAACTATAATAGCCCTTGATAATAATAATAATAATAATACAAGGAAGGAATAACTGACAACGTGCCGTTGAATTACAGGGAAAAAAAACCCCCACAAAGGTACCATCAGGACGTTCTTGTTTGGCTAAATTAATATGAGCTATTCTGTGTCTTAAGACTAGTTAAATTAGAACAAGTTCAATAAAACATTTTTATTATATTTCTACGGGCAGAGTAGAATAGCCAAACCAAAAAGAAACAAGGAAAACACAATGTAACATTCATAAAAGTGTACACGATGGAATGAGCACAGGTGACTGGGGCTAGTGCCATCTAGTGCTCGCTGATGTTCTTAGGCTCAGCTGCGTGTGGATCGCGAGCTGTGTGTGTGTGTGGATTGGGCAAGGCTAAACGGGCGGAATGAAAGTCTCAAAATTAAATGAATCAAATAGAATCGACTCAGAAGAGATGTGAATGAATGCACGTGCGTCGCCTGTTCCACAAATGCACATTTTAATCGCTGCATGCACAAATTATGATAGTTTCATACAAACTATAACATTTGTATTAAAAAATAAGTCTATATTTGTATAAAATGCTGCACATTGATGTAATTCTAAACTCTGCAGACACTGGCTGAAAAGCATTTGTTTCAGTGTAGTGATGCACATTTGTGAATTTTTCAAATCGTGTACACGTTAATGAATTGCTCTGGGCTTTGTTCATTGGTAGTTGTGTGTGTGGGTGTCGTGAAATGCTGCAAACTGCGAAAATGAAGTCTCAAAATCCAAATGAACCGAACAAGATTAATGCAAACAAGATGTCAATACATGCACGTGTGTCACCTGATCCACAAATGCACGGATTCCTTTTTGCATGAGCAATTTATGATATATTAATGCAGATCACAACATTTTTATACACAAACATATCTGTATTTGTTAAAATCGCTGCACAATCATTAAATCCTGAATTCCACAGACTCAAATTGAAAGACATTTGTTCGTGGTTAGTAAGATACATGCATAAAATTTATGCAGTACATGGATAATTGTGCATGCATCTATTAATCATTTTGAGTCTAATATCATCCCATACTGCGTGCCAATGAGTGCAAAGTGTGAAAATTTGTGGTTAGTTTGAATTTTGAGATTTGATCAGTATGCAGGGAGAATTAACTGAAAAAGTATCTTTGCTGTTCACTTAGATTTGTTAAATTCACATTTGCACATTTTATTTTCTCCAAAGTTTCTAAATATGAAACCAAACTGATTTAAGCAGGAAGCATGGAATGGCACGGAATAGTCTATTGTTTTAAAACCCTCTCTTACCGCTGTATCTAAAGCAGAGCTGATGGCCTTTTCAAGGAAAAGACATGTGTCATGTTTTCTGATGAGTTTTTGACATGGAAGCCTGTAAGTCTCGTCAGCCTTCATTTGCAGTCCGAGGTTGCCACACACTTATGCAGTAGACTGAAATCCCTTATCTGCAGACTGGTTCAAGGTTCAGTGGCATTGATGAAGTATCATGACAATCCAGAGGAGACCAAAGGAAAATGATGTTTTAAAAAGAAATGGGAGATGTGAATCTATGTGAAAGAGTGAATCACGGTAACATTGTTTTTTTTGTTTTTTAATAGAACTGTACTTCCTCTCTGTGGGGAGGATTGGTTATCCTTGTGTATAAATTAGAAGTCATTAGCTGAAATTGCTTTTGAGACTCAATAGCCAAAGAAATTTTAAGCACAGGTATTACTAAACCTTGATGTGGGTAGAATGTCATGCTTTTCTAATCTTAGTCAGATTTTAAAAGAGGGTGCTTAAGGCAGTGCAAATGGCGAAGTTACTTAGCAACTTTCATATTTTTCATAAAAAAAACAACAACAATATTTAAAATTTGAGTGTACTAGTTTCATGGTATGAATGTAAATGGTATGATAGAGGCTTCTTTGTCTACATTATAGATACTTTAATCAATTTGTGTTGATTTGGCTGAATTTCAAATACTGTTTTGGATTGATTATTTTGTAATTTGAAATCTCTAGTTTATAATTAATTATTAAAAACTTGTTCATTATTTACCAGATTTCAATGCTTCTCTCAATTCATACATAACATTTAATCTTAGTTATTCGAAAGCTTGGCCTGATTTCTCCTCAGCATCCACTTCAAACCACAAGAAAACTAAAGTCATTGATGTTGCAACCTATATTTCAGATTTGTCAAGGGTAGAAATGCAAAGTGTTATTTTATTTTTGTCTCAAAGTTTAAGAACTTTTATATATACGCAAACTTTATCAAGGACACTTCTCAGATATGTTCTACCTGTCCAACTGTCAGAATATTTTACAGGTTTTTCCTCTTCAAATGTTTCTCTGTGATTTTACTGATGTGCAGCATTACTCAGTCAGCCCCTGAATTATCATCACTAAAAAACTGTGTAAGATAGTTTGCTTAAAAATAAAATCTGCTCAACTACCAACAACTGTGAATGAATTTTAAATAAATTATTTTTCGTAAGGCCTTGATGTTATTTGGCATTCATACAGCATCTAAAATAATATTTTTTTCAATAGTATTTTCACTTCTTGGTAAGCGATGTTTACTGGTCCATCAGTGATCATTCACAGAATCTTTGATTCTTACAGTAGCTGTATTTCCATTACAGATTTTCACAAAACTTTAGCGATATTTTCTAAACGTCCAAAAAAAAAAACTATTGTGAAATGATGGTGTTTCCATTAACCGATGCGAAAACGTAATTTTTTCCTCTTGTGATAAGTCATGGCGACGGATGTAGGTATATTGCCGTATGTTGGTTTATTGGTAGGTAAATTACGTATATTGCCGCACTAGCCATTATTTTGAATCAAAGGAGATATAGCTGTTCGTCTTTAGTAAAGCAGCGTCTAGAGACACTTCTGGGATGCTTCTAGAATCAGAATCAGAATCAGAATGAGCTTTATTGCACATACGAGGAATTTTTTTAGTGACAGTAGCTCCACAGTGTGACAATGACAGCAATAGGACAGGACACAGATAATAAAAAAATAAAAATAAAAATAAAAAATAAAATAAAATAATGTACAGATATACAAAAATGGACAATGTGCCAAATAGCACAAACACAATATACAAAATAGACAATTCGGTATGTACAGGTATGTTAGGTGCAAATTTGAAATGTAATAAGTATGTGTGTAAAATAAAATAAAAAGTATGATAGTGTTGTGTGTTTCATGTTTATTGTTAAGAGTTCAAGTGTTCATGAGATGGATTGCCTGAGGGAAGAAACTCTTTCTGTGTCTGGTCGTTCTGGTGTTCAGAGCTCTGTAGCGTCGACCAGACGGCAACAGTTCAAAGAGGGTGTGTGCTGGGTGTGAGGGGTCCAGAGTGATTTTACCAGCCCTTTTGTTCACTCTGGATAAGTACAGTTCTTGGACAGTGGGAAGGGCTGTACCAATGATTCGCTACCCTCTGTAGTCTTCTGAGGTCAGATTTGGTAGCTGAGCTGAACCAGACAGTTATTGAAGTGCAGAGGATGGATTCAATGATGGCAGAGTAGAACTGTTTCAGCAAGTCCTGTGGTAGGTTAAACTTCCTCTGCTGGGCCTTTTTCACAATAGGGTCAATGTGAATGTCCCACTTCAGGTCCTGAGAAATTGTGGTGCCCTAGGATCCTGAATGACTCCACTGCAGTCACAGTGCTGTTCATGATGGTGAGTGGGGGGAGAGCAGGGGGGTTTCTCCTGAAGTCTCCACAGTTTTGAGTGTGTTGAGCTCCAGGTTGTTAAGACTGCACCAGACAGCCAGCTCCTTAACCTCCTGTCTGTAAGCAGACTCGTCACCATCCTGAATGAGGCCAATCAGTGTGGTGTCATCTGCAAACTTCAGGAGCTTGACAGAGGGGTCTTTAGATGTGCAGTCGTTGGTATAGAGGGAGAAGAGCAGTGAGGAGAGAACGCAGCCCTGAGGAGCTCCAGTGCTGATTGTACGAGTGCTGGATGAGAATTTTCCCAGCCTCACTAGCTGCTGCCTGTCTGTCAGGAAGCTGATGATCCAATGACAGACGGAGGTGGGCACAGAAAGCTGAGTTAGTTTGGGCAGGAGGAGGTCTGGAATGATAGTGTTAAAGGCCGAGCTGAAGTCCACAAACAGGATCCTCACATAAGTCCCTGGTCTGTCTAGGTGTTGCAGTGTGTAATGCAGTCCCATGTTGACTGCATCATCCACAGACCTGTTTGCTCTGTAGGAAAACTGCAGGGGGTCCAGTAAGGGTTCAGTGATGTCCTTCAGATAAGACAAAACCAGTTTTTCAAATGACTTCATGACCACAGATGTTAGAGCCACAGGTCTGTAGTCGTTAAGTCCTGTAATCTTGGGTTTCTTTGGGATGGGGATTATGGTGGAGCGTTTGAATCATGAGGGGACTTCACACAGCTCCAGTGATCTGTTGAAGATCTGTGTGAAGATGGGGGCCAGCTGGCCAGCACAGGATTTCAGACAGGCTGGTGTCACACCATCTGGGCCTGGTTCCTTCCTTCTCTTGTTCTTTTTGAAGACCTGGCACACGTCATCTTCTGTTATCTGCAGTTCAGGTGTGGGGGAGAGGGGGGTTGCAGGAGGTATGAATGGTGTTTTTTCAAACCTACAATAGAACTCATTAAGATCGTCTGCCAGTTGTTGATTCTCCACTGTGCTGGGGGATGGTGTCTTGTAATTGGTGATGTCTTTCCGACCTTTCCACACTGAAGTCGTGTCACTGGAAGAGAATTGGATCCTTAATTTATTGGAATAATTCCTCTTTGCCACTCTGATCTCCTTTTACAGCGTGTATTTGGCCTGTTTATACAAGACTCTGTCCCCATTCCTGTAAGCATCTTCTTTGGCCTGACAGAGCTGTCTGAGTTTTGCAGTGAACCACGGTTTGTCGTTGTTATAAGTTAGATGAGTCCTGGTAGGAATGCACATATCCTCACAGAAACTGATATACTGTATGATGTTACAGTCTCTGTGAACTCGTCCAGATCATCAGCAGCTTCAAAACACTCCAATCAGTAAGGTCGAGACAGGCTTATAAAACCCGCGCTGTCTCATTAGTCCATCTCTTTACAGTCCTTAATACAGGTTTAACAGATTTAAGTTTCTGCCTGTAGGTTGGAATAAGAGAGAGTCTTAAAGCTGCTTGTGGAACAGAGTGATATGCATTCTTTATTGCTGTGTAACAGTGATCCAATATATTACTTTCTCTGGTGGGACATGTAACATGCTGTCTGTATTTTGGCAGTTCGTGGGAGAGATTTGCTTTATTAAAGTCCCCGAGAATGATCAAAACCGAGTCCGGGTGTTGTTGTTCTGTGTCTGTGATCTGATCAGCAAATTTCTGTAAAGCTGTGCTCACGTGCGCTTGCGGTGGAATGTAGACACTCACGAGAATGAACGAGCAGAACTCCCGCGGCGAATAGAAAGGCTTACAGTTGATCAAAGCGTTTCTAGATCTGAACAGCACATCTTCTTTAACAATATTACATTTGTACACCACCTCTCATTGATGTAGAAGCATGTCCCGCCGCCGCACGATTTCCCCTTTCCGCGTCGCGATCTGCTCTGATCAGTGTGAAATTAGGAAGATGTAAGGCGCTGTCTGGAATGGTGTCGTTCAGCCAGGTTTCCGTGAAACACAGAGCAGCGGAGTTTGAAAAGTCCTTGTTAAACTGGGAAAGCAGAAGGAGTTTGTCCGTTTTGTTGGGTAGAGAGTGGAGATTAGCCAGATGGATGCTAGGCAACGGCATTCGAAATCCACGCTGTCTGAGCTTCACGAGCACGCCAGCTCGCTTCCCCCATCTGTGCGTTCTAAAGCGTCTAAACAGCGCCGCAGCTCCGCCGACTACTATGTTCAGCAAAACATCCGAATAATCGAAAACCGGTTGGAGATTTTGTGAAGTGTTCTGTCGAATGTTCAGCAGTTCTTCCCTGGTGAAACTGATTGTGTTAAACAAACAAAAAACAGGAAAAACTAACAAAAACACTAAAACAACTGGAGAGCCAAGCACAATGGCTGCCATGTGCAGCGCCATCTTCTAAAACATGGTATAAACACAAGCATTGACTATAGTGGCCGCGATCAGCTCCAGTGGCTGCGTCGATGCTGCAGACATGTGCAGTGTAAATTATCCACATTAATGGCATGTATGAGGTGTTTCTTGGAGGTTATAATACATAAAAAAATCATATGACTTTAAATTACGCCAGGTAACCTGTAAATATGAAAAAAAAAAAACAGTTTCCGTTGCAGTTTTGCTAAATATTCCTTTTTCGATTTGTCTGAAAAACCACCTCTTGTGAACGTAAAAACTTTTTTTTGTGATATATGGGAGTTTCCTTTGGGCATATTTTAAACAATTTGAAGGGTAATGGAAATGCAGTCATTGATGTGGTCCCTAACGTCACACCTTTGAGTCCCAAATCTGGGGTTGCATCCATCAAAGACTGCTTCCACGACTGACTGCATCACAGTGGGATGACAAAGGCTATTCTATTTCGAAGGCTCCTTCAAATGCAGCCGAAAAATATGTCCTTTATTTCCTGGGTCATGAAGGACATAGCGAATCGATCCTCCGTGGCCCACACTATCCCAAGATTCGTTGGGAAAACCAAAACCAAAAACAAAACTAAAAACATTTAAGCGGTTCAAATGTTGACTTACATTGTACCAAGACGTTTTTACCAACCTAGTCTCATGGCAATTACGTACCTGGGTGCCCTTTTTAGCGAGACACGAAATACGTACCAATAACTACATATTACTGCAGTTTCAGTTTCCTAAAGAAACAAACACTAGAGGCAGTAAAACTCTGACACCTTTTACTCTTTTTCACACAAATTTACAGTTTTCATTAATAAAGCATATTTTTCGCACAATTACTTTAATAATATCATGTTATGGCTTCAAAACAATATTAATATGCTGGGAGGTTTGAAAACTGATTATTTTGAATGTTAGCATCGCACATATCCAGCCTTGTATCTATGGGTTTTCATAGACGGAAAGTTTGTTCGGTAGCTCACAGAGTACGAAGACGTACTTAGAAGGTGAGGAGCTCCGGATCGAATCCTGTGTAACTACGGTTTGACAAAACAGTTCAAATCTGTATAAAAGGAAGTTGAAATGGCACGGTTGCATCATCAAATACGTTTTTATTCCAGTTTTACATTTGTTAACACTATCGGTTAGGTTTAGGGTTGGGTTTGGTGTAGGGCATATTTCCAACACGATAGAGCATTAACTTTTTGGGACAGACTCCGGATATTTGAATTCTGAACTGCTGCAGTATGTACCTGTATCAACATAATAAAAACACAGCAATATGTACCTATATCAACATAATAAAAACGTGCCAGGGTCCACGCATTTAACCTGCGTTTTAGTGCCACTCAGTGGACATTTCTCTTTGAAACTGCGGCGAAACGTGCAGTAAGGTACATAAAATGGTGTTGCACAGAAAGTGCACAGAGGTACGTATTTTTATGAGTCCAGGTTGGTTTTTACAGATTTAAATTTGGTTTATATTTTTTATTATGTATATAAATTGACTATGGTAAACATTTGACAGGTTGTGAACCCTGTTTTGCAGTAAATGAAATTGCAGTAAAAATCACCTCAGGGGACAAAGTAATTTAGTATAGACCTTATGTAATTTAGTATAGACCTTGTTAAAAAAACTGTTCAGTCCATTGAACACACTGTACTTATATCCCTCACAGCCTTGTTTTCATTTCTGTCAAAAATTAAACATGGCGCTACCCTGACTATGGTCAACAGCTGCAGTGTTCCGTTGCAAGTGTAATTGTTTTGTACATTGTATTTTTTATTAGCGTAATTTTTAGAACAATTAGGTAACATTTTTAAATAATTTGAACTTTTAATGAACATTTATTTTTAACTTTTCCACATATTTATTTATTTAACAAGCAGACATCTAATAAGCGGGGCAATGTGGAATCAGACGGTCATTATCACAAAATGATCCCCTTCTGGGTGATACTCGATCACTCTGTGGGGGTTTATTTTGCAATAATGACTGGCTGACTGTAGGCCTACAGTATGAAATGTCTCTCATGGTTTATTGTTTTACCTAAAAATGATCAGGAATTCTTGTTTGGGACCAAGGACCCGTATAATTGCTTTTCTATGTAAACATGCTAGATGAACATGTTTAACTGTTGGGCTTGCATCTCACACGACACGTTGTTCTAAAATAGGTGAACAGACATTCCCTTTTTTAGTGTCCTTTCCCCATGTTACAGCATGTTCAAAACAGCCTGCAAATACACTTTAAAAAAGCCCGACCATAGCCTGCTAGTCACCAGAGCAATTGAGTAGTGATTATTTTCTATAGTGATTATTACTGTCATGCAATGCATGAGTCATACTAAGTCATTCCCTATAGACAATACCAAGTGTAATCTCAATAATATTTTGACCCTTGCATGCATTAGAAAATGTCAACCTGGTCTCATAAAAATACATACAGTACCTCTGTGCACGTAAATGCCATGAGAAAATGTTCCCATTACAGATATCTGTCCAACTTATTCTAAAAACAGAATTAAAACGTTCAAAAACATTAAAAGTTAAAATAACTTATCTAGAAAACACAACTCAGACCTTGCACTTTTTATCCCATTCCACTACTATACATCTTGCATTTTAAGTGCAAAGACGTGTTCTGTGAGAATGGCCCCTAATAAGACAATGATTATACAGCACCACTATTTGGGTTGAAATTTGGCTTTGAAAAATCATCAAAATTGTGAGCCAGATGAGGGATGGATAGATGGGTGAGTTTAGGACTCAAAGAGATCTGGTTTGGTAATTTTGGGAAGGCGAGGTTAGGCATGGGTTCAAGGGTTCAAAGTCGGTGAGAGTGGGCTTAATCTGATGGGAGTTCATCCAGGTAGGAGAACCATGCTGGGATTCATAGAGCTAGTCTTAAACCATATGGGACTTGAGATAGATTGTAGATATATCCTTGTTGTAGTGTTTTAATGGTCTCTGACGTGCAGTACAGGTTCAAAGACATTTGGTATATAGCCTACAGGACCAAGTGCAGGCTAATTGTCAAGAGGAACAACAATGTTTCATTAGTTCAAAAGCTATTGAAAGAACAGAATTCGCACCATGTTAGAAGCAAACACTGTTATTTCAGCTATTTATGCAGGCATGTAGGTTTCTGGCTTATTTATTAAAAAAAACTACCTGAAAAGTCACCTTTTGCAAAACAAGGCACTTAGCGAACCCAGAAAATCACAACAGCCTTTAAACTCAGAACAGCTTTCCTGCTAATTGAAACATATTGCTTTGGAGACTGTGGGCAAAAGGCTTTCCCAGAAATGTTAAGCTGCTTCCTTATTTTAGGAACAAAACAGATATTATTTGTGTTGTAAATTATGACTCCCCTTCACTCTTGTAACTTATATTTATTAAAATGCATGCTCCAGAATCAGATATTGAAATGCATGTGGTCTTTTGGAAACTGCATTGCTAATATGTGTTACTGCTGCCACCTTTTAAGTTGATGGGTGTTACCATGAGCAAATAGACGTATTGATTTACGTGAATGCTGCCTTGGTAGGGTCACAGGGTAACAGGCTGATCAGAATTCTGCGGTTTCGGCTTCTACATCCTGCATATAAGCATTTGGGCTGAAAGATGTCAGGAACATGCAGAATTTAATATAATTTTGCCCTGTTAGAAGCACTTATTCTCACGTTGAAAGGGAAAGAAACTAGAGTGGGTGTGGCTTCATTATTGTGTCCATAAGTGATGTCAAAATGGGAGGAGTTTCACCGTTAAATTGAGATGTAGAGTAGGAGTGTAAGCTTTTTAATTACTTGTGATTTTCTGGGTCCTAATGTATGGTGTAATAGAAATTCATGGGTTATAACAAACTAAACTAAATATACTAAATATAATTATTACATATAATCACACGATGCTTCAGAAGTCATTCTAATATGCTGATTTGCTGCTCAAAAAATTTATTATTAATTCTGAAATCATGACACACTACGTTCAAAGTTATTATTATTATTATTTTATTCATTTTTGTATATTTATTTTTTGTACAAAATGAATTACATTTATTCAGTGAGGATGCATTAAATTAATTGAAAAGAAATAGTAAAGACATATAAGATATTACAAAAGATTTTTATTTCAAATATATGCTCTTTTGAATTTTCTATTCATAAAAGAATCCTGGAAAAAAATGTTTGGGGTTTCCACCAAAATTATAGGCAGCAAAAAACTGATAATAATATAACATTATTAATAACTGAACACCAAATCAACATAATGAATTGTATTGCGACACACACACACGCACGCACACACAGTATTTATTAAATTGTCAAATATTAACCTAAATTGTCACATAGGCTATTAACAAAAACTTAACTCCAGTTTATGTATACAGTCCCAATATTTTTTAATAATAGCTAAAATACCAGCATCCAAACAGTTTTGAAAAGCCTCTCATCATTTTGGAGTGAAATATCTATGTGTGGTATTCAAGTATTAAAACAATTAGTACTTTTTTGCAAGTTCACAGTTGACACCTTATCAGTGGATGGCTGGAAAACTTTATAGTTCACAAACACTCTGGCCTACAAGCTCTTGATTTGCTATTGGCCTTAACAGATGCTGCAGACACATTGAATAAATCCAGCAGATGAAGCATTCTGTTTCTGTTTATGCTTTCTGAACACTCTGGTCCCTGTGTAACTGCCTTGGAGGCCCTACATGAGAAGACACGACAGAAAAAAACAGCACCGGTTTAATCTCATTGGTGCAAATGCTCCTTACTCTTGTAGCTGGGATGATCATCACTGGTCTGAGAACAATGGGATTTCATGGAAGCTTAAATTTCAGTACATTGGATGGCTCTTTATCATCCCACTGAGACAACATTTTTAAATGATGCTTTCACAGGGGAGTGATGCTCTCCATGTTTACAAGGGTGTAAAACAGCTCCCCTGGTTGTGCTGACATTCTCACACAAACAATAAAGTGATTATGCTCTTGTTATTATTATTCCTTTTTAAATTATTAAACTTAGTACTACCTTGGTGCTTCACCTTCTGAGACATATTTGTGATGTGTCATGGTAATATTTGGGTCAATGACATCATGTTACAATTTTTTTTTTCAAATGCTTACAAAATCTTTACTTGTCACACAGTTTCTGAAAGCTAACACTCAAACACCAGAACCACACACCAAATCTGCAAAACCATAAACTAATTCTCGGCCTTTGACTCACAACACAACACACAAATCTAACAGGAATTAATATTATGGCAAAGTTTGCTTTTGAGATATGTTTATGATATTTTGAATGCAGTGCTTCATTTTGCAAGAGATGTGAGGCATTTTGCATTTTGTGTATGCATTTCTTGGATTTGTGTGTAAGGTTTTGTAAAAACAAGAGGCAAAGTTTTAAAACGTGTGTGAGCAGTTGAAAAAAACTGTAATCATTTAATTTATTAAAGAAATCTATTAAAATGACTGAAAATGCATACAATGACTTGAATACCATATATTTCATTTCTGTATTAAATTAATTTTTATAATATTTTGGGAGGCAAGAAGAAAAGGACTGATTAAGCGAATGGAATTCTTAAAAAGAAAGTAATAAAACAACAACAAAAAAACTTAAGAAAACAGCTTATCAATATTTGAAAAACCCTGGAACAAAAATCATAAATGGAGACCCTCATGACTGTCTGTGAGGTCAATACATGTTGTTTTAAAACATCCAGTAGTGTGATTTTTTTTTTATGACAGGCAAGGTTAGTTCAGGTTGTAAACTGTCATGTGGTTTGACTCCATAAAAATGTAATGTTTATGATTTTAGAATTCTTTATATTTGTAAAAACAACAACAACAACAAAATGCTTCACCTTGAAAACTAATAATGTCTATGTCTATAATACTCACATGTGTTCAAATATAAATATAATGTTCTCTAAAAATAAACAAATAAATAATCTGTCAAACTAGGGCACAATTTAATGTATTAATACACTGTAAAAAATTTACAGACCTCCCAAGTCAAAATTTTCTAGTGACTGATTACATCAAAATTTTTCCATTGGCCCAATTGCAATTTCTGCTATCAATTGTGGCAACAGTCTGTTAACATTGGCTCAATGAGAAATAATATGTTGAGCCAATGGAAAAATTTAGATGTAATCTGTCACTAGAAAATTTTGACTTGGGAGGTCTGACATTTTTTACAGTGTATGACGGAATTTTCAGTTTTGATTATTTACAGATGTTTAATTTTGAATTTTGCACTTCATTGCATTGTGTTTTAGGGTTATTTATAGGGTTTTACCCTAAATGAATTAAATGTTGTTTATTCATGCCTGATAACGATGATATTGATATTACATCAAGTGTATTTGTTGCAGGGCGGATCCAACAACACGATCCCATGAGGTGTTAAGGAGAAAAGTCCGGTCCAACAACAATCACAGCGTGGCCACGCTGGACATCAACTCAGATTTCATGCTTTATGTTGCAGAATGATTTGAAGGACAGCGATTGCCTTTGTTCTAGCCTCCACCTTTCAGTCTGATCAAAAGTTTACTGCTTTTGATGTTTTAACCCTATCTTTTCTTTGAATAAATAACCTTCCTTTGAACCATATGGTGTCCTCTCTGTGCCGGGAGGGGATCGGGAGTGTTGCAACTCCCACCTGTGGTTTTAATTACGGCCTATGACGAGGTGAGTCAGCCAGGCAGAAACAGACGTATGGGAGCAGGACTACCTACCCCAGGTGTTTCCCCTTCCTCTGCAGGGATGAGGGAACCGCAAGGAAACAAAGCGTGACCTGACACCAAATGCATGTTTGCTATTGAGAATTGCCATCGGTTTTTAAATGTTTTACACTTGGCAAGAACCATGTCGCACCATTTGGACACACTCTCAAGATCAAATTCATGCGAGGATGATTGATATTCTGTGTATGCTCTGTACCTCTCCAGCTCCTTTGCTGTAATGATCAGTGGATTGCTGCAAGACCTCTCGAGAAGAAGGGCCGAGCTGAGCACCCATCGAATTAAACCGGCTCCTGTTGAACCGCCCTCGCTATATATGGCGTGATCCTTCTCTTTCCAACACCCCCTGCCCCTGGAGTTCACAGCTCGTCCGCAACCCCTCCTGTACTTCTCAACACTTCTTATTTTTCAGCCCCCTTGGTTCTCCAGACTTTTTTTCCTCGTTCTCTTTATGCACAAATCCTGCTGAGTGTGTGGGTATTTCTGAACATAAGCTGAAAGCCAAACCCTGCAGGTCTGTGTTTTTTAGGACCGGTGCTCAGATCCAGTCTTGTGTTTGATTCAATTCCATGCTGCATTTCTAGATTTAATTTTCTTTGTCGAGTTAAAAGCGAGACGGCAATTTTGTTGAAATTTGGGTGGATGCAAACACAATCCATCGATCTCCTTGACGTCTCTTCCTTAATATGCACTGGAGCGTTCGAAATGAAGGAAAGTATCAAATGAAAGAAACATTGCTACCTTGAAACCATCTTCAAATGCTGCGCTTCTGAAGCTTATTAATTTCTTACCTGACATTGGTAATACTTCGAAAAGTCAGTTATATTTTCGGTAATGTATTCTGTGAGGATTCCTTTGAGGCTGTGGCTCCAGATTTTATTCCTGGTGAACGTTTCATATGGCTGCTGTATGTCAGATGTACAGGAAGCCTGCAGGCTCTTCCCAGGAGAACTCTGATGCAGGCAGACAACATAACTGGGGTCGCGCGGAAAAACCTTCTCTTGTGTTGAGTTGAGTTTTCAAATTAGCATTACTGTAGCTGTAATAAGTTAGGGTTTCTGATAATAAAATGCTGTTGGTTAAAATTAATGTGATCAGGTAACATTTAGTTAATATGACTTTTGCAACTGTTAGAATTTATACATTTAGCAAATACATTTGATGTGTCATACTTCTTTTTGGCAGTCGGTATTTAATTATTATTATTTTTTTAAGTTGTGCTAATAATGCTTCAGCTACATTTAATTTAGTTTATATAATAGGGGTGGCACGGTACATGTATTCGTACCGAACCATCACGGTACGGACATCTCGGTTCGGTGCATGAGCCCGCAGCAATGCGACGCTGTTTGATAACCGCCAGTAGAAGAACAGCAAATGCCATGTAGCGCCATCCATATCCCTGCTTAGAGTTGCACACTTGAAAATAAAGCCCACTAGACAGTGACCGTGTGCTGATTCTGAATGCGTCTCTCACATAGACTGACAGAGTATACTTTAAAGGCTTGTGCACTCAACTGTTTGTGATATGGAGCTTTGTGCTCGTGTATCCTACCTCTCTCATTCGGCACAAATCCAAATATTCCATGATGTTTCCATATTTGCGATGTAACATATCTGAATGCTAAACTAATATTTATTATGTAAATTATATGCTTTGTACTTTGTGTTCCAACGGTGTCACAGAGCCGGGCCAGCTGATGTTTGTGTTTTATTTTGATAACAACTGCGCTGTCAAGTTAGAAATGCTGGAACGGATGTGTGTTTTTTTTGTTTAGTTCTTTTGTGTGTGTGTGCGCGCGCTCCGGCGCGATCACTTCAACTGTTTCCTTATACCAGCAGAATCAACTTTAAACACTTATTGTCTTATTAATAATCACTGTAGAAATGTCTGCTTTTATTTGTGTACACTCACAATGAAAACAAAACAGATTATATATATAACATGTAATAATATTTAGTATTTTCACATCTAGGTGGAAAACTGTCTGTTGAAAATAAATGAAACCGAGCATAGTAGATTTCTTTTTTTTCCCCCTGTTGTACCGAAATCGTATCGAACCGTGACCCCTGAACCGAGGTACGTACTGAACCGTGAACCCGAACCGATCTGTGTACGGTGCCACCTATATTATATAATGTTTCTATCTCAATTTTGGTCTTGGTACTGTTCTGGTGGCTTCGGAAACAGTATTTTGTTACTTGATTCAGAGTGATTGTTCCCCTCAAAATCACACACACACACACACACACACACACACACACAGACGCATGCACGCACACACACACACACACACACAGATTTCACAAAAAGACAGAATTTGGCAGAATGTTCATGCTGCTCATTTCCATACACTGAAAGTGAATGGTGACCAGTCGATCTCCAAAAATGACTAACTAGATAAAATGATCAAATTGACAAGGTAAATATATAAAAATAAATACATAGATAAGAATAAATCAGTAGACATATATAAATATAAATACATACATAGATAAAAGTTGCTGGTACAATTACTTTGTTTGAACAGCAAACTTTAAATTTTATTTATATATTATAATTATTATCATATATTATAATAATTAATTCTTCAGTTCAAATCATCCCCTCGGCTGTAGATTTGTATGATTTCAGTATGTGTATATTAAAATTCGGCACATTGTGATTTTTTGCAAGACACATGAGTTGCAATGATTTTTGCCATTATTTGTGTTAGCACTGGTATCCCTGGAATTTTTGAAATAGTAAATTTAATTTTATTTTGATCACAAACTGTCATACTGTATGTCTTCAGAAGACTTATAACAGACTAGTCTGGTAAAAAAGTGAGCTACTCTTATGAATTTCTTCTCATTTCTAATGTCTTCTAATTTTTTTAGGAGCCTGACAGCCCTTGGTCACCCCTCACTTTCATTATATGGAAGGGATAGCAACGTGAACTTTCTGCTAAAGGTCTGCTTTTGTGTACCACAGAAGAAAGTAATTCGAGTTTGGAATGGCACGAAAGTGATTACATCATGGCAGAATTTTCAGTTTTGCAATAAAAGATGGCAGAAGTGGCAGGATACCTTTCACAGACAGAGATAACTACTTCTCCAACCGTTCTATACAGAAGAACAGTAGAATGATCCAGTATTGGCAAAGTTTCTCCATAATTACCTTTAATAACCCATCAGTCGGTACTGTAGTGTGAGTGTATTAATATTCATTCCATATTATGTGGGAGAGCAGTAGAGGATATAATAACAGCTAGCACTCGCAGCCTTTGCGGTTCCGGTACAGGGCCTTTGTCGAATACGAACCACCCCATTGAAAGGTCATGTAAATGAGAGCATCGGTCTGGAGCTAGCAAGGACCTGCCAATGGAGGAGGAAAATAGTGTAATTGCCACTTGTGAGACTGATTCCTGACATCCGGTCATACCTGAGTGACTGTTTTTGTAGCTGAGACCCTTATTCCGATCATTGGCATTCTGTGGGTGGATTGTGGAAGAGAGTTGGGTGCTCTGAAGCACATAGAAACATGTCATAGGAGAGTTGTGGCTGTTCCTATCAGACGTGTCACAGTGTAAAAGCGCTCTGTCACTCAACACAAACCCCAGACTGAGTGGCTGCTCAGGGCAGAAAAGAACTTCCCTGTTAAACTCTGAGAGGGATGTGGAGGTGTTTCACTCGCCGACCTTTGAGAGCCCTTTACCAAACCTGATGGATGCTAGACAGAAGCACAGGCATTCAGAGTTTTCGAGGAAAAATCCCAGCTGAAGTTTCATTTCACAATTTTGATTGCTTTTCATAATATCTTATTTGATTTTTTTTTTTTTTTTTTCTTGGCAATTTATTATTTGACTACAATTCTTGTTATTTTAGTCATTTTAAATTCTAGTAATTTTGTGTTAGTCGGTTGTTAATGAGGCAGACTGGGGTTACTTGTCACATTTTTTCTTCAAGTATGTATTTCTCAGGGTAGGTTTATTTTTATATTCTAAGACGTAGTAAGTGAAATATTGTTTTTATATAATTTAAAATAACAGCTGATCTTTCAGAAATCATTCTAATAGACTGGTTTGGTGCTCAAGACACATTTCCGACTATTATCAATGTTGAAAACAGTTGAGCTGCATAATATTTTTTTGTGGAAAACATGATCCATTTTGAGGACTTTAGGATTCTTTGATGAATAAAAAGTACAAAAGAACTTAAATGAACGGTCACTTTTCATGATTTTTTTATTCGTTTCTTTGCATCTTTGCTGTATAAAAGTATTAATTGCTTTCATACAAAAACCTCAGAATGATATTAGAGTGTATATTATAATATAATTTAACTTATAAACAGTATGTGACAACTAGCCCCGACCTCCCCCTTACCCTGGGTGTGTGTGCTGCTGTTGGAACAGTATGACACTGAATCCTCTATCAACAGAAGTCATTTGCTACGATATGTGACCTTGTCTGAGCTGAATTTCAATTGGAGAAAAAGGAGAAATATTCTTCTGAAAGACAAATGTGGAGCATAATGATTCGATATCAAGAGGTCACTTGAAGATCAATGGCCTCTAGAACACTTGAAAGTGAAGACTTCAGTGAGTGCTGATACACAGTATTCCTAAACTATGTACACTTCGTCCATACAATTGCTATTTTAAATGTCCTTTGAGATGCTAAAATACTCTTTTTGGCTGTTTCACTTTGTTTTAAAGCATTGGTCTCAAACTCAATTCCTGGAGGGCCACAGCTCTGCACAGTTTAGCTCCAACCAGCTCCAAATCACACCTGCTTGGAAGTTTCTAGTGATCCTGAAGACATTGATTAGCTGGATCAGGTATGTTTGATTAGGGTTGGAGCTAAACTGTGCAGAGCTGTGGCCCTCCAGGAATTGAGTTTGAGGCCAATGTTTTAAAACTTCAAAGGGCACAGCACCCAGAAATATAGTGTCAGTTCAACCTGCTCACAAAGACGCCTTTCTTCATTTTGATGCCAGTTTCCTGCTTTTTCTAGAAGATCCATTGCACTGGATGGATCCCATAGCACTGGCTTATATTTTTGTAACTCAGCAGAGCTGATTGACACAGCCTCTGGATTGTCATCTAAAACTTTATCTCTGGAGAAACTCAGACGCAGTGGTCTGACTGCATATGTGAGAGAGCAGGCGGGTCTTAGAGAGTCACTTTGTAGATTTTTTACACGTATTCCTGAGAGACATGGAGAGCTAGCACCATCTCACTTCCACCCACAGCCAGACTACTCTCATCATAAATAATCTGCCATATCTGAATATCATGTGACAGTGTGGGATGAGCCATTCCTGTTTCACAGCTTTAAACATTATAAAAGCTATGTTAAAATCTCAAATAAGAAGAGCATTGAGGGGTTTGACTGGTTTCGGTGTGATTTGCGAAGAACATAACCTCGCCTTGCTATCAAACGAGCTCTGATATCGGGGAATTGTTTCTTAATGGTCTCCTGTGAGTTTTGTCAGTAAGGGTTTTAAAAGCATGATCCCATTTTTCAGCTCTGAAAAAACGCAAAAGATGTTGAAAAAATCCAAATATATAATGCTTGCAATTTCCAAGTGGTCTCTTCAGAAGTGAATTGGAGCCTTTGTCTGTCTGTGACTTGAGAAACTTTGCCTTTTCTTCACAAGTTTCTTTTTTCAGATGTGAAGGTGACGAGCTCGCTGAATCAAATGAATGAAGGCAGCTTTAAAATATGACAGTTCATCAAAGCCTGGTGCCAGTCAAAGGGCACAGCTGGTGGGGATAGAGACAGAGCAGAGACATACTCACAAATGGAGCTCAGTGTCACTCAAATTATGGCCACAGGTGTATCAACCACATTTCAAACAATCACTTTTAATGTTAGATCATATGTGACCCTCGACCACAAAACTAGTCTTAAGTTGCTGGGGTATATTTGTAGCAATAGCCAAAAATACATTATATGTGTCAAAATTATAGATTTTTCTTTTATGCCAAAAATCATTAAGATATTAAGTAAAGATCATGTTCCATTAAGATATTTTGTCAATTTCTTACCGTAAATATATCAAAACGTCATTTTTGATTAGTAGTATGCATTGCTAAGAACTTCATTTGGACAATTTTAAGGCGATTTTCTCAATATTTTGATTTTTTTTGCACCCTCAGATTCCAGATTTTCCAATAGTTGCATCTCGGCCAAATATTATCCTATCCTAACAAACCATACATCAATGGGGAGCTTATTTATTCAGCTTTCAGATGATGTATAAATCTCAATTTTGGAAAATTTACACAAAATCATAGTTGTGTTTTTTTGTTTTTTTTCCCCAAACTGTTGTTTTCATGCTCTATATAAAACAATAAAAGTAATATGAGAGTACATTGTAACATGATGAATGCTACGAGTCTAAGTATGTTTACAACATGTTTATTATTAATAGCCTACTCTGTTCAAAAATAGTTTTTAATAACGTACTAAACAATAATAATTAGTTTCTCAGATATAAAATGTCTTTTTTTGTGTACGATAGTACAAAGCATGCATGAGTCTATGCTCACAAATGTTTTTTTTTGGGTTGTTTGTATTTTATTGAATCAGGTACCTGAACCACAGATTGTCACGAATCCTGGCCATGCTCTTCCGTTAACTCGCCACCAGATGTCACTCACTCACCACATGGACTCGTACAGCACACTGGACTACAGTTCCCACAATACATTGCACTGACGACACACACAGCTGTTCACTATCTCGCCCACACCTGATCATCATTTCAATCACCACCACACACCATATAAGCCTGGGACTTGCTCTTGCTCAGGGCCGAGTATTGTTTGCATTTATCACTCACCTAGCGATAGCACTTTACAGAGCCATTTTCTTAGCCTTAGTCTTGCCTTGTTTTCCTGCCGTGTCTGACCCTGCCCGTGTTTCCTGGATTTACCCCTTTGCCTTGCCATTTGGACTCTGTTCGCTCCCCGTTTGGATTATTGCTCTCATCTCTGCATTATCTCTCTGCCTTGCCCCTTTGGATACTGTTCGTTGATCGTCGACCCACGCTTGCTCCGCGGATTACTGTGTCTTGCCCTTGCCATACCTGTTTGCCACTGTCTGACCCTGCCTGTTTCTGACCATGTTCTATAATAAAGCCTTGCATATGGATCCGCACGTCTCACGTCTCGTCAGCCCCGTAACAGAGATGAATCCTGATGACTTTCTTCAAGATGTTTTCCTCTGAGAGCGCTGTACCAACATTAGATGGTCAACTACACTGATATTCTATGGTAAAACAAGATCCTTGACTACTGATTATGTTTTTTTCTTCTTGAATCTATGGAAATAAGTAAATGTCAGGTACTTGTTTCACTTGTTGAACAGAATCTGTTGCAGAAATGACTCAAAGTCTGTTCACATCTCTGTGGTTAGATCAGTGTGCACAATAATGTGTCTTTGACCTTCATTATGTATGTTTTGATTATACTGTGTTGTAAATAAAATACAAATAATTTAAAACCCCCATTTTTTCAGTCTCCTCACATTGTCTCTTACCTGTCTCAGTCACAGTCACACTGATGGGCCATTAGCAGCTGTAGGGAAGGGCCCTTTGTCTCTCAGGTGAGAATCACTTAATATTCAAGGCTATTACCACTCCCTCGCATATTGGCTTTCAATCACAAAACATGTCTTAAAAAATTTAAATAATTATATTGTTCCCTTCCAGGAACTTCGAGCTGCGTCGAAACGCATATGGGAACGCCTTCAGCGTGACCAGGCTCTGAATATGATGTGTAATCAGTCAAACAAGGGCGAGGCGTCACGGGCGGGGTGACGTCACGACCAGGAAGTATAAAAGCACGTGCGGCGGAGCCGGCGTCAGCTTTTTGTCATTCAGCGAAGCGCTCTGTGTGTGTCAGTCTTATTTACTGTTGTTTGTCCTAGTTTTAAGTGGAAAGCATTCAGTATCATGCCAAAACCAAGGGCAAACTCAGGGGTGAAGCTTTCAGACCACGTTTTAAGTCGTGTGTGCATCCTTGCCCTCGCTATATCACAAGCGAGGACACACACGATTTGTGCGTGGTCTGCCTGGGTGCGGAGCATGCGGAATCGGTCTCCGCACCTGGATGGCTCTCTTCGAGAAGGGAGCCTTCGCGAGCTCCCCACGCGGTGCCGGTCCTGCTGCTGCCGAGGCAGAGCGGCGGCTGCACTCGTGGGGCTCGCAGGCTGATCTGGCTGGCGAGTGTGAGACGGGCATGTCCTTATCTCCTCCCGTATCCGCCAGATCTGGCACCCCGTCTCTCGGTGTGGAAGCGGTCTCTTCCCCCGAGACGAGGGCTCTATGCTTCGTCTCTCTTCCTCTGAGGAGGTTGATGTGACGAGCGTTCACGAGGTTTCGCCGCCTCTGTCACCCCAATATGATATAACTATGAGCTTTGTAAGCTGCAGTGTTTGCACAAGCACAAAGAGAAAAATAAGCCGGTCCCGCTTCTGCCGTAAAAAAGAGAGAAGAAAAAGGCAGAGCGGCGGTTGCGCTCGCGGGGCTTGCAGAGAAAAAGAAAGAAAAAGGCTGATCTGGCTGGCGAGAGTCAGATGGGCATGTCCCTATCTACTCTCGCGCCTGATCTGGCACCCAGTCTCTCGGTTCGGAAGCGGTCTCTTCCCCCCGAGACGAGGGCTCAACGCTTCGTCTCTCTTCCTCCGAGGAGGTTGATGTGACGAGCGTTGACGAGGTTTCGCCGCATCTCTCGCCCCAGTGTGAGGAGCTACTTCTACACAGGAGACTTCCGTTTTCCCCGATCTCCTCACCGAGGTGTCGAGATCGTGGGTGAAATCTTTTCGTTCCGGCCATTTGTTCCCGCGGGAACTGAATGAGCACGGGTATGCGGCGATCCCATGGGTTGAACAGACGCTTGCGAGCTATCTGTCTCCCTCTACGGCATCGGCTTTGAAGGCTCCTGCTCTGCTTACAACATCTTTGGTGGGCAGAGGGTATGCGCGCTCTCTAAACTCAGGGGGCTGCTGGGCGGGCGCAGCCTCCCCCGCATACCAGCTCCTCGCGAAAAAGGTCCTGACGGGTGAGCCCCAGGACCGCGGAGGGCGACCCCTACTGGGGTGGAGCGGCTTGCACCGCGGCACACGGTGACCGTCTCTCCTCGGTGCCCTCCGGGGATTTGTCTGTCAACCCTGCAGTTCCAGGGCACAGCAGGTCCCAGCGAGTGTTACTCTCAGGTTCTTCCGCCTGTGATTTCAGCGGGCCTGAGAAACTCGCCTCAGCCGCCAGATTACGCGTCTCATTCCGGTGCGCTGCATCGAGACAGCGGTCTGGCCGCTTCTCTGAACCCAGAGGTCAGTCTCGAGAGACTGATTCCCTTAGAAGATCATTGGGCAGCGAGCTGCCGAATGTGTCTCTTTGGGTCCTGCCTTGCAGGGTCTGGTTCGTTCAGAGGTCCTGACGGGTGAGCCCCAGGACTACAAAGGACGACCCCTACTGGGGTGGAGCGGCTTACACCACGGCACACGGTGACCGTCTCCCCTCGGTGCCCTCCGGGGATTTGTCTGTCAACCCTGCAGTTCCAGGGCACAGCAGGTCCCAGCGAGTATTACTCTCAGGTTCTTCCGCCTGTGATTTCAGCGGGCCTGAGAAACTCGCCTGAGCCGCCAGATTACGTGTCTCATTCCGGTGCGCCGCATCGAGACAGCGGTCTGGCCGTTTCTCTGAACCCAGAGGTCAGTCTCGAGAGACTGATTCCCTTAGAAGATCATTGGGCAGCGAGCTGCCGAATGTGTCTCTTTGGGTCCTGCCTTGCAGGGTCTGGTTCGTTCAGAGGTCCTGACGGGTGAGCCCCAGGACTACAAAGGACGACCCCTACTGGGGTGGAGCGGCTTACACCACGGCACACGGTGACCGTCTCCCCTCGGTGCCCTCCGGGGATTTGTCTGTCAACCCTGCAGTTCCAGGGCACAGCAGGTCCCAGCGAGTATTACTCTCAGGTTCTTCCGCCTGTGATTTCAGCGGGCCTGAGAAACTCGCCTTGGCCGCCAGATTACGAGTCTCCTGCCGGTGCGCCGCAGCGAGGCAGCGGTCTGGCCGCTTTTCTAACACCAGAGGTCAGTCTCGAGAGACTGATTCCCTTAGTAGATCGTTTGGCAGCCTGGCAGCGACTGCCGAATGTGTCTCTTTGGGTCCTGCGGACGGTAGAGGCTGGCTATTCCATCCAGTTCGATGGGCCACCTCCGCTGTTCAACGGGGTCTGTGTGACTACGGTCCACCCCGAGCAGCCTCTGAGGAAGGAAGCCATCGAGTTGGTTCCTCCTCACGAAGTCCACGCCGGCTGCTACAGCCTGTACTTCATTGTTCCAAAGAAGGATGGGGGGCTGAGGCCCATACTGAATTTGAGTCTTCTGAACCGCTCAGCCAGAAAGCTGAAGTTCAAGATGCTCACTGTCAGGCAGATCGTGTCTCAAATCAGGTCCGAGGACTGATTTGTCACGACAGACCTCAAAGATGTCTATTTCCATGTACCCATCCTTCCCTCTCACAGGGAGTTCCTGAGGTTCGCTTTCGGGGGCAAAGCGTATCAGTATCGGGTTCTTCCCCTCGGCCTAGCACTCTCACCCCGCACTTTCACCAAGTGTGTGGATGCGGCACTGGTCCCGTTGCAACTGCAGGGCATCCGCATACTCAATTATATCGACGATTGGTCGATCCTCGCTCAATTAGAGCGGGCGGCGATTCGGCATCGAGGTGTCGTTCTCGCCCACATGAAAGATTTGGGGGGTTAAGACTAAACGCCAAGGAAAGTGTGCTTTCTCCAGTTTAGAGAACCACTTATCCAGGTGTAGTGTGGGATTCGACCACGATGCAGGCTTGTTTGACCCCTGCTCGGATCGAGTCGATCCTCACGGCAGTCGAGAGAGTGTGAGAAGGCCAGCCATTCACTGTCAAGCAGTTTCAGAGACTCCTTGGGCTCATGGCAGCTGCGTCCAGCGTGATTCCTTCTGGCCTGCTGTACATGAGGCCCCTACAGTGGTGGCTCAAGACCAAGGGGGTCTCCCTGAGGGGAGACTCGCTCCGCGCTGTCAAAGTGTCACGCCGCTGTCCGTGCCTTAGACATGTGGAGGAATCCTTGGTTCTTGTCCCGGGGCCCGGTGCTGGGAGCTCCTTGTCGCCGTGTCTCGCTAGCGACGGACGCTTCCCTCACCGGTTGGGGTGCAGTCATGAGTGGCCACCCTGCCCGCGGTCTGTGGAGTGGTCGCCACCTGACCACATATCAACCAGCTAGAGATCCTAGCTGTGTTCCGTGCGCTCAAGCACTTCCTCCCAGACCTAAGAGATCACCACGTGCTGGTGCGCACCGACAGCACGGCAGTGGTCTCTTACATCAACCACCAAGGAGGTCTGCGGTCGCGCCCCTTGTATAAGCTGGCACACCAGATCCTTGTGTGGTCCCAGGGCAAGCTCCTATCACTGAAAGCTGTGCACATTCCTGGGCATCTTTATGTGGGAGCAGGCGTCCTGTCGAGACAGGGGCCGAGGCCCGGGGTATGGATGGGGGTGAAGCAGATGTGGAAGGTTTTGGCCAGGCACAGGTGGACCTCTTCGCCACTCGAGAGTCAGCGCAATGTCCCTTCTGGTTCCTCCAGCTCCTCCGGGACTGGACGCTATGGTACAGACGTGGCCGAGGCTCCGTCTTTACACCTTCCCCCGATCGCTCTGCTCCCGGGAGTTCTGGCGAGAGTGCGCCGGGACGAGGTCAGTCTACCGTTGGTAGCGCCGTTCTGGCCGGGCCGAGTATGGTTCTTCGTGGGAAGTGCCCGTCAGGAGGGACCTCCTCTCACAGGCTGGGGGCACCGAGGTGCACCCTAACCCGGAGTTATGGAAGCTGTGGGTGTGGCCCCTGAGGGGGCACAACTCATAGCTTCCGGTCTGTCAACCGAGGTTGTCGAGACCATCCTCCAATCCAGAGCTCCCTCAACGAGGAAACTGTACGCCTTGAAGTGGAGGCTCTTCACTTCTTGGTGCGGGGACCGCCATGCTCGACCCAGTCAACTGCCCCGTTGGTGCAGTACTGGAGTTCCTGCAGGCCCGTTTCTCCGCAGGGGTAACCCATTCCATTGTTAAGGTCTACGTGGCAGCTATTTCGTCATACCACGCCCTTATCGGTGGCCAGTCAGTGGGTAGACACCCCCTAGTTACACGTTTCCTCCGCCGTGCGCTGAGGCTGAGGCCTCCGGTACGATCTCGCGTCCCTACGTGGGACCTGGCTATGGTTCTGGAGGCTCTGTGCATTGCACCTTTCGAGCCCATTCAGGAGATAACTGAGAGACTCCTCACTATCAAGACCGTTTTCTTATTGGCTATCACCTCTCTGAGGAGGGTGGGTGACCTTCAGGCCCTGCCCCTCTATTCACTTTGCGCCCGGTTCGGCGAAAGTATTCCTCTACCCCCGTGTGGGGTATGTTCCGAAGGTCCCATCGGTCGTTCCACAGCCGGTCGTACTGCAGGCCTTCTGTCCTCCTCCCTTCGGGGAGCCAGACCAGGAGAAGCACAACCGTATGTGTCCAGTGCGAGCACTAGACGCATACATCCACAGGTCCTCCCTGTGGAGAAAGTCGGACCAGCTGCCCGTGTGCTATGGTCCGCCTAGGAGGGGTCTTCCTGCTACGAAGCCCTCTCTTAGTAGGTGGATTGTGGGTGCCATGGCTTTGGCATACGAGGCCTCTGAGCTCCCCCCAGCCTTGTTTGACTGATTACACATCATATTCAGAGCCTGGTCACGCTGAAGGCTTTCCCATATGCGTTTCGACGCAGCGTCTCGTTCCCTTCAGGGAACCATGGTTACATACGTAACCTGAGACGTTTTCTGTGAATGAGTAAGCTGAATGATTTTCACATAATTGTGAAGTAAATATTCTAGCCTAGAAGACTGATTACATAAAAGTCTTATTCAGGACGATTTAGTGTGGCTTTTATGGCCTTATTTCAGCTAATTTTTTTTCCCCAAAACTTACTAACCCCGCATAATATTTTTTTTCTAACAAATGCAAACATGTACATCCACCTTGGTCACATATTATTGTATCATATTTTGTGCTGAATACAAAAAAAATACATGTTGGTCAATAGTATATTATAAGTAGCTGAAATAAGCACAAATATCAGGGCATGTCAAAACATCTCAAGGGCCCCAAAATTACCTCAGACCCCAGAGGGTTAAGTGGTTTTGTGGTCCAGGATCACATATTAGAGTGGAACTTACTCCCTCTCTTTTGTATGGCAATCAAACATTTTAAATATTGTGAAATATTAAAAAAATATTGTTAATGTTTCAGTGATAAGTAGCGACAGTTTTGTGGTGTATTTGCGAGTTAAACTGATTACTGAAAATAAAATAATGTAGGGCCGGATTTGGTTCTATCATCGGTTGTTGATTGGGTGGAGGCTGATTGTAAGAAAGGGGCGGAGTTCAAGCAGTTTGAGGAGGCATTTACGTGACACCATTTTCAACTATGAACGTTAACAATTTTGACGCGTTTTGGTCATTAATTTAGACAACAATTAATTTTACGGGCCTATGGGTTTCAAAGTGCAAGTTTTTAAAAAAAAAAAAAAAATCGTATCATCAAAAACCATTATCATCTCGGTGTACAAAAGTGTTAATTTGTGAAAATGTCATGCTGCATCTAATAAATCTAATTCTTTTTTCTACATATTTGAACTGGCACATCATGCTGACTAACGATCTTTTGATAAAAAAAATTATACGTACATATATATATATATATATACCGGTATGTACATTTCTGCAATGACATGACATGAGGGTAAATAAATAATGCCAGAAAAATGATTTTTGGGTGAACTATCCCTTTAAATTTTTACTAAACAGTCATGTCAGTGCATTGAAAGCACGAATTCTCCCTGCAGCAAATGCGACGACATTATGGAAACACATTGTAGGCCATGCGCTCTTGCGCAAAACGGTGATGATTTAGGAAAAGGACCTATCAGAGGTCTTCCATCTCCCTTCCCAGTCTTTAATTGCAGTCAGTTCTGAGTCACTGCTCTCTTTTCTTGTCATAAATGTTAACAGAGGGTCTCAGAAGAGAGCAGTCAAGAAGTTGATGCAGTCAACACAGCCGACTAAATATAAAATAGTCCTGCTCTCTCTTAACGCTAATGGGCCCTGCTGAATAATTCAACCATGATGATAATAAAAGGGAAGAGAGAAAAAAAAAAAAAAACGTCTTGCATCAGTACCTTATGGGTCGGGGCAGGGACATAATTTGCTGTCAGCAGCAGTAGTTGCTGCTTCCTCTCAGGTCTTTCCTGTCTCTCTCTCTCCTTCTTTCTCTCTCTAATTGCATTATTTCACTGGAGAAGAAGAATAATTCCTCAGGAATTTTCATCAGTCATTATGTCAGGAGTAAGGATGTTGGGGTGGGAAGAGGGTGCAAGATGCTTCTTCACTGAGGTGTCATGCATTAACAGGTGAGGAAAGAGATTTCAAGCACAAACACACACACACACACACACACACACACACAGAAGCCGTCACTGAAAGTAAGGGTAAGATGGGGGCAACACATTGACAGGAGGACAGTGCCAAATTGGACTCCAAATAGTCTTCCAGTGTCTTTCTAGTTTCCCTCACCACTTCTCCTTTCTGCCTGTCTCTGTATTTCTCCCAGAGCTTGCCTCCTGCGCTCAGTTGCTAGTGCTACGAAACCTTGTTTATTCATTTACAGCTCCAAATGTGATAAAAACTACTCCGTATGTGCGAATCCGTCTTATTTTCTGCTCCGATTTCATCTCTGACCCATTTTACCCCCCTTTCCCTGCCCCTTGTTGTGTAAATGTCACAACAAAGTGCTTGTGTGGTGCCGAATGCAGGTGTACGGCTCACACCGAGGCGTTCTCTGCCTGGTCAGGGCACACAAAACCCTGTGGATAATGAGCTGAGACACTTTATGCATATTAAACCAATTTGCGAGGAGTGTAATTAGTATCATAGCAGGGGTTTGACATGGAGGCCAGACATTGTCAGCACTCTGTAGTGCTCTTTTGAAAGTCTTGGCCCACAGGAAAATTACATTAGAGAGCAAATATGGACTCAAACGCCTCTATGTTCTGTGGACTATTTGCTCTCCATGAACGATGTCACCGGGTGGAATACGACTGCGGCATCGCTCCGATCATTTTCCAGTTTTTTTTCCCACAGAGGTTGCATTGCTTTATGAACTCCCCCCCAACCCTCCGGTGTGGCCCCTGAATTTCCTCTGATGTTTTTCCGGCTTTCTCTCCTTCTTCCCCTTCCTCTAAATGTTCCTGCCTCTTCCTATCTACCTCTGAGGCAGCGTGGGTTCTAGCTTAAATCCGCTCCTTTTCTGTTTCAATCTCTTCATCAATGTGGATTTTGTTTGCATAATATTTTTATTATATTTTTTAAATTGTTGAACACTTTCTCTATTCCAGCTTAATAAGCAGAGCCGACTATAAATAAGCCATTCATATGCTGATTACTCAAAAAAGTGTGAACACTGTGGTTCTGTATTGCTCTGTTTGATTGGGCAGCCAAGCATAGCAACACTGATTCAGCCAATTGACTGAGTTTGGGGGCGGGGCTATCTGTTTTTTTCTGCTAATGGCAGAGGGAATGTTTAGGGAACTGTTTGAAAACAATCATTATTTGCATTTAGTGCTGCTAGTAGCACAAACAAAGTTAAGTCGACGCACTTTATCTATACAGTGCTTTGTACAAAACAGATTGATTCAAAGCAGCTTCACAGTAATAAACAGAAAAATAACAGTGTACATACTGCAAAATCAATTATGTCATCTGTACAGCAGAAGACAATTGTGTCATTATTCACCTCAGTTTAGCTCAGTGTTGACTAAATTTAGCTTAATTAACAGTGTCAATGCTGAAAGGTTAATCAATTATGAAATATACGTATGTGATCTGTGCTGGCAAAATTAGTCAGAATGAGCAAATTTTCAAGAAGGGGGTATTTTTATTTTCACATTCTCCATTAAAAGACCTTCAAAATTATGTATGATTTCTAGGAATCGGATGAAAAAGACTGAGGTACACCTGTTTGAAGTCGATAGAGTCAGCAAATTCAGTTTTGAGAAAAATGAGCCCGGCCTCATTAAAATCCATAAAAATAGTATGCCAAATAAAAGCGAAAACTCGTGCTATTGATACGCAAAAATGGACTTTGGCGTGTATATGTTACGAACGTGTTTGGCATGCATATAAAACACAGTTTTCGCATGCATATGATACAAAATTTGTTGGTGTGCATATGATACGCAGTTTTCGTGTGCATATGATACGCATCTACCCCACAACCCTAATCCTATCCATCGCGTAGCATATACATGCCAAAGTCCATTTTTGTGTATCAATACCACGAGTTTTCATTTTTATTTGGCGTACTATTTATTCACACTTTCATGACATCGGGTTGGAAAAATCGAGTTAAAGTTTTCTGAAGGTTGCAAATCAAAATCATCTAGCAACATTGCATCGTTTCCTACACTTCCTTTCTTAATAATAAATACTATATCAATAATCACAATATAGCTATTTTTTATTTTATCTGTTATTAAAAATTAGAACAGATGCAAAATAAAGCACAGTAGAACAAATGTAAGAAATAAACAAATAGTGCATTACTTATTCACTTTACACCTAAACAAATGCATTCAAGGAAGAAAAAAATTTATAAAATATAAGATCAATTTAGTGTGTTCATTACAAATAAATCGAATATTAAAACTATAAAAGCAGTTCAATCTTTTATTGTTAGATTAACATTAATGAGACAGGCAGCCTATGATAAGACCTACTGTACTGCATGGACCTATTATAACACACATCAGATGTTTTTTTCCCTATAACAGGATGGTTTGGTGCAATTTGCCCCAATTTTTACCCAGCATGCTTTGTGGCAGGTGTTTAATTTTAGCAATTTCTGCAAGAACTGTACATTTACATATTTAAGGGGCTATTTAAAATGAATAGGTTTACATTTCACTGTTAACAGTTGAGTTAGTTCACACAATTAAATGTTAGTACATTTTTTTATCAATTGCCAATGAATGAATGACTGTAATGAACATACATTGACATATCTGTAAGGGTAAGATGTGACATGATAAAATCAGACGTTAATTTAGTCAGTGATGTGTTTCCATGGGGATGCTGGCAGAGACATTTCTTACCATTTATTTTTTTCCACAGTTGTTTTTTCCCTCTTTAGTTTGTTTCTCATCTCCATTATGATTTATTTTTTATTTAGCTATTAGTTGTAAAACAACTGACATTTTGGCTTCATCACATCTCCCTGTTATCTCATTGAAAAACCCTGATGACAAGCAAATGCATTACCATTAAGTTTTTCTTTCACTAATACATAATATTGCCATCTGCTCCGAACTATAAGAACCCATAAATATGGAAAGTTCTTATTTGCAGATGAATTTGCAGTAATCATCACTTAGTCCCACCGTCTGAATTAAACGGTGATATTCCTCCAGGCTTTTCGTCATTACACAACAGCGAAACGTCCTGAAGGCCCCTCGCTCAGATGAAAGAAATAAGGGATGCTTCATTATTTAACAATATTGAGATCCTTATGCTAATGAGTTATTAACAAGATTTATTTAACGATTTTAGAATTATGCAGCAGGGTAATGGGACATATCTGAGGGAAATTTGTATATTATTATTGAGATGTTGGATGAGCATGAGGGGGGAGATAAAGACAATGTTTGCAGCTATCTTTTAATTTTAGAAATAGATACCATAATTTTAATGGGATTTAAAAAAAGGATTTACTGATAAGTGATGAAGAAACAGGACGAAAGGGTTTTTGTTGCAGTTCAAACATAACTTAAGATGGCCTTTTAATGTTTTGTGTTTTTATTTTTAAAAAAAAGAAAAATTTTTTTGTTTAATATTTATTTAGAGAGAAGGTTTCTATATGCAAAAAAAAAAATAAAAATACACCAGTGAATAATGAGACCCTTTCGTGGTTTCCATGGCAATCCTGACAAAACTGTCAAGTTTCAAACTCTTTTATACATCTCATGTGGGGTCTACACGGCAACTGTCAAAGAAGCACTTTAAACTGAGATCTTTTTAGCAGAGCACATTATATATCTGGCAAAATAAGCCAGTTTTGAGAGCTATTTTCAATAATACCCACTCCTGAGATTCAGCAGCTCAAAGCACTGTGGTGAATAAATAAGAAAGCTGGAAATGAGGTGATTGTGATTTTTTTGGACGTAAGCTATTGCCATACGCGATCCACAATCAGTGAATCTCCGTCAGCTCTTTTTGGGTATATCGAAATAAAACCAATGGCATATTTTCTGGAGAGTTTCTGAGAAGGTATTCTTGATGGTCTTGTGGGGACACTACTTTGAAAATAGAGAGATAGCTACTATAGCAAGGATGGTGTTCTTATTCACTGAATAAACAAAACATCTCAGACAACAACATTCCCAAGTAGGAATGACCTGCTCTGTTCCCGCTTTGTGCTTTTATACTGAATAAGGTTTGTTTCTAAAAGTTATTGGGTCTTTTTTAAAACTATGGGCACTTTTTGCCTTGCAGACTTTTAGAAGTTACACTCCTTAGTCAAACTCTTTAAATATACACTTTTCAAACTCTTTCAAAACTTTTAAACTGAAGTCTTTCAAATGTAAACTAGTTTGTTGAATTGTACATGCATCACAGAAGAATCATCATGAACAACCTTCATTTCCATCACATCTCACATTGGTATTTGTTTTATGGTGGAAATCATATTTTATATATATATATATATATATATATATATATATATATATATATATACATATATATATATATATATATTTATTTATTTATTTATTTTTTATTTTATTTTTTTAATGGCCGACTGCTTGGTCTTACTAAGGCTACTTAGCTAACAGGGTACATTTCCCTAACTTTCTTAATGTTCTGGCACAGATCTTTCAAAATAATGAGCGAGCGTTCTTCCAGTAACATTACTAGAATGTTTGTTAGTTATCAGGGCCCTTATTTATCAACAGTGTGTACACACAGAGATGTGTGCGTAATGATTGTGTAAATATACAGTTCCTCTTCAGGAACTCGAGCTGCGTTAGGAGACGCTTTGGGGAACGCCTACAGCGTAACCGGCTCTGAATACCAATGAAATCTGTCCAATTAATGGGAGGGACGTCACGGGCGAGGTGACGTAATGACCAGCTGGTATAAAAGCATGTGCGGTGAAACCGACGTCAGCTTTCTGTTATTCTGTCGGTCTGTCTTTAGCTATGTCTAAGAACCAGTTTAAGGCTTGGAATATGGGAGAAGCGCAATACGAGCTGTGTGTTCCTCCCTGCAAATGTTTTTTTTGTGTGTGCGGGGGATACACACAGCTTGTGTGTGTTTGGCCTTCCCCGCGGCGCTGCCCCATTTCCGCTGAGGCGGAGCGAGGACAGCACTCTTGGGGTTCGAGCGAGTCTCTATCTCCATCCTCACCTGTCAGATCCCATGACCGCTCCTCGAGTTCAGAACTTGCGGTTACTTCCCCTCGTCGGCGTTTCTCGTGACTTCCTCCGAGGAGGTTGACATGGGAAGCGTCGAGCATGTTGCACCCACTCTGTCACCCCAATATGAGGAGCTTGTGGAGTGTCTTGTCGAACCGCAGAGAGGGTTATACGAGCGTTTTCTGCGGGACTCACCTCCACATCAGAGCCTGCCTTTTTTTCCCCGTCCTCCACACTGAGGTGTCGAGGTCGTAGGGAAAACAATTCGGCCCGCCTCTTCGTCCCCTCATTCGATTACTACGGTAATGTGATGGGGACGAGTGAGCGCGGTTACAGAGCGATGCCGCGTGTGGAACAGACGCTTGCGAGCTATCTGTCCCCTGACGCTGCGTCGTCTCTGAAGGCAAGGGGTACGTGGCAGCAGGTTGGGCTGGCTTATGTCTGTACATCATGGTGGTGTTGCGGGCATGCCAGGCTAACCTGCTCAAGGAGTTGGATGAGGGCGAGGGATTTAGTGCGGAGGACATCCGTGAACTCCTCAAAACCGCTGACTTGTCTCTCCACGCCGCCAGGGAGACCGTCAAGACGATCTGTGGCAGCCCTGGTGGTGGAGGAGAGGCATCTTTGGTTGACCCTGTCAGATTTAAAGAAAAACCGCAACATGGTCTTCCTTCTGGACGCCCCACTTTGACTTCTGGCCTTTTTTGGTTCGGGAGGCAGGTGGCAGCGTTCCAGCGGTTTCTCCCTCACCGCTCTCTAGCTCACAGGGCTGCTGGGCGAGCTGGCTCCTCGTATAGGCAAGCTCGCCCCCGCTGGAGCGGGTCGGGGCGGTAAGAAGGGTGCGTGGTCAAGGACCTCCCAGCCAAGCAGGCGAAGAGGTCTTCGGCCAAGAAGCCCTGATGTGAGTGGGATCAGTGCTTATGAGAGTAGCCCCCGCAGCACACAGCGATCGTCGCCCCCCAGCGCCCTCAGGAGATCGTTCTGCCAACCCTGCAACCTATGGTGCTTCAGGGGCAGCGGTCTCCAGCGAGCGCATATCTCAGTCTCTTCCGCCCAGTATCGTAGCGGAGCTGAGTTCTCTCTGGAGCAGCTAGTTCGGCCATTCCCTGCCGGTGTGCAGTTCCAGGGCACCGAACTAGCCGCTCCAGTTACACCAGAGGCCAGTCTCGAGAGACTGGTTCCCTTAGTAGACTATTTCGCAGCGTGGAAACTACTGCCAAATGTGTCTCGATGGGTCCTACGCACTGTAGAGAGCGGCTACAGAATCCAGTTCGATTCTCGTCCGCCTCAATTCAACGGGGTGAATTCCACGTTAGTGGGCCCTGAGCAGGCTCTGGTAATGGAACAAGAGGTAGATACTCCTCTTAAGGAATGAAGCCATCGAGGTGGGTCCTCCTTACGAAGAGAGTCCGGGTTCTACAGCCGGTACTTCATAGTTCCAAGCGGATTGCGTCCCATTTTAGATCTGCATCAATTGAAACGCTCAGTCTGCAAGACTGAAGTTCAAGATGCTACGGTAAGTATCTCAGATCAAGTCCGAGGACTGGTTTGACACGTAGATCTAAAAGACGCATACTTCCATGTCTCCATCCTTCCCACTCACAGGAAGTTCCTGAGGTTTGCTTTTGGGGGCAAAGCTTACCAATATCGGGTACTTCCCTTCGGCCTAGCACTCTCACCCCGCACTTTTACAAGTGTGTGGGCGCTGCATTAGCTCCGCTGCGGCTACGGAGCATCCGCATACTCAATTACACCGACTATTTGTTGATACCTATTGGCCTGCTGTACATGACACCCCTACAGTGGTGGCTCAAGACCAAGGGGTTCTCCCCGAGGGGAAACCCGCTTCGCATGATCAAGATCATGCGGCGATGCCTACGTGCCTTAGACATGTGGAGACAACCTTGGCTCTTTCCCAGGGCCCGGTGTTGGGAGCTCCGTGTCGCCGCATACGCTAGCGACGGACGCATCCTTCACCGGTTGGTGAGCGGTCATGAGTGGCCACCCTGCCCACGGTCTGTGGAGGGGTCATCATCTCGCTTGGCACGTGCTCAGGCTCGAGATGCTGGCCGTGTTTCAGGCTCTGAAATACTTTCTCCCAGACCTAAGAGGTTGCCATGTGTTAGTTCGCACCGACAATACATCGGTGGTCTCTTATAGCAACCACCAAGGAGGTCTGCGGTTCACGCCCCCTGTACAGGCTGGCGCACCAGATCCTTGTGTGGGCTATGATGCAGAGCTCTCCTGGTTGGTCGAGCTGGCATTTCTCCCCACACTATAGAGGGTCACCTATGAGCATGCTGCTCCCTCCCGGCTCTCCTGTTGGTCGAGCTGGCATTGTTCCCCTCACTATAGAGGGTCACCTTGAGCATGCCGCTCCCTTCTGAGCATCTGAGTTAGCATCTCAATGTGGGAGCAGACACCCTGTCGAGGCAGGGGCTGTTACCTGGGGAATGGATGCTTCACACCGAGGTCCGAGGGGCTGGATGTCATGGTACAGACGTGGCCGAGGCTTCGTCTGTACGCCTTTCCCCCGATTGCTCTGCTCTGTACGCCCTGAAGTGGAGACTCTTCACTTCATGGTGCGGAGATCGCCAGCACGACCCAGTTAACTGCCCGGTTTGTACAGTGCTGGAGTTCCTGCAGGCTCGACTCTCCGCAGGGTTAGCCCACGTCACCTCGCCCATGACGTCCCTCCCTTCCATTTGAGAGATTTCATTGGTATTCAGAGCTGGTTACGCTGTAGGCGTTCCCCAAAGCGTCTCCTGACTCAGCGTCTCGTTCCTTCGAGGAACTGGGGTTACATACGTAACCTAAGACGTTTCACGCAAAGTGTGGGATCTACCAACTTGTACTTAAAGGTAGGAATGTGTGTAAATAAAAACACAACTCTGAGCATGCTTATACATAGAATCTAGTGGTAGAATTGTGATATAAAAAGAAAGTGCTTCTGCATGATTCCCGTGTCCTTTAATTGCAATTACTCAATTAATAATTTCATAGTTCAAGCTACACTTTTGCATAATTCATGTGAAAAGCTATAAAAAAACAGCTGGGAAGTCAATTTGAAATGTATCGTGTTATGGTTGATCTCGCTTTGCTGGAAGATTGGGCAAACTATGCGTTACACCGAGAACACATTTTCAAAGGCCTCGCTGATCTATTTAGTGAGAGCACAGAATTACTTCTCAGTCAGTACAGCTTTCTTTGCCATGATTTCGGTGAGGATGTATACATTTATATGTGATTTATAAAGGGAGGCGTTGTCACCCTATGGTTCATTGGATGCGTTTCTGAATGCAAATGACCATGAACATGAACAAGCATGGTGCTTATGAACATGTGGGATTAGGCTACTTACTGGTGTGCAGACATTTGATAAATACAGATTTTTTGTAATAACACACATTCTAAATTTAATTCGTAGGACAAAATATAGAAACTTTTCTACACACTGTTGATAAACGAGGGCCCAGGTCTTCATTAATGTTCTCAAAACGTTACCACAAACTACAGGAGTTTTAGGCTGATTAATCCCCGATTTTCCCCTCCCGAGTAAAAAATCCAGAGAAAAAATATTGTCGAGGACCATCAGTTCTAATGTTCGGCGTGGATTATCTGGTAATGTGAAGAGTTTACAGATCGAATCTTGGTCTTCCTGATTGGCTCGTACACAAATCGGGGCCACGCCGATCATATCAAACATGATTTTAAATCTAGAAATTATGTCATTATCATCACAATAGCCACTGTACACCTGTAAAACAACTGCTATACGGGTCCACTGGATAATGAAGATGGAGGAACGGGTTGAGGAAGTTTTGTAATCACACGACTGTGCATGATGTGTCAAAAACGTACCACTACCATAAGGACAGAGAGAAACGCTGAGGTGATATTACCTCAGTTTTGAACGTAACCAATATGAGGTGAGTGTAGAAAGCTGCACGCTAGCTAACATGAAAACAGTTGCTGAAACGATCTGCTGCTTGAGATCACGTGAGGCGCTCCCTCTGGCATGATAATCTTATAATATCTTGTAGTGTGTGTGATGCGCCATGATTTTCAAATCTTGTAGTGTGTGCATGTTTAAGATTTGAGGGAAGAGAATCTGTGAAGATTCTCCTTATGTGTGTGCTGCAACCAGATTTCATAATCGGTTAGGATTTTAAAACTCCTGTGGTCCGAGCCGGGTGAAATTTTTTTATATGTTAGCCTGCTTGTTTCAGAATGCTCAAAGAACATTCAAAAGTAACAATCCCATAGTTTTTGCAAAATTATAAAATGTTACATTCCCGTACCATTTGCATAACAAAGAAAGAACGTGTCCCTTTTAGACTTATTCATTTACTAAGTGCTTGTTTTCTAAAAAAAAAACCTAGCTTCTCTAATCTTTTTGTATTCTATTTATTTGTTTTCTTTCATTTATTATACAATTAACAAAAGAAAAAAAGGCCTCTAACACTTGCTTGCTCTATTCTATTATTTATATAATTTAGTACACCTACGTGTACTGTGTTAAGCTAGCTGAGACTTGTTATAGCACTTGCATATCATTGCTCTTTTGTTGATTTTGATTGCTTCCATTGTCCTCATTTGTATAAAAGTGTCTGATAATTGACTAAATGTAAATGTAAGTGCACTAATTTAAAAAAAGAAAGTGCTAAAAATATTTTTAGACAATGCAACTAACAGTTTTTATTTCATTCTTTGTTTTTAAATTAAAAAATGTAATCAGTAATATTTTTAGATGGATTTTTAAGATAAGATATGACATGGTTAAAATGATTAAATCAATATTTATAAAAGGTTAGGTCATCATGGTATAGGCTAATGTTTGATAGACAGGAATAAGGAAAACAGGAATAGAGAAATGGAAAGCCAGTTTTGGAAAAAGGTGGCTATTTTAATATTATTGTTGAACAAAGGGGAAAATATATAACAAAGTACATATATTATCAGATTTATGCTAACAAATGAACAATATGGACTTGGTTAACACTTTCATGAATGTAAAAAATTCACAGTAATTCTTAAAAGCTTGTTGAAGCCGAGCAACGTTTGACGCTTTAGTCATTGTAATACAATCCTTCTTTACGACATTCTAGATTTTTTTTATTTATTTTCCATAACAAAGATTTGAATGTACAAACCATGTTAAGTAATGCTTCCTTTTATCATTTCCCTCCATAGACATTAAACACAGAGTAGTAATTAAACTCATTCACAGAGATCAGCCTGTGTCACATGGGGATTTGCTCTAGTTCTGTCCTTTGTTCACACCTGAGGGAGCAGCAGAGCAAGGGGAAAGCCCTTCTGCCTGAATAAAACTACCTGTCAATCACTCCCATCGTCTGTGCTGAGCATGTTATATACCGTACCTGATGCACCTCTGTTCATAACAAAAGATTGTTGACATCTTCTGATGGAAACAAATAATCGCAGTGTTCTGCAATATTCAAGATGAATAACACAATATACAGTAACTACAAATCATAAAATATTACAACTTTAATGTGTTGTAGAAATACAGACACAAAATCACATTTGAATGATCTGAGCTGAGTTTAAAAGACATTCCACCAATGGATGTTGTTGTTTTGTATTTCTTGAGCAGAGACAAAATTTTTAATCATAAAGGAATAGTTCACTCCAAAATGAAAGTCGCCCTTTTTCCTATGGAACACTGAAAAATTCAAAAAAATCTTCAAACAGCTCTTTTGACAATGTTTTCAATGTGATCTTTGTAGGTATTCATACATATAGTGTTTTTTTTCTGGCATTTTTGACTCGTACAGAATTTCTTGTCAGCAATGAAAGCATTTTACTACAATAACTTTAGGCTACTGTAGTGACATATGGAAATTGAATATGTAAATCCTTTAAAATAATAAAATTAAGTAAATAATAAATAAAATAAAAATAAAAATAATAAATCCTTTTAAAATGATAAAATATAGAATATAGAAAATAATAAAAAAAATATAATTAATGAAATAGGTTGATTTTATTGTATTTATTCAACAATTACATGCGTTCATTAAATTTAATTTATTTACTTAATTTGAAATTATAACACTTTAAAATGTTAAAACTGATAATCATTTGATCTTTACAAAATAAATTAATTTAATTTCTCAAAATTAATAAAAATAGCTGTATAATTGCTATAGCTATATAAATCCTTTATAAAGTAAATGTAATTTTTAACTTTTTTCCCCAACATTTTTATGATTCTAAAGTTGTGCATACCAGGGTTATTATAGTTAACTATAAAATTAAAATAAATAAATAAATATAAAAAAGTTTATTTTATTTCTCATTCACTAAAATAATTAAAAACTAAAATAAAAATCATGAAAGCTATGTAAACATACTTTAATAAACATAATAATAAATAACAAATACATTAAAATAAAAATTGAAAATATTAAAATAAACTAATTCAAAATATTAATAAAAAACATTGCGACCAGAGTTGCTTTTGGGAAACGCACTCCTGGACAGTTCATCACAATGTCTGTCAAGCTTAAATAAAAACCACTAAAAGCACTTGTGTGCTATATATTTCAAGTCTTCTAAGGTCATACGCTAGCTTTTTGTGAGGAACAGAATAAATTATGTTGTTATTCAATTGTGTCTGTTCCATCAGCTGTGGTCACTTTTTCACAGAATACTGCTGTATGGAAAAGAGCTGCGTCAAGGAAATTCTCTTTTTGTATTCCACAGAAAAAAAACAACAGCAATACAGGTTTGAGAAAATAATGACAGGATTTTCATTTTTGGGTGAACGGCCCCTTTAATAAAAAAGGAAAAGCAATATGGCAAGAGATGAAGCCTTGGCTGTTAGTTTTGTTGGGTATTTGTTGAGTAGGTGTGTGTGTGTGCGCGCCTATAGGGCTAGAGCCACAAGACTACTGAGAGCGGAGGACGAGGTCTTGGAGGGAAGCACAGGGTGAGAGATGACTCAATCAGCCAAAAGCACCTGCTACTACTCAACGCTCAGGCCTATTAATACAACCACACACACACATCTCAAATAATCCCACTTTCTTCAGCTAGGCCCCTTTTCAGACTGTCATATTCAATCACATCTCAACAATTCCAGCTAGATTTGTGTGTTGTTATTTTTTTATGTGAGATTATAGCTGTTCTTTCAGCATCTTGTAGAGTAACAATAGATTTTTTTTTTTTATTCTGCGATTTTAGCATTTTTTAAGTATGATTAATGAGTTGGATTTTAGAATTCCACACAGATGGTTTTCAGACAGGAAGACAAGGGATGATAAAAAATATGCCGTAGTCTGTATAATGCTGAAATTTGAAATCAATCTTCCATGCAAAATAATGCTCCTGCTGGTTGTTTCCCTTTTCATGCAGTCAGCTGAGAAAATCAACTGGCATTTAACTGAAGTGGAATGTCAAGGTCATTCAAATGTTTTTCTCTTCTCCGTGAATCACCGATGTTGTCCCCACTGCGGTAGGGTCAGAAACATCTGTACTGTGTTTATCTTAAATAGCTTAATTAATTAGGGATTCAAACCATGCCAATACAATTCATATTTAATATTCTGCTACCGCTGCACAGCTTTGAAATTTCAAATGAGATACAAACTGGAAATGCTCAAAAGTTTAATAAACAAGTCTGGAAAGTGTACTCTGGTGAACTGTGGAGTTTTACTTAGGATTTGTAAATGCCATGAGATGCCAATCATTTGGAGTTGCGGAAAGAAAGTTCAGACTGTTTACTGAGATAGCAAATTAAATCGAACTCGATGAATGTGGAGTGTATGTTCTGTTCTTTACACTCCTTTATATCAATCAGGTGTAGAATTATTGTACCACTTAGAATTTACACTTGGGATAGGTGACGTTTTACTCTTTGCATTGACCAAGTGTGAAAAATAGTTCTCAGATCATCTTATTAATGGACTCTATGCTTCTAGCCTCAATGCTCAGTACTATAGTTAATAATAGCTTATATCAGTATAGTTATATAAGACAGATGTGACAGAAAGAGTTTACTATGATCACAGTTTGCTGTGGATCAATACTTTACCGAAAGCTTACATAGCAGCACATAGCTTTTAGCAGAAATATGTAGATAGTCACCGTGCATAGAGGGAGAACATTACTGGGCCTGTCCCAAAACCCACATTTGTGGTCTTTGCACTTGACCACTTGTCTAATTTACATGATGTATTTGCTATATTCGGCCCATGTTCAAGTGGCCACGAAGACCACAAATGTGTGTCGACTTTTTAATTACCTGATTGAACACACTTACAACATAGTGATGTAATATTGCAACTAAAGTTCTTGCGAAGCTTAATTTAAAGGAATAGTTCACCCCAAAATGTAAATTCTGTCCTTACTCACTTTAGTCTTTGCAACTTTACAGATCTTATGTATGCACAAATGGCTTGTAACACTCCGAAGACAAAGGAAAACATGAAATCGCATCATATGACCTCTTGACAAGTCATTTTAATCAGCAGTCATCTTTAAAACTCCTCTCGCGCAGTGCAGCTCCTATTTTTTTTAAAATGGGGAAACATCAAATTTTGCACATTAAAATAATATTTATAAATATCTCTTCAGTCCCTGTGTAAAAGACGACAAGATTTAGTAATTGTGATGAAAATGTTGAAAACATTTTACGAAATACATGTACTCATCTCTGTACCATTAAAATGTGCAATATGTTTTACTACAAAATTAATAGCAATATCTAATTAATATAATTTACACTGGAAAGTTTTTCTTGTATTCCTTTAAATTCAGGTTATGTGAGTTTCTGAATATGATGAATGAGAAAATTTTGGTTAAAATGTTTAAAATATTCATTTTTTCACACACATCTAACGTTTCACTTCAGAAGACATTGATTTATCAACTGGGGTTGTATAGATTACTGTGATATTAATTTAGCTTGATTGATTTTGAGGAACCAGTGCACTTGCATTATGTTGACTCTGTTTGTCCTTCATTAAAATCCTTTATATCCAGTATGGCAACAGGGGGATATTTTTCATTTTTGGGTGGACTATCCCTTTACAGGCACTGAGCTTTGGCATTATTCCAAACCTGGGAAAGACAAGTGGGAGTATTGGGACAGGCCCTCTACAGTATATCAAAATGTATTCAAGGTCTAAGGAAGGTATTGGTCTAAGAATATTACATATTATAATATTATAAAAAAAGAATAGAAGCTGTGCCAAAATAAAGACTTCTATGCAAATTGTTAATTTTCATGATAAATAAACAACGGAGCCCCTAAAGTACCATGCAAACACTAGAAAACTTCACCACATGTTCGTGTGTGCAAAAAAGTGAAGTCTCGCCTTTTTGTGCTAATATACCTTTAGGAGTTCTGTATTTTTTAGAGGGCACGCAGGGATATGTTTTTGTTTCTTTCCATATAGAAAAACAGTCTAATCCTCGCGGTGGTTTTGAACAGAACATTTTTATCAGTGTACTGGCAGGGCTGGGAGATTGCCTTGTCTTGTTGATGTGGTATTTCCATATTAAACCTGGAGTTTAACCAAGGGCTTTGAAAACCTGCTTGCTCATGAGTTACTCGCAGTCTCTAGGGAACTAAACAGGACGTTTATTCGCTCTTAGACCTGCACGCTGCCCTGCTCGTTTTACCCTGTCACACTTCTTTCAGAGAGGGCAGCCGACTGTTAATTAAGAAAATGTTTACTGCTCTCTGCATAAATTACATGCTTGCTGCAGATAGTCAATGAGATTCATGTTTGGCTTTTCTCTAAAGGTGAGTATTAATAATGTTTTATGCTGGGCTAATTATGCTAAACTTTTACATGGGTTCCAGATTCTCTCATTACCGTAATGAAGTGTAAAACACTAAAATGGGATAGAAAGATCCACTTAACACCATATATTAATTTCAACACTTAACATATTGCTGTGTTTAATTTATATAGATTTGCTTTACTGAACACAGAGAAAGGCTGAAAATGTAAAAAAAAAAAAAAAAGGGAGATGATGGTAATGATCGATGAAAGTAACATGTTTTCATGTTGTTTTCTGGTCTTATTTGGTCACAATGTTTCATACATACATGCATACAAACATAAAGACATGGTACATTTTAAATCTCTATATTTTGCTTGAAAAATGGCCATAAAGTATATAAATAATTTTCAGTGCACAATCATAACTAACAACCAGTTATGATTTTGCACTGGAAATAATTTATATACTTTAGTTCCTAAGTGAATCAGTATTTCTGAACAAATTGGCTGAGTGAATGATACAAAGATTTACTTATAAAGACATACGAATCCGTGGCTGTTTCTGAAATCGCAAACTAAGTAGGTTCTATAAAAAATAAGTACTCCCATTCTTTAAAAAGAATATGAATGTGTGTAGTATGATTGTAATACAGATATACTACATTCGTAATGTTGTCATTGTCATGTTACCTACCGGCATCAGTTGTGTTACTTTACTTATGCACAGACTTCAGAATCTCACCAGAATTATTGGTCATCCAGGAACTTTTCGCCTGTACTGTTTTATGAATACTGTGAATACTTCACTTTTTACACTGGCCTACTGTTTTTCTCCTACTATATACTAGGGAATTATGCAATGCATACTTGGAATGCAGTTCAGCCAATCAGAATCAAGGACCAAAACTAACTGATGAAACAAAACATTAGCAAAAACATCTATCCTTGATCTCCTATACAGCATCAGGAAACAAGGTATGAATAAAAATATGCAGAATCTCGTCATTGAAAACACCTCTTGCATGTCCTTGCTGCACTGTGCCCTGTGTTTTGTTGCACAGATCATTTTCCTTACTTAACACCTCAAGACCCTTTTTCCTGCCCTTCCATTATATTGGTAAAATTGCAATATGTAACACATACGGTCATAGAGGCGATAGAGGATAAGTGTAGAGAAGTGGTATGGCTCCTGTTTTCTCTGCAGGCTGTGCCTCAGGCAGAGGAATTGCATGCTGTAGTGGTTGCTAAATTGTCCACAGACGGTTTAAAGGACATTGGGAGCTCAGTTATCTCGCCAGTTTATTTCTTTTTTCATTCAAATGAGTTCAATCTTGGTTGTCACACAGTGCTTGCGGCCGTTTCAGTACTTAGACTGATGAACAAACTGAACATCTCACATCATGTCAGTGCTAAACACTGTGTTTACTGGTTACCAAACCCAACAAGTGCACTCTGGGTAACCACAATTTACTGAAAGCAATTTGTGACAGTGTTAATAATAGAACTGACAGCGGTGTAACCTGCTACCAAGGCTGCCACTCAAGCCCTATCATAGACGCATGTGTGGAAATATTACAGCCCATCTGCTTTTGAAAGATCTAGTTGTCATAAATAACTCATCTCAATAGCATCATATCTATAGGTTATGGAAATGGACTCATTGACAACTGTTAACTAGCATTGGGATAAATTGTTTTCTGAGAGGTTATTTGTGTCTAAAGAGGTGAGTGTCATCAGGTTGTAATATAGTTGCTTGGAGTGATTGAGAAAAATGTCACTTCACTCAGCAAGTGATGAAATCTGACATATGGCATCAAAGCGTCATTAAGGCTACATCTGCTGGAGGAGGGTCGAGGTCTCGAAGGAGATCTTACCAGGAGGGGAAGTGATTGCAGAATGAGGAAGGGCATAAAACAGCTTGGAGGCTCCACTGCTGGGTAAATACAATACATAAATGAAGTAAATAGGGCTATAAGATGTTGTACGCTGATAAACAGCAAAGTGTGAGGGAGACCTACTTAGGTTGAAAAACCCAGCATGTGAAGAGCTAGATTTGGAGGATCGATCGATATCAGACCCTTTAGGGATTTCATTAGTGCAGACCTCATGTTATACGACAGGAAGTGATTTGCAGTGTTTTTGGACCAGGAACCGCCTGTGTAGACTAGAAGAGACCTGACATGACCACTCTCAGTTTTTGTTTCCTTGGGAGACTGTTTTACATACAAAAATTGCAGACACACACACAAAAAATGCAATTTGGCAAATAGTTGTACAGAAAATGTGGATAAACTGATAAGAATTTTTCTGCATTCCACATTTCTGCATTTCCGTTGTTTTTTCTACATAAATATGTGCTAGATGGACATCTTTGACATTCACATCTGGTGTCTTGCTTCTCTATTCTTGCGCCACGAGTCTCACACCACACACCTCACGTCTTTTTCAGTGTTTCATGCATGACACTGTTTAAAAAATGTGGTGTTCAATTTAAATAAGCTTTAAAAAATGCATATTGAGACCTTGTGTTGTTTTTTATTCCTTTGCATTTTTCAATGCAAGCATGCATTTTTGCCTTCACCTGCACTTTTTCATTGTTTTCTTTATGTAAACATATGCTATATGAATGTCTTTATTGTGCTCTTGTGCTATTGTGAACTATTGAACTATTGTGCTCGCAGCTCACGTCCTTCATGTTCTCCATGCATGAAGCAGCATTTTATTTATTAAGTTAAAATAAGTAAATAAAAAAAAGCAACTCAAGACCCCCCCCCCCCCCCCCCCCCCCCCCCATTCAGTTTTGTCCATTCCACTGCTTACAAGTTGTGGTTTTCAACTGCTCTGCTTTTTCATTGTCTTAGGCAGGGCTTGACAATGAAAAAAAAAGTCAATTGGATCACTCCGAGTAGAAACGATATTTTAACGTTTCCGTTCCTGCGTTACTCTGTTTTATTACCGTTCCGAAACCGGTTCGAGTAGAAAAAAATAACGGTTAATACCATTATTTTTAAAACTGTCTTTGCCAATAATAATAATAATAAAGTACAGTGTTTTCTTTACACAAAAAGAAAAAGAAAGAAAAAAATAAATACAGAAAGAGATGGTATCTTAACCCGCTGCGCTTAGTCACAGCCAACACAGCATCATCTTTTCTAGATTTTTAAATTTGTAAATGGAGGCTACTAAACAAAAGAAAAAAATCTATTAATGCTTTAAAGGATTAAAGTATTTCTTTAAGATATTTAAAAATGTTTGCTGCAAATTGTAAAAAAAAAAAAACGCTACTTCTATAAAATTGCGTTTTGAGGAAAAAACAAAACAAAGGCTAAGCCGCGTCACATTTTATTAGGCTATTATTTAGAAATGATGTAGGCTAAAATTCCGGTAAATCAAAAATGTTTACAAACATTATAAACAGTTATTAGTTTCTCTCCACAACAAATCCTCTAAACTTGAGGCTGCTATAAAAGGCTATAAAAACGTAATTACAAAAACAAAATTAAAGGTGAAACTGATGCCTACCTCTCTCACTCGGCACGAATCCAAATGTTTTCATATTCTCGACGTATACTAAAATATTATTTATAGGCTTTTACTTTCATCGACGTAAAACATCCTTCACATCGGCAATAACAGCACAGTAAGGCGGTGGCCATGCTGAACGCAACAGATTGGACAACGGAGCACGGTAACTTTTTACACGTTCCTTTAACTGTATTTTATTTTGATAATGAACTGGCTGCAATGTTGCCAAAATATGTGTCTGTGCGATATGGCCATACCAACGCTGGTTGGTTATACAGAAGACATCATTCAAAACGGTCAAGCTATTGCAAAATAAAATAAAACTGTAAAGCTTTTGCAAAATAAAGAAGTTTTCTGCCGTCTCATTTTCCTTTCTGAGAACGTTGGAATGGGTCACAATGAACCGTAGGCCTAACTCAGTATATATATATTTTTGTTCGTTTTGTTAATCTGTCAATGATTTACGTGAAATATATTTAGTGTATAGGCATATATATTCCTTTTTATGTAAGCCTATAGTTTTATTGTGTTTTCTCCATTCACAGAAGTGCCGCAGGTCAGGTGCGTAAGATCTGTTGAATCCATCTTACACTGTCGTCGGATAAACTCTAACGCCGGTGTTCTGTCGATTTGTGCTACCCTGTCAGATTTAGCTACCTCCCATTAAAACAGATGGTAGCAGAATTCATTGCCATTGCGACTAGAGTTCACAGCTGAATGCGGGAGGGCATTTCACTCGCTGGATGCGTCAGCATCACATTTGCACAGTCTGTACTACTTTGAATTCCTGATTGGTTGACGGCAAATTTCAAATATTAAATGGAACGATAAAATAACGTTATTAACCGGTTAATGGCCATTTCAAATTTTCGATTCTGTTTGGAACTATAAAATTTGATTTAGTTCTGTTCCAGTCAAAATTTCATTCGTTTCCGGTTTTCATTTTCGTTCCTTGAACCGGTTCAGAGCCTCTTAGGTAAACATGCACTACATGGATGTGCTGGACAGTTGCTTTCATGTCTCACATCTTTTGCAGCGTTTCACACATGACACAGCATTCTAAAATCTTGGCAACAATCTTAAAAGATTGAGACCTTACTTTTTTCCAATCCACTGCATTTTTTCAACACAAGAATGTTTTCATATTCAATTGCACTGCCTTTCAATTTTTTTTCGTTGTAAACCTTCATTAGATGGATGTGTTGGACCATTGCAGTTCAACTTTTTAAAAACACATCTGTAGACCTTGTATTTTTACACTGCCCTGCGTATCACATTTTTGTATTCCACAGCGTCTTAAAATGCTGCACCCTAGTTAAAGAAGGTCAACTTTGAAAAAGTTGCATTTTCCTCACTCCACTGTCTTCAATGTTTTTGCATTGAAAAACTCTTTCAGTCTGACTGGCCGTTAGCACGACTTTCCTCCCAGACCAACTTTCCAGTCAGCCAATCAGATTAGAGCTTCCTAGATCAAGAAAGTGGCGTCCAGTTTTGTGTTCATATGCATCAGATGATCAGCAAACAGTGTCCTTTCTGACTAAAAGTAGCCACAGAGTAACATGATGGGCACAAAATCCAATCTCTAGTAACATACGCTCCTGTTTTGGGCATCCAGCTAGCTCAGGATCTGTCTGGCACTCTCAGCTCCATGTAATCCTGATCGTCTTTAGCAAAAGCATTGCAGGTTTCACACAGCTCAGGTTTGGCTGTATAATGAGGCTGAATCATCAGAAACAGATGCAGGGTTGCCCACAGGTTGTGATGTGTTTGGCACAGAGCTTCAGATTCTTATGCAGGTGGTTGATTGCATATGTCGGTTCTTTGGCCCTTTCACCTCTCACTGTGTTAGCTTGATTTGCTAATAGCATTACACTGCACATTACGATCCAGTAAGATGAGCAACTCTGTCTCGGGGGCAATGACTTTTATTTCAGGCCAATTATCAAATAATGATAAAAATACCAAATTTGGTAATAAATAATCCTACAAATCGTTCAGATAGAGCAATAAGCCTCTTGCTCCTTCTTCCTCTTGCTCTCCCTGAATGCAGATCAGTGGTTTGTTATAGCAGGAAATATTGAGGGACTTAACAGAATGATGAATGGATGGTTTTGCTCTGGCTCACTCTTGCAGTTTCAATACGCTGCATGCACTGAATGCTCCACTTGCCTCAGCAGTGGATTCTCAGAATTATCTGAGTTTCTCTATTTAAAGCCATTAATTATAAATGGCATGTAGTGTAATGCATATGGAGTACCAAAACAACTGAGTCATAATTAACAATTATAGAGAATGCATTGAGTCAGAGGCAAAAAGTACAGCTAGTATTTTTTCTAGTGGGAATTTTAATTCATTCAAACACTCAAAATTATTGCTCTGAATAACAATAAGAACTGAATTTGACACATGTTCCAGAAGGTTATGATCTGTTGTCCTCAGAATTGATTTTATGTAAAAGCAGCATTACATCATTAATTTACTTGACCCCAGAAATAAACTTTATATATTTACTTATATTTCTTAAACTATACACTGTAAAAAATCCAACTCGAAAAAGGTTCAAATTACTTTTTTTTTTGTTGGCTCAGCAAATTTCTATGAAAAAGTCAGTAAAACTATGTTTAATACATTTATTCAACCTAAACCAAGTTTCTTTCCATAAACTTAAAACGTTTAGTTTTGTGAACAAGGTTTTGCAAGTTCATCCAAAAAAATTTGGGCAACTTATTAAGTTAAGTTACACTGTAAAAAATTCAACTGCACATTTTCCAGTTTACAAAACCTTTTGAGTCTCATATACTAAAAAATTATATTTTCTTGAAACTGCATAAAAACCCTTGTCAGACCAACAAAATTACCGCAAATGTTGTTCCAACTAGACAAACACGGTTGTCTGAACAAAAGAATTTCATGTTGTTGAAATGTTAAGGCTTTGTGATTTCCCAGCTTGCATTGCAGCATGAATAAATTATGCAGTTACTGTTATAGGATTATTGTTTTGCTGTTTGCTGATTTCATTTAAACTTTTTTGTTGTTGTTTTATCATTATTGTTAGTTATTTGTTGTACTGTGATGTAAAGGGCTCATCTTTTTAACATTTGTTTTTGTCACCGTTCTTGAGGTTAGTGTCTAGTTTTAAGGCCTAAAGTATTTTCAACTAGTTTTGTCTGTTTTCTGGAGTTTGAAGTTGTCTTACAAACAAAGACACTATTATCTACTTTTTAGACTAACTTATCCATTAATGTTTGTTATTTGTAACCAAGTAAAAAATTCACAGGACATAATTTGAGACGCATTGGAAAAGCATTATAAGTCTTTTTAACTAACAAAACTGTGTTAGCTGAACAAAACAGACATGTGTGACTTTACTCAGTGGCTTGGGTTGAGTGAACAACTCGGTCCAAAGTTGAGTGAACTCAAAAAAGCTGTGCAGTAGGGGTGTGCGATACTGCAAATTTTGGTATCGATCCGATACCAAGTAAATACAGGGCCAGTATCGCCGATACCGATACCGATTCCGATACTTGTCATGTAAAACAACATAAATTTAAATGACCAGCAACAATTAAAAAAAATTAACAATACTAATGTTGATATGACTAATATTACAGGTCCTTCTCAAAAAATTAGCATATTGTGATAAAGTTAATTATTTTCTGTAATGTACTGATAAACATTAGACTTTAGATTCATTACAACACAACTGAAGTAGTTCAAGCCTTTTATTGTTTTAATATTGATGATTTTGGCATACAGCTCATGAAAACCCAAAATTCCTATCTCAAAAAATTAGCATATTTCATCCGACCAATAAAAGAATGGCCATTATGTTCATTTATGCACTCAATACTTGGTCGGGAATCCTTTTGCAGAAATGACTGCTTCAATGCGGCGTGGCATGGAGGCAATCGGCATGGAGGCAATCAGCCTGTGGCACTGCTGAGGTGTTATGGAGGCCCAGGATGCTTCGATAGCGGCCTTAAGCTCATCCAGAGTGTTGGGTCTTGCGTCTCTCAACTTTCTCTTCACAATATCCCACAGATTTTCTATGGGGTTCAGGTCAGGAGAGTTGGCAGGCCAATTGAGCACAGTAATACCACGGTCAGTAAACCATTTACCAGTGGTTTTGGCACTGTGAGCAGGTGCCAGGTCGTGCTGAAAAATGAAATCTTCATCACCATAAAGCTTTTCAGCAGATGGAAGCATGAAGTGCTCCAAAATCTCCTGATAGCTAGCTGCATTGACCCTGCCCTTGATAAAACACAGTGGACCAACACCAGCAGCTGACATGGCACCCCAGACCATCACTGACTGTGGGTACTTGACACTGGACTTCAGGCATTTTGGCATTTCCCTCTCCCCAGTCTTCCTCCAGACTCTGGCATCTTGATTTCCGAATGACATGCAAAATTTACTTTCATCCGAAAAAAGTACTTTGGACCACTGAGCAACAGTCCAGTGCTGCTTCTCTGTAGGCCAGGTCAGGCGCTTCTGCCGCTGTTTCTGGTTCAAAAGTGGCTTGACCTGGGGAATGCGGCACCTGTAGCCCATTTCCTGCACACGCCTGTACACGGTGGCTCTGGATGTTTCTACTCCAGACTCAGTCCACTGCTTCCGCAGGTCCCCCAAGGTCTGGTGTCCTTCTCCACAATCTTCCTCAGGGTCCGGTCACCTCTTCTCGTTGTGTTGCGTTTTCTGCCACACTTTTTCCTTCCCACAGACTTCCCACTGAGGTGCCTTGATACAGCACTCTGGGAACAGCCTATTCGTTCAGAAATTTCTTTCTGTGTCTTACCCTCTTGCTTGAGGGTGTCAATGATGGCCTTCTGGACAGTAGTCAGGTCGGCAGTCTTACCCATGATTGCGGTTTTGAGTAATGAACCAGGCTGGGAGTTTTTAAAAGCCTCAGGAATCTTTTGCAGGTGTTTAGAGTTAATTAGTTGATTCAGATGTTTAGGTTAATAGCTCGTTTAGAGAACCTTTTCATGATATGCTAATTTTTTGAGATAGGAATTTTGGGTTTTCATGAGCTGTATGCCAAAATCATCAATATTAAAACAATAAAAGGCTTGAACTACTTCAGTTGTGTTGTAATGAATCTAAAATATATGAAAGTCTAATGTTTATCAGTACATTACAGAAAATAATGAACTTTATCACAATATGCTAATTTTTTGAGAAGGACCTGTATATTCACCTTAAAGCTACGTGCCTTTCTAAAAGGAATTTGCAGGCAGAGGAGCCCAGAATATGAAAGCAATAAACAGTTTCATGTTAAGTCTTTTCCTCCCAAAGAAAAGAGTTATAAAAATAATTAATGTGGCTTAATAAATTAAGAACGTAATATTAAAAGACAAAACTCAGTATACACCTTATTAATGTTGCAAACTAGATATACAAGTTAGCAGATGTGCCCAGAATATGAAAGCAACGCTCAAAGTTTTCACATTATGTATTTTCCTCCCATAAAAAAACATTATAAAGAAAAGTTTAACGTAAGTGGCTTATTGAATGAAGACATTGATATGAAAAAGAACTATTAAACCATAACTCGTTTATTATTGAAAGGATTTTAGTATGTTATGTACGTACTGTATTTTCTGTTTGTTTTATACATACTGTAATATTTGTTTATCGCAAATAAAACAAAACTGTGATATGAAAAGGCCAAATTCGGTATAGTTTATAAAAATATATAGGCCTATGCATGTACAGGTAAGCAGATGAACCCAGAACATGAATGCAACACGCTGATTTTAATTTTCTCTAATTGCAATATAAAAACATTCAATATGGTGCAATTAATGAATGGAGGAAGACAGTGATAAAGACTGTCTTACCAAAGACTGTCTTACTAGTTTACCAAATAAATAAATAAAAACTAAATTCGGTATACAGCTTGTTAATAAAATATAATATGTTGCAAGCAGCTGAGACCAGAATATATATGCAAACATGCTAAACAACGTTAAGCATTTTACTCCCATAGAAAACCATTATAATGAAAATTTAAAGTGTCTTAATGCATTAAGAAATAATTTTAAAAAGCTAAACTCAGTCCACACCTTACAGTGATACTGTATAAAAAAGGACAAATTCGGTATACAGGTATAATATGCACTATGTGAAGGATTTCCTTCCTCTCCTTTTCATTTCGTTTGTAGCTCGGAGTTCCGTTCCATCTCTCACTGTATCCGTCCGCTCGCGCTCGGAGCCGCTGAGTCACGTGATGGCATGACAACCAAACACAGCGTAGCAGGGGAGGAGCAGCAATGTTTGCATAAGAGATGTGAAAAGAGCGGCATATGCACCCAGACATGTCTACACTGTGTTGTATGTATTAAGCAATGTTATTACGTGTATAGGAGAAAAAAAATAACCTAAAGTATCGATCTTATCAGGCTAGTATCGATCCGATACCAATACCAACGTTGGTATCGATACTATCGATATTAGGATCGATACACCCACCCCTACTGTGCAGCACGTTGCCTTGAAATTTTAAGTTAAGTCAACTTTTTATTTTTTACAGTGTATATGTAACTATATAAATATAATATTTTTTTTATCAATTATATATATATATATATATATATATATATATATATATATATATATATATATTCACCAATGATGCATTAAATTGATCAATTAAATTAAATAGAAGGTTTTACATTGTTACAAAAAAAAAAAAAATCAGTGATGTTTTATTTCTTTACCTTCTATGGAAAGGATGCATTAAATTAATCAAAATCAATAGATTTATAATGTTACAAAAGTATGATTTATGGAGGATCATGTGACACTGAAGACTGGAGTGATGAAATAATATACTGAAATAGAAAACAAATTAAATTAAATGGTAAAATATTTAACAATACTACTGTTATTGATTTATTAGGATAAAATAAATGCAGTTTTAATGCATAAGAGACTTCATTTGAAAAGCAACTGTCAACATCTGCCTCTTTAAATTGCATTTTTATATAATATAATAATAATAATAATAATAATAACATATAACAATAATTATACATATATATATATATATATTATATATAGTAGCATTCACTTTGATTTGTTCATTTGTTTGAATAAGTATACAGATTACAAAATCTGAAAAGACATATCAGTGTATTTTCTGACATAAATACCTTTCAATTCTTAAGTTTAATAACCTGCTCAATTATACAAAATATTTTCCTGTCTATAAAAATTCCCTCTGCCTTATAATGTCCTCTGTGCACCTCAGAAAAGCCCTTACAATGGTTGTTTCCCCCCTCTTTCTATATCTAAGTCTCCTCTTTATCAATTCATTTGAGGCCTTTTACCCTTTCCTCTTTTTATTGCTTTTCCAGGACGTATTATGGTGGGGAATAGAACTTGAGATTCTGTCCACTTCATTCTGAAAATTAATGGAATCCTTCAGTACGGAAATGAGACGCATAATCGCATGTGTCCATAAAGTGGAGTGTATTTCTGTTTATTCTTACAGTTGAGAAGTAAATACTTGATTTCAGCTCTGGCAGTTACATATAACAAAAAGTCAAAGAGACAAAGAGAATAATATTCTATGATTAGAGGTATTTTGAACTTGGATATATAATTTATAAAACTACTGTTATAGTGTATTATTACTAAAATAGAGCCTCTAAATGTAGATTCCCAAAGGTAATACATCCGTGACAACATTGTTTATTCCAATCTAGTGAAAAAAAAACAGTCCTTGTAGACTATGGCCCCCATTCTCAAAAACAAAAACAAAAAAAACCCTTCTATTCTGAACTGTTTCATTGGCACTTTCTCAAACCAGTGTTTACAGGAATGGCCTCTGCATGCTGCAAGATCTCTGTTCTCAAATCACGGCTTTCTGTTGTCCTTTGCTGTAGGTTTGATTACAGGCATTGTGAAACTATTGCTGTGTGTGAATTGGGGTTGTATAGGTAAACTTGAAAACTAAAGTGATGATTATAAAGCTTCTGCAGGAAGATAACATTATTATAGTTTTGACAATGAAAGAGAAATTCTACCTGGCGGCATTTTCTCCCACTGCAGAACTGCTTATAGTGGTGTTCCAGTGGGAATATCAGTGCTGGACATGTAATTAGTTGTTTGTGTGTGTGTGTGTGTGGTAGGGGAACTATATCCTTTGATTTAATCTGGGTCAAAGTTTAAGAAAGCCTTTTCTTCAATGTATATGCTGCAGTGACATATCTTAAAGAAATAGTTAACCTAAAAATCAAGTTGCTCAAAACCACCACTATGACATTCTTTCTTCTTTGGAACAGAAAATTAGAAGTTTAGGCAGATTTTCACACTACGTTTTTCTACACAATGAAATTAAATAGTGAGGAAGGAATATCAAGCTCAAAAATGATCAACAAAGAACTATAAAAGTTGATATGATTCATACCCTTTATTTTGCATCTTCTGAAGTCTACTAAAAAGTAACTGATTATCACTTTCTCAACACGATTAACATTTGCATAGAGTTTCAGTAAAGGAGTACTAAATTAAAATAGAAAAAAAGTTGTTTAAATTGCAATTCTATTTAACAATGTTGCTTATTACTGTATTATTACTGTGTTGTTAGCAGTGTTGTGCAAGCTACTTCTAAACTGTAATACATTATAGATTACTTGTTACTGTTATTTAAAAGTAATTCCTTACCTTACAATATTACTGTCTCAGAATTTTAATGTATTACATGACTCCTGTATTACCTTTGAGTTACTTTCACCAAAATAACTATAGAAGTAGAACTTAACATTCTAAAATGACAAAATGTACTAGAGCCATGCCCTAGTGGCAAAGTGTTTATATTTCATTCCGGCTTTTTATTAAGTTCATTTAGAAAAAAACGTTTGGAGCATTTTTTGTTCATTAAATAAGTTTTTTCTTTCTTAAAGTAACGACCAAGCGGCCAGCAGCAGACCGGCAGGCTGATCATAGCTTATGTTTGATCAATATAGCCTTCTCAAATCATCACGACTTGCCTAAAATAAAATCTATAGATATACTAAAACAGTTCAAGCTTATCACAATGTTTAAACGTTAAACCTAGATAAATGTGCGCTGCATCCAGTAGTTTGTGCGGAGAGTGGAAGCTAAAGCGCAGGACATGGAGGCACCAGCGCAATCAATTGTATTTTTTTTTTCAATGGAAACAACTTACGCCATAATTTTTTGCTCATAAAGGTAAGAGTAATACATCATTCGTAACTGAAAAGGGTCTACTTTTATTTGTGTGCACTCACAATATCAACAAAACGTCGTGTTTTATCTTGAACAGGAGCGCTTCACAAAAATGAACCAAAATACATGACTCACAGACATGATAAATATATCTATAGAAAGCTTTAAATTACTACTTAAGGAAATAAATAAAAACGAAAACAAAAACAAAATAAATAAAAACGAAAACAAAAACTATTTAATACAATCATTATCCGTGAAGATGCACTTCTCTCTAAAGGCACGTCTAACGAGGAGATGGTGAATCTTTACTATTTCCCCCCGGACACATTCATGGTAATTACTTTTGCTGGGGCTTTTGCTTTATTGCGTGTATTTGAAGGCAGAACTCTTCAGCTGCTGCTGACGGCTCGCTGCTGCTGCGGGACACTAAACACCGTCGAGTCGCTCTTGACAGTCGCGGCAGCACGGACTCATGTTGTTTCCACCAGCGCGGCAATTTTTTTTCATCAATAATTGATGGATGTCTAAAATATAAAGATAAGGAGAAGCCTAAAACAGGCCCGAGGACCGGCCCGTGTCTGAACTATGACGTGAATATTGGCCTGAAGCCTGGCCCTAGGGACATAAAAAAGTAGGATCCCGACTTTAAATTAAATAAAAATATATAATAATTGGGGGCTAAACGTGTGTTGTAATGCAAGCGTTAGTGAACATGTACCGAGTAAAATATTACTGAAAAATTGATTAGTAATGCCTTACAATACTGCGTTACAGCAAAACGTAATACGTTACTGTAATGCAGTACTTTTGTAACGCCTTACTCCCAACACTGGTTGTTAATATATTATGATCAAATAAATGCAACAAAGAGACAATTAAAGAAATATATCACTTTGATATATCACTTTGAATAGCATTTTTTTTTCAAATTCTTATATTTTTCTCAATATTTGGTCTGATTTGTTCATTTGTTTGAATACTTCATAGGCAGATTAATCATATCTGTGAATTTTCCGACAGAACTACCTTTCAATTCTTTCAAGCTTGCTGAATATAATTGTCTCTTATATGTCTTAAAACAACATGACAAATTTGAATATGCAAATATTTATGGAAGACTTATGGCAGCTATGGTTTATGAAATAATATCTTATGCTCACAAAGGCTGCAATTTATTGTATATCAGAAATACAATAAAAACACTAATTTTGCAAAATATGATTACAATTTAACTGCTTTCTATTTGAATATATTTTATTTGATTTATTCCTGTACTGGCAAAGCTGAATTTTCAGCATCATTACTGTCACGTCACATGATCCTTCAGAAATCATTCTAATATGCTGATTTGATGCTCAAGAAATATTTCTTATTTTTTATTGATGCTGAAAACAGCTGCGCTGCTTAATATTTAGTTGAAACTGTGACTTTTTTCAGGATTCTTTGATAAATAGAAACTTTTAAAGAACAGTATTTATTTAAAAAAAAAGCCACTTTTAATCGCTAAATAAATAAATAAAATCTTAATGACCCCAAACTTTAGAATGATAATGTAGTTGGTCTAATATTGTATGGCTTCAGAAGACAATTCATGTTTGAATGTATTATCCATTTAAAAGTCCTTAAGGAATGTGATGTAAAACACAACATGTTATCTCAGTGACAGTCACAGAACAAAAAGTCATAGCACTGCTGTAGCCATGCTATTTTAGTTTGGATTGCTCAGACTGACAAGCATAAGTTTAGTGTGTGCCCATTTAAAATGCTGTACGAGTGGCTGTGGGGTTAGTAGGTGAAATGGGTTATACATATAAATCAACAGGTCCCTGTAGTGTATAATAAAAACACAGAAGAGCAAAAGACCAGAGGCCAGATCTGCCCTCAGGGCTCAATATCTCTCTAGTCAGCTTCCACGCTTAGTCCCAAGATGAGGTTTAAATCACATTCTTCACCATCATTTCTCCAGAAAGACGATTTACCCGATGGCGGGTTTTTGAAAGCAGACTGCCGTCGTTCACTTGTCATCAGAGCGGTTGAAGCACATTCAGACTGAAGTGACGAGAGATGGAGAGAAGAAGAATGAAAGAATGGAAAAAGGCAGCTCATAATGGGTCACTTTTGAATGCTAGAATAAAGAAGTGATCATTACTCTGTCAAGTAGAAATGGGTTCAGGTAGAGCAGAATTCTCTTTACTCCTTGTGAACAAGTGGAGGAATAAAACAACATATATAAAAAGAAAAAGGGGTTTGGTTTTTATATAGGCCTAGGTACATTACCATTTAAAAGTTTAGGGTCGTAGTGTTGTGTTTCTCAAATAAAGAGGCTGTCTCCATGAAATACTGCTGACATTTTTATTAACAATCGTTGCTACTTTTATGTGTGTTTTTTTTTTAAAGTCTCTCATGCTGCATTTATTTGAATATATATATATATATATATATATATATATATATATATATATATATGCATACATGCATATTAAACTACAATCAAGAAACATGTCTTATTATCAATGTAGAAAATAATTGTGCTACTTTATATGTTTTGGAAAACTTCATACATTTTTTTTCAATATTCTGCAGTGAATTAAAGGTTTGAAAGAACAGCAATTATGTGAAATATATATATTTTTTCTTTTTACTTCCTGTTGCTTTTTATTCAGTTCAATTAAATTCAATTCAGTTCAACTCAATTCAATTCAAGTTTATTTGTATAGTGTTTTTCTTGATACAAATCATTGCAAATCAGCTTTACAGAAAATGTAAATTTCTATATTAAAGTTTCTACATTATATTTAGTAGTAGTTTATCACTGGTGACTATGTCAAGTTGATGTCCGTATGGCAGAAATGTACAGTAAAATTCATGCAGTTACTTAATGACATGTCATCAAACAGATGATGAACACTATTAATGGCAATGATTATATTGATTACATTTGATTATAATGATTACATTTTATCGATTTAATGCATACTTGCTGAATAACATTTGATATAACAGCTAAATCAGCCTAAACAGTTTGTTGGTCTTAGCTGGCTTAAGCAGGTTTAGCTGGAGTTTAGCTGATCGGCCTAACCATCTTCTGGAAAGCCAGTCCAACACCTTAGGCTGGTTTAAGCTCTATTTCCTAAGGATCCTCTTTCCACTCATATCCAAATAATTTTGCTGATATAAATCTTAAACAGAAAACAGTTATCTGTATAATTTGGACTGCAATTAAGGAAAATATTAAATATATTATAGGAACTTATTTTGATGGACAAGAAACATCATTTTAAATTTTACATTTGTTTCTTCTTCTTGTGACTGACCTTTTTGACTGGCTTGTTAACTTCTTGTGATTCTGCTCAAGGCTTCATAGAAGACAGAATATCAGACAAAAGATAATTGGATGGAGCAAAAAAGTTTCTTTAGCAAAACACCCAATCAATATCTAAGATTTGCTAGTAGTGAAAATGTTTAATTTAAATAAGCAAAGTTACTCATCAATCTGACTGTTTTTTTTATGCCAGTCTAAAATGTAATTTCAGCTGTAAAAAGCATCAACACTAGCAGTCTTACTGTTAAAGTCAAACTATATTTATCATTTAACATCATTAAACAGATCACAACGTACCCAATCAGAAGCCATGGATGAACAAGGAGGTGCGGCTCCTGCTGAAAGCTTGCAACACTGCTTTTAGATCAGATGACGCTCAGGCATATAGCATATCTAGGGCTAACCTGAAGAGGGGCGTCAAGAAGGCCAAGCACTGCTACAAACTAAAGGTAGAAGAACATTTTTCCAACTCTGACCCCCGACGCATGTGGCAGAGCATCCAGGTCATCAGTGACTACAAGCCATGCAACTCCACTCCGATGGTCACAGACGTCTCCTTCCTTAATGAGCTAAATTACTTTTATGCTCGCTTTGACAATAACAACAACGAGATAGCCACCAAGATCACACTCTCATGAGACCATCAGACCCTCAAACTCACCTCCACAGATGTCTGCACAGCACTGAGCCGGATCAATGCATGCAAGGCTGCTGGCCCCGACGGCATTCCTGGACGTGTACTCAGGACATGTGCAGAGCAGCTCGCAGGGGTCTTCACAGACATTTTCAACCTGCCCCTCACCCAAGCAATTGTGCCAACATGCTTTAAGTCCACATCCATTGTGCCAGTGCCGAAACACTCCTCCCTGACCTGCCTGAATGACTACCGCCCCCGTAGCACTCACACCCATTGTTATGAAGTGCTTTGAGTGACTGGTCCTGGCACACCTGAAGAACTGCCTCCCACCCACACTGGACCCACACCAATTTGCCTATTGAAGCAATAGGAGCACTGAGGATGCAGTATGCACAGTACTGCACTCCGTACTCACACACTTGGATAACAACAACACATATGTACGGATGTTGTTTGTTGATTTCAGCTCAGCATTCAACACCGTCATTTCCTCCAAGCTGACCACTAAACTTGGAGACTTGGGTGTTAACACCTCCCTCTGCAGCTGGATTATGGACTTTCTGACCAACAGACCTCAGCATGTTAGGTCAGGCCACACCTGCTCCACCACCATCACACTCAACACCGGCGTACCACAGGGCTGTGTGCTGAGCCCATTTCTCTACTGCAGGCCTGTGCATGGATCCAAATCCATCATCAAGTTTGCTGATGACACCACAGTGATTGGCCTCATCAGAGACAACGATGAGACTGCCTACAGGGAGGAGGTACAGCACCTGGCTGCATGGTGTGCTGACAATAGCCTGCTCCTCAACACCAGCAAGACAAAATAACTTATTGTGGACTTCAGGAAGAAGAAAACTGGCACGCATGACCCCATCCACATTAACGGGATGGTTGTTGAACGTGTCTCCAGCTTCAAGTTCCTGGGAACCCACATCTCGGAGGACCTGACCTGGACCACCAACACATCCAGCCTAGTCAAGAAGGCTCACCAACGCCTCTTCTTCCTTAGGACACTGAAGAAGAACTCCAGCCATCCTGGTGAACTTCTACCGGTGTGTGATCGAAAGCATCCTGACCAACTGTATCACAGTCTGGTATGGGAACTGCTCAGTTGCTGACCCCAAGGCACTGCAGAGGGTGGTGAAAACTGCCCAACGCATTACAGGGACACCACTTCCTGCCATTGAGGACGTCCAGAGAAAACGCTGTTTACGTCGAGCTCGCGGCATTCTTAAGGACTCCTCTCACCCTGACCATAGACTGTTTAACTTACTGCCCTCTGGGAGGTGCTTCAGGAGCCACCGAACAAAGACCAGCAGACTCAGGAATAGCTTTTTCCCTACAGCTGTCTCCCTACTGAACTCTGCCCGATTATACCCCCTCACACACCACTACTAACTCTTCACCCCTCCCCATCACTAAATCGATTTAAAAAAAATAAAAAACATTTTTTAAATCCATCTACACACTGAGTACTATGTACTGGAAATTTTTATTTTCTATGCACTTTCAGTGTTCATTGCACTAGTGTTTATATATATATATATATATATATTAATGCATAGCTTATTCATATCCATTTGTAATTATGCAAATGGATAGTTTTTCCTCATAGTGTACGTACATTTACTGCATAATCCATCTGTATAGCATGTTCATATCACCCATCTGTATATCATACTGATAGTATTTAAAAATTTGTAAATTATGTCCATAGTACTGCCTTATCTGTATATTTCTGTACATATGTAACATATTGTAGGCACTGTATATCCTGTACCTCTGCTTATTGCACTTCTGGTTAGATGCTAACTGCATTTCATTGCCCTGTACCTTACATGTGCAATGACAATAAAGTTGAATCTAATCGAATCGAATCTAATCTAATCTAATCTAATCTAATCTAATCTAATCTAATCTAATCTAAAATAATCTAATCATTTAATGTACTTGTGCGACTGATTTTCAAGCTGATCATCAAATTCGATTGGTTTCTAAGTAATTTTTCATTGATTTTTAAAAACATCCCAAAATGAACAACCTCAGCATCAAAAAAATCTGCTCTGAATGCAATGTCCAAGTTACCAACGGAACATTTTTCTTTAATGCTATTTAATGAATTTAAAGTCAGAGTTTTAATGAAGGACTGGGAGGATACTTGACGACAGGGGGTTTGTATAATTCATAAGGCCTGAGCTGTTGGATGATCTGTTTTCTTTGAGGTGGCATGTGTACTCCGTCATTTAAAAATTCATTGGAAAGTGAGTCATTGGAAAGCAACCTCATCATTCCTCTCTGTGAAGCCTTTCCTTTATTTTTTTTAGCCTATTTCTCAGGCAATCAAGGGGATGTTTCACTGAACAATTTAATGAGATCATTATCTCACAGCCCTTTGTCTTTTCTTAAACTTCTTTAACATCTTTAGAAATAAAGTAGTTTTGGTCGATGATACGTCAAGGTTAATTTAAATGTACCTCAAGACCATTGCTAGGCTATTGCCAAGGATTTCTTTGCATTTTGTGTGTTTTTATCATGGACTATATACTTGGTTGAATTGAAAGACATGTCTCGATTCTTGACAGAATGAAACAAGGGTTAGCCATGGTTTCACTCCCAACAGTGCTTTTAACATCGCTGTAAGTATGTGTAAAAAGTCGATGTTGCAAGCATCGAGCAAAAGAGTCAGTTTCAGATGATCCAGACTTCACTGGTTTTGGTAGGGAAATCAAATGTTTTGAGTTCCAAGCATGGCTCACTCTTAAAATGTGAATGAGAGCGTGCCAATCTAGGTTTCTTTTTTCCTCTAAGGAGACTTTCCCACCAAATGAAGCGCTATTGTTTTCTGACGCAATCTTTAGTAAGAATGCTTACATGCTTCAGGCTCTCTCTGAATTCTGACTCAAGAACTGGAGCACATGGATGTCTGATTCCACATTCCAGTCTTGTATTTTGTGCAACTTTGAGCAGGGTGGACCAGATCCTTTCTACCATAATGTTCAAAGTGAATATCAGCTGGGTGTTCCTCTTTTACATCAACAAAGCTCCTCAATGATGGCCCTCCTGTGGATTGGCTGAGGAACCTAGAGTGTCGCTTCATGGAGTAATAAAAGGTCCTAGTGTTATGAAATTGCAAATATTGCCCTTTGAGTGTTACAACATCTCTTTGTGATGACAGACCCTGTGGTGTGAAATGCTTTTTAAAATAGTTTTAGATGCAGTAGCGCATTTCTCTTTTTCTTCTTTTTTATGACCTCATATGATCTGATATTCCACAGGGAATATACACATTATAAATAAAATATATTAAAATTATTCAATAATTAATTAAATAGAGAGCAGTTACAAGAAATCTAACCTAAGATCTTGATAATGAATATATATACACTGTAAAAAAAATTGTTTTCACTCAACTTAAATTTTTTAGTTATCATTTTGCTTTGACTCAGTTAAGTTTTATTTACTTAATCTTCTAAGTACTTTCAACTTAAAACGTTTAGTTGACATAATAAAATAGTTGACCCTACTACGAATTTCAAGCAACCTGGACTTGAAAAGTTAAGTTGAAATAAGTCAGCTTACATTTTTAAGCAACTTTTGCAAGTTATCAAGTTATCTGTACTACAATTTGTTACATGTCTGTGTTTTAGTTTCTGTTGTTGACCTAGTTTTGCCTGTCTTGTTAAGTTCATCATCGCCACCTGTTGTTTAATTAATTATCCCATTAGCCCCTAGGTTTATAAGTCCTGAGTTTTCCCCATTTCAGTTGCCAGTTATTGTTTATGTCACACGTTTCTAGTTCTTGTGATTAAAGCCTATGGTTTTGATATTCCTGCCTGCCCTGTCTTTGTCTGCCTTCCTGGATAGAACATAACAGAATAACTGGCCCATACTGTTTAGAGTGGCGTTTTTCCCCTTTTTGTTTTGTTAATTTTTTCATGGACGATCCTGCCATATAACTTCTCTGCCTGGAGCAGGGAGATCGCCCGCTGGAAGCTCACACCCTGAACCTGCACGAGCCCACAGCAGTCCGAGGAGTTCGGCGTGCCGCGATGGAGGAACTTGGACCGAAGACAAGGTCGGAAGTTACCATCGCCCTGGAGCCCATTTCTCCGCAATGGTCTGACCAGGTGTTTGATCCGGCTACACCGCTGAGCGCTGAGGGAGTGTTAGGAGAGTTCGGGGAGTTGGAGGATTGCCCCGCCCACACTCCTACCGCGATAAGTAAGTACGAACTGGGCTCTGGTGGATATTATGATGAGCTGAAGGACATTTTTTCGGTGGATCTAATTTACTTTTTTGAAGAGGTTTTTGAACCCTAAGCCCCCTATTCTTCCCAATACTCCGCTGGTCCCGTCCAGCCCTGAGTTTCCTGTGCTTCCTGTGTGTCCTGAATTCCCGCCCAGCCTCCCTCTCCCGCCTCCTCACTCAACTAGTCCTTCAGTCCCTCTGCACCTCCTGCTGCTCATCTGGATATGCCGAGTGTCTTCGGACCATCAGCTCAACCCTACACAGAGGATCCCCTGTCTCCACCTCAGACCTCTGCGCCCCCTGCTCCACCTCGGTCTGTTGACACTTCGGCTCCACCTTGGCTCCTCCCTCCCTCGGCTCCACTGGAAACCATCAGCCATACGGCTTCTCCGGGCTCCCTCGTCCATCCGGCTCCGTCTTGGTCAGTTGTCGACCTGCCTGCACCTACGGCTTCGGCTGGATCCTCCTTCCCTCCGACTCCGCCTTTGTCCTCGGTCCCACCGGCTCAGCCTCCGACCTCTGGATTTCCAGTTCCTCCTCGTGGACTCATCGGCTCTTCGGCTCCATCTGGGTCTCCTTCTGCGAGGGCTGCATCTCCGTCGGTCGTCCCCAGGGTGTCCACGACTCTCAAGGCGTCATTCCCACCCTGGCTCCTCCCGCCTTCGACTCCAACCTGGGGCCTCATCCTGGTTGGTCTCTGGCTCAACACATGGCTCCTCCTGCTCCTGGCTTCCCCGTGGCTCCTTCCACCTTCCACTCCCCCATGGATTTTTTATTTTGTTCTGGTTTTTGTCTGCCCTCTCTCCTGCTCCACTCCCTCCTCCAGAGCCCCCACCCTCCCTCCTCAGTTTTAACTTTTTCGGTGTGAGGACACGCCTTCCCGGGAGGGGGCGATATCTGTTACATGTCTGTGTTTTAGTTTCTGTTGTTGACCTAGTTTTGCCTGTCTTGTTAAGTTCATCATCGCCACCTGTTGTTTAATTATCCCATTAGCCTCTAGGTTTTATAAGTCCTGAGTTTTCCCCATTTCAGTTGCCAGTTATTGCTTGATACACGTTTCTAGTTCTTGTGATCAAAGCCTATAGTTTTTGATATTCCTGCCTGCCCTGTCTTTGTCTGCCTTCCTGGATAGAACGTAACACAATTTAAGTTCATTGAACTTAATGTGGCATATTTTCTAAACTTGCAATAGCACATTCAACCAAATAAATAACACATTTTGTTCCATATAAATTACTTTATTGTCCCTTGCAAATGAACAAATGTTAAGGACAAACTCTTAAAACATGTTAAAAATCACAGAGATTCCAGAAATCTGTCTAAATGACATTTCAGTTACCTAGCGTTTAAAACTATTAACTCATTGAAAGTGGATTACCATTAAAAAAAAGAGTCATGCCACTGATGCATGAAAACTGTAAAAACATGCAGAAACAACTTTTTAACTGCAAAATACATAACAACTAGCACATTTCTTATTAGAAATGCACAACACGATTCTAAATGTTTGTAAATACAAATTAAGAAACTAATTATATAGAAATTATAGAAAGAATTGCAGAAAAATAATTTCTCAAATAAAAAAAAAACAAAACAAAAAAACAATAAGTTACATAGCAATTGCATAATGATTAAAGGTGAACATTTACTTGAAATAAATGCACAGAAAGTAATTTTTTGCCAGTATATTCTTTTTTTTTACTCTCAAAGTGACGTAGCCACTGACTTAAAGGGATATTTCACCCAAAAATGAAAATTGTGTTATTAATTACTCACCCTCATGTCGTTCCAAACCCGTAAAACCTTCATTCATCTTCGGAACACAAATTAAGATATTTTTTGTTGAAATCTGAGCTTTCTGACCCTACATAGAAAGCAACGCAACTGAACTGTTCCCAGGGCCAGAAACGTAGTAAGGCCATTTAACCAACATGTCAAACAACCAATCACAGTTTTTTTCTTTCAGCATCACGTTTCAGGGCGTGGAAATGTCGTCACAATAACAGACTGGTGTGTAAAACTCTCAGATGTATTTTTAAAGATTCTATGCCCCGAACTTTAAATATTTCACATACTTTTGAAAATCCAGCGTTTAGTTGATCCTGATAAGCGCTCGTAGTCACAGTTGTAAACATGACGGCTTTCTTCTTTTGTGAGGGGTTTTGGCATCACAGCATCTTTGTTTTCAGGTGGAACGTTAAAAAACGCAATACATACGTCTCTCGGAAATCCTGTATAATCTAACGAATCCGATGACCACTTCGAAACTCCTGAAGTGTTTCAACTTTTGTGAGCCATATGCTTCAGCCAGCGGTCTGTAGGCATGAAGTCTTGAGGTTGAGACTATGTCCTTGATGAATTCCTTTTCAGAACCTGTGTGCTTAAATAAAAACAAAGGGAATCATTAAAATGTGCCTTACAGTCTTAAAGGGTTACTACTCCCCAAGATGAAAATTTTGTCATTAATCACTTACCCCCATGTCGTTCCAAACCAGTAAAGGCTTTGTTTGTCTTCGGAACACGATGATATTTCGTAAGAAAAAAAAGTATTCTTATCGCTTCATAAGTCAGATTGAAACACTGATGGCAGATGGACTACTTTAACGAAGCTTTTCATACTTCTCTGGGCCTTGACTGTGTCTATTACTTGGCAGTCAGTGGGACAATCACAAGCCTCCCGGTTTTCATGCAAAATATTTTAAATTGTGTTCCGAAGATGAACAAAGCTTTTACGGGTTTGGAACAACATGGGGGTAAGTTATTAATGACAAGATTTTCATTTTGGGGTGGAGTAACCCTTTAAAACTTACAGACTCCAATATGTGCACTTATAAAGTAAATACATTTACTTATAACTTTGTCCAAACTTTACAATGTGAAAGTAATTTCCATTTTGACTGCATAGTTCTTTGATGGATACAACTGCAAAAGGACTTGCTGCGATCCATCCACAAGATTGTTGAATTATGCGCTGATCTTCAGTCATTCCAGAATATCATAAACATGAAAAACAAAGAAACATGTTTAACAACACTGTAAAATAAAAAAACAAATAAATAAAATTTTGTCAGAGAAAGTCAAATGTCATGACAAGTTTACGTCTCAATTACCAAAGCCCTACTTTACAATCCATACAAGGCTTTTAAATTACTTAACACATGAGCTAATTTCACACATTTGTGTCCATCCTTATTGCAGAGCTGTTTATACAAGTTAAGCTAATATTACTGTTATTCAAAAGCCTACAGTTTTGAACGTACACTACCAGTCAAAGGTTTTCTCACAGTAAGTTCCCTTCCAGGAACTTCGAGCTGCGTCGAAAACGAATATGGGAACGCCTTCAGCGTGACCAGGCTCTGAATATGATGTGTAATCAGTCAAACAAGGGCGAGGCGTCACGGGCGGGGTGACGTCACGACCAGGAAGCATATAAGCACGATTTGCGCGTGGTCTGCCTGGGTGCGGAGCACGCAAAATCGGTCTCCGCACCCGGAGGGCTCTCTTCGAGAAGGGAGCCTTCGCGAGCTCCCCACGCGGTGCCGGTCCCGCTGCTGCGGAGGCAGAGCGGCGGCTGCACTCGTGGGGCTCGCAGGCTGATCTGGCTGGTGAGTGTGAGACGGGCATGTCCCTATCTCCTCCCGTATCAGCCAGATCTGGCGCCCCGTCTCTCGGTGTGGAAGCTGTCTCTTCCCCGAGACGAGGGCTCAATGCTTCATCTCTCTTCCTCTGAGGAGGTTGATGTGACGAGCGTTGACGAGGTTTCGCCGCCTCTCTCGCCCCAGAGAGCTACTTCTACACAGGAGCCTTCCGTTTTCCCCGATCTCCTCACCGAGGTGTCGAGATCGCGGGTGAAATTTTTTCGTCCCGGCCAGTCGTTCCCGCGGGAACTGAATGAGCGCGGGTATGCGGCGATGATGCCGCGGGTTGAACAGATGCTTGCGAGCTATCTGTCTCCCTCCACGGCATCGCCTTTGAAGGCTCCTGCTCTGCTTACAACATCTTTGGTGGGCAGAGGGTATGCACGCTCTCTAAACTCAGGTGGCTGCTGGGCGGGCGCAGCCTCCTCCGCATACCAGCTCCTCGCGCAAAAGGTCCTGACGGGCGAGCCCCAGGACCGCGGAGGGCGACCCCTACTGGGGTGGAGTGGCTTGCACAGCCGCACTCGGTGACCACTTCACCTCGGTGCCCTCCAGGGACTTGTCTGCTGACCCTGCCGCTGTTGCAGGGCACGGCCGGTCCCAGCGAGTATATTTCTCAGGTTTGTCCGCCCGGCAGCGCGGAGCCGAGAAACTCGCCTCAGCCGCCAGATTACGCGTCTCATTCCGGTGCGCCGCATCGAGACAGCGGTCTGGCCGCTTCTCTGAACCCAGAGGTCAGTCTCGAGAGACTGATTCCCTTAGAAGATCATTGGGCAGCGAGCTGCCGAATGTGTCTCTTTGGGTCCTGCCTTGCAGGGTCTGGTTCGTTCAGAGGTCCTGACGGGTGAGCCCCAGGACTATGGAGGACGACCCCTACCGGGGTGGAGCGGCTTACACCGTGGCACACGGTGACCGTCTCCCCTCGGTGCCCTCCAGGGACTTGTCTGCTGACCCTGCCGCTGTTCCAGGGCACAGCCGGTCCCAGCGAGTATATTTCTCAGGTTTGTCCGCCCGGCAGCACGGAGCCGAGAAACTCGCCTCAGCCGCCAGATTACGCTTCAAGACAGCGGTCTGGCTGCACCAGAGGTCAGTCTCGAGAGACTGATTCCCTTAGTAGAGCATTTGACAGCCTGGCAGCGGCTGCCGAATGTGTCTCCTTGGGTCCTGCAGACCGTAGCGAAAGGCTATCGTATTCAGTTCGGCGGGCCACCCCCGCCGTTCTGCGGGGTTGTTATGACTGCGGTCCGCCCCGGGCAGGCTCTGGTTGTGGAACAGGAAGTTGGTACTCTGCTGAGGAAGGAAGCCATCGAGTTGGTTCCTCCTCACGAGACCCAGTCCGGTTTCTACAGCCGGTACTTCATTGTTCCGAAGAAGGATGGAGGGCTGAGGCCCATACTGGATCTGCGTCTACTGAACCGCTCAGTCAGAAAGCTGAAGTTCAGGATGCTTACTATCAAGCAGGTCGTGACTCAAATCAGGTCCGAGGACTGGTTTGTCACGATAGATCTCAAAGACGCATATTTCCATGTTTCCATCCTTCCTTCTCACAGGAAGTTCCTGAGGTTCGCCTTTGGGGGCAAAGCGTACCAATATCGGGTTCTTCCCTTCGGCCTAGCACTTTCACCCCGCACTTTCACCAAGTGTGTGGATGCGGCACTGGCCCCCGTGGCGGCTTCAGGGCATCCGCATACTCAATTATATCGACGATTGGTTGATCCTCGCTCAATCAGAGCGGTTGGCGGTTCGGCATCGAGATGTCGTTCTCGCCCACATGAAAGAACTGGGGTTGAGACTGAACGCCAAGAATAGTGTGCTTTCTCCGGTTCTGAGAATCACTTATCTAGGCGTAGTGTGGGATTCGACCACGATGCAGGCACGATTGTCCCCTGCTCGGATCGAGTCGATCCTTACTACAGTCAGGAGAGTGCGAGAAGGCCGGTCACTCACTGTCAAGCAGTGTCAGAGACTGCTGGGGTTCATGGCAGCTGCGTCCAGCGTGATACCTTCTGGCCTGCTGTACATGAGACTCCTACAGTGGTGGCTCAAGACCAAGGGGGTCTCCCTGAGGGGAAACTCACTCCGCGCTGTCAAAGTGTCACGCCGTTGTGTCCGTGCCTTCGACATGTGGAGGAATCCTTGGTTCTTGTCCCAGGGCCCGGGGTTGGGAGCTCCTTGTCGCCGCGTCTCGCTAGCGACGGACGCTTCCCTCACCGGTTGGGGTGCGGTCATGAGTGGCCACCCTGCCCTCGGTCTGTGGAGAGGTTGCCACCTGACGTGGCATATCAATCGGCTAGAGATGTTAGCGGTGTTCCGTGCACTCAAGCACTTCCTCCCAGACCTGAGAGATCACCACGTGCTGGTGCGCACCGACAGACACGGCAGTGGTCTCTTACATCAACCACCAAGGAGGTCTGCGGTCGCGCCCCTTGTACAAGCTGGCACACCAGATCCTTGTGTGGTCCCAGGGCAAGCTCTTATCTCTGAGAGCTATGCACATACCTGGGCATCTCAATGTGGGAGCAGACATCCTGTCGAGGCAGGGGCTGAGGCCCGGGGAATGGAGGCTTCACCCCGAGGTGGTGAAGCAGATTTGGGGTATTTTCGGCCAGGCCCAGGTGGACCTCTTTGCGACTCAAGAGTCAGCACAATGTCCTCTCTGGTTCTCGCTGACCCCTCCAGCTCCTCTGGGACTGGACGCTATGGTACAGACGTGGCCGAGGCTCCGTCTGTACGCCTTCCCCCCGATCGCTCTGCTCCCTGGAGTTCTGGCGAGAGTGCGCCGGGACGAGGTCAGTCTACTGTTAGTAGCACCGTTCTGGCCGGGCCGAGTATGGTTCTCGGACCTGATATCTCTCCTCGACGGCACTCCATGGGAAGTGCCCGTCAGGAGGGACCTCCTCTCACAGGCCGGGGGCACCGAGGTGCACCCTCGCCCGGAGGGATGGAAGCTGTTGGTGTGACCCCTGAGGGGGCACAGCTCATAGCTTCCGGTCTGTCAACCGAGGTTGTCGAGACCATCCTCCAATCCAGAGCTCCCTCTACGAGGAAACTGTACGCCTTGAAGTGGAGGCTCTTCACTTCTTGGTGCGGGGACCGCCAGCTCGACCCAGTCAACTGCCCCGTTGGTGCAGTACTGGAGTTCCTGCAGGCCCGTTTCTCCGCAGGGGTAACCCATTACACTGTTAAGGTCTACGTGGCAGCTATTTCGTCATACCACGCCCTTACTGGTGGCCAGTCAGTGGGTAGACACCCCCTGGTTACACGTTTCCTCCGCGGTGCGCTGAGGCTGAGGCCTCCGGTACGATCTCGTCCCTACGTGGGATCTGGCTGTGGTTCTGGAGGCTCTGTGCAATGCACCTTTCGAGCCCATTCAGGAGATAACTGAGAGACTCCTCACTATCAAGACCGTTTTCTTATTGGCTACCACCTCTCTGAGGAGGGTGAGTGACCTTCAGGCCCTGACTACGGCCTCTATTCACTTTGCGCCCGGTTCGGCGAAAGTATTCCTCTACCCCCGCGTGGGGTATGTTCCGAAGGTCCCATCGGTCGTTCCACAGCCGGTCGTACTGCAGGCCTTCTGTCCTCCTCCCTTCGGGGAGCCAGACCAGGAGAAGCACAATCGTATGTGTCCAGTGCGAGCACTAGACGCATACATCCACAGGTCCTCCCTGTGGAGAAAGCGGACCAGCTGCCCGTGTGCTATGGTCCACCTAAGAGGGGTCTTCCTGCTACGAAGCCCTCCTCTTAGTAGGTGGATTGTGGGTGCCATGGCTTTGGCATACGAGGCCTCTGAGCTCCCCCCGCCGGTGGGAGTCAGAGCGCACTCAACCCGAGGTGTGGCGGCCTCCAAGGCCTTCTGGGCAGGTGTTCCATGCAGGACATCTGCAACGCAGCTGGGTGGTCCACGCCCCTGACTTTCGTTAGGTTCTATGACCTCGACATCCGAGCCACTCCCGGCTCCTCTGTCCTTTCGTCCTGACACCAGGCAGGGACTTGTCAGTCTGGCGGCGTTGGTATCTCGTTCCCATATGCGTTTTCGACGCAGCTCGAAGTTCCTGGAAGGGAACGTCTCAGGTTACGTATGTAACCATGGTTCCCTGAAGGGAACGAGACGCTGCATCGCGTTGCCACACTTCCGGCATCCCTGCCAGCGCTTGCTTCATGACTTGAAGCTGAAGCCGGCTCCGCCGCACGTGCTTATATGCTTCCTGGTCGTGACGTCACCCCGCCCGTGACGCCTCGCCCTTGTTTGACTGATTACACATCATATTCAGAGCCTGGTCACGCTGAAGGCGTTCCCATATGCGTTTTCGACGCAGCGTCTCGTTCCCTTCAGGGAACCATGGTTACATATGTAACCTGAGACGATTTTTAATATTTTCTAAAGAATTATCTTCTGCTCACCAAGCCTGCATTAATGTGATCTAAAATACAGAAAATGCAGTAATGTTTTTACTGAAAAATATTTTTTATTATTTAAAATAACTGCTTTGAATATATTTTTAAATGTAATTTATTTCTGTCATTTCAAAGCTGAATTTTTAGCATCATTACTCCAGTCTTCAGTGTCCCATTATCTTTCAGAAATCATTCTAATATTTAATATTCTGATTTGCTACTCAAAAAAAAAAAGGTTGAAAACAGCCGAGTAGAATTTTCTTCAGGTTTCTTTGATGAATAGAAAGTTCAGAAGAACTGCATATATCTGAAATAGAAATCTTTTGTAACATTTTAAATGTCTTTTCATCACTTTTGATAGATTTAAAACATACTTGCTAAACAAAAGTAGCCTATTAATTTCTATAATTTCTTTCCCTATATACGTATATACTGACTAAAAGCTTTTGAATGGTAGAGTGTATAATGTTACAAAAGCTTTTTATTTCAGATAAATTCTGATCTTTGGATCGTTCTATTCATCAAAGAATCCAGAAAAAAAATACTCAACTGATTTAAATATAGATAATAATAATACAAATGTTTATAAACATTTTTTTTTTATTCCTGCTGTTCTAAATCCATACAGTCCATTGAGCTCCATCTCACGCTGTTTGAATCAGAATCAGAATCAGAATTAGCTTTATTGCCAGGTATGTTTGCACATACGAGGAATTTGTTTTAATGACAGTAGCTCCACAGTGCGACAGAATGACAGCAACAGGACAAGACACAGATAATAAAAAATTAAAAATAAACTAAATAATGTGCAAATATACAAAAATGGACAATGTGCCAAATATCACAAACACAATATACAAAATAGACAATTCGGTATGTACAGGTATGTTAGGTGCAAATTTGAAATGTAATAAGTATGTTTGTAAAATAAAATAAACAGTATGATAGTGTTGTGTGTTTCATGTTTATTGTTAAGAGTTCAAGTGTTCATGAGATGGATTGCCTGAGGGTCTTCTGAGGTCAGATTTGGTAGCTGAGCTGAACCAGACAGAAGTGCAGAGGATGTATTCAATGATGGCAGAGTAGAACTGTTTCAGCAAGTCCTGTGGTAGGTTGAACTTCCTCAGCTGGCAAAGGAAGTACAACCTCTGCTGGTCCTTTTTCACAATAGAGTCAGTGTGAATGTCCCACTTCAGGTCCTGAGAAATTGTGGTGCCCAGGAACCTGAATGACTCCACTGCAGTCACAGTGCTGTTCATGATGGTGAGTGGGGGGAGAGCAGGGGGTTTTCTCCTGAAGTCCACTATCATCTCCACAGTTTTGAGCGTGTTGATCTCCAGGTTGTTAAGACTGCACCAGACAGCCAGCTCCTTAACCTGCTGTCTGTAAGCAAACTCGTCACCGTCCTGAATGAGGCCAATCAGTGTGGTGTCGTCTGCAAACTTCAGGAGCTTGACAGAAGGGTCTTTAGATGTGCAGTCGTTGGTGTAGAAGGAGAAGAGCAGTGGGGAGAGAACGCAGCCCTGAGGAGCTACAGTGCTGATGGTGCGGGTGCTGGATGAGAATTTTCCCAGCCTCACTAGCTGCTGCCTGTCTGTCAGGAAGAGGACGATCCACTGACAGAGGGGAGAGGGGGTTGGAGGAGGTGTGAATGGTGTTTTTTCAAACCTACAATAGAACTCATTAAGATCGTCTGCCAGTTGTTGATTCTCCACAGTGCTGGGGGATGGTGTCTTGTAATTGGTGATGTCTTTCAGACCTTTTCACACTGAAGCCGTGTCACTGGAAGATAATTGGATCCTTAACTTATCGGAATAATTCCTCTTTGCCACTCTGATCTGCTTTTCCAGTGTGTATTTTGCCTGTTTATACAAGGCTCTGTCCCCATTCCTGTAAGCATCTTCTTTGGCCTGACAGAGCTGTCTGAGTTTAGCAGTGAACCATGGTTTGTCATTGTTATAAGTTAGATGAGTCCTGGTAGGAATGCACATATCCTCACAGAAACTGATATACTGTATGATGTTACAGTCTCTGTGAGCTTGTCCAGATCATCAGCAGCTTCAAAAACACTCCAATGAGTAAGGTCGAGACAGGCTTGTAAAACCCACTCTGTCTCATTAGTCCATTTCTTTACAGTCCTTAATACAGGTTTAACAGATTTAAGTTTCTACCTGTAGGTTGGAATAAGATGAACCAAACAGTGATCAGAGAGTCCTAAAGCTGCTCCTTTATCGCTGTGTAACAGTGGTCCAATATATAACGGTCTCTGTTTGGACATGTAACATGCTCTCTGAGATTTTGTGGAGTGTTCTGTCGAATGTTCAGCAGTTCTTCCTTGGTGAAACTGATCGTGTTAGACAAACAAAAAACAGGAAAAACTAACAAAAACACTAAAACAATTGGAGAGCCAAGCACAATGGCTGCCACTTGCAGTGCCATCTTGTTGTTCTCTAACGCAGCACTGGGCTCAAATAATACATATCAAACTATATTTTTATCGTTCTCCAGATAAGTTCAGTCCAATACCGCATGGGAGAATATGTATTATAATATTTATGTGGAAAATACAGAGGCACTGCATGTATTTTGAGGATTCATAGTACCACAAAAATAAAACTGGCATACATATAACTAGCAACTATGGCGCTTTAAACCACACTTGTGCTTTAGACAACATACGTAATTGTACACATATTAGACCAATAAATACAAATATTTACTTACCAAATTTGTTGATCGAGAAAGTTTCCTGACTTTGTGCAGAAGCTCATCAAGATGGCTGACGAACGTCTTCTGTCTGCAGCGGTCTTCAAGACATCGTTATTGAATTGATTCAACACATTCTTTTTTAAGTTGCGGGGGCAAATACTCTAGTTCAGTCAACTTACAAACTAGTTGAGACAGTGAAAACTTAAAATGTTAAGTTAAATGAACAAATTCAGTTCAAGTTCAAGTTGTGTCAACTTAAAAAAATTCATTCAGACAACTAAAATGCGAGATCATGTTTTACAGTGTATATATATATATATATATATTAGGGCTGTCAAAATTAATGCGTTAATGCTAATTAATTTTAACGGCACTAATTTTGTGAACGCAGCGTGCATTTTCTGTTGCCAACTTAGCGACACTGCAGACCCCTTTATCGACCTTTTTTTCTCTTCAAAAAAAGCACCCAAACCTTATTTCGTTTCTGAGACTCGCTGGTACTGCAGCACAAGGTCTTGCTTTCTCAGGGCGTGCACACACCTCTCTCTCTCTGTGCATCTGCTCTGTTCAGTGAGCAGCACTTTCAGTTAAACACAGATATTATGTTGCTTCTCTAATTTTACATGCAAGTATAGCCGAAATCACATCACAGCTATTGTCTTTATCTTATGTGTGTTTGATTTAATCAGAAGACAGCTCGATTATCAGGATTTTTGTGCAGATTCACATCTTGGAAGGGAGAGCTTCCATTGTCTGACAACAGAAACAGTAAAATATATAAATGAAAACAGTTTTATTGAGAATTTAGCTGCATCAAAATACAGTATGTGGGCACAGAGAGGCAAACAAATGTAATCAGAATCAGAATCAGAATGAGAATCAGTATGCTTTAGTATGCAGTATTTCAGCTAAATTCCTGTATCTTGTTCACTAAATCACAACAATCCAGTTCTATGAGGCATGTGCATAAATTATACATATATTATATATAATAATAAATAATATATGTACATTTTGCATGTTCAGAAGAAGAGCTGCCCTGTCATGTGAAAATGTAAACAGGTTTGTTTAAGTAAATTGCTTAGTGCAAAGAAAGAGAAGTAATGGAAACCTGGTATTTCTTTTTCATGTGTCTAATAGACATGAACATGTTCTTTGAAAAACATCTATGACCTTTGAAACATGTATATTCTTCATACTCTATGTTGACTATGGTTTCACTAATAATAAACATACATTTGCATAAAGCATCCATATTTGTCCATGCCCATGTTGATTAGAGTATTAAAAACTTGAAAAGTATTAATTTAAGGTACATTTAGAACAAATAAAAATGTGCAATTAAGTTTATTCACTGTGCGATTAATCACAAGTTAACTCATGACAATCATGTGATTAATCGCAATTAAATATTTTATCGATTGACAGCCCTAATATATATACAGTATATACACACACACACACATACACACACATACATACATATATGTCTGTGTGTGTATGTATGAATGTATATATTAAATAATATACATTTTGTTTTTATGTTAATTTAAAATTGTGATGATTAAAATGTCAATGAGTTCATTATGGATTATCTACCCCATTGTAAATGAGAAAGCGTACTCGGTTACTATCGTAACCTTGGTTCCCTGAGATACGGAACGAGTACTGGGTCTTGCTAAAGACGCAATGGGAAAAAGCCTTTTTTCTCCTTTACTGAAGCCTTATTCAATCATGCAGTGAAACTGCACGACTATTGGTTCGTGCAGTGTGTTAAAAACGAACCAATGTGTCGGCAGCGGAGCTACACGAGCCTATGGCGACGGAGCCCGCCAGATCCCGCCAGAATGGGCGGGGTTATCTGGCTATATAATCGGCCGTCTCGCCATAGGATCCTCAGGTATACTTCGACTGAAGCGATGACTGAGTCGTGCAGCTACCTGGCACGGCAAAATACGCAGTACTCGTTCTGTATCTCAGGGAACCGAGGTTACGATAGCAACCGAGTACGTTCCCTATCGATACTCCACTCGTACTGTGTCTTGCTAAAGACGCTATGGGAACACAATTCAATCACGCCGTGCTATGGTAGAGGAACGACTGTGTAAAACACCACCATAAGCATTCCATGCTCAGAGGGAAGTAGTATACTCGGGCTAAAGCGAGCTGAGCTCATAGAGGTCACGCTCGGCCCGGGTCATTCCATGTATTCCTCGCATACTCAGCACTTTCAGGGCTAAGATATGTAAGGAACCCATCAGAGAGCTTGAGTGCCCGTGCAGTCAAGAGTTCTCCGTTATGGTTGTTCCCACAACGTAAGTCATACTCATCTAAGCAGAGAGGACCCTGGCTTGTAAGGCCGGTACATCCAGCTTATAAAACCTTGCAAATGTGGACGGCGAGGCCCAGCCAGCCGCCGCACAAATGTCTGTAATGGACACACCGCTGGACCAGGCCCATGACGAGGCAATGCCTCTAGTCGAATGGACTCGTACTCCAATGGGGCATTGAAGGCCCAAGGAAGAGTAAGCCAGCGTAACGGCATCCACTATCCACTTAGAGAGTCTCTGCTTCGTGACCAGAAGCCCTTTGGCGCGGTTACCGAAGCTAACAAAGAGCTGTTCCGTGCGCCTGAAGGAGGTAGAACGCTCAAAGTAGATCCGTAGGGCTCTAACAGGGCATAACAAAATTAACTCCCGGTCCTCCTCGGAGGGAGGAAGCGCGGAGAGTGTGATGACCTGAGCTCTGAACGGAGTGGAAAGTACCTTAGGTACGTATCCATGCCTTGATTTTAGGACGACCTTGGAGTCGTTTGGCCCAAATTCCAGGCAGGCAGGGCTCACAGAGAGCGCCTGCAGGTCTCCTACTTGCTTGACTGACGCTAGTGCTAGTAGCAGAGCAGTCTTCAGCGACAGTGACCGAAGGTTCGTGGATTGGAGCGATTCAAAAGGAGGGCCCCTCAGGGCCCTCAGCACAGTGGGTAAGTCCCACGTAGGGACAGTAAGGGGCCGAGGCGGATTCAGCCTCTTGGCACCCCTTAGAAAGCGGACGATAGCATTGTCCCTGCCCACTGATTGGCCCGCGATAAGGGCGTGGAAGGCCGCTATAGCCGAAACGAACACCCTGAGTGTGGAGGGAGCGTGTTCTTTATCCAGCAGTTCCTGCAGGAAGGACAGAATCACCGCCAACTTAGATGTAGGGGGGTCCTCACCGTGGTTAGACACCATTCAGAGAAAACCGCCCATTTAAGGGCATAGAGGCGTCTCGTAGACGGGCTCTAGCCTCAGAAATGGTATTTAGCACTCGCTCTGGGAGGCTGGTAGGCTCCCGTTGAGCGACCAGAGGTGAAGCGCCCACAGTTCGGGACGAGGGTGCCACAATAAACCGTTCGCCTGAGAGAGGAGGTCTCGTCTCAGGGTCAGCTCTGACATCCAAGGCTGGTTCTCCCACAGGAGGGCCACCAACAAGACCTTGTGTCGTTATTCCCTGATTCGCCTGATGACCTGAGGAATCAGAGTGATCGGAGGGAATGCATTAAGGAGGAGCTTGGGCCAGTCGTGGGCCAATGCGTCCTTGACCTTCGAATAATAGGCTGGGCAGTGAGAGTTGTCTTTGGAGGCGAAAAGGTCTACTTCAGAAAATCAAGCGATGACATTGGATTCTCCACTGACATCAGATGAACTTCAGGAAGCCTTGAACAGTATGCCCAATAAAAAGGCTCCAGGTCCAGATGGCTTTCCAGCAGAATTCTATAAAGAATTCTGGGTAATTCTGTCACCAACATTCTACAGAATGTTGCAGGAAACCAAGGAAAATGGTAGACTTCCACCAAATATGAATTCTGCCAACATTAGTCTCTTGCTAAAACCAGGCAAAGACCCTGTATTGCCTACCAGCTATCGTCCAATATCCCTTATTAATGTGGACACTAAAATAATCTGCAAAGCTATCTCAAAAAGAATAGAGAAGATAACCCCTCTCATAATTCATTCCGACCAAACTGGTTTCATAAAAGGGAGGCACTCCTCAACAAATACACATAGGTTACTTAACTTGATAGACTATTCATGCAATAGAAACCTTCAAATTACAATATTGTCTCTAGATGCAGAAAAAGCTTTTGATAGGGTTAACTGGAATTTTCTATTTGCAACTTTACACAAATTTGGTTTTGGAAACTCTTTCATAAACTGGTTAAAAATATTATATAACTCTCCAACAGCATGTGTCAGGACAAATGGCCAAACATCCTCTAGCTTCTATCTTAAGAGGGGCACCAGGCAGGGATGCCCCCTCTCCCCCTCACTGTTTGCAGTTTTTATTGAACCACTAGCAGCAGCAATTAGACAGGCTACAGTGATTAAAGGCATTAAATGCAAGAATGTAGAACATAAAGTTAGTCTTTACGCAGATGATGTGTTACTTTTTCTTCAGCATTCACAAACCACTTTCTCTGAGGTAATTACATTAATAAACTCTTTCTCAAGAGTCTCAGATTATTCAATAAACTGGTTAAAATCAACAGTTCTTCCAATTAATTGCTCCTTCCAGAATTCCTCCACTCCACTGCAATCTGGAAATATTAAATATTTAGGTATTAATGTTTCTCCTAGGCTGACAGATTTGATTAAATTAAACCACATCCCACTTTTAAAGACGGTAGAAGATGATCTAACCAGATGGAAGTCTCTACCCATATCACTCATGGGAAGAGTCGCCTCAATAAAAATGATGGTTTTGCCAAGAATTAATTATTTATTTGCAATGATCCCGAGCAAACCATCACCTGACTGGTTTAGATCTCTGGACTCCTCCATCTCTAAATTCCTTTGGAAAGGTAAACCCCCGCGTATTAGCTTAAAAACGCTACAAAAGACCAAGGATAAAGGAGGACTAGATCTACCTAACTTTCACCACTATTTCTTAGCCAACAGGCTTCAACACATTTCAGGGTGGTTAAAACACACCCTCTTAGATGAGCCTTGGCTAGATGTAGAACAGGCATTATGCAATAATATAGAGATTTCGGATCTGCCATTCATTAGCTTGATCATCAAACGACACGTATGCTTCAAAAGCATCAGTATCAGCTCTTCTCTGACAGCATGGTGGGAGTTTCTAAAAATGACTGAGTCTTCACTAATCCCATGCAAACGTACCCCCATCTGGAACAATCCTGACATATTACTAAACAATAATATGATGAACCTCACAGATTGGAGTTGTAAAGGTATTAAATACCTGGAACATATATTAGAAGGGACAGACTTTATTCCCTTTGACAAATTAGTTAAACAATATGGGATTAACAAAAACAGATTTTTAGAATATCAACAAATTAAATCTATTGTAAAAGGGAAATTTAAATCTAATCATATCAAATTACAAATACCACCAAGTGTGGCAGATTTTCTTAATCTCAAAACCCCCAAATTAATGTCTAAAATATACAGGACACTTTCCAAAATAGATGAATCAGTATCACTTCCTATTGCAAAATGGGAGGCAGATCTAGCAGTAAACTGGGACCATAATTTCTGGTCTCAGATATGTTTAAAAACCTTTGAACTGATTAGAAATCCTGGTTTACAATTAATACAATACAAAATCCTGCATAGAGTGCACTACACAGGTCATCGGATGTTCAGGATGGGTCTTACAGCTTCTAACAACTGCTCACACTGTCAAGGCAATACACCTGACAATTACATCCACGCTCTATGGTTCTGTCCACCTGTTCAGAGGTACTGGTACAGGATTTGTGAAGATTTATCAAAGTGTCTTAAATGCTCTATTCCAGCCTCTCCTTCAGTCTGCTTGTTGGGCGACCTAGATGGTGTCACTACAGAAGGTAACACAATCCACATGGCTTTCACTGCCCTATGCATTGCTAAGAAGACTGTCCTCATGAACTGGAAAAATAAAAATAATCTTAATATCAACCAATATAGAAATCATTTGTGGGATTATATTAGTCTTGACACAGCTTCTGCTGCCACATTAGATCAATCTCTCTGGACTCCTTTGATCAGCTCCATCACCTAGTGTGAGTGGGGGTCCTGATTCTGTCCGGCTGTGGTTTTTGCGGTTGGGGTGGCCATATGGGCTTGGGGCATCTGGGAGTTCCCTGGGGGTGGGTTTCTTGGGTGGTTCGGCGCTGGGGCTGCGATCTTGGCCTGGATGGGGTATTGGTGACTCTTGGGTGCTGTTTTTCTGGCGGCTGCATGCGGCGCTACTGGGGATGCCTGTGCCGGCGGACGTAGGTTGCCGGCCTGGCGGCTGCACTATTCCGGGGTTGGTCCGGGGGGGGCTTGGGGTTCTGGGGGCGCTCTGCCTCCCGGTTGGGGTTACGGCTGGGCCTGGGGGGCTTGGGTCCTGGTTGGTGTGCCGCCGGGAGCATGGGTTGGTGCATGCGCTTGGGCCCGGCCCTGGTGTGGGGGTCTTCGATGCATCGGTGCCTCCGCGGGGGGGATCCAATAGAGGCAGGGAAAACGGGCCTAACCTGGGTGTCTTATTGTCTTATGTAGTCTGGGAGTTGAATGAGTGATGGGGTGGGGTAGTTTTTCCTCTGCTGTGGGGTCTGGTGGGCCGCCCCGGGCTGCCATGGGCCCTGGTCTGGATGGGCCTGGGCCCCCCGCCCTGGGCAGATTTGGGGTAACGGGGGTGCCTATGGGGGTCAGCGGGGGAGCTGGCTCCGAAGGGGGGGGTATTTTGCCCCCTCTGATGCTTTCCTCCCCATCCCTAAGGCTTCACTTCTCCCGCCCCATCACACCAACACATAGGTAGGGTTTTGAGGTGCGGGTGTGTCGCTGGGATGCGGGGGAGGTGGTACTCCTCTGTCTCCTCGTGGCCACCTGCATCTCAATCACACATTACAGCTTAGACATTCTCATTACTTACTGTCACATGACACATACATATAGGGCCTTGGGGGTGGGCACACTGAATGGCATCCGGAGGGCGGTCTGTTCATTCAGCCTTCCCTCTGGTGCCAGTGCCCTCTTCTCAATTTTAAGTTGCACATAGACATTGAGGGCTCTAGGGAGGGGACGAGCTGACACAAGCTTGTGGAGGGTGCCCCTCCCCTGTTTTAAAGCACCCCTGTTTTAAAGCACCTTAGAACAACACACACCAACACTACATTTGAGCGGGTGAGGTGAAACATGGGGTCTCTTTTTTTTTTCTTTTTTTTTTTTATCTCACACCCCTGTTCTCTGTTCTCTGTCCGGGGCCGGGGGCTGCGAGGATGAGCTGGCCGCCCGGTCGGGGTCTGGGCTGGTGGTCTTCTCTGCTGCTGCGGGGACCGGGGTGGTCTTCCTGTCCCCACGCCAGAGCGAAGGGGGTTCAGCTCCGGGATCGGGCGCTGATTACCCCTCTGGGGGTGGTGGTGCCTGGATCTAGGAGTATAGAGTGCATATAGGGAGTGTGAGTGTGGGTACCATGTCCATTTTTGTGTGTCTACATGTGGGGCGAGGGTGAGAATATTCGTTGCGTGCTTGAGGGTGGGAACGTATGCTTGTGTATATGTGTGCTTGTTCGTCTACGTCTATGTGTCAGGTCGGGCCTTAGACTCCACCTCACTCATCATCTCAGTCGACCCCCACCCCACCACCATGCCCTGCCGGTGGAGGATGCCGCCGGTGCATTGGTGGTTTCTCGCGCCGGGGTAGGATGCTCGGGTGAGCGCTGGCCCACTCTCGGCGGTCGCTTGGCGGGGCCTGGCCCTACTGGCCTTGCTGGGCCCCGGTTGGGGGGTGGGGGGCCCTTGGATCTCCGGGCCCAGGGCTCGGTCTGCCCTGGTGTGGTCGGCTGCCGGCGGAGCCTGCGGGCTTGCCGCCACGGCACCCTGGGGTGTCTACACTGTGGCTGTCGGATGTCCCACCTTCGGGCTCTCCTCTGCCCTTTTCTGGGTGGGGGCCGCAGTTGTCCCTGCGGTGGTTCCCCTGGGGGTCCCGTGCCCTGGGGGCCCTCCGGATGTTTGGGGCCTGGGTCTCTTCCATGCCTGCTTCATGCCTTGCGGGATGGGGCTGTTGTTCCCCACACACACACTATTAAACATTTACATGGAGGAACCTTATGAACACAAGCGCGCTCACACACACAGGTGTACACTCAAGCATTCACATTGGTGTAAAAACGGGTGCTCACAGACACACATTGTTCTGATCTGCTGTTGCTTCAAAACTTATTTTGTAATATTAGTTATGCGTGTTGCTCAATAACATTTAACATTTAGAATTTATTGTGATTCATACAGATGTTGGTTGTTGCTGCAGTTTCTCTGATGTTGTGTCTTCTGTTGTGTCTTCTGTTGTTTTCTCTTTTTGTCAGCAGGTATCGAAGCAAATTGTCTGTTTTTTTTTTTTTTTTTTTTAGGTCTACTTCGGCCTTGCCAAAGATTCTCCAGATCATTCGAACCGTCTGCGGATGGAGCATCCACTCTTCTGAGGGGACGTTGCTCCGTGATAACATATCCGCTGCTCGGTTCAATCTGCCCGGCAAATGTGCTGCTCTCAGTGAGCGCAAGTTGAGCTGAGCCCACTCCACAAGTCGCTCTTCCATAAGGAAGAGGTGCTTCGAGGAGAGACCTCCCTGGTGATTTACGTAGGACACCACTGACATGTTGTCTGAGCGGATCAGCACATATCGTCCCTTTAGCTCTGGCAGAAAAAACTGGCAGGCTCGACACACTGCTAGCATCTCTAAGCAGTTGATGTGGAGGTTTCTGTCATGACAACTTTCCTGCTGCAGACCATCCCTATGGTCACACCCTTTCTGAACCATCGTGGGTCCTTCCAGGGAGCCAGGGCTGTTACACAAGCCTGAATCACCCTGATATGTAGGCGACCGTGTCGCCATACTGTTTGTACTATTTGTACAGCACTATGGTCAACGTTGTTGTTTTATTTAGTGCTTTAGAAATAAACTTGAATTTGAATTTGAATTTGAAAGGGAAGGACCGTGTACTGATAAGCCACTCTCTCGAAGGCGAATCTCAAGAATCGTCTGCGATGGGGGGGCTATCTGGACGTGAAAGTATGCGTCTTTCAGGTCCAGGGAACAGAACCAGTCCTCTGAGCGAATTTGCGAGAGGATCTGCTTCAGTGTGATCATCCTGAACGACCTCCTCATGAGGGCGCGATTCAGGCGTCTGAGATCGAGGATGGGCCGGAGGCCGCCATCCTTCTTGGGAACGAGGAAGTAATGGCTGTAAAAGCCTGATTCGCTCTGAGCTGGAGGAACCATTTCTATGGCTCCTTTTTCCAGCATCACTTCTGAATGTAGAACGTGAGCGTTCTCGCCGTCTACAGAAGTGGAGACCACGCCGCTGAAGCGCGGGGGTCTGCGAGCGAATTGGAGTGGGTAACCTCGTTCTATTATCCGTATAACCCATTCTGACACTCCGGGGATGGCCCTACACGCCTCGGCCCAGGTGGCAAGGGGCTGGATAAACTCGAGCGATCGACTGCATGGAGGCAGGACGTTCGTGAGAAGAGGAAACCCATTACCTCGTTCTATTATCCTTGTATCCTACTCTGACACTCCGGGGATGGCCTGCCAGGCCTCGGCCCGCGTGTTGAGGGGTTGGATAAGCTCGAGCGATCGACTGCACGGAGGCAGGACACTCGTGAGGGAAGGAAGAGGAAATTTGCTCTCTCTTTGAGAATGTTTATATTTTATTCTGCCCGTTATAACAACGGACGTTTGCAAGGACGCTTGTAAGGGCCCTGTGTTTGCAACAGACACAATGTGCTCTGTTTTTTAAGAGAGGCTGCTTGGCGGGCGGTCTGGCCGCGGCTGGACTCGGCCCTCTCCTCTTCCTGGCCTGCAGATCAGGAAGACGCCGGAGGCGCAGGGTCCAACACAATCCTGGGTCGGGGGCCCTGGCGCTTCGGAAGGTGGTAACGTCTGGCCGAACGGGAACGCCCTTGCGTCTGCTGAGCCTTGGCAGGCTGAAGGGCGGAGGCGAGAGGTGAAAGCTTCGCAGGCTGCTTAGTCGGCGCAGGCTTGGGGCGACTAGTGGCAGCAGAAGAGCTTGGGGCGCGCCACGATTTCGTCAGCTCGTCGTGAACTTCAGGGAAGAACGGCGAGGGTCGCTGTCGACGGGCCTGATGGCGCCCCGGCAGGAACCACTCATCGAGACGGCTGCGAGAGGGCTGCTCTGGCGGAGACCAATCCAGTCCCAGCTCTTCGACCGCTCTGGAGAGGACACGGAAGAGCTCGGCGTCCATCCCAGCTGTAGCGGTGCTGGGCGCTGAAGAATGCGGGAGGGCGGAGTCTACAGCAGAGCCCGACAGCTCCTGCAGTCATCGGCCAGCTCTTCGTAATTTTTCCCGAACGAGACCAGATCGCTCGCGGCAGCGGAGGGACGCTGGTCGGGCTGGGAAAAAAGGACAGGAGAATGCTCTCTCTGTGGCGAAAACGAGGCACGCGGGACTCGAACCAGTGTGAGCTCGCTCTCAGCCGAGCGCTGAAATCCTCTGCCCCGCCTTTTTTTCCTCACAGGTCCCTGGGAGGAAAAAAACGGGAGGGCGCGAGGGGCGGGCTCGCTCTCTGAAAAGAAAGCGATCCGTGAGCGCAGAGAGACAAGACTGAAACTCTCGCAGTGAGAGCATTCAGTTCCAGCGAGCGCGGCATCTGCATGGGATTTCCCCAAGCAGGAAACGCACTCTCTGTGGCCGTCATCGGAGTGCAGGGGAGCCCTGCACGAACCGCAATGTTGGCCAGGCATTTGAAACAACACCTGTAATTTGACTCTTTTAGAGCACGTGAATTCGCCAGATGGCGGCAGCGAGGCGTGTCAACGGCGATGGCGGCTTCTTGGGATCAGCGAATGCGAGATGTCGTCGCTGAAGGAGAAGGAATCTGAGGATCCTATGGCGAGACGTCCGATTATATAGCCAGATAACCCCGCCCGTTCTGGCGGGCTCCATCGCCATAGGCTCGTGCAGTTCTGCTGCCGACACATTGGTTCGTTTTTAACACACTGCACGAACCAATAGTCGTGATTTAATAGGGCTTCAGTAAAGGAGAAAAAAGTTTTTTTCCCATAGCGTCTTTAGCAAGATGCAGTACGAGTGGAGTATCGATAGATGATAAATGAGAAAACACATCTGCTGATGTCGATATCTGTCAATGTAAATAGTACAAACACTGTATTAATTATATATTAAGTTAGCAATAAAATGTTCTATTTTGGATAAAGAAAAAAATAATAAATCTTCTTTTTCTTTAAAGAGAATATACCCATTTTATTTGTGCCATTTAAATGTCCTTTTATCACTGATGAAGAGGCAGTGCTCTGCTAAAAGCTAATTAGGAATTAATGATATATGCATAGTCAATTAAAAGACGTGGTGAATGACTTCAAGGGGATGCAGATGAGACATACAGCTCTTATCTGGAGTCGGTTTCTGAGTTCAGAAATCATTGCAGTGTCTTTCTATCTGTGCAGTCACTCTTTACAAAAGCATATATATTGATGAGATGCTTAATTAGGTAGGGAACATCCAAAAACCACACAGCACATTCACTGAACAATTGCTTTAGTATGCAGTATTTCAGCTAAATTCCTGTATCTTGTTCACTAAATCACAACAATCCAGTTCTGTGAGGCATGTGCATAAAATAACGCTTTAGATTTTGTGATTGTTACACAATTTGTACAATTCCTTGTGGGTTGCTTGCTAAAACACGTCTTTTTTAAGTAAAATCCTCCTGTTGTGTTGATCCTGACACTGCAGCTGATATGCAGCCAATTAAACAGTAACGAGGATCGTATTCATCATTCGTTCTTGATAAATCAGGAACACATGGTCAGCCACACCTCATTAAGTGACTGTGTCATGGACAAGGGCCAAATCACAATAACAAGCAGATGTCTATGGCAGTACAAATAACCAATCATAGAGTGGACAGCATAATATAGGAAAAAATCTCAGAGAATATGACAGATAAATGTACATGTTTAAATAATATATAAATAATGGCATCATATAAAAAATGCATGTAGGGAAAACGTATGGAATAATTGTGACAAGGAATTAAAAATGTGTTGTTTACTTTGTAAATTCAAGAAAATGTTTAGAAATAAGTTGCTAACAGTTTCCACAAAAAAAGCTGCACAACTTTTTTTTTAACATTGATGATAATAAGAAATTGTTGCCCATGCATGAAATCAGCATATTAGAATGATTTCTGAAGGATAGTATGACACTGAAGAATGGCTGCTGATAATTCAGCTTTATTATCATAGGAACATATTCTATTTTAAAATATTAAATGCAAACAGTTTTTATTGTAATAATATTGCATAATTTTACTCTTTTTACTGTATATTCGATCAAATAAATGCAGACTTGGTGAGCATGAGAGACTTTTTCAAAAACATTAAAGAATCATATCGACCCCAAACATATGAACGCAAGTGTATACAGAGTGCCAAAATAATGATATATTTTTTTAACATTTTGAATGAACTATCCCATTTAAGTTGGGAGCATTAATACTTAAAATTATTCCTCCCTCTTCCAATACTGTTGAGGAATCTCTGTATCTTTACATTGCCCTAAATGCATTTTCCCTTCTTCATAGCTATAGTGCAATAACTTAACAACTTAATAAGTCTCATTAACAATTGATGACTGCATGCTATAGACAGACTAAGGACATTTTCACTCTTTGAGGTATTGTTTAGCACTCCTACATATACAGCCGCATCTCTCTTAAACCCATTTTCCCTGAGGTTATCCATACCATCATCTGACACTGAAGGGAATGACCTGTACAAGGGAACCAGAGGCTTGGTCATAAAACACCAAACAGCTCTAGTAACAAGATGTCGGGATCAAGCAACGTAACAACCCAAGTGCATAAAATATTTACACCAATGTATGGTATTGAAATCCAAAAGGCTCGTCATTTGTAGCTTAATTAGTTATTAGCACCAGAATGCTTGCTGGGATGTTTGGCATGAATAATAGAAGACAGTTTGAAGGTCATTAAAAGCAAGGCAGTTCTCCGTCGAGCAGGGGGAAAGCAGTTTGAATTGCCAAATGCTGCAGATTAACAATGCCATCGCTCGGCTCCCCGCGCTCAAGCGACCAGTAAAGGCAAGGTGGGGTAATTTGTCAAGTGCTCTAGCGGGGCCATCTGTGCTACAGACTGACAAATGTCCCCCTTATTTGTCATAAGGACACATGTCATACAAGCACTGAATTAATTCCCCTTTTACAATACATTTATTTGTCACCCAGGTATTTAACCGGATTGCATGTTGCATTGCTCACACTGTATTACTGGGGTTTGACAGGACAACAGGCGGTTACGCCCCGGCAACCTGGAATCCAGTGACTGTGCAAAAAAAAAAAAAAGTGAAGAAAAGCCCACTCAGCATTAAGCGCGATTGTGTAAATCAGGATACGCCAATTCTGAAAAGCAGCCATCCCGTTTTTCTCGGCTTCAGAAGAGCTGTAATGCTTGCATGTGATGAAATCTCCCTGTTGTTTGCCCTGGATTCTTCCATCTCGACAGTACACCCTTGAGAGCTGACGGCTTTGTTGTTGCCAGTCTATTTCATCTCTTCCTAAGTAGGCGCCGTGCAAATAATGCCATTTGATAAATATGATGGTGTACCGTTAGAGCAGGTCAAGGCCAGTAATCTTCTAATCTTATTCCAGGCAATATGGTGACTTCCTAGTGAACCCTCTCAGTCCGTGGCCCCTTCACCTGATAAAAACACACGATATAAATTTATTTGAAGAGGCCTTTCTTGGAGAGGGCAACGTTTCCTGCTTAATCATTCGAAGGAGGAACATGACAAGCTGTGCGCTGTATTATTGCCTTTCTTTATCTATCGCATTTCATGACAGGGATGCTTCTGACACTGTGTCCTAACCAGGCGTGACACAATAAGTTTCTATGGATGAGCGATTTGTCTCCTGCATGATGAGACTATTATATGTTCTTGGCTGAAATTTTAACATATAATGGGATTTTTGGACCAATGAGATTTCAAGCTGGGCGGGGCTATTAATAATTGCTTTTTTTTCCCCTCCAATGTGTACAAGAAACCATAGTTAAAAGGATAGTTAAAATGATAGTTGGAAGTATAGTTAAAAGGATAGTTCATTCAAAAATTAAAATTCTGTCATTAATTACTCACCCTAATTTCTTTCCAAACTCGTAAAACCATCGTTCAGCTTCAAAACACAAATTAAGATATTTTTTATGAAATCCGAGAGCTTTCTGACCCTGCATAGACAGAAACACAACTACCACGTTCAAGGCCCAAAAAGGTAGTAAGAACATTGTTGAAATAGTTAATGTGATATCAGTGGTTCAACCATAATGTTATGAAGCTATGAGAATACTTTTTGTGCGCAAATAAACAAATTTATTCAACCATTTCTTCTCTTCCATGTCAGAGTACCACGACACATGCATGTGGTGCTGCTGACACAGGAGTTAGCGTTCTGACGTAGATGAATGGCAATGTTTAATTTGATGAATTTGTTCATTTAAATCATTAGTCTGAATTAACTGATTGACTGGAATGAATAGGACTTTCCATCATTTCATAAAAGAGTAAAGAAGGTTTATGATTCATTTGATTAAACTGGGTGTTCAAATGCTCCATATAAGACAGGGTAATTTAAGATTGCTATATTTACTACAATGAACTGCATTTTCTTTCACTATATATGAGTGAGACAGAGGGTTGTTGAGGTGAATGTGTTCACTGAACTACTACCACACTACTGAGAAATGTAAACTTACTCTTGTCATTACTTAGTTATTCACCAACAGATGTTTTAATATTTATGATTCAATATTTTGCGGATTAGGTGTGGCTCAATCCAGCAATGCTGACTAGACAGCCAATCAAAAACCAATGTGCTGCAAAATTATTCTGAAATAGAACTATATTTGGGCCAGATTTAAATCAATTATGGATATCCCAGAAATGGTGGTGAGAGCAATTTCAGTCAAGCTTGTGAATATAATCAGAGATTTTGTTGTAAATCCATATGGCGGCAGTATACAGTTTGTTTACAAAGACAATCATCCAATATGGATCTTAATCTTCACTTTCTCCAATTTCAGAGTCTGATGAATTAGAATAAATTATATAATCTATATTGAAATTAATTACATTTGTTAAAATTGAATTAATAAATTAGATCACTGGCCCATTTAAAAATCTGATTTACAAAGAGATTTCCATTGCATTATAAGAATATCTATAAAGGGCTGTTTGCTCTTGTGAAGCATTGCTGGCAGACATGGTTGAGTCTCTGACCTATCAGGAAATATGGTGAGATTATTTTTGTGATATTGTTGTAATTTATGACCTTTTCAGTGCTGCAATATCAGAGGACAGGATGAAATAAAGAGCTTAGTTTACGATCGAACAAATCGAGAATAAAGCCTAAAAACAATTTGAACTTTAATAACCAATGTACAGGCATCTGTCTTTATCTCCCTGTTTATTGATGTTTCAGATTTAACTATATGCTATTATTTTAGGATTTGAAGGAACTTTGTATTAAACCATGCACCATGAAAGTAGAATAGACTTAAATTTTGCCATTTGGACTAGTTTTATGGTGCTTTTTTGTTTGTCATTTTGGAGCTTGACAGCCCCAGTCCGTCTTTACTTTCATTATATTTATATAAGTGGCCACCTTTGGTCATCTTTGGCATTTCAAATCATACATTTCAAGTCATGTTTGGAACAACATGATGGTGAATAAATGATGACACATTTTTAATTTTGCATGAACTCTCCCTTTAATGACTAACAAATACTGCAGTAGTGTAAATATTTCAGACATATTGTTTCTATCAGTCTGTGCTCTATGTCTTTTTCGCAATCATAAAGATTGATTCTTGTTTGGCCATGCCTTTGGGCCTTATTAAATCAAAATGTAAACTCACTCTCCTCTAACAAACAGCAGAGAAAATGCCACTGGCCGGCTCCCTGTGGGGTTGCACTCAGATTACTCTGACAAGTTAACTACCCTATGAGCTTCCACTTCTCTTCTTTTATTTAGTTAGGTGATGGAATACTCTACATCTCTCCAATATTGCGGAGGTGAAGAGCGGGGTATCACCCCCTCGCCTTTATTGTGTTTACATTGCAGGCACTATAATGGGTATTGTATGATTATATTGTAATGCATGTTGACAGTGTCTGAGCTGCACTGTGATTACCCAGTAGAGTATATACAGCGAACATCCACTCTGGACCGTATGGTATTGTGTTACCTTTCGCATATGTAAGCACTCACCTTGACTGATATCCATACGTGGCTGCTGTTGCTGGGTTGAGGACACTGTCAAAAAGGTCAGGGCAGCAGGGCCATCTGGACTCCATATGGATAAGGGCTAATATCTAACTATTTTCATTACTCAACACTTTGGCCTGTTGAAAAGGTTAGCAGGACGGCACCTATCTGTCAAGACGCCTCTCTGAGAGAAGTCAAATTTTGAAGCACATTTTGTCATTTTGAATTTTTTATATATTGCCTTTCTCGGTACATTATTTAAGTAACAATTAGGACAATTTTTGCAACAGAAATAAAACAATTTCAAAATACATGTCATGGCATTTTGAGGCAAATTATATACAGTTGTATGCATATGTCAGTAATATATTGTTTTAATGTTTTCAGAACATTTGGAAAGTCTTACCAAGGCTGCATTTAATTGATCTAAATACAGCAAAACAGTAATATAATACAATTTCAAATTATTGTTTGCTATTTTAATCTATTTTAAAATGTCATTTATTCCTGTGATGCAAAGCTGAATTTTCAGCATCATTACTCCAGTCTTCATTGTCACATGATGCTTCAGAAATTATTCTAACATGTTGATTTGGTGATTAACAGTTGGCTGCTAACAATTTATTTTAACATTATAAATATTTTTACTGTCGCTTTTGATAAATTTTATGCATCCTTGATCCTTGCATCCTTTATACTGTATGTATGTGTGTGTATGTATTTATATATATATTTATATATATATATATATATATGCAGAGTTCCAATGCAAAAGCCTCTAAAAGCCATCTTGGTCAAAAATGAGATGACGAAACTGAGTGAATGCTCTCCACACATAGTATATGTTCTTCAAGTACTTTTACTTCAAATGCGCTAAATGCCAGCCTCAACCCATTCAGAATTACCAGTACTTACATTGAAACCTATACATAGTAGCCAGAAAGAAATGCTACTTTTAAAGAAAAAAGTCAGACGTACTTAGAGGCTTTTGCATCTGAACTCTTCATATACTGTATATATATATATATATATATATATATATATATATATATATATTTATTTATTTTTTTTATTTTTTTTAGGGGTGGCACGGTACATGTATTCGTACCAAACCGGCACGGTACGGACATCTCGGTTCGGTGCATGAGGCCTTACGACGAATACAGGCAATTCACCCCCAATCCATAAGGGGGCCCCTGCAGTAACGCAACGCTGTTTGATAACCACCAGCAGAAGAACGGCGAATGCTATGTAGGGACATCCGTATCCTTTCTAGCCTGCTTAGAGTTGTGCACTTGAAAACAAAGCCCACTAGAGAGTGACCATGTGTTGATTCTGGACGCGTCTCTCACATAGACTGACAAAGGAGTATACTTTAATGGCTTGTGAATTCAACTGTTTGCGAAATGGGGCTTTGTGCTCGTGTATCCTACCTCTCTCATTCGGTACAAATCCAAATATTCCATAATATTTCCATATTTGCGATGTAACGTATCTGAATGCTAAACTATTATTTAATATGTAAATTATAGGCTTTGTACTTCAGTTGCGTTCTGACACAGAGGCGGGCCAGCTGATGTTTGGCTCACTGTATTTTATTTTGATAAAGTACCAACTGCGCTGTCAAGTTAGCAATGCTGGAACTGATGTGTTTTTTTTGTTTTTTGTTTTTTTGTGTGTGTGCGTGCGCTCCGGCTTTCCTTATACCAGCAGAATCAACTTTAAGCACTTATTGTCTTATTAATAATCGTCTGCTTTTATTTGTGTACACTCACAATGAAAACAAAACATATTTTATATATATATCGTAATAATATTTTGTATTTTCACATCTAGGTGAAAAAATTGTCATTTGCACTACTGTCTGTTCAAATAAATGAAAAGAAACTGAGCATAGTAGATTTCGTTTTTTTTTTTTTCTGTTGTACCGAAATCGTATCGAACCGTGACCCCGAACCGAGGTACATATCGAACCATGACATCTGTGTACCGTGCCACCCCTATATATATATATATATATATATATATATATATATATATATATATATATATATAATTGACCATAAACTTATTTACTTATCTAAACAGCATATTTTGATTTAAAAGTATTAATAAAATAATAGCCCTATTTATCTTTTATATTATAATTTTATCACCACACCGCCAAGTCCAAGTTTAATTTTTCCTAAACAAATAAAGTGTACACTTTATTGTAAATATATTTAATCACCACATTAAAATAATATTAGCTCTTTAGTGCCTGACTGAGTGCTGAGAATGATTATTGTACTTGCTGTGTGCTGAACACCTGCTATAAAATTTGCCCTGAGCTTTTTTTTTTTTTTTTTCTCGGTTCCACAGACCGTACTTTCCCTGAAAATGTGCAAATGAAATCCTTTGGCACACTGAATTGATATAGAGCATGTGTGCACTTCTTAAGGTGTTTAAAATTCACACTCAGAGGCAGGGATAAATGTATGCCCTCATTAAGTCTCGGGCATGGATTTAACACGGTCTGTTACACCGGAGACTTGAAACCACTTAGCACCCTGATTAAACATGAAAACAAAATGGTTGCGGTGACTTTGATAAGGTGTATTTGCGAGGAGCGCTGCTATTTTTTTTTTCTTAAACAAGTGTGGGACAGGTGTTGTAATGGGTATATTTAGCTCTTGCTAAACTACCAAAACCTGTTAATCTGTTAAAATGACTTATTTCACCCCGCTCAACACGGGGTAAAAGAGATGATAGCGCAACACAGAACAGCAGATTGTGTGAAAATAGTCTGTGTATGAAAAAAAGGTCTCAGTTGTTTTGCTAATCGTAGCTAATAACGCCTTTGCTGTTTTGTTCATCACCTTCTTTGTTTACATTTAAGTTGAAAAGTTCACTGCTCAGCTTCTGCACGGATGTAGTTCTGGAGACCCACGGGTCTCAACAGTGTCATTACAAGCCCACTCCTCCATCTCAGAACGGCCATCAGAGCCTCTGTACGGAATATGCAGCATTCAGCCACAGATCCATCACGCTCCTGTGTGTTAATTAGGAAGCAGAGCAGTGATAAACTGATGATTTAAATGAAACATCATGTGTTTATCTGTCATTTGGGATGGAGGGAGGAGTACAGTGATAGGCAGATGGAGGTGGCTTATGTCTGCTCCGCGGCATGCTGGGAGAGGAACAGGAATTGCGCCAAGCGCTTCTTGCCCCATAACACACAATCGAACCCAACACACGCAAATGCGCACATACAACCCGTGCATCTGTCTCCGAATACCCACAATCCTGGTGAGAAGTGTCTCTCATTATCTAAAATTAGCAGCTTTCCATAACGTCGATAATGAGTCAGGGATGGTAAATATGGATCCCAAAGCCCTCACTGGTTATTTCATGAAACATACTAGTCATTCCCCAATTCACATTTCCAAAATCAGTTAATGCTTAATGGCAACATTGACAATGGACTGCATAATTTCAACTAAGTTTCTGAGAATGGAATGAGCTTGGGATGTGACATGAAATTGTAAACACTTGATTGGAATTAACCCTTCACCTGACAAGCCATGCCGCTCTCACGCCACACATCATGTTCTCACACAGTGAAAAATACATTGTGGAGCAAAGAGGACACTGACAACACACCGACAGACAAGACAGAGCAGGTTACTTTTGGTATGAAACAAAGTCTCAGTATTCAAGTTGTCATTTTTTTACGAAATTTAAACAATAAATACCATTTTGTGGCTCTTTCATGTGTCGTGACAGATCGCTGTACTGCCTCAGTTCAAGCGGCATGTGAAGCAATCATCTCTTCCTCTTTACTAGTTATAGCATGAAATAAAAATGAATGATCAAAGATGTCAGTACACACCATTTTTCAAGTTTAAGTCCACCAACATTAATCTAATTAATCTACTCTCCGGTCTGGTTTGTTTGTCAGACAAAATGGCCTGTGAATCAAACTCTTGGCGAAGGGTGAATTAAGGCACGTTCACACTGAAGTTCTGTTCTGCCATTAGGCCAACTCCAGTTTCTTTGCTCCCATTGGTTGTTGTAGTGTGTAACTTGCTCAAACTGATGAAGTTACTTTGCATAACTTTGCTTTGACTTCCCGTTGCTTTGAATGCACCATAATTCTAATACAACTAAAAACAACCCATAGCCCTTTGGAAAAAGCCTGTGGTGATATTTCTGCAAAATTTAATTACGTGCATGTTGCTTCTTGCATGTTTCACAGCACTTTTATGTGACATATACAGTAAGTGTTATTACAAGCACATACAATTTTCTCTGAAACAAATGTGATGCCATTTTATTACTTTAGTTATCGTACATATTGGAAACAAAATTTCCATTAAGTGTTACTAAATATATTAGTTTACAAACCATGCAATATAAGTGAAGGGTTTTGAGGTCATCACCTAGTATTATGCAAGAAACCATGCGAAAATAATCTTTATTAATCGATAATCTGAATAAAAACTGTTGCGTCAAGTGTTCCTTTCAACTGGAAACAGCAGTGAATTGTACAAATAGGTAAATTTTTGCCAAAAATGTAGGTAGAGGCTTGGTTTTCCAATGAGCCTATGCCAGGGGTGTCCAAACTCGATACTGAAGGGCCACTGTTCTGTAGAGTTTAGCTAGAAGTTTCTAGTATGCCTAGTAAGACCTTGACTAGCTGGTTCACGTGTGTTTAATTGGGGTTGGAGCTAAATCTGCAGGACAGTGGCCCTTGGACAAAGTCTGGACACCCCTGGCCTATGTTGATTAAAAACTTTAAAATATATAGAATATTTGCACAGAGTCTAAAGTATTTATTAAAAGTTATGTAATTAAAGTTGATTATTATAGTGTTGTATATTTTCATGCTTTTTAGAGTGTCACAGTTTAACAACATGATAAAATCAAACTTTTTTTTATCAATTGCGAGTTGAGTAGCTCTCTATTTGTGTGGTGCCCATGTAGAGCACTTCAAGTCTTTTTTTTTTTTTCTTTTTTTTTTAGTTTCACATTGTTATGATGCTTAATTAGAAGGTAGCTGTAAGTAGGCAGTTAGTCAGACAGCTCACTAGGTTTTGAAACAGAAGGTGTTCATAGTGCTTGCTGCATTTGATGTGTACTTCTTGTCTTGCAGACTTGTGAAGGCAATCAAGAAGTTCTGTACTTTTAAAATGTATTTATTTAGTACTGCATTTAAGCAGGTTCTCTTTCGCAAAACAGTTGAGCACTTGACCAATGCAGCACATTTTCTACAATTTCTGATAAGTTTATGTCATATACTATAACTAAGGAAATTAATCCACCATCTGTCTGCTTGTGTGCATTTGACTTTATTGGTTGTGTTTTGGATGTTTAGAACACTGTAATGATGTTTGTGCATGAAAATAATGTGAGGCTATAACCTCATTATGACTCCAGATGACATTTTACAAGCACTTACATGAGAAGGCTGTTACAGACATGAAAATCATAATGTGCAGTAAAATCCTCCTGAATATACACCATGACCATTGATATATGCTGTATACGGTATGTAAGTCTACACACACACACACACACACATAAATTAATACTAATGTTCGAAATACTTCGAAATACATGAACAATAAAGCAGATTGCAAAGGCAGCATTATAAAGATGTCTTCTGAGATGTAGCTCTTGCCCGTTTTTCCCATCAGCATTTTCTTTACTGATAATATTATGAACGTTCTAAATATTCAACATATTGTGTCTGAGACTATTGATTAAAGTTTCTGAGAAGCAACTTTTATAGATTGTTTGGAGTCTTACACATCTTAAACTGCTCACTGCGCAGACGACGAGCATCAATAATTCAATTAGAGTTTCCTATTCTCTAAATAATGAGATTTACGCTCATTGTCATTTTGTGCTACAAACATTCGTTTGAACATTTCTGCAACTGCAACATCCTCAGCTATTAAACTAACTAATGTGATTTGTTGATTCCATCAGTCTTGAGTGCTGTTTGGATCACAAACACTCGGGGAGGGGTTCATGCTAGACTCATCAACTCCTGGACTCCAGAGTGAGACAGAGTGCTTTCATTAATTTCATTTGTTTCTGTAAAAGAGGATTATAGTGTGACCTTTCTGTGAAGCTGGACCGGCATCATCATTCGCACTCATTATACAAGAATTCGATGGGATTGAACCCGGCACCTGCCTCCTAAGGGGGCAATTAGACAGTGAATGAATTCTTGGCAACTTTGTAAACTTGCGCTGCACGGCCGTGGCACAAAATGTAAGGAAAGGGTGGAAAATGGGGGGGGGAAAGGCAACAACAACAACAGTTTCCCTGGGCACCGCTGATGTGCGCTGGCATAACTATTAGGTTTAATGATATTTAGTGCAAATGTTTCTATTTTGCATTTTTCATATAACTGAATACAGTTTTCTTTGCAAATTATGCTATAATAATTTAAGTGCAAAGCTGATCTGAAAAATTGACGGGATGTCTCTCTTTTGCTTTAATGACAGCAATCTTTGGTTATTTCCAGTTATAAATTATGATTTTGAATCCCAGATTTTATATCTTTATACTATGTTAATTTTCTAATTCCCTTATTTCCATAACAAACATTGTAACAGCAAGGAACAAGTACAAGTCAGTAATTTAATACAAAAGGTCCTGTTTTATGTGTCTGTCTAATAATATGTTGTTATGAATGTAACATTTAAAAGTCAGAATGCAGGTGAATGTTCACCCAAAAATGAAAATTTCACCCTCAGGCCTTCCAAAATGTAGGAAACTTTGTTTCTTTATAAGAACAGATTTGGATAAATTTTGCATTACATAATTTGCCAAACCAATGGATCATCTGCAGTGAATGGGTGCTGTCAGAATGAGAGTCCAGACAGCTAATAAATAAAAGCATCAGTAAGTAATCCACATGACTGTAGTTCATTAATTAACGTCTCGTGAAGTGAAAAGCTATATGTGTGTATGAAACTTCAATCTGTTGCTTCCAGCTAAAATACAAGTCGACTATCCATAATATTGCTTTCTCCATTGAAAAAACCTGAATCAGGAGAGAAATATGCACAGATCAAGCACGGTTTACAAGCGAGAAGAGTCTAAAACTATTCTATACAAACATGCCGGTGGATTTTAATGTGAGAGGACAACATGGGATGGACTTTTTCACAAGCTGGAGGAAGCGTCATTATGGATTAAGGACAGGGTCGCCAGGTTTTCACAACAAAACCCGCCCAATTGCTACTGAAAACTAGCCCAATCTCGTTTTGAGAGGGGTCCTCCAGTAGAAATCATGCTCCGGGGGTAAACTACGCATTTTTTTTGGCAGGGTTCCCCTGGTAAAATTCACATTTAAGGGACTAAATATTATGTTTTTGGGGTTTGCTTCAACCTGCGGTCATGAAAAACAACCCATGGCAACAGTGTTAAAGTAGCCTAATTCCCGCGGACTTGGCAAAACTAATTAGGGACCATCAGAAGTGGCGGTTTAAAGTTAAAACGCCCTAGTGACAGATTTATTTCTTACAAACATGCAGCTTTTTGGCGATACAAGGTATTAATTGATGAACTGGAATCACGTGGAACTGCTGGCATCCATTCACTCCAGAAGATCCATTGATGAGCAAAGTGCTAAATTTCCCAAAATCTATTCCGATGAAAACTCATCTACATCTTGAATTGCCTAAATAAATTTTCAGCAAATTTTTATTTTCATCAGTTTGTCCTCCACTTTTATAATCAGCAGCATTTTAAATATTTGTATTATTATCATTATTATTTTTTTTTATATCACTTGACATCTCAGACAATTTATTATGCATTTCAAGAATACATGCTAACTTTTAATGAATTTAAAAAAACAAAAAACAAACAAACATTAAACCACATAAACCCTAGTACTGCTTAGTAGTTTGTGTTCACACATTGCTAAGTCTAAAATTAATTGCTTGTTTTACATGAAACTAATTCTGAGAGACTATGTTTCACTAACACATACTCTCGGCTCTGTAGCATCCAGAAACCTCATCCCAACTTGAGTGTATTTAAAAAATGTATGAGGGCATTTACAACTGGCTCTGGCGTTATATAAAGACCATGCAGATGGGTTTGAAAATGCTATTTGGCATAAATTAAAGTTTAATTTTTGTCCTAGATCACTTGTCTCGTTCACAGCCATTATTTACCAGAGACAACACTTCTTTGTGCATAATTATTTTGACTTAAAGCTGGAACGTGGCTGGCTTTAGCTGTGGTAATGCATTGCTCATATCTATTTAATGATGAAGCAGGTATGGGGCAATACAAATGGGCAGCTAAAACTGGAGGCGTCTTGTTTCAGCTAATACTTTTTTTGATGTTATCATGAGATGTGTTTTTTTGCAGATTTAACTGCATTAATACTCCCTCTACAGTATTGCTGAGACATTAAATCAGAGAAAAGAAATCTCAGAATTGCATTAAAGGAGGGACCTGAGGCATATTTAGGAACCAGAATATTGTAGAGATTTCAGGTGTTTTTTTTTTTTCTCGAGTTGACTTTGGGAAGAGAAGTTGAATAAAGTCGTTATTTTTGTTTTCTTTGCACACAAAAAGTATTTTCGTAGCTTCATAACATTACGGTTGAACCACTGATGCCACATGGACTATTTTAACAATGTCCTTACTACTTTTTGGGCCTTAAACGTGGTAGTTGTGTTGCTGTTTATGCAGAAAGCTTTTGGATTTCATCAAAAATATCTCAGTTTGTGTTCCGAAGATGAACAAAGGTCTTATGGGTTTGGAATAACATGAGGGTGATTAATTAATGACAGAATTTTCATTTTTGGGTGAACTATCCCTTTAAGGTCAATGCATGGTTCTTTTTGCAACCTTATAAAAAGGGTTCTATTTAGCACCAAAAAGGGTTCAGGTATTGTTACAAGCTGGATAACTCTAATTTAGAGCCATTTTTCTTAAGAGTGCACCGCTGTGGCATGGGCAAACATGGACACCATTCATATTTTCTTCAGAAAAATTTATTTTAAAATATTTAATATTTTCAAAATTCTGAAAATTAAATTAAGACTAAAAATTGCTTTTTAAAATTAAAGTGTCACGCTGAAGTTTAAAAATGGAAGAACCGTCTTTTCAAATATGTCAACCACAGTAGTTTATAGAGAATAACCATTCAATTTAATTTGTCCTCCAGAATGTCTGTAAAGTCAATCACGAAGGGTTTGCGATATTAAAAAAATGTCCTAAACATTTTGATTAGGTCTCAAGGTGTTTCACAATAGCTGAAGTATTGCACATACCTAAAAGTGCACTTGACACAATGATGAAAAACAAATCCTGGGTGTTTTAAGTGGGTTTTAAAACATAATTGGGAAACTGTAGTCCTGGGGTTTCTGTTTCATCACAGACAGATCAATAATTCCTTGGAGAGAACCCAGCAAATTATCCCCCAGATCAAGCAGCAAAGTTCTCCCTGATGATAGGGGAGGTACTAGGCAAAAAAGCCCTCACAAATGGCAGGGACATAATGAAAAGTAGCACACAAGACACCCGCATCACCATTTCCTGGTATCGTGCTGTGCTTTGGCAGATTTGAGGAGCAGGAAACTGGCAGACAGCGTGTCTAGACCGGATGAAATTATTCATTAATTCAGACTGTTGTTCTTCTGCTTCCTAATTTAGAAGCTCAGCAATTGAAACAACGCAGACACCAAAGCAGCTCAGTTTGAAAGCTTTCAGACTGTAATGTTTTGGAACATTTTCTAAGCTCTTGGCCACACTTCTTGAAATTTGAATATGGTGTGTTTTTATGACACACTCCGTTGATTACGTCATCGATCTATGACACATCTCATATGTACGGTGAAATACATAAAGCTTAAACACTTTTAAGTCATAGCATTACATACAAGACATTTATCTTTTATTTATTTATTTGTTTGTTGTTTATCAATTGAAATCCAATTTTCTTTAATTGAAAAATATTTGTATTGCATATATATAAAATATATAATATATATAATATAATATATATTATATTGTATTTTATACAATTTTAAATGTGTAAATTTCTATATATTTAAGTTATTTGTTTTTTTGTATTTAATGCAGATTCACCATATATTGTGTGTGTGTGTGTGTGTGTGTGTGTGTGTGTGTGTGTGTGTGTGTGTGTGTGTGTGTGAGTGTGTATTTATATAAGTGTTGTCAAATGATCAATTGCGATTAATTGCATCCAAAATAAAAGTTTTTATTTACATTATATATGTGTGTGTATACTGTGTGTATTTATTATGTATATGTAAATACAAACACATGCATGTATATAGTTAAGAAAAATATGTTATGTTTATATATTAAATATATTTGTAATATGAGAATATAAATATATAAATGTATATACATGTAAATATTTTCAAAATATATACTGAATGTGTGTGTATTTATATATAAATAATAAATATACATATACATATATCATGTAAACAAAAACGTTATTTTGGATCCGATTAATTGTGATTAATCGTTTGACAGCACTTATTATATAATTATGTATATAATTTGTTATACTTTACCAAGGCTACACTTACTGGCTAAAACCAGTCAAAAGTAAAAAGCATTTGGAAATTTAAATATTTTTACAATGTAAAATATTTTCTGTAATGGAAAAGCTCCATTTTTAGCTAGTTTTTAATCTATTTTTTAAAATCTATTTTTTATCTAAATTTTTCATCTTTTGGAATAAATATTTTTTTCTAATAAATTGAATGCATCCTTTCTGAATATCAAATAAGTAAGTAAATAAATAAGTAAATAATGCATACATAAAAATGTTACCAATCTTTTATTTTTACTTTATTTTTGACATGTGCCTTGATCCCATTCCCTCAGTCACTCGCCACTATCTCTGTCTAATAAAGGCTAAAAAAATAAACTTTCCCAAGCGTCCACTTGAGCTTAGAGGTCATGTGTCTGTGCTGTCCATGTACTGTAATAGAGATCAAAGAATACATCACTGTGGGCGTTCTGTCTCATTTTCTCTCAGGGTTAGAGCGAAAAGGGGCATCATGTGGTGTGTAACTGATGTATTACTTGAAAATATAACCTGTAAGTTCGATTCATTCTCTTCAGGCCATCAGTGGCCAGCCACAAGTGCCTCCATTCCCAATGAAAGTAATAAGGGGTTATCAAAATAAGCCTGCGCGTGCAGCACACTGAGCACAGCAGCTGAAAGCTTAATGATTGATATGCACTGGAATTACTGTAGTCTGGCTAACTTTCAGAACAAAAGAGCAACTACTGTATATTCTGCCTCTGAATGTGGAAAAAAACTCATTTGTGTGCATCGAGTCACTTGTGTGTTACTTCAAATGGCTCACAATGTGGTCTTCAAATTTAATGGTCAACTCACTCAAAAGCGTCTGGTGAAGAATTGGCCACTTTTGATTCAAATGTTATGCCTTCAATAAATAGTTCTGCTAAAAATGAATGAAAATTAATAAAATTACTTTATTTAATCTGTGGAACACACACAAAAAAAAAACAATTCTAGCCTTTAAATTCTAGCTTGATTTTAGTTCTTTTCAATGTAATGACAGTGAAAGAAGACTCAAGTTGCCCTGAAATCAAAATTGACAATTTGTATGTTTTTTTAATGGAATATTTTCACAATTTATGTTATGCTGACTTTAAAATTTGTTCACTTTGTAGTCTTTTGACTATTTAATAGCTTTGCATGGGACTAAGAACAAAATTTGTCAATTTGTCATTATTCACTGAAAATCTTGACATTTATGATTAGCAAAATCTGATTCATGAGCAAGTAATTCTTTCGACTGATAATTTGGTTCTTTTTTGATTAATCATTTTTTCTGAAGCTTTTAACTCACTGATTCATTGATCTGGTCACAGTGATTAACAGTTCAGTGGAGGGAAAAATATTGCTGAAATGCAATTTAAAGCTTCAGTGAAAATCAATGCAAAAAACTTGAACTTAGAAACTGCTTGTAAATTTCAAAATTAATTACAAAAAACAGCAAGTAATACATTGTATTCACCATAAACTTTTGAAGTAGAAAAACTAAAATAGTATTTTATTTTACAACATACTTGAATAATATTTTTGTTTACAACTTTGAAATAATAATAATAATAACAATAAAAATAATTATATATATATATATATATATATATATATATGTATATGTATATATATATATATATATATATATATATATATATATATATATGTATATATATATATATATATATGTGTGTGTATTTTTTTTTTCTTTTTTTTTTTTTGATCGCATACCGAGTGCATAAGTTCCATTGACTATTTTAAGACAAGAAGTAGTACACTGAAAAAAAGTGTCAAAAATATTCACCTTCTTTATTCCATGTAAGAAAGCAGTTCATACAGGTTTGGAAAGACATGAGGGTGTATAAATAAATGAAAGAGAAGTCTGTCATTTCCTTCTTTTTCTTTTAATGGTTTAGGGCAACTATGCTTGATCAAAACAACTGAATTTGCTTTGTTTCTTGTTTCATTTAAAGGGTGAAACTCGCCTGTCTCACACCTTGTTTGTGTTCAGCAGAAAAGCAGCTCATTAGGAATCAGTTTGCCTTTGATATGAATAAGGACTCGCAGCTGATTCACTCACAGTGTCTACGGTGCATCTGAATATCCCCCGCTATGGCTGAGAGTCACAGTGAGTGTATTTCTTTGTTTCAGCATTGACTTTTGCATCAGCATCGCAGTGTGACTCTTTTGGATTCATTATTTATTATAAACAAATGCTGTGTCTATAATTGACAAGGCTTCTAATGCAGAAAGAGGGAAATGTTTTCTTTGATGCATGATGTTGTGATGATTCCATCATCTCTACTGATTCATTACTTTAACTCTCCTCTGCAACAATACAATTGAATTACACAGTCAATATTGCTAGTCTTTTGTGTGGGACACACAGCATATGAGAGACCTATGACCATCCATTCATTTTCATTTAAGAGAACAATTGGTGCTCATTTGTAACGACTCTTGGGTGTTTGACATATCTGTAGCAGCTGGCAAATCTTCCTCTGTTGCTTGTAAGTTATGGTCAAATACAAAACACTGGAAGTAAAAATAGAGATTATATTTGTTGTTGTTAAAATAAATTCAAAACTTTTATTCATCAAGGACACATTAAATTGATCAAAAGTGACATTAAAGACATTTATAATGTTACACTCATTTATATTTTGAGTTCTTTTGAGAATTTGTTTTATTTTTAATCCATATATATATATATATATATATATATATATATATATCATGGTTTCCAGAAAAATATTAAGATGTTTTTGAGCACCAAATCAGCATAAATGATTTCTGAAGGATATTTATTTATTTATTTATTAGTGTTGCCAAACGCATCCAAAATAAAAGTTTTTGTTTACATAATATATATATGTGTGTGTGCTGTGTATATTCATTATGTATATATAAATACAAACACATACAAATGCATGTGTGTAAGAAAAATATGAGATTGTACGTACATGAAATAAAATGTACTTACCATGTAACTAAGTTATGGAACAGCCTGTACGTACAGTTTGTAATTATATAGATGTAATAGGCGGCTACTGTTACACACATGTAACAAACCGAGTCTGTTACACAGCTACTTGTACACTTAATCTTGATGCACTTTATTTTAAGTAGCTTATGCCTGTGTAATATTATGTAACTGTAATGTAATTAGAAAGGTATTACATGTATTTAAGCTGTGTACTGGTGGGTTAAATGAAACCAAGGCACAGCTGGCTAAGGTGTACAGTATAGATACACATGAAGTACACTTAAGTATAATCTTGATACACTTTATTTTAATTAGCTTATGTCTGTGTACTTACATGTATAATTACATTGTATAATGTCTGCAACACATGTAACAATATTTTGGTTACATAAGTAGCGGTGTAACAGACTCGGTTTGTTACATGTGTGTAACAGTAGCTGCCTAATACATCTACATAATTACAAACTGTAAGTACAGGCTGTTCCATAACTTAGTTACATGATAAGTACATTTTGTTTCATGTAAGTGTAACCCCTAGGGGGCCTTTTGTAACCGATCACAAGTTGATAACCAACAATCTAAATATTAGATGTCTACAAGCAGGCTATCCCAATAAAGGGAAATAAAAGGATAAAGAGGGACTGGAGTATTATAAAAAAAAAAACATTTATTTTATTTCTCAAATTAGACATACACATGAAAAACAGACGTTAGGCCTCTGGGCAACAAATTCAGCAACGGGGGCAACAAAGTGCAAAATCAAGGTGTTTGAATGAATAGCACTCAATAAAAATTCAGCAAAACTTAAACTCAGAATAAATAGGGCACATCACAAGTCACATGCACAAAAAGAACAAAAAAAAAGTAATTTACACTCAGTAAATCAGTGGCCACACAACAGAGTTGTTACCCCCCAAGATATTGCACCAACCCAATGGCCTAAAATACAAACATTACATACACAAACACAGCATACAACAACACGCACAAGGGAGAGACTGAGGGGCAACACAGTGAGCCTCCCTCCCACACCCACACTCACACTGAATACTAAAAACAAGGCACAGGAAAAACAGTGGCCAAGATGGCATATGACGACCCTCCTGCAAAGAAAACAATTACAATATCATACAAATAATTATACAGGTCAAATCAAAGCTATGCCTAATTTGTAGCCTGTGCATCAATGGGCTAAAAATTACTTAAACCGTAAAAGGTATTCCATTAAATATCAACAGTCGGAACAGGGCAAGGTGCTAAAGTAGCCTACATTACCAACCTGTATGAACGCAGACCGCAGCGTCCAGCCAAGAGCTTGTTTGGCAATACTGTAGCGATCACTTTATTATGTCTGGTTTTTACTCGTACATTCACAGGCCAAAATTCTCCGTACAACAATCAGCACTCGGCAAACTTGTAGTGGTCACACTCTGAACCAGTAACTAATTATCGTTGAAACACGCAGACACAATACCTAGCCAATGAGGGCTCGTGAAGACAAGGAGCTGGATGTAACCACGGCACTGAATAACCGCACAAACACCAAGTCGAGATCAACTCGTACAACAAATCAAGAGTCCAAGGAACCAAGAGTCTGTAGCACAACACTAATCAGAGAAACCGCCAGCTTGCTGGATTTAAAGGTGCAGCGCCAAACAGCCACCACCTGATTCAATCAAGGCGCAATTCCCGCTGCCTACGTCCTACCCGCTACATAAGGTTACTACTAAGTACTTAACTAGATAATTACTCTGTATTACGGACATCTTAAAATAAAGTGTTACCAAACTATATGTTTATATATTAAATATATTTATATATAATATAAAACATAATAATATAAATATATAAATGTGCATGAATGTAAATATTTTCAAAATATATACTGTATGTGTGTGTATTTATATATACATAATAAAAATACACAGTACACATACATATTTTAGGTAAACAAAAACTTTTATTTTGGATGCGATTAATCATGATTAATCATTTGACAGCAGTAATATATATATATATATATATATATATATATATATATATATATATATATATATATATATATGATATCCCTTGCTTTAAAGTGAAACTCTTAATTAGGCAGCGTTTTGAAGTGAAATTGAAGTAAAAAGATCCTGCCAGTCAAAAAAAAACTTTATTGTTCTAAGGAGGTGAGTGATGGCGGAACATAAAACTGGGTCCAGCTGGAACAGATGGAAGCTTGGTGACTGTAAAACCCAAAATGTCCACGGAAGCTTTTCATTGGTGACTTATGAAAGCAATCTGTCAAAACAAGTGCGATGTTAGCTAAATAATATGCTAATGAGACCAGGCTGTCAAGCCACAAATCAAGTTTAAAATGTCAGTTGTTTTGGAGAGATAGTGGTTGTTTGTTCAAAGACAGCATGTCTGAAATTGACCTGGAAGAGGGGCCAGCAAGATAATGGTGTGCTGTTTGTGTTCATCTTTGCCAGATCATCATTTCCAGAGAAGTGTGGAGCCAAAAGCTGTAGAAGTTTCCACTTTTTTTTTACATATATGCAGGGTACGATCCGTCGTATTAAAAACAGTGTAGTTGGGTCAACCTCCGCCTATAGAGTTTTATACGCCTATTTAAAGTTTTCAAAAGTATATCGGGTTTTTTATATTATAAAAATGTATTTACTGTTGTAATTTACTCCAGTCTTCAGTGTCACAAGATTCTTTAGAAATCATTTTAATATGCTGATTGGTGCTCAAAAAACATTACTTTTTATCATAAATGTTGAAAACAGTTGTTCTGCATAGTATTCTTGTCGAACCTGTGATACAGTTTTTCAGGATTCTTTGATAAACAGTGCAAAAGAACAGCATTTATTTGAAATAGATATAATTTATAGCACTATAAATGTCTTTATTGTCACTTTTTATCAATTTGATGAATCCTTGCTGAATAAAAGTAATAAAATTAAATTTCAAGTTTCTTCCAAGCATTAACAATCACTATTCATTCTGTGCTGGAAATTATACTTTAAACTGTTTTGGAATGAAATAGCAGAACAATTTGTCTTACTAATGTTAGTTTCAAAGCTAGCATTTTATAAATCCAGTATAACTCTGGGACAAAAGTAAAACAATTAAATCTATGCATACATTTGAAGTCATTAAAATAAGAACAAATAAATAAATAGTGATTGCAATTCTAATTTCAGACATTATGTCCTTCTGTAAAACAAAATGTAATTTCATCTTCAGTCTTGAAATGTATTAATTTTATTAAAAATAAATCCCTTGGACATAACTGTGCCTGCAGTTGAAGAAAAACACCCATAAATCATGTTCATACAAAAAGTTTGTTAAAACAAGCAATCATAATGAAATGACTAACTATGCTAATTAAGCATTATATGGCTTTGATTATAAACAGTACATACAGATACTGTTCATTTGTATCCTATGAAGCAACCTATCTGAGGTGCATATAGTAAAGAAAGAGTAGAGCAAGCGAGTTGATGTCAACTCTCAGTGGATTATATTAAAAAAGCAGACTGTTGCAGTCCACAAAGGTAAGAAAGGGCAACACTACATGGCATTTGAAGATGGAATTATTATAGATGTTTACATGCCAGGTGTCAGTGGTGTCACAGATTGGCATTCTAGTGTGCTCAGCATGGCTCCTATGCAGTAAACAGACTTCAAAGGGCTGCTACTGTGCGCACACGCTAGCCAGGCTGAATAGGTGCCTTCACTGTCTGAGCCCTTCACACACATCACACAGAGAGTTCATTCAGCGGGACTGACGCGCTGTGCACAGCCGGACACCAGCGTGAAAATTACACCCTTAAAAAGAACAACTTCATTCAATAATGTCAGCTTTCTCTCTTCGTGTCTCTTGCTCTTTATCTGTGTTGTTCTGTCATCATTTCTCTCTCTGAATGACATATGTAGCTCTATATATTCAGATAAATGCTAACTTGTATGCATTCCTAATGCTGTTTCCCTAGTCCTTGTGGGGAAATCATGCTAAACATATTCACACATAACTACCATTTGCTATTGCTATAGGTCTGTGATGGTACAGAGAGCAAATAGTCCATATATACACTGCTATTGGGGTCTGTAAGATTTTTGAAACTTCTTTAAAATCTCTTATGTTCACCAAAGCTACATTTATTTGATCAAAAAATACAGTGAAAACAGTAATATTGTAAAATATTTTTGCAATTTGAAATAATTTTTTCTGCACCCCCTCTCTATTTTAATATTTTTTTATTATTATATTTTCATTTTATTTTATTATAAAATGTCATTTATCTGCTGAAAATTCAGCTTTGCATCAAAGGAATAAATTATATTTTAAAGTACATTAAAATAGAAGACTATTATTTTAAATTGAAATATTTCACAATATTATTGTTTTTTGCCTAAAAAAAATGCAGACTTGATGAGCATAAGAAACATTAAAAACAATATATATATATATATATTAAAAATCTAACCGATCCCAAACTTTTCAATAGTAGTGTCTATTTTTAAAGAATAGAAAGTTCAAAGTTCAAAATACCAACACTTGTTGTACCTCCATACTCTACTGTTTTTATTATTATTTTTATTATTATTATTAATAATAAGATTATTAATGGTGACAGAGTTAATGAAATATTTTGTGTACTGTATCATGTAATTATTTTTTATCTATTGTCAGCCCTATGTTATATTTGATTTTTACTAACATACATAACAAAATAAATAACAAAAATACAAAAAGGCCTATTTACAGTACACTGATAGACACAGACAAACGGTGGCAGATGCATTCACCGAGTTTTGTCGGATCAGTGTGTTGCCCCTGTTGGGATCTGTTGGCATTGGTCAGTGCTTATTTTCACCAACTGAATATGCTGAATTGGCATTTGCTGCATCTTGGAATGTCTTAGAATTAATATCGGTTGTAGGATTGGTGCAGTGAATTGGCCTTAACTGATAAATATGAAGGAATAAAGAGACAACAGGTGGCGTTTTGTAGCATAAGCAGTGCAAGTAATTTAGTAGAGGGGGAGGGGCTATCAGACAGATTATGAATGGAAAAATTACCTTATATGAGTATATAAGGTTAATATTCATTTTGGGTGATCTATTCCTTTAAGACTGTCTAGTCATCAGATCCTTCAGACGTTTTGGACATTTGGACTAGTGACATCATGATAAAAATCCTTGAAAGATTTTTACAGCTGAACAACCATGTAACACATCTGACCCAACTAGTATAACATTTCTTTCATTTGACACATGCCAAGGGAAATACAATTTACAAACATACCCAGAGGCCATGTACTAAATTCAGTTCATAGCTTGTATACCCATCACCCCTCCTAACCTCACACTCATCGAAAATTTTCATCAAAATTTCCTTATTCCCCATCCACACTTCTTTAATATTTAATCAAGACAACAGATTCACAAATGATGTTAGAGAGAATGCATGCTAGATCATATTGTCTCATCCAGTGTCTCGTCCTTTGCTTGCTATCAATTACAACTTTGACTCCCCAACTAAGTTATTTGCACTGGATTGGTAATTTGATTTCAGGAGCTCCCTCACTTGATTTCCCTTTGCCATTAATTTAATTCCACAGGCCCCCATCAGCAGATAGCACATGCTGAGACACCTATCTCCCAGAGCTAATCTCAGCAGCCTGGATTAAAATTGAGAGCTTCATTCCTCTGTCACCATGGCATTATGAGAGCCTTGTCCTTCATCCTGTCAATTCTACAAGGGTTGGCCTTTGAATACTCTGATAATGAGTTATTTTGATCATTTTATTTACTATTAACTACATTAATACCTGATTTTAGGTGTATATTTTCTACTGTTCATTAAATAGTAAGTTCTGACACTCAAAAGTAATAAAAAACAATCAATCTGTTAAAAAAAGGAAAAACTATATATGCACACCTCCAACTGCGTTATGGAATATTAATAAGTCTGATTAAGTGGCAGTTTTACTAAGAGCTTGCGTCAGCGCAAACCGTCTTTTGCCGTAAAATTGTACTGTCAGGTTTTACTAAAGATGCGCAGTGACGAATTAGCGCTGAAAAGGCGTGGACACAGTTATTTTTGCACCTGACCTTAGTGAATATGCCTTTGTAGGAGTTTCCCTTTCAGACGCAAAAGTTATGGGAGGAGAATATTCCAATGAATCACGCAACGTGTTTTACGAACGTTTGAGCTATCAAATTACTGGTATTTGCGCCATTATTTAACATCCTAAAAATCGTCCTAATATTAAACTGGCCCTAAAAATGTAATCAAATGATATACCACTAATTAATCTAATTTACAGCATTTGGGGCCAGATTTACTAAACAGGGCAAATTAGCGTGAGAGCGCAATTCCAAAACTTTCTGCAGGTGATTTACTGACAACATGTAAATTAAAGCACACAGACGCAACATTTCATTTACATATCGACCAATGCAATATACCAAGTGCAGAGCAAATTAACGTTGTCACAAATAAAAAAGAAAGAAAGAAAGAAAGAAGCCACAGTACAATGAAAAGAACCGGAGGCCAAAAAATGAAGGGGAGCAAGAAGTTTTGATAGACTTGGTATTGCGTCACTCCTCCTAGTTGAAGGTACCAAGTTGTCTTTTATTTCCTAAAGCAAATTAAAAATAAAATGGCTTGGCAAACGATATGTTCGGATGATATGTTCTACCTCTTTCTAAATAAATTAATACATGTGGAAAAAATACTCTCTCTTCTTCCTCTGTGTTCTCTGCAGTGCCTCCTCTTAGCAACAACAATTACAGCCATTTCAAGCGCAAAATATTTTAAGGCATGCTTTTATTTGGGCATTAAATAATGCCGCAAATACCAGTAATTTGACGAACTAAAAATGTTAATAAATCGCGTTGCGTGATTCATTTTAATATTCTGAGCCAAATATCAAACCATTGTTAAAAAAAAAAGTCTACAGTATATGCACACCTGTACCTACATATCAATTAAATTGTATATTAATGCATTACTTAATTGAAATTGTAATCAAACGATATTCTACTAATAAATCTAATTTACAGCAGTTGATCATTTAAAATTATTAACTTAAAATTGAAACATTCTGAAACATACTGCATCAGATGGACATTTTTAGCCAGCGTGTCACATCTCTGTGATTGATAGATAGATTGATATACGTGGATAGATTTAGCTCACTTAATTTGTTTTAATCACAAATTAAGAAACCAGTAGTTCCCTTTAGGCCGGCTCACTGTGAGATGCCATTCTGATGCAATAGCGCTGTTGTCACCATCTCAGCATGCTGAATAAGAATTAGTGAAGCACAGCCTGAAGGATTGATTGAACTGTAGCCACTGGAGGATGATTTGCAAGAAAAACAGAGTACAGTGATCTAATGAAGGGAATTAAGCGATTAGAGTCTATTTGTTAAAGCCGTTGTCCTATTTTTCTCATCAAATTATTTAGAAGTCAACTGTTTATTTTTTGTTGTTTTTTTTGCTCTCCACTTGAAATACTTCAATTGAAGTATTGTAGCATAACATCTAAGGCAGACATGTTAAGGATTTAAGAATGTGAGTTAAATTTTATTATTAGGATTTTGTAAGAGTAAATTTATATATGTTGTTGCATGCACTAAAAAAAACCTACAGATATCATAACATAACATATAGCGTAACATAACATCTAAACAAAATAACTTTTTTGCAGTATGATCAGAAGGTAAAAGTTATCTAGTGGTTGGGAGCAGAGTTATTGAAGCCATTTTTATTTTTATTTTTTTTTAGTGCTGGGCAATGATAAATTGTGATTAATCGCATCCAAAATAAAAGTTTTTATTTATATTATATATGTATATATTTATTATGTATATATAAAGACACACATACAGTATATATTTTGAATACATTTTTGGATATAATTATTGGCATCCCTAGAAATTCTCTGAAGTATATTCCCATTCATATTCACAATTTTGAGCACTCCAGGGTGATTATGAACATGACATTATCCAGCCATGGCGTCCTGTTTCCCAGAAATATAAATAGGAGGAAAAACAAAGTCCAAATTCCCTTAATCATCCATCACAATGAGTAAAACCAAATAATATATTTCTGATGTGCAGCAAAAGATAATTGAGCTTCACAAATTAGTGAAGTGGTTTGAAGAAAAGAGCTTGAGCAGTGAAAATTCCCATTTCCACCATCAGGGCAATAATTAAGAATTTCCAATCAACATAAACTGTTCCGAAACTGCCTGGAAGAGGACGTGTGTCTATATCGTCCAAATGCATGGTGAGAATGAGAGTGGCTAAAGACTCTCCAAGGACCACAGCTGGAGAATTGCAGAAAATAGTTGAGTCTCGGGGTCAAACAGCACCTACATCACCACATGTTGTCTGGAAGGGTTTCAAGAAAAACTCTCCTAGCTCATCCAAAAACAAACTCCAGCATATTCAGTTGTCAGACATGACAGGAACTTTCCATTTTGTGTGTGCGTAAATTGTGGAATACTTTAAAAACAACGTTTCTCAACATCAAATTGCAAAGACTTTGCAAATTTCATCATCTACAGTGCATAACAACATCAAAAGATTCAGAGAAACTGGAGAAATCTCTGTGCATAAGGGACAAGGGCGAAGACCTTTGTTGGATGCCCTCAGACCCTCATGATGAAGATGCCTTCGGGCCCTCAGACGACACTGCATCACTCATCGGCATGATTCTGTCATTGACATTACTAAATGGACCCAGGAATACTTCCAGAAACCACTGTCGGTAAATACAATCCGCCGTACCATCTGCAGATGCCAAATAAAGTCCAAATTTGACATTCTTTTTGGAAATCATGGATGCCGTGTCCTCCGGGCTAAAGAACAGGGAGACCTTCCAGCGTGTTATCAGCGTTCAGTTCAAAAGCCAGCATCTCTGATGGTATGGGGGGGGGGTGCATAAGTGCATACGGTATGGGCAGTTTGCATGTTTTGGAAGGCACTATCAGTGCTGAAAGATATATAAAGGAGCAACATATGCTCCCCTCCAGATGGCTTCATAGTAGAAGAATCCAGGTGCTGAATTGGCCTGCCTGCAGTCCAGATCTTTCACCTATAGAGAACATTTGATGCATCATTAAATGAAAAATATGTCAAAGACGACCACAAACTCTTCAGCAGGTGGAAACCTATATAAGGCAAGAATGGGACCAAATTCCAACACCAAAACTCCAGAAACTCATAACCTCGATGCCCAGACGCCTTCAAACTCTTTTGAAAAGAAGAGGAGATGCTACACTATGGTAAACATGCCCCCGTTCCAACTATTTTATATTTATATATATAAATGTGTGTGTGTGTGTGTATGTGTGTGTGTGTATATATATATACTGTATATACATAGATAGCTATATTAGGGGTGTAACGGTATACGTATTCGCACCGAACCGTTTCAGTACGGGTCTTTCGGTAACAATACAGTTTTTTTTTTCTGGAAATTCAAATAATAAATGATGTTTTAACCAACCTAGTCTAATGACATTTACATACCTGGGTGCACTTTTTAGCGAGACACAAAATACGTACCAATAACTACATATTACTGCAGTTTCAGTTTCCTAAAGAAACAAACACTAGAGGCAGTAAAACTCTAACACCTTTTACTCCTTTTCACACAAATGTACAGAGTTTTGATTAATAAAGTGTATTTTTCGCACAATTACTTTAAGAATATAATGTTACGACTTCAAAACAATATTAATATGCTGGGAGATTTGAAAACTGATGCTTTCGAATGTTAGCATCGCACATATCCAGCCTCGTGTCTATGGGTTTTCATAGATGGAAAGTTTGTTCGGTAGCTCACGGGGTAGGGAGCCGTACTTAGAAGGCGAGGAGCTCTGGTTCGAATCCCGTGTAGCTACGGTTTGACAAAACAGTTCAAATCTGCATAAAAGGAAGTTGAAATGGCATGGTTGCATCAACAAATACGTTTTTATACCAGTTTTGCATTTGTTAACACTATCGGGTTGGTTTAGGGTTGGGTTTGGTGTAGGGCATATTTCCAACATGATAGAGCATTAACTTTAGCATTAACTAGAGACAGACCCTGGATATTTGAATTCTGAACCGCCGCAGTACGTACCTGTAGCAACATAATAAAAACACAGCAATACGTACCTATAGCAACATAAAAACAGAGCAATACGTAACTATATCAACATAATAAAAACGTGCCAGGGTTCACGTATTTAACCTGCTTTTTTTAACGCCACTCAGTGGACATTTATCTTTGAAACTGCGGCGAAATGTGCAGTAAGGTACGTATAAAGGTGTCGCACAGAAAGTGCACAGAGGTACGTATTTTTATGAGACCAGGTTGGTTTTAACACATGATGTGGCATGACAGATCGCTGTATAAACGCCTTGGAGAGCCACTTCAGGGACGGTTCAGAAACATGCATAAACCCAACACAAGCATTGACTGGAGCGGCCGCAATCTTTTTGTGATGCGTGTTTGCAGATGACACTACAGTCATCGGCCTCAGCCAGGACGGTGACGAGTCTGCTTACAGACAGGAGGTTGATCAGCTAGCTGTCTGGTGCAATCACAACAACAGCTAAACAGCTCAACACGCTCAAAACTGTAGAGATGATAGTGGACTTCAGGAGAAACCCCCCTGCTCTTCCCCCACTCACCATCATGAACAGCACTGTGACTGCAGTGGAGTCATTCAGATTCCTGGGTTTTTTCCCCCATGCCATCTCCAGCCTAAACAACTTACACAGGAAATATTACCTGTGTCCTGTAATTCATTCCCCATCTCTAATTATTGACTATCTCCCTAGTACTTTGTAAATATATATCCATATTTTCAAAACAGCTGTATATATAGAGTAAATGAGGCACAAATCTGTACATAAATCTTCTGTTCCAGATTCTTACACATTATTATTATTATTGTTAAGTCTTATTTAAATGTTTCTGTTCTAATGTCAGATATGTATGTGTATATGTATGCATGTATGTACCAGAGCTTCTTAAAAAATCACAACAAATTCCTTGTGTGTTTGTGCACACTTGGTGAATAAAGCTGATTCTGATTCTGATTCTGATCAGCTCCGGTTCCCGTGTCTGAGCCGTGACGCGCTGCAGACTTGTGCAGAGCGGAGCGCTAGTGAGCGCGATCATTCCTTCCTCTGTACTACTAGTTTTAACGTGAATAAACATGACTGAACATCTCATGCCTCATGTAATCACTCAATCAGTGTTTCAACTGCGGAAAGACATCAACAAAACAGCGTGGAAATAAAATGTCATGTAGCATTTAATTTACCTCAGAAAGTCATCAGTGTCTACAGCTCGTTAGTTCACTAGAGAAATGAAGTCTAGAGAGGAGCATTTTGTGAAATATTACACTATATACTCATTATTTTTTACTATACCTGTTAGTCTTAATTATTAAATGTATGTTTAAATAAATCTGTTATGAAACATGCTATGACTGCCTGTGTGTAATTGAATATATTTTAACAAATAGCCTAGAAATTTTATTATTTATAAGTTAATAAAAAAACTGCATTATGTGCAATTTACATGTTTGCATACAATAGTTTTTTTTTTTTTTTTTAAGTTGAGTGCTGATTATCTATTTAAAAATAAATAGTAATTAAATTTAAGTCTGGGTTAAGTTGTTAGGCCTAATTGCAACCTTATAATGTAAAAGGGCTCTCTATAGTCTTAAGCATAATCTGAGGTAGATTTTTATCACTAAGAAAATGTAAACTATAACTGAATGTATCTAAAGAAAGGCGATCTTGTTCAGTAAACCACTGTTTATAAAAAAAAAAGAAAAAAAAAGTTTTGTTTTCCCCCTTCTGTACCAAAATCTTCCCGAACCGTGATGTTAAAACTGAGGTATGTATACAGAACCATCATATTTGTGTACCGTTACAACCCTAATATATATATACACATGTATATATTTATATTCAAATTATATAGCAATAAATTTAATATATAAACATAACATAGTTTTCTTAAATATATACATGCATGTGTATGTATTTGTATATACATAATAAATATACACAGTACACATATATTATGTACACGAAAACTTTTGGATGCAATTAATCGCGATTAATCGTTGCCCAGCACTATTTTTTTTTAGAGACCACATTGAACCCTGTTTCACTCTATCGACAAAAACAGAAAGACAAATTAAATACTTACAGATTTGTAATGACAAGAAGGTGAAGACAAAATTTTCATTTTGATCTAACCCTTTAAAATTCACATTTGCCACGCAGGTCTGAAATGTCATCTTTTCAGCAATTTAATGAACGTTTAATGCATTTAATGACTCGTTTAACAATTTAAACATGTCATAGGAAATATTACATTGTTAATGCCATTATTCTGTCTTCTCGGTACAACTGTCTAAAAAAGGGAGCAGTACAATCGCAAGAAGTTCGTCTGCTCTAATGATGTCAGACTAGAGGAAAGTCATCTTATTTAGCCAAACTTCTAGACCTAAGAGCACATGACTGTTTTACAGACAAGCTGGATCACTGACTGCAGGCACCTCTGCCAATTTATAAGCCAGACTTCACAGAAAGCCGTTCCAAGGTGCAGATAACTCTTGTACTCGCACCATTAAAGGCTAACTAAAGATAATTGCATCTGTATATACTGTGAAAGCATTCCCTTTAGCACCGAAACGAATATAGTCTTGATTGCTAAGCTAATCCGCCGCAGTATCACAGTATTCCTTGGCGTCAATATGTAGGTCAGGCTAAACACATTACAGAATCATTTGGATGATACGGAAATGAGATACTGCACAAAGTTGTGTTGTAGAACAAATACAGTGAAATTATGAGAAAATACTTCCGTTTGTGTATGAAATGAGAAGAGAAATCATAAAAAAGTGCTTGTATTTGCATTAATATTTGCTGTGCGAATGTACCATTCAGTACAATCTGATGAGATGGGAGAAAGGGATGGACCAGAAGGGGAAATAGAGAGGCCCATAATGCCACCCTCCAAAAGAAGACCCCCCACCTACATTCCCCACACTCAATAAATAAAAACAGACTAAACCACATTTGCGGTATAATAAGATGCAGTAATTAATGCCATCGATTCACATCCATAAGGATCCCGACGCGGGGAATCCGATTACTTTTTATCACATTTCAAAACTCCAAGTTAGTTTCAGGAGCCGGTAACTTGGTTAGTGTTGGGCTGGAGCGGGAATGAGACGGCTGCTGAGCTTGATTGATGGGAATGCAGCAGGCAAGCTATTAAAAAACCAGTAGTTTTCATATCCCAGACAATGGCTATAAACATAATCTGAGAGCTGCATCCAAAATGACTCCTTTAGAGAGAGAAAACACTTCATCGCCCTAAACCTACATGAGTTCACAATATCGCCATCTTTGCTGTCACTCATGTCAATGACAAAAAGATATTGTGTACATATAAATTATTCCTGTTGGCCTCTATTATTATTTGGAGATTGGGAATGCTGAGTTCAATGCAAAAAAAGTTCAGTGTAACAGAAGCATTATGAATGAGCTAGTGATATTTTAATTATTTACCAATTAAATGAGGTTCACATTTAATCGCTTGACAATGATACAGGTTTGTTACAGGCATTATGGGCTTTTTGTAAACAATGTGATTGTATAATTATTGAGAGGGTGCGTAAATTCTGTCTGTATTGCATTATGTTTGAAAGGGTGCACTGAAAAACACGGTAATGAGAGATGATGAAACAATGGAAATAAAGAAAGGGAGAGGACAATAATCAGGTTTTAATTCCAGGTGTTTTCTTTTGGTTATATAAGCCCACATTTTCTTTTTGGAGTCTATGAGACCCGAGTGCCACTTTTTGACAGTTTTTACGTGGACAGAGGAATAATTGAAAGAGAAAAAAATATATTTTAAATTCAGTTTCCACAGAACATGCAGGTTCAAAGGTGGGGGTCAAATTAGAAAAAAAGCACGGCAAAAATGTTAATTGTATGTTGTCAATAGTGTAGCAATATTGAAGCAGGTCACATACAAGTCACTTTCAATGATACTTTCTGTTGGTCAACATGGCAAATTCGCTGGACAAATTTGAACCTGTTCTGAATTCCGTAACGTTACAGGAAATCCTTTGCCCTCACGCGAAATTCCCATGCACGTGGATTCCTATTGTAATTTCTCCTGCATAATCGGCCAAACGACGGTAAATATAACCGCACCTTTTAGGTCGTCTGTGGAGAATCGAGGTAATCCCTGAATTTTGAACCTTTTTGCAGTCTCAGCTTTCAAATTTTCACTTTTATTATAAAATTCAAACAATAAATGCCGTTTTGACGCTCTTAAACAATGACGTATTGTTTTGAAACTGGCAGCACAAAGCGCAAATGAATAACTCGGTACAACTTACGGAAATGTATCAGCATTCATGTAATCACCCAGGCCTGGTTTCACAGACAGGGCTTAGACTAAGCCAGGATTAGGTCATAGTTCAATTAGGGCATTGGAGTAATTTTTATTAACATGCATTAGAAAAAACATTACTGGCGTGCATCTTGAGAGAAAACAAATGCACTGATATGCTTTAAGATTAGTCAGTGCAAGGTTATTACAGTTGAAACAGCTCAGAATTACATTTTAGTCCGGGACTAGTCTTAAGCCTTGTCTGTGAAACCAGGGGCCAGTGTTTCAACTACAAAAAAGGCAATACAACAGCTCATCGCGAATATATCACGTGACATTACATTTACCTCAGAAAAGTAGTTCAGTGTCCACAGCACACTATTTTAGAGCTTTACAGAAAAACAAAGCTCAGAATGTGTTTCTTGGTCAAACGACTAAAAAGGGCGGAGCATGTCACATAGCCTAAATATGTCACTCTCATAAATCCAGTATTTTTTTTACACTAATAGCCTTATTTTAGTAAAAAGAATAATATGGATATGTAGGAATATTGCCTGTCATATTTTATTAAGCTTTTGCTGGACAGGGAGCACAGCAGTGCTTTAATGAGGGTCAGGAACATAAATGAGACACTGTCATCCATTGCCCCAGACATTCAGAGTTTAACACTTTTAAACTCATTCTCCTGCTGAATAACATTAAACACTGTAAGATGTCTATTTCTGTTTTGGAAGTTCATGACTGTTCAGCATATTTCATAAGGTTTCTATTGCACTCTTCTTTTTTTGTTATGTTTTGACAGTGAAGAACCACAAAGATCCTCCCTATCCTACTGTCCTGCTTCCAATAACTCCCTCCACAAAATATTATCCCAGCCTCTCCAGGGAGATGAGCAGAAAACGTGCTTTGGAAAATAGTGAGTACTCCTTCAGCAACAACAGCTGTTTGCAAATGATCAAGTCCTAGGGAAAGGATGGGTATGAAATTATATGGTTCGAATGGGACTGTTGGCTTTTGTCACCTCTCTCTCCTCCTTTATTTCATTAGTTACTTACTTAACTCCTGTAAAGCTGTTATTTCACTTCCTTTTCCCATTCTACACCCTTCTGGAACTTCCTGTTTTCCCTCTTGTTAGTCTATCACTAAAAGGTTCCAGAATAGTTAACACACAGAGTTTATTCAGCACTGAAAACGACAGAGATTAGAACTATGTGCCAGATTTCCACACACTGTGCAATGCAACAGTTTAATTAAGCTGAAAGCAATGTCATTTTTAAAGTATATGCAAATACATAAAGCATGTTGTTATGAACTATCGATTTAGAGGAATATATATTCTGGGTGGTAAATCATGTGAGTATGTGAATGCTGAGGGAACTAGTCTATATAAAGCATTTTCCGCAAATATGGTACATTATAAAAAATTACCGTGATTTTAACAGTAAAAAACTGTGAAAATGCTACAGTAAAAACCTGTTAAATGGTTAACGGTAAGTTCCTGTAAAATTTACAGGGAAAACACCGTGAACTGAATTTGATGTTTTTTCTTTAAAATAACTTTTTCTTAGTTTTTTCTTATCAGTTATGTTTATTAGGGTTGTTTGTTACATAAAATGTTTATTGCATATTTCAGTTTACTCACCATGATGGTGTTTAGTGCTTGTGTGAATGACACTGTGCACCTTATATGTTATTATTTAAAAGTTGCTTGTGATGGGCTTTGGTTCATCATGTGACTCTCATCACCACCTGCATTTGGTAGTAATAAGTGTATTTCAAAGTAACAAAACAGATTTCAGTACTTCAATAGGTTGGTATGTTAACATTATATTGGTTAATGAAATAATGGTATTTAACTGTAAATTTAAGTTAAAACTGTAAAACCTAAAATGTTGTTAACATAATTTTTACAGTAGAATTCCGGCAACCACAGCTGCCGTTTTTTACCGTAAATTTTACGGAATTGTTTTTACAGTGTACAAGACAAATCTTCTTCTTTTTTTGAACTATTATAAGACAAAATGAAAAAACAACATAACAAGAACAGAGGTTTATTCCATTAATTGCAGTAAAAACTATTATTGTTAATTTTAATGTTCAAATAATGTCACATTTAGCTGAATTCCACCGTAAGTTTGTAAATCTCTACAAATTTGGCCTCACACTATATACTGAGTACATTTTCAACTCTCTTACCCATTCTGGTGTAGGTGTTTATATTTTCATTGAATACAATTTATTTAATTTTACAATAAATAATTTTAGTTGTGCTTTTGTATATTTCATATTTATTGCTAGAAAATAGCACAAAAACATTTGGACAACATTTTGGTAACAAGGTTGCAAACAGTTGCAAACATCGTTAAAATTGATACCAAAAAAAAGAGAAAAAGTATAAGATCAACATTACTGGAAGGGCTTTCTTCATGTAAGAAACAGCATACTTTTCACCTGAACCATTTACCAGGTCTTCAGGCTAACCAGCTTTGATATCTTGATACACCCTTACACAATTTGTAAGGCCAGACTCTCAAGCCCCCTAACCAAAATACATTCTGTATGATATTTGTTTATTTTCAGTGTGAGTTAAGGTTGTTAGAGAAATTGTGTTTGTGATTCTATCAGCAAATATGTCATGTGCTGTTGTGAAAATCTCTTCTGATACCCCATTTTAGTGTAGATATTGTTCTTGTAATGCAATGCAATAGAAAGCTGCTGTTTGCGGAGTCAAATTACAAAGGAGCGTAAGTCTTTTCAAAGTTAATATACAACAAAGTGTATCCCTCAAACTTTTGAAATTACTCTCTGCCTGCAAGTGCGCTTCTAATTAAATTAGACACTGTTGATAGAAAAAGTGAGACCGGGGTAACTATTTTTGTAGAGACTCCTGAGATTGTCGTTTGCAGCTTTCAACACTGTGTCAGTGGACCTTATGTGACGACTGTGCAACAGAATCTCAGTTATTTCAGGTTGAGGGGATCAGTTATGGCAGCATTATGAGTGTGTGTTTCAGGTGTGCGTTGAAGACGTGGCATGAGCAGATGGTATCTGTGACTACGCCCTGGACTTGGCAAACAGAGCCACCTTCAGAGTGCACAGTGCCAGACACTGCTTCCAAGTATTAATTTAACAAGTAGCTTCTGTTAGGCGATCATTATATACCTTTCATAATGCAGAGAAGTTGAGGCATAATTTAGTTTTCTTCAACCCAGGCTCATTAGAAATACATGACACTGCCTACATGTGTATCTATATATAGATTCCACTGCAGTTTCAAGGTGAAATAAACACTAGAGGCATAAAACACAAACAACTTTTATTCCTTTTGATACAAATTATAATTACAGGGGTAAATTATCGATAAATAAAGGCCTCATTTGGCATGTTTCCTTGCGCAATACAATCTATGACATCAAAACACTTTTACCATAGTGTACAGTTTGTAAACAAATACATTTTAATGTTTGCATCACACAGTCTGCTCAATATGTTTGGCTTCTCTGATGTAGTAAGCTTGCTCAGTAGCTCACCTGGTACAGCGCTGCACTTGTGATGTGGAGCCACAACACAACACTTCACAAAAGAACTCAAAGCCATGCAAGGAAGCTAAAATGGCATGGTTGCTTTAGCACTTTTTTTTTTTTTTTGTTAACAATGCTGGATAGGTTGAATGGTTTAGGATATGGTTTAGTGTAGGTGGTACGTTAATTCAAAATACAAAAGAGCATTAACGTTTTAGCATGAATTACTGGACATTTCTGAACTGCCATGAGACAAACAGCAAACAATGTAATAAAATGTTGCCCCAGTCATGTTTAACTGAAAATTAAACACACTATTTAGTTCCATATGTAACCCCTCCGGTTCTGCTCAAAACTGCACCAAGCGGGATTCGAACCAACATTTCTGGCATGGGAGGTGGGCGCTAACAAGGATGTTAAAGACCACAGTATGCATCTTGAGAGGGGAGTGAGGTTTACCAGCTCTTACCAGCTGGCCTCCATTACACTCACCCCCCTAAACCTCACTTCCATCTGGGTCACGGCACCAACAAAACCCCTCCGGTTCTACTCCCCTCCCTCGCTCCGAGTGGGATTCGAGTTGACGTTTCCGAGGATGGGAGGTGGGTGCACTAATGAGGACGCTAAAAATGGCAGCCTAAGACGCTAAGGTGCCTCTTGAGATCAGGGGAGTGAGGTTTACCTGCATAGCTCTTTCCATCTGGCCTCCATTACACAGACACTAGACATTTCGCTCTGAAACTGCCATGAACCATGCTAAAAATCCCCTGGCTTGTCTTTTCATGTGCTGTGGTGCTTAATAAATTTGCATCTGCAATGCAGAAAAAAATGATTTAGCTTATAGTGCCTCTTGTGGATATGTCATCTGTAAATTCCAACGAAATGTACCTGGAGGAACGTACTTTGCAGAAATGTAGGCAGAATAATGTATTTCCAATGAGCCTAGGTGGTTTTCTTACCTAGGGGAAACCAGTGCAAGTCATATTTTTTACTCCAGTGATTTTTTTTAATTGTTATTATGTGTCTCAGACGTCCAGTATCTCCATCATTTATGACACAGTGCTTCCGCACAATTGGTCCATATTTTCACTGTTCTATGGTAGGGGGCACTTTTATTATTCTTCTAAAATAGTAATCTTCTGAAATAGTTGTTTAAACACCAGAAAACAAACTAACATGGTGTGTTGCAGTCATGACATAAAAACCTGAAAGACTGATTCAGTGGTAAATAAACTGATGATACTTGGACGTTTTGCTCTCTTTTTTTGTTTAAAAACAGAGGCTCTGTTCTTTCTTTTGATTTTCACCATTTACATATTCGTGCAACAAAATATTCTGGGGGACTTGAAAAATTTGTGAATATGATAAAAAATGCTAGCAGTGACTGCATGGCAACTTAAAAATAATACGAAAGAAAGAAAGATTGAATTTAATATTTTAATCTATATATCATAATTTTAAGTCAATTACTTAGAACAAAAAAGTGCTTATAGGAAACAGATGCTTCCAATTCTGTGCATATATTTTAGTGGTAAACAAACTGACCTGTTCGATAATTTTAAGCATTTTAATTGAAAAAGTGAAACAAATAGGAAACATTTTAATTTGAAGCAGCACTATACTTTTCAATTTTGCAAATTCTGAGCTTAAAATACATGTTGAGGCCTGTGCAACAATGAAAATCGTTTAACTAAGATCAGAAATGTATGATGCACGAAGGATTTTTGGAGGTGATTTCTCATCTCTTAACCCACTACATGTTTAGTGACCTGGCAACTTGTCGTGTTATGTCAGGTCTTCCTTCTCAAGAGGGTTTGCTGAAAAGAAAGGTCAGGAAAAGAGAGCTTATAAAAAGATGTAGACAGCTTCTAGCCTTCGGCTTGGCTTTAATTCCCACCAAATACACAGTCACAGTCAGACAACACTTCAGCAAGACTGAGCACTAGGTCTGAGTAAGATCTATGTGATTTGCTCAGTCGAGGGCTCTGACTAACCCAAGACCTGAACAGTGCCTCTGGTAAGCACGCAGGCTCTGCTCACACACGGCACTGTAGAGCTTTCATTTGTATGTGTGTGTTTAAACTTTCACGTTCCAGTTCTTTAAAATCTGGCTGGATTTCTGTGTTTTCCTTCTATCCAGTCCAACATGAATCTTTTCATGCGTTATTCAAACATAATTTATTAACTTTCATTAAGTCCTAAGAAACTGCTTCCACCTGTAAATCTCTGGTCATATTTGTCACTTGTTGAAAATAATGTATAAATAATGTCTACTAAGAAGTCTAAAGGTCTAAAGATGCAAAGAAAAAATATTTATTTAATTAATTACATTAATTAATTATTTAATTAATGCATTACATCATGTGTATGTAATATGTATGTGATAAAGAGCCTTAAACAATCTGAGGGCCTTAATTTTAGAAAATCTAAACATATAGAGCTGAAATTATATTAATTAATTTATTAAGCACAATTTATTTACTGAATAATATGCTGAAAGGCCAAAGGTCATAACTGCTTTTTAAATACGGGTCAAGGTGTATGCATACAAATAATACCAAAGTTTTGGGGTCGGAAATGTTTTTAAAAATGCAAGAGAAACAGTAATGATGTTTAATGCAATTTAAAATAACTGTTTTGTATCTGAATATATTTAAAAAATGTAACTTATTCCTGTGATGGCAAAGCTGAATTTTAAGTCTTCATTGTCGCGTGATCCTTCGGAAATCGTTTTAATATGCTGATTTGATTCTCAAGAAACATTACATATTATCATTTTTTAAATCACTTGTGCTGCTTAATATTTTTGTGCGATTTTAACTCTTGCTTATTGTATTAAATTTACAAATAATTTAGAACTTTATAAATATCTTTGATAAAACATTTTTTTTAAATGAATTTAAAAAAAAAGTATGATCACACAGAGCCATTTCAGTACAAAAAACAATATTGTATTTAATGTAGCACATTTTTCTTCTAAAAACAGGACAAAATACATATAATAGAAAGGGTAAATTAATCATTTGTGAAAACACAAATAAGGTGTAAACTATGCAAATCAGCAGTAATATACAATCATTTGAATGCTCCATTAAGTTTTGATTCAAAATTCGTGTGAAGTGCTTATTTAGATGGGCCTTAACAATGAAAACAATTAGTTTAAGCCTGATTGCAAACAGAATGGAGACAAAATCTTGTCTGATTTTGTGAAATCCTGAGCTGCAGCCTAATTAACAAACAGACTTAAATGCTGGTGGTCACTGGTTTTATGATCAGCACAATTAACCAGATAGATAGCACTTTTAACCTCTATTATGAAATCATCTGGTGCAGCCACTTCTCATCTTCTTTACGATTCACAATAACATGACCCAGTTGACATCCTGTAAGCATTTTAATGTATTGACCTGCAAGTAGCCCCCGTTTCATCTTTAGATCAGACCCTCTCCTTTCTCATCCGTAAAAGTCTCACAGGTAATTACGCCTCTCTTTCCAAATAGCCCTGTTAATACTTATTTAGCACACATATTCTGTAATTAACAACACCCCCGCCTACTCAGTATCTTACTCAATTTGCAATCAAAAGCTGCCGTCTGCAAAGTTTTTAATTGTGCCCATGGCAATGATTTACGGTTGGTAATTACATTCCGCTTTACCCTCTATAATACCAGCAATATTCCCAGGTGCGCTGGAAGTTAGCGGTGCAAGTTAATTTGCCGCGTCCCATATACGAAATGAACAACACCCCGATAGCCTGTACGCACGTGTCTCTCGCACGGTTAATATGCTCACCAATTATTTCCACTTTGAGCTTTTATAGCCCTCCAGTGGGGAGTTGGAAGACAGAAAGTGTGTCTTGCTAGCGTAATACAGTACAATCAGATTACGTGGAACATCCTTAACACAGGGAAACACAGGAAGTATCACATAACCAATAAATTGCTTCATTTTGAGACGAAGCAGCCCTGATTCTGACTGGAGGTACTTGCCTCGATGCCGCCGATGTTAGCCACGCTTATACCACAGCGGAAAAGGCTTATACATGCTATGACTAATAAGCATTATAGACGGAACGGCTTTGGATCTATGAATCACAAAGTCCTCAACTGCCAATTTAATATTCAGACCGCAGGAAGGCAAATTATAGGTGACTTAGTGTTCTCTCTATTGGAGTCCTGCCAGAGCATGTACTTAACTGACAACCATAAATAGAGGGAGTGGGATTTTTTAGTCGCTATTAAGTGTGAGTCTTACACTAACGCGGCACAGCAGTGAGTGGCGCCGATTTTTTTCTTTTTCTTCTTTTTGGATGCTTCACTTTGTAGAAGGCTTTGAAAAATGTCTTTAATATATCCCCAGCACACTGTTTGATACCTCTTCCAACCAAATATGAAAGAAAGAAAAAATCCCACATATAAATAAATCTTATATCTAGGTCACCTTTATGTTTTTTGTATGGAAATGAGGCTGAGTTGCTGCAATATGAGCATATTTTGGCCCACTCTAACCAATTAGGCAGAGCTCCTGAGGAGAAGTGCACTGAGCTGCTCCTGATACCTAATATCACATTTTGGAAGAGCGTTTGTGAGACACTGTGTAACTGTTAGAAAGCATAAGCAAAAGGAACAGCTGTGATCTACAGTCTCACGAGGAAAATTGATACAAGCCTTTTTTTATTTTACTTTTTTATTTTATATATTTTAATTTCAAATTTCTGATTTGAAAAACTGTATCTTGAAGTGCAAATTTTCCAAAACCACAGCTATTAGTGGTGTTTAAATTATTTAATTAACTTTTATATTATGAGCAGACTGATTGACTGCTTTTGTTTAGAGTTCCAGAGACCCAGTGATGTACATTAAGTCAATATTAAGTGTCAATAATATCTATCAATGATATCTTGATTCCATTAAATTAAAAGTAAATATTAAAAAAAACTTAAGGAGAAAAAAAAAATTATTTGGTCATAAATCAAAGGTGAATATAACATTGATAACATTAATAAATGTTTCTTGAGCACCAAATCAACATATTAGAATGATTTCATGGATGGGTATTGTGACAACAAAGACTGGAGGGATGGCTGGTGAAAATTCAACTTTTTATGACTAAATTAACCTATTTGTCTCTTAAATCTTTTTACCTTTGATTTAGTTAACCCATTTAACAGATATTATTGACACTTTTTTATAATATCCTCGACTTTAATCTGTGGTCTCTGAGGCCCAAAATAGGAAGAAAAAATAAATGAATTATATATATTCTTTCTTATTCAAAATTTTTACTTCCCATTTCTTTGTAATTAATTGTGAAATTTACTAGCAATTTGTGTGAAAATTATTTCCACACCAGTTTTTTTTTCTGTGTACTTATGTCAGACTGTGTCTCGTGTTTCCCCTCCTCTCGTGCTCATATTTGGTCTTCCTGTTCCTGTCCTCGTTCCCGTAGTTATTAGTTCATTAGTCCCCAACCCTGTGTTTAATTACTCCTCACCTGTTTCTGTTCTTCCTCATTGATTTCCCAGTGTTCTTAAGCCCTGTGCCTCCCCGTCTTCAATGTCCTATATTGTTTGTCTTCACCTGTCCGTGAATGTCCTCAGTGTTTGGATTCCCTGCGAATATTCTGATTAAAGGATATTGTTATTTGTAGACTTCATTGTCTCCTCGTTCCCTTGCTCCAGAGAAATGTGAAATCTTTTTTTTTTTTGGATTTCTCAAAGGGCTCTTGGTGTCTCTCAGACCCTAAATAGAGCCTGTCGGTTGACTTTGATTTACGCTTATATGTTTGAGGCACGAAAAATGCTGCAGCGTTTTACTTAAAAAGGGATAAAATCCTTCCAAAATGCATTGCACTTGCAAAAGAGCAGGCAAGACAGTCTCATCGTTTTTCTCCTTTTTTTTTTTTTTTTTTTTTTGTTTAACACACCATCGCTATTGTCATTAAATCGCTGATCGTTTATCATAATAAAAAAAGAGTGTGAGATGAAGAAAAAAGGGAGAGAGAGAAACTCGGAAGAGAATGCGTGGAATGAGCAGATTAGCAGAGATATTTTTCAAGATTACGTGCCCCTTCTGTGGAGCTCTCAGATTTGTCAGCAGAAGAACAGATACAGCTCTATCAATAATCCATGGCATTGTGTATTTCCCAACTGATGCTATTATACCGCTCTGGATGACAGCCTGCCTCAACTCCATCTTCCTTTCCACCGGGACCAGAATCTCATAAACTGCTCTCAACACAGACATCTCATATAAAGGGTAATAACTCTAGCCAGTTAATACCACAGAATTATCCGAAAGTAGAGCAATGAACCCGCTATAGATGCCGGGTAGGAGGTGTTCTAGCAGAATGCGGTAGGCAACTAAAAAGAAACTAGGAGCAAGGACCCCTGACAAATAATGCAGTTTGGATTGATTTAGAGTTTCTAAGATTTCCTGCGCAGCGGGACACTAAGTCTCAGAAGAAGAAAAAAAGGGCTTTTTTGGATTTCCTTAACCAGCAATAGATTTCTTTGAAACAAAAATGACATTTAGCTATAAATAATACTACATTTGCCTTATTTTTTTTTTTTTTACAAAAAACAAGTGCCAAAATAACCAATTGATCCTACATTTTTTTTTTCAAAATAACAGAAACAATTGAGCTTAAAGGGATAGTCCCCAAAAATAAACTTCTGTCATCATTTACTCACCCTTATGTAGTTCCAAACCTGTATGACTTTTTTATTTTCTTCTGCTGAGCACAAAAGAAGATATTTGGAACAATGTTGTTAACCAAACAGTAATGGAAGTCATTGGGAACAGATATTAAAATATCCTTCTTCTATGTTGCACAGAAGAAAGAAAGTCATACTGTGGTGTTTCGCATACAATCGTGTAACTTGTTGGAGAAACTAACCAAATAGTCGCGGCTTTCACACCAGAGGAATATTTCCATAGTTCCTATAACTATTGGCAGAAGTACCTGCTTTTTGGCATGTTTGCACAGCAGGAACTGGGAAAGATTTCAGGAATGCCTTTTGGGGGAACTAAATGACCTCCTACTACAGCATAGGGTCTAACCAGCGCAATAGGAACAATGACAGAAGTGTATGTTGATGGGCCGAACACATGCCATACGAAACACTGCCATCCAACATTTTTAAAAAGCCGTGTTAACATACAGTTTACATAAACTTAAAGGGATAGGTCACCCACAAATAAAAATTATGTCTTTAATTACTCACCCTCATGTCGTTCCAAACCCGTAAGAACTTTGTTCATCTTCAGAACACAAATTAAAGATTTTTTGATGAAATCCGAGAGCTTTCTGACCCAAGCCATGGACCAATCACGTTCAAGGCCCAGAAAGGCAGTAAGGACATCATTAAAATAGTCCATTTGACATCAGTGTTTCAACCTTAATTTTATGAAGCTACGAGAATACTTTTTGTGCGCAAAGAAAACAAAAATAATGACTTAATTTAACAATTTGTTCTCTTCCTGTCAGTCTCCGCCGTCATTCACGAGAGTGCCATGACGCATATTATAACGGCTATTTTAACAATGTAATTACTGGGTTTCTGGATCTTGAAACGTGTTAGTTCCCTTGCTGTCTATATGCAGGGTCAGAAAGCTCTCGGATTTCATAAAAAACTCTTAATTTTGTTCTGAAGATGAATGAAAGTCTTTTGAATGACATGAGGATGAGTAATTAATGACAGAATTTTCATTTTTACGTGAACTATTCCTTTAATATACGGACTAACTCCAAAAACATGAAAAAACGCGATAGATTAACCAAAGCTAAAGAGTCTAGGCACTTCTACATCCTCCAGTTGTTGAGTGCTTAAATAACGTTGCTCCTTGCCAGCTTATGTCACTTCAGAATTCTAACTGGTAGTGCGAATGCAACTAGGACAATGGCCCTAGGGGAAAATTTAGATCTCAAGGGACCGCCCTGGTGGCTATTTCCTATAACTACCTGCTGTGAAAGCCTCTAATACAGGACTAGTTAATTTACACCAACAAAGAAAACAGTTAATTAAAAAAAAAACAAAAAAAAACAGGTTATGCACTAGCCTATGTAATTGGCATACACTTCACTCCCATACACATGATTAATTCAGTTAGGAGATTTCCCTACAATGTCATTTCACTGATATAAAATGTACAGCATGTGATCTTGCGTATTACGCCCAAGTCCATATATCATACTAGCAAGAAACTATGCTTCTAACCACAGGCTGAGAGTTGGCGTTTCTTCAATATACTGCGAATGTTCGTTTGAACTATGCTTTCGAGAAACACAAAATTGTTGATCTATGTTGGTAGCAATGGCTAACAATGGTTTGGAACGTCAAAAGGGTTGAGTAAATGATCACATAATTTTTGGATGGACTCTCCCTTTAATTGCATAAACATGCACAAACACTTTGACATAAATTCCTTAATTATAATTTGCCTACACAAAATTACTGTGATAAATGGGCATAGAAAGAAGGGAAATCTATTCAATAACCTTCAGTCTTTGAAGATTCAGTCTCTGATGTTTGTCACTGTTAAATTTCCTGCGCCAGGTGTTTGCCGATAGCGGATCATAACTGGGGAAGGCCGAATGATGAACCCAGCTTGTAAAGATATTCAGTGTTTGCATTTCAGGGCACAATAAGACAGACCTTCTGTTCGTGTCATTTTTGCTTTATTGTCTTCCTGTGTCTGCGTTCAGAGTGTTGTGCAGTTTGATGGTGGTAGGACAGGGGCTCATTACGGGTCTCAGCCTTCAGCACATCATAGCGGTGAGCAGAAATGAGAGGTAAAGACGGCTTTGCGCTAACTGCAGGTCTGAGACCGCAGTGATGGCCACAGATGGAGGATGGAGGAGAGGAGAGCAGTGATGAGGTTGCCATGGATAGGGCCCAGGGAGCAGGCATGCATGTTGGCAGAGAAAGAGAGGAGCTCTCTGGAGTCGGATCTGCCAAATCTCTTACGTGGGAATAGGCCTGGCAGCAGAGAGAGTCTCTCTGTGGAAGAGCCTATGAGTGTTGGGTGAGCCTTGCTTTCTATTAGCAATGGGAAGAAATTTATACTGGAGGTCTATTTATACATCCAAGGAAAAGATGACTGTTAATGTAAAGCATGCAAGTCATTTTGTGTTTCGAAGAACATGATTTGTGACCTTTTTCTACATACAATGAATTTTTGCCATTAAAAGCAGGGATGCATTTTTTTAACTTGAAGTATTAACTTAACAACTGAAAAGGCGCTAATGGCGCAATTTACAAGAAAAACATTGCGAGATGTAATGGAAATAAATGAGAGAGACCATAGTATACTAAGTCTCAAAATTTGATTGATGAGGGGGTCATAAAAATTATACAAATGTTAAGTATGCCTATACAAATGTTAAGTATGTGTAAAACGTGTGAAGTGCAATATTACTGTTAAAAATAGTATAATAAAACAAACACTCACACACTAAAACAACCCCTATACAGTTAAACATTTAGATTTTTATGATGTCTCATACAAACCTTTTACAAATAAACAAACTTAGAATCACACTGGGTTTCTCTACAAGTTGATGAAAAGCAGCATGATTAAACAATGATATAACTTTTGTTTTAACAAATAAGTTTTAGATCTTTCAAACCTAAAACCATGATGCTCTAAAGCAAATGATCCTCTGATGAATGCAAGGCAGTTACAGAGATTTTCTTTATGAATTGGTGCTAAATTAGACAAAAAATTAGTTGTCAAAGTTGTTTGCAGCAAAAGTCATTCCTAAACAAGGTGCTACAAATGTCTCACAGAATCCTTACAACAGATTAGACTTTCTTTCTCACTTTAAATTTGTATTTTTAACCATGGGGTTTAAATACAGCATATTTATTTTTCACAGTATGTTTTATAAAAAAAAAAAAAAACTGGTCTATATAGGTTTATTTTACTAAGATTTGATCAAATAACTGATATGAGAAACATACAAATATTCAATTTTATCACCCCCAAGCTGATGTGTGTCTGATGGTTTGTGATGACAAATATCTTACCGATACAGACATGTTAAGCATCTGTAAAAAATAGTTTAAAAATTAATCTATTTTAGCTTTCATGTTGTCATAGGTTGATGAGGCACAATCACACAAAGGAGATAAAAGGTATTTTAATTAGTAAATCCAGGAAACAGGCAAGTATAACAGCATAATATGGATGAGAACGGACAAAGATTAAGGGAGAACTGAGGACTTAAAGCATGAACCAAATAAAGGAAACTAATGAGATTAAGACAACAGGTGAACTGAATGACTAATTAAACAGAATGGGGGAAAACTAGGGTCACAGGAGAGAAACCGAAAAAAACCACAGACATATAACAGTTTGCCCCCTCCCGTAACAGGCAAACTGAGGAGGGAGGGTGGGGGCTCTGGAGGACGTGGAACAGGAGGGGGACTGAAACAAAAAGAGTCCAAAAAAAAATTTAAGTCCATGGGCGAGTGGCGGGAGGAGCCAAGGGGAAGACAGGATCAGGAGGACCCAGATGAAGATCTGGAGACCAGCCAGGATGAGGCCCCAGGGCGGAAAAGTCCTTGACGACACCCTGGGGACGACTGACGGAGATGGAGCCGATGGAAGGGGAGCCCAGGATGGAGCCGAACAGATGGAGATCCAGGGTGACATCGAGGATCCGGAGGGCCTAGGCAGAGCCAGTGGCTCAGGCGACTGAGGTGGAGGCGGGGATCCAGAATGGCATGGCAGAGCCGGAGTGACAGAGGACGAAGGTGGAGCTGAAGGGATGGAGGAGCCTGACAGAGCCGGAGGGGCGGAGTGACGAGGCGTAGCCAGAGGAGTGGAGTGGCGGCGGATGGTCGACGACTGACCAAGGCGAAACCGGAGGGACGAGGGAGCCCGGTGGAGCTGGTGGGAGGACGGGCCACAGTGGAGACGAGGGAGCTATGAGCCAAGGTGGAGCCGATGGTTCGAAGGAGCGAGATGGAGTCCAGGCTCGGAGGCGGAGACAGGGGATCCTCACACCTTGGCAGAGCTGGAGGCTGGAAGTCCCGAGGCGATGGATCAGAGCGCCCATCTGTGGCAGACTGAGAGTGAGCTGAGGGGCTGACAGGCACCAGTGGGAATTGGGCTGAGGAGCTGACCAGTTTAAGAGGAGGCGGGAGAGGGAGGCTGGGAGGGAACACAGGAGGACTTGAGCTGGGTGGAACCAGTGGAGACGCAGGAGATTCAGGGCTGGACAGAACCAGCAGAGACACAGGAGATTTAGGAGCACTGGGTAATGGCTCATGTGTCACAGCAGGCTCAGGTTCTCCATCTGGAGTGGGCTCAGGTGATATCTCTGTGCAGCGGGATGATGGCTGGCTGGTTACTGGTTTGGGAGTGGGGCTGGAGATGTCCTCATCAGCGGAGCAGACGGAGAAGAATAGTCCATTCTTCTCCAGCACCCACTCCACAAATGTGGCGAAATTGTCCCTGGGACCGTCTGCTGGAACGCCTTCGATCGCTCACTCAGGCTGGCGTGGTAGAATACACAGAGCGAGCGATCAGGGTAATGGCTCAGGCACGCGAGTAAAAAGTCCTGTGTGTGATCCTCCAGTGGACGGTCACCCTGCTCCAGGCATAGCAGGGCTATATCGGGATTGTCCATGTGACAGGAAGTGGAAAAAAAAAAAAGCCGCAAAAAAACAAACTGTATTGGTCTGTTCTTCTGTCACAGGTGGATGAGGCACATTCACACAAAGGAGATAAATAAAAAGTATTTTAATTAGTAAATCCAGGAAACAGGCAAGTATAACGGCATAATATGGATGAGAACGGACAAAGACTAAGGGAGAATTGAGGACTTATAAAGCATGAACCAAACAAAGGAAACTAATGAGATAATTAAGACCACAGGTGAACTGAATGACTAATTAAACAGAATGGGGAAAACTAGGTCACAGGAGAAACAGAAAACCACAGACATATAACACATGTAGGATTCGTGTCCACACTCATGGGGTTTTTGTGTAACAGAGTCCCGAGAGAAATGAAAATAAAATGTGTGAAAGACTTTTCTCTTTAAGATATTTGTAACTGACAGACTAAAAACTTTATAAAAAAATTGAGTGTATATATTTCTCTTGAATATGTATACAGTAACCGGTAAGTACACAAACCAGTATAAATACATAACCTCATAAATTCAGCGTGATTCTATCATATTAATCAATTTTTTTATTTTTTTTTTTATATACAGTATCTGACTTTCACTTCAAAACACACATTTTCTAATGACTTTTTAAATGTGTTGAACAACCGCTTTTGGGGGAAAACCATATAGGGTTGTGTTTCTAACTTAGGATGCTTGTAGGTAATCACATCTTTAACTTAAAAATTTTTTTTATTCAAACTCTGCAGGCACGCAGCTTTCTCAGACACCCACAAATTGCCAACAACAATCTTAACTTTGTTTTATCATTCAGCTGTAGCTGAAACCCTATAACAGAGTTATTTTATGCATTGTTGCAACTGTAGATGCTGAGATTATTAACCTGTTTAACTCTAAAAATGTGAACAATATCATTCAAGACTAGTTTGACAAACAAGGTTGCGCTCATAAAACAAGCCCGGAACCAATTTGAAGCATTTTAACAACAAGTACAACCGTTAAGAATGTATTATAGCACCGCAGTAAAACTCTGGATGTGTGATCGCCCAACTTATCAGACGTTCAACATATTATCACAAGGCCCTACTTATAGTTTATGACGAAACTAGAAAAATATAGGTGTGAGCTAACAGTCGTTAAAAATACTGGTCACGTACAATTAGATGAAGACATACAGAGGTAGTGAACACAGCAAACTTGAGGGTCGTGAAGCAAGCTGTCTAAGACCACGAACACGCAAACAAATCCTAATGCTATTTCACAATATAACACGACGACGGGTGCTCCATTTCAACATTTACATTTCAAGTCTATTTTACCAGGTATATCGTATTCTTTTTATATATATATTTGTTTAGGCTAAATACGTTTTAACAATTCTTTTTGTTTTTGTTTTTACAAAGATGTTATATTGAACGGGTGTATCTAATACCTCATTCAAATGTTGCGGCCTTTCAGGTCAGCGAACTACAATACCCAGCATGCACCTCAGACTACAAACATGGCCGTCGGGGGTCCATTTCCCAAAATGGTCATACGTGACAGAGCTGTAAATTGTCGGACTTCTGATTATACGGATGTTCAGATACCCTATATAAAAAGACTCGCATTTCCATACTTTTTGCGAAGTATACGCTTCTTCCACGTCGTGATGTTACAAAACCTTTTTGCGATCTCCGTTAGTGATGCAAAGCCCGATTCATTTCTGCGAATCGATTCTTTCACACAGTTCGGTTCAACGAAGCAGTTCAAAGTACCGATTCATCGTTTCCATAAGTCGTCTCGTGATGATGTCAGTGTACATCTCTTTTCTAACAACTCGGGGTCATTATATATCAGTGAAACATTCAAATAAATTTAACCGTGTGAACGCGCATCGTCTTTTGTTCATTTATCCTGATGATGTTTGTGATCGCGGTTTCATTCACTTATCCTTCGGGTCGGATACGAGTCACGACCAACCAATATCGGGCAGCCTACACATAAACGCGGATATGTTCTACATGTCTAAAGTATAAGCCTGTAGAAAGAATAAACCAGTCTTATAAACTCATTGATTTGTTTTAACAACTTTAAAATGTAATGTGCACAAGCAATAATCCATACGCTCTTAAAATCTATAGTGCGCAAAATGTGTGTAAAAGGACGGATAACATATTAACGTGATGTTTTGGTTTGTGTCTTACACAACTGCGTGTTTCTTAACGTTTTATTCAGTTTTAGTATAAAAGATAATAGTCTGTTAACAATTTAGATGCTTTTATTATGAAATCACACAAAGAACCACTGAAGTACGTACTGTTTGTTAACACGGAACTAATTGAAATAATAGCCTACTATGAGCTTATTTAACCGCTTTATTTACAGCATCCTGTATATAATACAGTTAAACAGGAACATTAAAACATTTCAAACTTGTTAAACAACCATTTCAATACATTCCTCTTATGGAAACGCTTTATAAAACATTTATCAAATACTATAAACTCATATCCGGTAAATGCTGTCAAACAGAATGTTGTCTGCAAGTTCCCAACATGTAAATTCCCAACAAGTTCTCAAAGCGAAGCATACTTATACTGAGCTTGAAAATATGTTCAAAACACATACATATCCATCACGCATATAGTTCATGCATCCATCTAACGCATTCTGTTCGCCTTAAAACAATGCATTCAATCAAAAACCTGACCAAAAGACAGACAGACAGACAAAACCTCAATGATAGCTGAGATGGATCGAAAATTATTATTCTTCGCCACAATAGCATACCGGGTCTGAGAAATTTGATACCCTTACTGCAGATTTTCTCAATATTCTTTATTCTAGTTATTATTTTCCTCTTATTCAATCATAAACCTACAAGAGTTAAAGAAAATTCCTTAATGGATAACATTTTAACAAATTCTCTAAGTGAAGAAATTAAATCAGATTTGATTTAATCGTTTTATGTTCAGATTTGTCTGATCGTTTTCTGATATTGCATTATTCTGTAATTAGGGTTAACAGGGTTAAACTCTCAAAAGAAATACAGCAAAATAATTGTTTTCTATCGATCGATCAAATATGACAGTCTCTCTACACGGCGCTGCTTAAGACTGAACAAATGATATTTCATTTAGGACATCTTTCTGGTCTGTCTAAGATGTGTGTGTTCACAAGACAAACCGAGCATGAGAAGCAGGTGTTTGTGTATTTCTGTGACCTATACAACTATTACACTTCAGACTTTTCTAACTATTACACTCAAAGCTACACATTTCACAGTGCATACATACATAGATACGCATTTCTTTTGTGTATGTCTCTAAACAATGGTTAGGTAAATGACTTACAGTTGATGCGTCATTTTAAGTGAAAGGTGGAGGCAACTTTTTTATTTTGTCCACACCAATGCATTGATACCATTTTAGACATCTGTCTTTTAAGTCTGACCCAGAAAACAGATGTCTCAGATATTTTGTTCTTCTTTTTATGAAAACGTGTGGTAAGCAGTCCTCATCTGCAGTATACCGACTTGTTTTAACATGTCATAAATTTGTGTACCGCAGTTTCACCATCCTTATCTTATTTTCTTTGTTCAATGATTTTGGCTGCCCTAATGACTTTATCTTTATTTAGTGGATTTTACCCAACAAATTTTGACATGCAAATTTTATTATACATTATTTTAAGTTTTAAAATTATTTTATTTTATTTTATTTTTTGCAATCCTAATGGTGCAAACTGTGCAAATTTGATAAGAATTTTACTACCAGAAAATGTCTCTTTTTTCCAAACTCCATCCTTTATAAATATTTCAAAACCTTATTAAATATTTCAGAGACTAATGCAGAATTATTGGTGGTGCTTTGAGGGAACCTGAAACTCATTTTCAAATAATGTTCCATTTAATCCATGCAGCCTCCCTGATGCAAATTTAAATTATGTAAAGGATATAAATCTCAGACTAAACGACAACAGTTGCTTCTAAAGATTACACACTAATATTTCAGTTCATCCCAAGAAATGAGTGAAGTTTGTCTTTGGCCAACCATCGTTGTCAGCAAGTATTAAACTCTTGAGAAATTAAACAAATTGCCCCTTTAATGCTGAATAAAACAAACTAATACTGTAGTACAAAAAAAACCCTCATGGGTTCTAATTATGGAAAACTATAGGCACTGTATTCATTATTGAGCGCTGCAGACTACAAAGGGAATTTAAACGCATTTTAATAAGAACAAGACAACAGCAAAAGAAAAAAATGCAATCTAAAGACATATTAAATGTGACTGTGTGCGGTAAAAGAACTATATTCATGTTCACAGTACGCTAATGGCCATTAAATTTCTCTTAAAAGGTCAGCGTTTCGTGTTTGTCCCTAAATGCTATGTGAAAAGAAAATGTTCTTGCTCGGAAAGCATTTATTTATCTGAAGCAAAATGGCATTTGAATGTGTTAAACTCATTAATCATGACCCAAGCTTTATGGCATGAAAGAGAAGAGGAAAAGAAATGACTATGAATGTGTTCTTTTCCTCTTGCCTTTGTTGTATAATAGTACCATATGCATTTGTTAAATTCCAATAGATACGAGACAAAATCCAACATGTTTCTTAATTACTTCTGGAAATAAAATGGACATACAAATGTCCATTTTATTTTAAAAATTGAAAAAGTAAAATAAAATGGTATACAAGAGAACAGAGTGTCTGGCAGCATTATGTGCTTTGCGAAAGCCTCAGAGACGTTCTGCTCTTGGTCACTGATCTCAGAATTTGCTCCTGTTGTACAATCACAGGTTAAATACATCCCTAGACGCTGTAGCTCAAAAAGTGGATCTTTCAGGGCTGGATTTACTAGTTAACAAGTATTGTGTGTTGAAAATGTTGTTCTTCTTCACTGCCAGAGGTTGGTGGGCCAATTAGCATTGACAAAGACTCCCATGTGAATAGTCTTATGTACAGACTGTCTGGATCTCACGGACACTGCCTTTAAGATGTACTAATGTGCTTTCATTGCCCGATAGTTTCAACACATAAAGCGCCGAATTTAAGACGGCTCTCTATGCATACTGCATCCTACTATAAAAAAATGATAGAGTATACAATAACAGAGGGAAAGGAGAATTATTGAGATATTAAGCATTACTGCAACTGAGCACTGGCAAAGTGCTTCATGACAACAACAAAGAGAAAGACATGGGTTGGGGTTGTTTTGTGAGAGGTCCCAAGCAGTGTTTATTGGGGAACACGTTGCAGAATCATGCTTTGTCTTCAATATTTGCAAGGTATTATTTATTTAATATGTCTATTTTATTATTATTTGCATTGATTTTATTTTATTTATCTGTAACAAACTAATATCAATATCAACTAATATAGACAGCAAGAAAGAGAAACACAGGGGTTGAGGTCATTTTGCAAGCAACTTTAACCCTAAGCAACTTTTATTTTATTTTATTTTAGTTTGTATTTTTATTATTATGCTATTTATCTGTCATATTCGAGTTAATGACTACATGTATTTGCAGGGTATCATTTATTTATTTATGTCCACAAATATTTGTAGGGTGTTATTTAATGTTTATTTTATTTTAAATTAAGCCCTAAATAATTTTATTGTACTTTATTGCCAAAAAACACCTCTATTTTCAAAAGCCCATCTTTTATAAATAATAACTATGAAGAGTAATAAAGATTCAGTCTTCAGCTTTTACTCTGTTGTCATGTACAAGTTCAGGCAGTTGACATGCCGGTGTAGTCCTATGCACTAAAGCTCTGAATCTTTCTGGACAGTGTGTAGCCAATTATTCTATATCACATGGCCATCTCTCTGTAGGACCAGGATGATTAGTCAGATATAGTTCTAGATGGTACAGAATATTTCTTTTAAATCATGGAAGACAATTATTATTTAAAAAAAGAATGAATGCATTTGATCTCATTTTATTAAAATTCTCCCTAGCGCCTTTTGATTAACATATTTTTAAAGAAAGATAACCCCAAGGCTGTGATGAGCTGTCATCTCCTCCCTAGAGGCAGAGCAGGCTCTGAACTCCCCCTAATGATGTGGCTGCCTTCTGCTCAGATCAGCCCTGCTAGGCCCCATAACTTTGCTTAACCAAGTACAGAAGAGCACCTGAGTCACAAACTTCAGAGCATATCCGAATGCTTTAAAATATGCATTTTAAACTGGACATGGAGTGGCTCCCCAACATACAGAAGTACCATGTTTATCTTATTTATTCTATACTGTTCTTCATTTCTCACACCTCGTCTGGGAACACTAATCTAACTAACCAGATTTCTTTTTACACATTTGGCTGTTTGGACAAAAAAAAAAAAAAAAAAAAAATCCATACACATCTGCTGCTTGTGTTATTCTTATTTTAAATAGGCTTTGATAAAGCATCTGCTAAATAAATAAATATAGTTCGCCCAACAATGAACATTCTCTCATCATTTACTCACCCTCCTGTCATTCCAAACCTGTGTGAATTTCCTTCATCTGCTTAACATAATCTTTTGTGTCGATATTTCGAAGAATGATGGTAACCAAATAATTGATGGTAACCATTTTTTTTTTTTTTTACGTTTACAGTTAATGCACACCATTTTCAACAATGTTAAATATATGGGGAGCATTTTAAATGTTGTTAAACATATTTACTGTGTTATTGAGCTTATATGTGCTCAAATCTTAACCCTGCACTATTATACGGCTTGTTGCATGTTATGTTTTTCATTTAGCATCATTTTTCACAGCTGTGCCAGATATCCAAATCCATTTTGGGGTCATGACATTCCAGTTTCCAACACTTTATTTGCATTATAATTCATGTTTTAGAAACAGCCAGCTTGAGACTGTAGAAGATATTAATGTTCCCAGGTGAGGCTGTATTTTGAGAGAAGTATACAGACGTGGTTATTTCAATATAAAGTGAGAAACAAATACAATGAATATTCAGGATATTAGATGCTAGCAATTGTTGGCACACTGCTGTGCACAAACAGTTTAAAGTCAAGGCTAATGACACATGTCTGAAGAATATGTTGAGAAAGTGATAAATAAAAAAGAAAGAGGGAGAGAGAGAGACATTAATTTACCCAAAAGTGAACATTCCATCATTTAATCATCTTGGTCCAAACTTGCGGAAACACACTCATACAAAAGATATTTAAAACGTTTTTTTACAATTTTTCAGATTATTATCAGAATATTCAGAGGATAGAGTCATACAGGTCTGGAACAACATGACTGTGAGTAAATGATGACAGAATTTTCAAATTGGGTGAGCTATATCCTTTTAAGAATAGGCAAGAAAAAAAAATGGTAAACTGCTGTATTCATTAAGTATGCCATTAACCAAACAGGTGATAGTAGCCACTGATTTCCATAGTATATACTGTATATATATATTTTTTTTTTTCATACCATGGAAGTCAATGGCTACCACCAACTGTCTGTTATCAACATTCTTCAAAATATCTTTTTCTGGGTTTTAACAAGTGGAGGGAGAGTAAATGATGGCAGAATTTTTGTTTTCCCTTACAGAAACATCTGGTTTTGGAACCATTTCAAGGTGTAAATTTGTGAAACCCATACGATGCATCCATATCATCCATCATGTTTTGCATGTGTTTCACATATTTTGCATGTGGTTTTAACGTGATTTCATGTGACTGATTTTCTGTAAGAGTTGAGAGAAATATCCCTTCAAGGATGGGCAAGGAAATACCAAAAATCCCAACATTATTTTAGTGTAGCTTCTATATGAATCAGCAATACCGGTTTCTCACCTGGGGGAATACGCTCCAAAGCTATTATGGAAGGGATGGAACTGTGCCATTCCTCATAGCATTACTGAATGCTTATTTCTTAACCCGCACTGGTGGATGTTATGCAAATGATTGACTTAATGCAGTCGTCCGAACACCCAGCGTGCACAAACTGATTTTGTAGCCCCAAGCAGGAGTTTGCTTGTACCTACATTTTGACTGTTGTCAGTCACTTGGTTAGCACCACGACGCCATGCAATGTCTCACATAACCACACACAGCCTTGGTTTCTTCCCCTTCCAAATATCCCAAGGCATCACTGCCTGCAATTTTCAGCACAGATTGATTTTAGCACTCTTTGAAGCCAATTTGGGATGTTTGCATGTTCTTATATTCTACTGATTTGATCCACAAGGGAAAGTTGTTGAGAGGAAGGAGCCAAACACAGAGGGGGATACGGATTAGATTCCATATTAGAAAGAATGGTAATAGCTATAAAATAGCAGCTGCCTGAGGCTGCTTGGAGCAACGATGAGGCCTGTCTTTCTTGTCCTTTTTACATTATTCAATTACTTCTGAAATGGAACACCTGGGACACTCCTGGAGTGACAAAAAGAATAAAGAACAGCTTCAAAATATGTAAATGTTTAAACAGGGCTGCTGGTAGCAGTTTCCGAAAAACTAAGCTCTCATAATTTGTGGTGCGAGAGCTTCCTGTTAAAAAACGGTGGGAAGTTAAACACATGGGGATGCCGGGGTACATGCAGGGCAGCGAACATAGTGACAGGCAGGGACTCAGGGAGGTTGCAGATGCTAGTGAAGCGAAACACCGAGGAACTAGAAATTGCTTCAACACATGCTCTCTCCTGTTCACTTTGCAGGCAGATGAAAGAGCTGAGAAAAATCTCCCTACTTTTCCTAAACTTCTCTGAAGTGAAGTCAGAAAGAACTCCAAAAAAAATGTGGAGGGAGAAAAACGAGGGAAAAAAGGCGAGTTAAAACAATCGTTGAGAGAGACAGAAACATAAAGAGCGGCTGGATGCTGCCATTCTCTCAGTGGGGAGAAATACTCCACCACGCCAGCTTTGTGTTTAAAAAAGTCTTCGGCTTTGTGATTTAAAAGAGGGAGTTGCAAACAGCAAACACAAAAGAATATTCAAAAATGCTCGAGCAAAACAAGCCTCTGTCTCTTCTCGCCCGCCCGCTCCGTCAGGGGAGAGCTGTGTGGTGGTGGGTGGAGGGGAGGCTTGAACATCTGAGGGGAGTGTCAGGAGTTGCTGACAGAACGCATGCAGACAGCCACAAGACAGCCACTGTTATTCCACAGAGGACGTTGGGGTGAATTTCTCCAACATCACTCTGTTCTCTGAGCCACATGTACACAAGGTAAATTATTTGCTCCAGCTTTCCTGCACAAAGCGGGTAACCAGTGCTAGGGATTCTTACCTTGGTAAAGATGTGTCCTCGTAGGATGATCGTGTCATTGGCTTGAGCAGGCTTTGCATGGTTTGGTTTTCAATATCTTTGAATGGATAAACTAAACATTACTTCCTTGGAGCAGAATAGGACACTGAATTATCATATTCACATCCTTTTGATATGATAGTATTGAATTTTAGATAGAAGTGTTTAAGGTTTTTATACACAAGTATTGTTTTTTTTTAAGTAGTTCATGTTTTATTACAGCCAGGATACATTAATTTGTTAAAGAGTGACTGTAGAGATGAAAGTGCATAATTTTACCAAATATTTCAATTTCAATAAATGATATTCTTTTAAAATAACACATTTTACACAAAAACATATTAAGCAGCACAGGTAACACTTTAGTATAGGGACCAGTTCTCACTATTAACTAGTTGCCTATTATTAACATATTGGCTGTTTATTAGTACCCTATTCTACATCCCTAATGCAACTATAAATAAGCAGCCAATTAGGAGTTTATTGAGACAAAAGTCATAGTTAATAGTTTTTTAATGGTGAGAATTGGATCTTCAAATAAAGTGTGACCACAGCACAACTGCTTTTTTTTTAACCATTGTTAATAAATGTTTCTTGAGCAACAAATCAACATGTTAGAATGATTTCTGAAGGATCATGTGACACTGAAGACTAGAGCAATGGCTGTTGAAATTTCAGCTTTGCCATCACGGGAATAAATGACATTATAAAATATATTAAAATAGAAAATGGCTAGTTTAAACAACTATATGTTGTCTTGTGAAATTTTGCGACTTTGGAGCACCCTACAGTTAATTGAGTGAAATGTGCTGTTGTAAATATATCATTATCGTAATTACAGTGGATAGCGGTACACGTGCAGTTGTTGCTGCCGTAAAGCAATCCGCCCTTTTCTTGGAATTTCGTACCTGCTCATCAAATTTATATATTACCAGAACAGACATTTGCGGGAAAAGTGGGAAAGAAACACGACCTGTTCATCTTATTAGTAGTCAGTGAACCATGGTTTTGAAACTGATATTCAAACTTAAAAAGACTTACATACAGCTGCTTTAAATGTATTTTTATTAACAATATTACAGTTTTGACTGTATTTTGATCAAAAATAAAAAATAAATTCAGCCCTTGTGAGCAAAAGAGACTCATTTCAAAAGCATTAAACAACATTAACAGCCCCACACTTTAGAATGGGAGTGTATATATTTCAACAACATTTTCAAACAATCTCTCAGTAAAGTTAGGAAAAGTCCATACATCTTGGTGCACTACATCTGAGTGCACTAAATAGACGCTCACAGAAGTTTTGTTCGCCTGAGGCGGTAACCATAGAAACAGTATATCTCAACTCTTTGCATTAGGAGCAGTATCGGACAGGACATCAACAAAACACAAGCCTTGTCTTTCATTATTACTACAGATTACTGACATTGTACAAGTAAAATAGCAAAAAGACAGTAGACGGTTATAGCTTGTGGCTATTTGGGTTTTGCAGTATTGATTGTGCCTGAAAATTACTGATAGAAAAAGAGGCTGTTATTTTATTTTGGAGTACAAAGATAAGCCTATTCTATTGGAATAATATGATTGCACTAATCATGCATGGTGAGGCAAGTAAATATGAATTAAGAAAATAAATAGGGTTAAAACAAATTAGTTTTTATGTTGAGTATTTCATGGTTAAATAATTTTTAAATAGTTAAAGAACTGATTCGAATTTCCCCTTTTTGTTGTAAATCTTCATTGAACACAGACGGACACATTCTCTCAGACATGCTACTGATCTATTGATATTCAGGACTGTGATCCCGCCTAAGTTTTCACCGTGCTTTAAAGTAGGAAATTCTGAAACATCAAGCAGTGGCGCGCTGCTAAGATGAGAGCGGAACAAAAACAACTGAATTCCATCAAAACAGATTGTCAAACCAGATGGGAAGCTCCCAAGAACTGGGCCAGGATGTGTGTGGTGCAGACTTTGAATAGGCAAACACAGTAGGCTTCACAAATAGTGAACAGAGCTGACGAAAGACAGTTAGCTTATTACTCTCTGTAATCGAAGATTATGATTAAACCACACCTAAAATAGCTTCAGATTGCACCAATTATCACAATAGCAATTAAAAACTACTACGGTGGGCTGAGAACGAATGAAGCTTTGTTGGTGGTGATTATGTTTCAAACAGCGTTTTCCTCCTCAAGTCAAGTTATTGAGGAAAGTCGGTGATCTTTGAGTGGACTGGCTGAAACTTGCACAAACTGCTACTGTATAATTGGCCTTTGGTTTCACAGTCAACATGCTGGTGCAAAGAGATCTAACGTTACGCTACACTGGAAAAAAACAAAAACAAAAAAAAAACGTCCAGAAGGCAAAGATCTCATTTTTAATACATGACAGGCAAGTCAAGCATCTTTTTTTTTTCTCTTGCTTTCCATACCAACAAGTTAAATGCATACGAAAAAGAACCTTCATTCAAATGTTGAGACGTGGATCAATGAACTTTAATGAATTCCAGTCACTATTTTATAGGCTGTAGAAATTTAGAATTTATAGAAATATTTAAGTTAAACTCAAATGATGTGGCATAATGTTGATTAGCACAAAAATAAACTTGGCCCCCCCACCCCAGATAAAAAGGGTTCCAGTGAGGTTGTTGAATGTTGACTGTATTTAGAATGAATCAATCAATCTGCTGTCAACATTAAAATGCACACAATTTCAATAGCATAAGTACAGTATGCATTTTATCATTATCTTGCACTTTTCTGTGTAAAGTTATATCCAATTTTACTTTATCGTCATGTCAATGTAACACCTAAAACCCCAAAATGACCGGAAAAATTACGAGAACAAATTTCTACTGCAAATAATACGCTTTAAATTGAAAAAGTAATTAACATAATGCTTTCATAAAATAACATTTCTGTTTTTTTTCCATCCTCAAAAATGGTCCCCATTCACTTTCATTATAAATGCCTCGCCGTAACCTTGATTTTTTTCCTGTTGTTTTTTTTTTTTTTAATGAAGGACATCAAATTAATTAATCCATTTATTATTTATGTATATTAAAATGTATGTATATAATAATGTATATTTAATTTAAGTATGTATATTAGTATTTATGTAATCAACATTATGCCACAAATGCTGGCCTAAAAGTGTTTGTATTCATGCTGAGAAAATTTATAATAGTGTGAATATATGTAGAATATATGTAGAATGTGTGTTTGTATTGATGTTTGTAGCACAAATATATATATATAAAAACCAGTCATAAGGGTCAATTTATTTAAATTGAGATTTATACATCATATGGAAGCCGATAAATAAGCTTCCCATTGATGTATGGTTTATTAGGATATGACAATATTTGGCTGAGATACAACAATTTGAAAATATGGAATCTGAGGGTGCAAAAAAATCTAAATATTGAGAAAATCACATTTAAAGTGTTCCAAATGAAATTCTTAGCAATACATATTATTAATCAAAAATTACGTTTTGATATATTTACGGTAGGAAATTTACAAAATATCTACATGGAATATAATCTTAATATCCTAATGATTTTTGGCATGTAAGAACAATCGATCATTTTGACCCATACAATGTATTGTTGGCTATTGCTACAAATATACCCATGCGACTTGGTTTGACTGGTTTTGCGGTCCAGGGTCACATATGCATACTATGGGGCTGTGAAATGCTTGAGTTTGATTGGCTGACGAACATTCTAAGGTGTGCAATTATTTTCTGGGAAATGCATCGCTAAAGTAGTTCCAGGCAAACATTGACCGCATTACATGGCCATATCACTTTGCCAAATGATTTCAGTTATTTCAAAGGTCCTTACAACTTACAACAGAACCAAAACCCACAAAGATAATGACCTAGCAAATAAACATGGTAAGCAAAAAGATAAAAACAACAAATCATCATGTTTTTGCCACAAAATTGTTTTTATGTACGAAAAGCAATACTCTCTTTCACCCACTCTCTCCCACAAAAACACACATAGTACAGACACACATGTGCACAGAAACGTGTTGTCAGCACTGATGAACTTAGTTTCGCTATTAGTAGAGACACAGCTGCGATCACTGTTGAGAGATGCACAAACTCACACGCTTAATCTCTCTCTCTATCTTTAACTGCATAAGTCTGCTATCAACGGCTCAAAGCCTCATTCACTAGGTCTACCGTTCTCATCAATCTGCGTATAAATAACACGGCTTTACACTTTCCAATTGCATGTAATGCGTACGCCAAAAGCCAATTTTGCGTGCATATGATACGCCAATCCTTCCCATGAACTCCTGTGGAGAGCAGATGCGTACAAACACCACGCAGCATCTTCAGCGGAAGTGACGTCACCAGCGAGGCTCGGTTCGCCCGGTTCACCTGATGCGCTCAAACAGGTAAGGGTATCAATCTTTTCCTTTTTAATGAGATCATTATTTTAATTATTTCAGTGTTTCTGCGTTGCACAAGCCGGAAAGAAACACTGAACTCAAGAAACTTGAACTCGAAGCTCCCAACGCTGATCTTGCAGAAGCTGCCAAGGAGGCTGAACAAATCCTTTAAAGATTCAACCCTTCACAGGTTTTGTTTGTTATAATATCCTTATTTTATGTGTTTAAATGCTAGTTTAACTTGTCACGTGACAAATCAGATCTTCAATTAATTTGGCCAAATCAGATCACTTAAAGCTGTTCACACCAAGAACAAGATATATAATGGTAAATATTTTAGCATCCACACCAAGAAACGATACTGTTCTGTTTACTGTTATACACTCTGCAGTTACAGCATGTTGTTGTCTGCTATTTGTTGTTCTCAATGTTGTCTCACTTCCTGTCTTGCAGGATTTCTCATAGATTACTTGGTCCTTCTCCATCACCTCTCCACAACATCAGCTCATCCAAAATCTTCCACTTCTCTGTCATGTAGCACATCTCTGCTCTCAGCCCTTTACTGCCAACTCTTCCAATCTTAACATGTCTACTTGTATTAATTTCTCCTCTACAGTCAACACTCCCATCTCTACTGCACTGCACTCCTGTCACAATCTCTCTCTCTCACTCTCTCTCTCTCTCTCTCTATATATATATATATATATATATTTTATATATATATTTTTTTTATATAATTATAAAATTATAATTGTTATTAACTATATTTGTGTCTTTAACTTAGTCACAATAGAAGCAAACAATGATTACAGGAGACAGGAGATCATATATTTTTAAAGATAATAATTGTAAATATTGAAGTATTGTTCTTAATTCTTAATCTTAATCTTAAAAAGGGAATAAAATTAATATATTTTCAGTTGGAGCCTTGAATATTATTTGGCATCCTATAACGATTTCTGTAAAAAAAAAAATATTTTTGAATATTAGATAATGTTTTGTTTTGTTTGCTTTTTTTTTTTGTAAAGGGGTTTTCTATTGCATATTTCTTAGTTACCTCTATGCAAATACATTTTTATAATCAACTGCATTTTTTGTTTTCATTTTTTTTTTCCCATAGTGCCACAAGCTGGAGAAAGAATGCTGTTCTGGGCATAATGTTTATATGGGAAAAGTTTGACATATCAATAAACATTGGAAAATTATTTATTTTTTAATTATTATTCCTAAAGTTCAACTGGCAGATCTAAGAATGGTAAGTCTGTAGGGTCCATCTCCAGGAAACATAGAAGTGATTAATTGTTTACCTTACACTATAACACTGTTAATGTTACAGAAGCTAAATTGAAAATACTGCTTGTTTGAATAATCATCAGGGTTTTTTGTTTTGTTTTGTTTAGTTTTTTTTAAACCAACTGAAATATTCTGACATTATTTAACACATGGTATATGCAAACTTTTGAGTTTAGATACTGTACATTAATTTACATTAGTGTAAACAGTGCATTAAGTGGGAACCATTACATCCTTGTTTGAAAAACAAAATCACTGTAATCAACAAATCTATTGCTGCATCAGGTTAACCCCATGATACAATCTGTTGTTGCACTTTTATATTGAGTGGAGACAAATAAATCTTCAACAGATTCTGTCCATTCACCAAAAGAACCCGAGAGGTCCTGTCATAGATGACCATATACGGACAAGTGTGACGCTTCTGCTCAGCTAGGTTACCATTGGCTTTGAAGTTCCCTTGGCACTCGCAGACGTCGCTGTGATTGGATTATATTTTAACCCAAATTAAAAATAGATTAATGTTGCAAAGTATGTTTTGCTGTTATTATTACATCAGTAATACCTTTAGTTAACAATGCAGTGTTATGTCGTGAGAAATGACCACTTTCCCGAGATCGTAACCCTAACCCTGAGCGTAAATTCAGCAAACTACAAATACCAGCACTGCTTTTTGTCGATAGAATGGCAGAGGCTCATGGGTAATGTAGTTTAAAAAGTTTAACAATAAAATGAGGGGAATTACAATCTTTTTTGATCAAAGGGTTATCTAAACATGTTCATTGTGCAAACATATATAACATATGTAAGGGGCAGGCTGAAATTTGGTATTTTACTAAGAGGACTTTTTAAAAACACCTTTATACCACCTTTCCATACATGTTTGATAACTCTGCAAAACATTATTTAATTAACATAGAATATGTAGTTGTCCTGCCAAATTTCTCTTTAAAACTATAATCAGACTTTGATTTACAGCCATTTGAAATGTTAATTGTTTTTGGTTTTCCTGGGGACTCTACTGGGCCCCTGAGGATGGAAGGGCAGTACAACATACACAGATCTATTCTCAATAGCCCAACAAACTGTGCTGAGTCACCTTTTTTAGATTGACTTTTCAACAACTTGCCAATATGTAAGTTGCAGGTCATAGTTATCTTGGAATTGGAATAGACCCCAAAAAATCTACATCGGTGCCTATTTGGAATGGGCTCCATGTATTTCTTTAGATCAGGAAAAAGAATACAGTGTTGACAGTAAACAAAGACACCAATTTAAACAACTGATATATATTGTGCCACATTTTCAGTAAGACAATGTATACAGTATGTGGTTAATTGTGCAAAAGCCATACAATTCATGCAAAGCAAATAATCATAATATAAAATACATAATTTGTGTCAAATATTCCTCATCTTTGTCATCCTCAGGTGCTAAACATTAGTTAGGTCCATGCACATCTTGCTAATAGTACAGAATATGATTCATGTTTATCTTTCCTTGGTGCATCACCCTCAGTTGTGCATGAAGTGCCTATAGCAATATAATCCATGCAGTCTCTTCTAATGCATCTTTCAGCCTTTCTGAATGTCTTTAATATGACTAAATGTTCATGTCTTAATCAAAACACTCATGGTAATTATGTGTATTGTTTACAAAATTAGATGGTGTATTTACCACACACCTAATACAGAATACGCACCATACTTTATTAGAAGTAGCTGACTACTTACAATGGGATCAATTTGCATGAGAGTTGAGGCAATGGCCAGTGACAGCAGTAGGAGTAAAAGTCATAGAATTTTGTACAATATTGTATGAATTTGCCGACTTTTAAATTGTATGTATTATTACTACTTCGACATGGCATTTTGTTGGGGGTTCTTGCTGATGGGGCCATGGGATAAGTGTGATAAGCAAAGTTTAAGAAACACCAAATGCTGTGCAAAATGTATCTGCAGTACAGTTCAGTCAAGATGCTGAGACCAACACAGACATACCATTGCAAGTGTTTGCCTTTGCAGCTTTTGGTCTTCTCCGTAAACGCACAATACAGCCAAAATCAAATTCCAGGACAGGCACTCCTTTGGTCTTCCCTTTTAGCTAAAACAAAGAGAAATACATGTTGAGACCGTGTGTTAAAAATGATCTGTTACCAAAATATTTATGTTATTATTAACACATAAAATAAGGATATTATAACTAACAAAACCTGTCAAGGGTTGATTCTTTGAAGGATTTGTTCAGCCTCCTTGGCAGCTTCTTCAAGATCAGCATTGGGAGCTTCGAGTTCAAGTTCCCTGCAGCTTTCTGTCACAATTGGTCAAAATTATGAGATTATGATATTTAAAAATGTCACGAAGCACATAAAGAGAGAGAGAGAGCAAAACTATGTGTAAATGAATGATGGATTACAGTTCAGAAAAATAAGTGATGGCTTTTACAAGAGATGATTTCTAAAAAGAGCTGCTGGAGAATGTGATCTGACGTAACTGCAAGACAGAAAAAAAACAATATTAATTTATAATTTCTTCAGTACAATTACTGCTTTAACTACAAATACCACAGTAAAACGACAGTTACTGTGGTAAAAAAAAAAAAAAAATAAGGAGTTGTGTTTGTTACGGAACATGTGGTTGTAGTGATTAAATGAACGATTCGGAGAACAACGAGGCTTCAACACACGTCTTCATTTAATAAACATGTAGACAGGACAATGAAACAAACCAAACTGAGTGCTTTTGAAGTAAACAGGAACAAAGGAGTAAATGAGATAATTAACTAAAAACAGGTGACAGGACTCCACAATGATTACCAATTAAGTAAATGACAGGAAAACCCAAATAAGGAAAAACAGGAACTGAAAGAAAAAAACAGAAAAACCCTAAACTCCTGACATTACTCCCCCCTCCCAGAAGGCGCGTCTCGCACCATAACAGTTCTACCAGGGAGGGGGGGGGGGGGCATGCAGTTGGCCTCCGGGACAAGGGAGGCCTCCAGGGCGGATCGGTGGAGTGGGAGTCCTGCGGCCATGGTGGATCAGGATACACGGGAGGCCATGGCGGGACTGGAGACTCGGGAGGCCATGGTGGATCAGGAGATTCGGGAGGCCATGGCGGATCAGGAGACTCGGGGGGCCATGGCGGATCAGGAGACTCGGGGGGCCATGGCGGATCAGGAGACTCGGGGGGCCATGGCGGATCAGGAGACTCGGGGGGCCATGGCGGGACTGGAGACATGGGAGGCCATGGCGGGACTGGAGACTCGGGAGGCCATGGCGGATCAGGAGATTCGGGAGGCCATGGCGGATCAGGAGACACGGGGAGCCATGGCGGATCAGGAGACACGGGAGGCCATGGCGGGACTGGAGACTCGGGAGGCCATGGCGGATCAGGAGACTCGGGGAGCCATGGAGGATCAGGGAGTCTTGTGGCCTTGGCCCTAGGCCCGGCCACGCAGGCCAGGGGAATATACGAAGGAAATTACGCAGAATATACGCAGGCCAGGGGAAGACACGGGAGGCCATGGCGGGACTGGAGACTCGGGAGGCCATGGTGGATCAGGAGATTCGGGAGGCCATGGCGGATCAGGAGACTCGGGGGGCCATGGCGGATCAGGAGACACGGGAGGCCATGGCGGGACTGGAGACTCGGGAGGCCATGGCGGATCAGGAGACATGGGAGGCCATGGCGGGACTGGAGACTCGGGAGGCCATGGCGGATCAGGAGATTCGGGAGGCCATGGCGGATCAGGAGACACGGGAGGCCATGGCGGGACTGGAGACTCGGGAGGCCATGGCGGATCAGGAGACATGGGAGGCCATGGCGGGACTGGAGACTCGGGAGGCCATGGCGGATCAGGAGATTCGGGAGGCCATGGTGGGACTGGAGACTCGGGAGGCCATGGCGGGACTGGAGACTCGGGAGGCCATGGCGGGACTGGAGACTCGGGAGGCCATGGCGGATCAGGGAGTCTTGTGGCCTTGGCCCTAGGCCCGGCCACGCAGGCCAGGGGAATATAGCCCCCCCCCCCAAATGTTTTTGGGAATTTTCCCCTCTAGGAGCCACATTGGAGGAACAGGCTCTGTAGAGCACTCAGGAGGAGCGGACACTTGGGGACGCTCTAGAGGAGCAGGCTCTAGGGGGCGCTCTGGAGGAGCGGGCTCTGGGGGGGCGCTCTTGAAGCACGGATTCTTGAGGGCGCTAGGGAGGCGCGAAGCTGGATGGGACCAGCGGAGACGCAGGAGAGCGCTCTTGCAGCGCGGACTCTTGAGGGCGCTCTTGCATCGCGGACTCTTGAGGGCGCACGGGAGGCGCGAAGCTGGATAGAACCAGCGGAGACGAAGGAGAGCTGGACGGGACCAGCGGAGACGCAGGAGAGCGCTCTTGCAGCGCGGACACTTGAGGGCGCTCCTGCAGCGCGGACACTTGAGGGCGCTCCTGCAGCGCGGAGCTGGATGGAGCCAGGGGAGATGAAGGAGAGCTGGGAGGAACCAGCGGGAACTCCGGAGGGCTGGACGGAACCAGCGGGAACTCAGGAGGGCTGGACGGAACCAGCGGGAACTCAGGAGGGCTGGACGGAACCAGCGGGAACTCAGGAGGGCTGGACGGAACCAGCGGGAACTCAGGGGGGCACTCACGAGGAGCAGGCTCTGGTGAGAGGACCGGAACAGAAACTTCAGGGGGTATCGCCCTATCCAGAAGTGACTGCTCCTGGTAGTTTGCCGGTTGGCCCGACATAGCCGCGGGTAATGTCACAGACTTCGTTGCGGGCGGAGCCGTCTTCGCCGCGGGCGGAAACCTCTTCACCGCGGGCGGAACTGGGCTGAGAACAACTCTGTGCTGATGATGGTAAGGGTAAGGTTGGAGCTGGGCAGGCAGCTCAGACCGTTGGTGCGGTATGTGGAGGTCCTTGGCGGGAGGTGAGCTGGCACGACGTGCTTCAGCGGAGACTGGGCAGCGAGACTGAAAATCTTTCACTGCTTCCACTTCGAAGAGTGATCCATTTAGAAATAAAATAAGATTAATTAATTCGACCAGGGGAAAAATCAGAAACTGGAAGCTCACATCTGATTGTCTCGCTGTCCAGCCCCAGCAGAAAGCACGCACCCAAAGAGGCATCAGGCCAGCTCAGCTGGTGAACAAGCTCAATGAAATCTTCCACATACCGCTCCAACTGCCGACCAGCCTGCCGCAAACCCCACAGCTCGTTCTCAGCCGTCAGCATTTCTGTTTGGTCCTGTCTTCTGTTACGGAACATGTGGTTGTAGTGATTAAATGAACGATTCGGAGAACAACGAGGCTTCAACACACTTCTTCCTTTAATAAACACGTAGACAGGACAATGAAACAAACCAAACTGAGTGCTTTTAAAGGAAACAGGAACAAAGGAGTAAATGAGATAATTAACTAAAAACAGGTGACAGGACTCCACAATGATTACTAATTAACTAAATGACAGGAAAACCCAAATAAGGAAAAACAGGAACTGAAAGAAAAACCAGAAAAACCCTAAACTCCTGACAGTGTTATTGTGCTTTAACAACAAATATGCAGTAAAAACATTGGTAGAAGCTGTGTTACTGTTCTTTAAATACAAAGAGTAGACAGTAAACACAGTTACTATGGTAAAATCACCAAAATTGTTGTGGTTACCATAGTCACCTCAAGTCAAGTCATCTTTATTTAAATAGCGCTTTTACAATGTAAATTGTGTCAAAGCAACTGCACAATATCAAAAAAAGGAAAATAGTGTGTCAATAATGTAAAATGAAAAGAAAAAAAAAAAAGAAAAAGATTTTCATTTAAAGGCATTTCATTATTGAATTCAATGATGTCATCATCCAGCTCAGTTCAGTTTAAATAGTGTCTTTGCAATGAGGTCGACGATATCGCTGGAAATGAAGTGTCCCCAACTAAGCAAGCCAGAGGCGACAGCGGCAAGTAACCAAAACTCCATCGGTGACAGAATGGAGAAAAAAAACCTTGGGAGAAACCGGGCTCAGTCGGGGGGCCAGTTCTCCTCTGGCCAAACGAACCAGCAGTTAAATTCCAACTGCAGCAAAGTTTGTAAGGGCTAAACTGGTTCCAGTGGTCTTTCCCGATGGCTGTCTAAGTGGCGGGGTCCTCATTGGGGTCTCTGGCGCTCATCCAGGTGTCCGGCCTCCGCCGATAATCAGGGCCACATACATCATCTCCCGGCGCCGATCCACCATCTGATCTGGACACGGACTGAGAAACAGAATAGAAACAGACAAATATTAGCGTAGATACCATACCTACAAATACCATAGTAAAACTGCAGTTATGGTGGGAGAAGCATGGTAAATATGTTGTAGTTACTGTGCATTGACTACACATGACACTGTAGAGAAACAGTTACTATGGTAAAAATATGGTAAATGTGTGGACTTTTTGCATGGTCATAACGCAATACTGGGTTGGCTGATTTGTAGTGCAGTCATCAGCCACGTCTAAAAGCTGAAGACCCGTGTCACAACATGATTTAAAACGGTTTTATTTATTTGAAATAACATATTGGAATTAGCATCGCAAGTGTGGGATGAGATGCATAAGAAATTAGTCATCCACACAAGAGTGTTTTAAAGACAAAAACATGATGAATGTCTTAAATAACTGCATCATCACCCCAGGTGTGCATTATTTTCTAATAATGAAATGGCCCGTTGTCAGATATACCTTACATAAACTCTTTTATATGACTATAATGTAATTTATTACATATTTTGTGATAATCAACATTATGCCACTCATGCTGTCAGTTTGTACTTAACTTGTATTGAACCTGAACTTGGCTCATATGACTAATAAACACTACAACTTGTAAATGTCGAGCACTTCAGTATCTTGTTTAAGCAGGGCTTGTGTTAATGTATGAAGTAGCGTTTCATTAGTGTTCATTGAGGCCCTGAAGAGCAGTCAGACTCAGCATAGGCTTACTATTACTATTTCGCCTCTGGCTACACCTGGTCCACGCTTATTCGCATTCAGCCACTGATTTGTTAGGACATAAAATCCAGTGGACCTGATGCATTCCTGAATAATGTGAATATATGCAAATTTAAGTGATTGCAAACTATACTTGATTACTCAAAGGAGAGTTATTGTGTTGTCCTTCAGGGTGATGTGTGGTACAGCTGAGACTGGTGTGTGTGCTAAAACCACGGGTGAATCGCCTGTGTGCTGTGCTGAATTGATTGCAGTTGAACTTTAATTCTCCCCTGAAGATTTTTATTTTGTTCTTTTGCCTTTAAACATGCCTGAAGCCCTCCTAACGGTCCTTCATTTCGCTGCAGGCAAGAATGACTTTAGTGGCTCGCGGCCTGATTTAATATTTCCACTCTACCTTTTATCTGCAGGTCTATGATGTGATCTACAAGTCCCTATTCATCAAACGTGACCACTGTGATCCCACACTGGCCATCCAGTTTTGTGACGGCATCTGCTCCTTTCAACGTTTCTCTCAGGGCGCTGAAGCAAGAGATGCATCACACGATCTTTAATTGGGTCTTATGTGAAGGTGATGGTTTGTTGCTGTCGGAGGTATCTGAGGTTGATCTCTTTAGCATTAATATATTCTCAGCGCACATAAAAACTCCTCTTCTAGTCAGCATATCACTGAGCTAATTAGGGACAGCATTTCACGTCTTATCTATCAAATCAGATTTCACAATCTTCATTCCATCTCAAATTAACTTCAGTCCTTTTTTAACAATAACCAACTGTAAGACAGAGGTTCTTTTTTTCAGTTGAACCCTTTGGGCATAAAATATTTACTTGAATTCCCCATGAAATGTTAAAGTCACATATCCACAATAGCAAAAGTCACAATAGCATAATATTGTGATTATTGTGTTGTAGATTTCAATTTGAACTATAAAATCATTTTATATAAAATACTGATACTGTTGAGACATCCAGACAGGCCAAGAACAAAGACTGCTGTTAATGGAAATAGTTACTTTTCATAAAAAAATTGAAAAGAAAAAATGTCTTAAATTCTTCACTTTCAAACGTTAAAACCCTCGAATATTTAATGTTAAATGCTCAAGCTGAGAAATATTGGAAGTATGCTGCACACTTCTATCTGCATAGATGTTGGAAATTACACAAATCTGAATGTTAATAAAGTGAACCTTACATTGTGTTCCTAAGCAGCATTTAATGTGACCCCAGCCACTTTGTTATACCACACTGCTGCTCTTCACTTTGAAACTTGGTGCAACAGACTATATACTTCTTAAATCCAATAATTGCGATTTGATGAGATATATTGCTAGTCTAGTTTTATTTTGATAAACTGTATATGTTTATTGTAATGCTTTATTTTATTTAATTAATTATTCGCTTTTCATCAACTCACAAACCTCTTGCAGTTCCCTCACAAACATGGTCTTGTAAAGAAATTGAAACATGCTGTTGTTACCTTAAAGATCTAGTTGTACCTATCTAACTTTTCTATATTAGTTTATTAGGTTGCAGTTTGGTTGCTGTAACCTAATGCAGTCCGGTTGATTAGGTCATTTTCAATGATGATTTTGATTTAAATAAAACATTTAATTGAAATATTACTCCACAGTTACATATACCACAGTTACCTGTTACCTGTTAAGTTACCTGTTTTTACAGTTTCTAAGGTGTACAGTCAGTCAGTCATTATGTCAAAAATTCAGTTTATTCACCAAATAAATTAGTGTTGGACATGAAATATTTATTTGTTATTGATTATAATATTTTATTTTATTTTTGTTAATCATACCTGTAGCAATTTTTTAACTTGCACTTAGATATTGCTACATTGTACAAAACAGTACAACAAGATGGACACTGCATCAATATCACAGCAATATAGAGTGCATCAGTCAGTTTCCAGAAGTAAATATCCCATTCATTTTCTCCCTTGGGAAACCCATTTTTAATGACAACTTATAAACCTTTACAGAGAGACCTACAAGGTTGTTAATCAATATGCTTTTGTTGAAGCCATCAGTTTGTATTCAACTATTTAATAATTTTTTTTAGAAAAAAGTAGAATTCCTTGAGATAACCTATATTCCAAAAATCACATAATCGCAATGAGCAAATAATAGCAAAAGAGCTCTGTAGCAACCACCCACTCCAATGAAGCACTGTGTTTGATGGAAAGACAGTCTCCCTACCCTAGTGAAAAATAAATGTATTTAAGCACATTTGAAATACATTAATTTCAAGTATACTACATATACATGTACTTATGTATGTAATAAAAATACCCTGCAATTGTACTTTTGGTACACTAAACTGGTATACTTATAGTCTGCTAAATTTAAACAACTAATTTTGTACTTAATGCACTTTAATTGTGCTGAAGTAATCCTGAAGTTCAACTTAGTATATTTTATCAACCAAGTAGATTTGAATGTGCTAAAGTGGAACTATTGCAAGTATACTTCATGTAAAAGTCTTGCATTTAGAGACCTATATTATTCAAAGGTCATATAATCCTCATCAACACTGATATTAAAACACATTTGAGGCTTAATATTAAGAAATGTGCATTGTGCACAAGTGATACTCCAAAAAAGCTTAATTATACCCTTGTAAAAAAGTAATATATTTAAATTACATTTATTTCATACTAAGTATAGTTCAAATATTAACAAATTTACTGACGTATCGCTCAAAACGTACTGATTTAAAAATGATCATTCAACTTTATTTGGAGTACTACTTTTGCACAATGCACATTTCTTAATATTAAGCATAAAATGTGATTTAATGTCACTATTTATGAGGATTGTATGATCTTTGAATAATATCGGTGTTTAAATGCAAGATATTTAAAGCGTACCTGAAGCATACTTTCAATAGTTCCACTTTAGCACAATCAAATATATTTCAGTATATCTTTAGCTGGACTCGAGCACTACTTCCGCACAATTAAAGTGCATTAAGCACAAATTATTTGTTCCAATTTAGCAGACTTTAAGTATCCAAATTAGTATAGTAAAAGTACAACTGGAGGGTATTTTCATTGAGTACATAAATATATAAATGTATTTGTAGTATACTTAGCATGAAATAAATGTATTTCAAATACATTTTAGTATATTTATTTTTCACTATATAGGGCAGGCACTGTCACACTATATTAATACAGAAAACAGAGATACAATATGACACATGTAGCATTTAAATGAAGCAAAAGAGCAAGACTTTGGTGTGAATCAGAATCAGAATTAGCTTTATTGCCAGGTATGTTTGCACATACGAGGAATTTGTTTTAGTGACAGTAGCTCCACAGTGCAACAGCATGACAGCGACAGGACAAAGATAATAAAAAAAATAATGTACAAGTATAGAAAATGGACAATATGCAAAATAGACAATTCAGTATGTACAGGTATGTTAGGTGCAAATTTGAAATGTAATAAGTATGTGTGTTAAATTAAAAAATAAAAAGTATGATAGTGTTGTGTGTTTCATGTTTCTTGTTAAGAGCTCAAATGTTCATGAGATGGATTGCCTGAGGGAAGAAACTGTTCCTATGCCTGGCCGTTCTGGTGCTCAGAGCTCTGTAGCGTCGCCCAGACGGTAACAGTTCAAAGAGGGAGTGTGCTGGGTGTGAGGGGTCCAGAGTGATTTTGCCAGCCCTTTTGCTCACTCTGGATGAGTAGTTCTTGGAGAGTGGGGAGGGTTGTACCAATGATTCGTTCAGCAGTCCGGACTACCCTCCGTAGTTTTCTGAGGTCAGATTTGGTAGCTGAGCTGAACCAAACAATTATAGAAGTGCAGAGGACGGATTCAATGATGGCAGAGTAGAACTGTTTCAGCAGCTCCTGTGGCCAGGTTGAACTTCCTCAGCTGGCGAAGGAAGTACAACCTCTGCTGGGCCTTTTTGACAATAGAGTCAATGTGATTGTCCCACTTCAGGTCCTGAGAAATTGTGGTGCCCAGAAATCTGAATGACTCCACTGCAGTCACAGTGCTGTTCATGATGGTGAGTGGGGGTAGTGCAGAGGGGTTTCTCCTGAAGTCCACTATCATCTCCACTGTTTTGAGCGTGTTGAGCTCCAGGTTGTTAATACTGCACCAGACTGCCAGTTCCTTAACCTCCTGTCTGTAAGCTGACTCGTCACCGTCCTGGATGAGGCCGATCAGTGTGGTGTCATCTGCAAACTTCAGGAGCTTGACAGTGGGGTCTTTAGATGTGCAGTCGTTGGTGTAGAGGGAGAAGAGCAGTGGGTAGAGAACACAGCCCTGAGGGGCTCCTGTGCTGATTGTACAGGTGCTGGATGTGTATTTGCCCAGCCTCACTAGCTGCTGCCTATCTGTCAGGAAGCTGTTGATCCAGTGACAGACAGAGGTGGGGACGGAGAGCTGAGTTAGTTTGGGCAGGAGGAGGTTTGGAATGATAGTGTTAAAGGCCGAGCTGAAGTCCACAAACAGGATCCTCACCTAAGAACCTGTTCTGTCCAGGTGTTGCAGTATGTAATGCAGTCCCATGTTGACTGCATCATCCGCAGACCTGATTGCTCTGTATGCAGGGCAGGAGTAGGTTTGGAATGATAGTGTTAAAGGCCGAGCTGAAGTCCACAAACAGGATCCTCACATAAGAACCTGTTCTGTCCAGGTGTTGCAGTATGTAATGCAGTCCCATGTTGACTGCATCATCCGCAGACCTGATTGCTCTGTATGCAAACTGCAGGGGGTCCAGTGATGTCCTTCAGATAAGCCAAAACCAGTTTTCAAATGACTTCATGATCACAGATGTTAGAGCCACAGGTCGGTAGTCGTTAAGTCCTGTTATCTTGTGTTTCTTTGGGACGGGGATGACGGGGGAGCGTTTGAAGCACGAGGGGACTTCACACAGCTGCAGTGATCTGTTGAAGATCTTTGTGAAGATGGGGGCCAGCTGGTCAGCGCTGGATTTCAGACAGGCTGGTGTCACACCGTCTGGGCCTGGTGCCTTCCTTCTCTTGTTCTTTTTGAAGACCTGGTGCACATCATCTTCTCTTATCTGCAGTTCAGGTGTGGGGGAGAGGGGGGTTGCAGGGGGTGTGAATGGTGTTTTATCAAACCTGCAATATAAATCATTCAGATCGTCTGCCAGTTGTTGATTCTCTACAGTGCTGGGGGATGGTGTCTTGTAATTGGTGATGTCTTTCAGACCTTTCCACACTGAAGCCGTGTCACTGGAAGAGAATTGGATCCTTAGCTTATCGGAATAATTCATCTTTGCCACTCTGATCTCCTTTTCCAATGTGTATTTGGCCTGTTTATACAAGAATCTGTCCCCATTCCTGTAGGCATCTTCTTTGGCCTGACAGAGCTGTCTGAGTTTAGCAGTCAACCATGGTTTATTGTTGTTGTAAGTTAGATGAGTCCTGGTAGGAATGCACATCTCCTCACAGAAACTGATATACTGTATGATGTTACAGTCTCTGTGAGCTCATCCAGATCGTTTGCAGCAGCTTCAAAAACACGTCGCGATCTGCTTTGATCAGCTGGAAATTAGGCAGATGAAGTGCCAGCTCGCTTCCCCCATCTGCGCGTCCTGAAGTATCTAAACAGCGCCACAGCTCCTATGTTCAGCAAAACATCCGAATAATCAAAAACCGGTTGGAGATTTTGTGGTGTGTTCTGCCAAATGTTCAGCAGTTCTTCCCTGGTGAAACTGGTCGTGTTTGACAAACAAAAAACAGGAAAAACTAACAAAAACACTAAAACAACTGGAGAGCCAAGCACAATGGCTGCCATGCGCGGCGCCATCTTGTCAGCATGTGGGGTATATGCTGAACGTCACCTGAAAAAAATAGAAAACTGGTCTTAGCGCATTCACTTGTCAGAGAAAGCGTTAACAGCATTATGAACTGATGGAGATATCTATGGACTTTTAAGGTAATCAGTTAACCTAGTTGTTTTTATTACTGCCGTTCTATTGTAATATCTGAATGCTAGTGAGAAAAAGAATAAGAAAAAACCTTTAGATATCAATCTATAAGTTATGCTCATCTTTGGTATCTCCTTTGATGGCATCTTGAATAAAACAGCTATATATTTAACCAAGATCTAGAAGTGTCACGACCTGTTTTACAGAATATGTAAGTTTGTTGCACATAACCCCTATTATAACCCAGACAAGAGCTCTCATATACGAAAGCAAATATTAAGTAATATCTTACTGCTAGATGATGACATTGATGAACCAGAATCAAATATTCCAGAAAGCCATCTAATAAAGCGCCTAAATAAGTAATTTGCCATATAATGTAGCCTAAAGTCTAACAAAAGATTGTTTTGTTTATCTAAATGAATGATTTCGGAGAGCAATCTGAAACATTATGTTTGAGTATACTCATATTATATATATATATATATATATATATATATATATATATATATATATATATATATATCCAGTTCATATGAGATTTGGAAAACTGCTGACTTGACAGTCCGTTTGGGTTTGTAAATCACAGGGAATGCCTTGCATTCCCAGCAAATGGAATACAAAAGATATTTCTGATTTTCCAGTCCAATCCTGCTTTCTAATTTCTATTCAAAAAATTAAATGTAGCCATCACAGTTTAGGTGAAATTCAGTGCACTTACATCGCAAAGCTGCTTATGTGACATTTAAATGCATGGAAATCGCACTGTAATGTGGGTTTACTTACTGAGCAACTGCAGATGCAGAAGCAAGATTATTTTCTTATGTTTTTCTCCAAAATGGTTTTAAAAAACCTCCTTTGTATGAATCATCTGGATGCAGAATCTCCTGACAGGCGTTTCCCCGGTAGCTTCTGTTTGTTTGGTTGCAAAGTAGCTGCTGCATGATGCACTGGCTTTTTATTGTTTTTCTTTTTTTAATATATATATGTCCTCCCAGTCATTTTTAATTACGAAATCTTCTCTCACATGCCGCACAGCATCGCTAGTACACATTCAAGAGGAAGCACCTTAAAATATCATGCTCAGGCGAAGACTGTTAAAATGAGCACACATATGAATATAAATGTTGAGCCCGAGGATGAAACATCTTCACCGAGGTGCCATTTCCCTGGAGCAAAGCTTTAATCTATATGAAAAGTATGGCACCGTTGTTAATATCCTCGTATCCCTTCTGCAAAGACAAGAGACAATTAAAGTGGGCCTTGAAAATTAAGGACAGTCATTTAACAAGAAAACCTGCATTAAATACGTAGATAAATCCATTAGGAATGGATATAAAATACAAGCGTTCAGTGTTCATCTGTCTTGGTAACTTGGTAATTGGTTTGAATAAAGTGATATAAAGGGGTTTGTTTAACAGGGATGCTTTAAACACATCAAACCACACAGTCATTTATGTTTTTTAATTCAACAGTGATTTTCCATGTATAATGCATTATTATTCATCATTACATCAAGAACAGTAATGATATTTAAGTTTGATTTGTTTTTTCCGTGTCTCACAGAGACAAATTGGTCTCTGTATATAGTCTGGAAAGTCAAGATGGACATTTCCTCAAGATGAAGAAGGCCTCTTATCAGAGCTCAAAAGCTGTGCACAATGCTGTTCACCATTTTGATTGTCCAGGCCAATCTCAGAGGGAGCATATTGGTTCGAGCCATTTCCTGAGCTAGATTACCTTCCTCTGGGCTCTTGAGATGCAGTTATGAGCCTCTAAATTGGGAGCCCGCTAATGGTTAATCACAACAACAGAAAGAACAGAGGAAAGTAAAATTGTTTTGGTAAGTCAAAGTATTTTTAACATTATTATTATATTATTAGTTTTATATTGTGCATTACAATGATATAAAGCAGTGAAACTTATCAATATATATATATATATATATATATATATATATATATATATATATATATATTTATATATATATGGATTGTTCACAGAACTTGGGGAAAAGAAAAGAAAATTCAAAATAATGCTTTATTTTTTAAATTAAATTAAATAACTCCCAATTGTCCAATTTTATCTTTTTTTTTTTTTTTTTTATGTACATGTCAGTAAGAGCAAAGTGCTTGTTTTCTTAATCTATTGATAAAATCATATGAACGCTCATGAGACCAATAGACTTAAATGCCACATACAGACCTCAGTATGTATTAAACACAAGGGTAAAATCGAATTTTGATCACTTTAGTAGAGGAATAAATGCATTCTGACATCACGACGACAAGTTACTAAACGTGACAACAAAATCAAGAACAACAGTGTAACTAAAATTGGAAAAGGGTCAAACAGTGCAGCCTTATTAATTTTTCATGCCCTGGTGCATGCTGGGAAGAAGGTGAATGGGATTGAAACAGAAAACCATCCATAATGCAACTCACCTGTTATGCTTGTTGTTTTGACGTAATACATCAGTATGTGTGAATAGATAATCTCATATTCCTGAAAGTTGTAAATTAGAACTTAGAAATAAATAAACAACAAAACTAAATAAAAACTATGATAAGTAATAATAATTAACAGAATTATACTTACATTTTCAGCATTACTTCCTAACTAAATGATGGATGCAACTGATGTCTGTAAACAAAATGACATATCTGCAACTATAAACCTTAAAACCCGCTGATAACATCCTTTGCAACTAGTATGCAATTCCAGATCCTAAATGACTCAAGTGTGTGTCTTGCTGAGAGTTAACTGGAAGGTGGATGATCCTGCTGGGTCTGTATGAAACTTGAGCTCTGAAATGAGCCCACAATGGAAGTTAATTAGCATTGTCTTTTTGGAGAAAAAACTCTGTTTTGGGTCTGTAAATTGAAAACCACATAAATTTAGAAAGTATTTTAAGGTGCTGCTGCTTTTTTGCTCATAATTAAAAATACACAGTGTTTGGCCATCTGTGCACTCATAAAAATGTCTGTGAGTACACTAATTTACTGCGCCGGGGGTTTTATGATCTTACTTCTTTAATAGGATGTGTATAAGTCTATGTCAAACAACAGGCTGCTCACCCCACAATCAATTTTAACAGAAGAGGAATATCTCCAGTGGCCTAATTTTTCTTTACATTTGAAACCAATACAACATAATGAGACCTGCCAATAATATCTACTGGTGACATTATGCACCATCTGAGGACCAATAGCAGTGCAAAGATCTGAACTATGAGGTCATCAGCTGCCTTTCATGATTAGGCGGGTTAGGATCTTATATTGCTATCATAAATAACACCATGACAACCACAATATTAATTCAGCAAATAAATAATTCAATTTCACTGAGGGAAACTTTTGATTGTCAAAGATTAGAAATGTGTATATGGCCTAATTTAATTTTATTAGATTTCATACACTCACACACACACACACACACACACACACACACAAAAAAGGTTGTCATTTTTAAGAAATAAAGAAGCAGCTAATTTCTGTAAGTAAGTCTAGGCTCTACTCTCAACTCTGAACGAAAATGGATGTCACATTGAACAGGAAAACACAATGACACTTGAAGAATATTTTGGAAAAAAAAAAGAAAGAAAGAAAGAAATGAAAATTAGTCGCCCCTACTAAGTGAATTATAATGACCAGAAATAATAACCAGTAACGTTTTATTTAAAAGCTTTGATCCAAATGCTTTTTGGTGCTTAAAAAAATCTAACACAGAAACGAAGCAAACTTCTCATAAAATTCCTTGAATGTCTCTGTGCAAAAGACATTATCTCAATTCTAGAAATTCATTGAACTTTACCTCCTCTGCAATATTTGCTGCCAATGCTTGACAAAGGTAAACATTAATGAATTATTCATTTCTAAATCAATTCTAATATTATTTTAATTATATTTACCCATACACTGTCTCTACTGGGTTTAAAACTACGTGGATCTGAAAAAGAAGCAGTCAGCCTTCATCCTCTTCAGTTCACTTATGGCTTATGACACGCCTTATTACAATACTGACACCTCAAATTACCCTTCACGACACAGTCCAGTACATATGTGCACATACAGTTCAGCACTATCAAAATTAAGTGGCTTGGTTTTAGAGCATACGAGCCGTGCCTTGTGACTTCTTACGCTTTTAAAACGATTATGTTGTAAGATCTATGATCTAACTAATACCATAGACATTTTGTATCTTTGGTCTGTTAAGAACAGAGCCAGAGACCTTATTTGCATGCGTGAATTTTAACCCTTCATTTGTGCACCGGCTTCCTTTTATGAATAAACAGAATTTCTGATGAACCATACTACACCAGTTGTGAACTGAAAAGCCAGTTTTCAAATAGGAGAATTTAACATAAAATGTTCTTATGAGGATAATGTTAAAATTATATTTTTATTACAAATGAAGGAATTAATACAGGTGCACAAAATTTTATGTGGCTGACAGTACCATAATTTATTTGCTTTATTAAAAAGCCAGAACTGTTAAAGTTCTGTTTCTCTAAAGTAAGTCCAACTAATGTGATACATCTTAATGTTAATGTTTCTGTGTTGATCTTTATATTCACATTTGTATGCAGCTCTGTTGGTGTTGGTTTTATGTATATGCATAAGTATATGTGTACATCAGAGAGAAGGCAGGTAAGCACTGTGTGTGTTTGTACGTGTGTGTGTGTGTGCGCAGATGCACATGTGCATGCATGTGGAGATATATGCATGTATAAGAGAGCACAAGACAAATTGAGAAAGATGGAAAAGCTAAAAAGACAGAGTGCGTATATATGAAACAATCAGACAGAGTGTGTGTCCATGTGTGCGTGAGTGTGTGTGTGTTTCAATGGGCCAGCAGTTGTGGAAACCAAAGCTAATTTAACATTACTATCACCTTGCTTTAGTCCATCCATTCAGGTATGTATCATTATCATCAGTAATTGGAAAATATTGTAGGTTTTATGCTAAAAAAATAGCTGAACAGACAATGATTCAAGGTTGCAAAAAATAAATAATGTATTTAGAGCAGCATACATAATTGTTTATCATCCAGTCTTGAGACATCTGAGATTATTTCTGAGTCTTGAGTGTTGCTTCAGCACCATGGACAGCGCCGGTATATTCGCTATTGCATCGTAGTCAAGCAAAGAAAATGCGCATGCGCAATTCATTAACACGATTTTATCATTCATTAGAAAAATAATCAAGGTTAATAATAATAATAAAAAGATTGAGTAAATATGTGTACAATACAATATTTTATTAGGCGGGACATTATATAGGGACTTTTCTTTTTCCACAACTTACATCTGTGAGCATTGTCACTGAACACTAAATCAATCAAAGCTACTTATTATCCGGAATGTAGAACACACCATAATGCAAATATGTATTTTATAAATTAGATAGATGTCTAGGAAAAAGTTTTTAAGACGTCTCCATTGGCTGATATATGATTTTTTTTTTTCTCAATATAATCACTGTATAGCAGGTGGCCTACATTTGGCATATTTTCAGTATGTTCTGCATCCAAACGACACATCATTGACAGCACAAAACAGGAATCTTCCATTCGTGCAAAAATGCTTTGGGGCCATAAAGCACTTCCGCAGCTCCACACCACACACTGGACGGAAGCCGAGTCATTAAGGCTATACAAACACAAAATAAAGCACTGATAAATACACCTAGTTCGGGATTTGAAGTTCGTCTTCGTCTTAAATATCTTCTCGTTTATATAGGGGTCCAGGTAATTGTCAGTTGCGAATTGTTTCCCATCGATAAAATCCAAACAATCGCGACTGAAAATCGCTGCGGCCAAAAAAGACGGGAACTCCCTGTGGACACGTCCATATGCAGTTTTGTTCAAAGAACTTATACTCGTTCTTCCTCGGTCACTTGGAAAATATTACTTGCAGTAACAAGTCAGCGAGTCAATTATAGAGGAAAGACTAGAAATCCAGAGAACGTGGAGTATTTCCATCCGCCCATTAGATTCCCTCGTTCTAACTTGAGACACACTCGATCCTCGCGCTCCACCATCAGTAGAACTCCGTTACTCGCCGCCTCCCGCGTGACATCCTGATCTCCAGCAAAGGCAGATATGACCGGGTACTCGTTCTGCATCAGGTTCACCTGAATAACAGGACACAGCGCACTTTAGTCCTTTGAAAGCAGAGAATAGGCTTTCCACGAAGGTTCGTGAATAACGCACAGTATGAGAGGTGACTGCAATTGTATTTTGTGCTAAAACATATGCTGCTCTGCTCACCTGTATGGTTTGTCTGTTGTAGACCTTGACCACATGAAAGCTGAAACTGTATATTCCTCTCCGTGGTGCGGTAAACACACTCGCTTTTAGGTCGAAGTGATTGCCAATGTTTACTAAGACCTGAAACAAAAGCAACATGATGCGTTACAAATCCGCTAGCAAATGAAAATGTGTGAATCTACAAATCACATTTACTTTTAGATCTGCAATTTTACGCGGACACATGCGGATTTTCGAGCGCAGTGTGGCAAGCAGTTTTAACATTTATTCATTTCAAACAACCGGTAAATATTTTTGTTTTTAGATATATTTTATTAGTTCAAGATTATCTTTTTTTTTTTTTTTTGTAACTGTTCAGTAGATACTAGAACTTGGTCCAGAAGTGGGAAGTTGTTTCATTGTTCAATTGTTTTGTGTGGGGTTTTTTTGTGTGTTTTTTTTTTTTGTTTTTTTTTTTTGCGGTGGGGGGCATTTAATTATATGAAATCTGTGGTCCACATTTCAATTCATTTTCAATTAAATATTAGAAATACAGATATTTCTGTTTTACAAGTTCTATTCATTTGGGCACTATTCTTCTTTGGTTATTTGTAACAGTTTGAATAGTTAGATACTACTAGTATCAGTTCCAGTTGTACTAGTGCTTATTGGATACTTGTTTGATAGCCTACTATTAGCCTACTTAATTGGTACTAGAGCCTATTTAAAAAAAAAACAATGTAACCAGTAGGATACATTGAACTATCCTACTGGTCACAAAAAACATTTATCGCAATTGTTTACATGTTAAAACGGCTTGCCATAAGCGCATTCCAGACCTGTCAACACGTCGGGTCACTTTTAATTACTACAGGTCGATTTTTATGACAGCGGGTCGGTTATTGTTAATCTAAACACGCCACGCTTGTTAATCTATACACTTGGGTTAAATTTAACATTTTGAAATTACGGCCGATAAAAAATTATAATTTTGCAACTAAGCAATTCGTTTGAAAGGTATATATCGGAGACTATTAATAGGCTACATTGTATCTGACCAACACTGCAAACGTTTAATTAAATAATATTAATTACCCTGAAAACGCAACTACACTGGTTAAAAACGTACATCGTTCAATAGAATAGACGGATTTGTCACTTCAGGCTGAAATTCCTGAGCACAGCCCTAAATATGCAGTTCCTGTGATTACAAAGTCACCAACGGGACACCTGACCTGGTCAAAATAGATGGTCATGGATGTGTTGCTCATCTCTGAAGGTTCGTGGTTTGTCCCTCTGACGGCCGAAAAAGCCACTTTGGCGCTGCCTGAGCGCACAGATATCCCAAGCGAAGAGGTGACTCCTCCGTCAGAAGAAGGGTTGGAGTCGCACACCACCAGGCACTTTCCCTCCAGAACGATGGGCTCCGTGTCATTCTGGCCCAGACAGAGCCCCATGCCACATCCCAGGAGAAAGACGAGAGCCAGCATGGCAAAGGATCCGGGACAGGCTGCTGGCACCATGATCGGAACAAGAATCCTGTGCAAACTGATCTTAACCACCAGCCCCTTGGAGGTTTGATGTGGCTCAATCACCTGGTCCAAACTATCCTCTCTCTCTCACTTTCTCTCTCTCTCTCTCTCTCTCTCTCTCTCTCTCTCTCTCTCTCTCTCTCTCTCTCTCTCTCTCTCTCTCTGTAACTCACCGTCACACACTCCTTTTCTTCTCGTCTATGCGCATCAGTTGATGGTGCTCAGAGTATTTGCACAATGGTTCCTGAATGGTAAAAACGAGAAATCAAAACAATATTTATACAAATTCAATAATAATGATAATAACAGTGCAGGAATAAAACATTATCTTGATAATATCTCAATATGATGGTTGACGATATTAAATTGCGCAACGAGACTCAACACCTAATCTCAACTAAAAAACAAAAGGTCAACCGCGTTTAACTCACAACACGTTAACAAAAATAAAGTTTTACAGTTACGCGTGATATTTTCTATAGTTAATATCACTTCTATAATAATGGTTGTATAATAATTGCATACCATTCCGATGAAATAATTAAATCCATAAATATCAACAACAGCACCATGAAATCTAGTATTTCTTTCTATGTTTTCTTTTGCCTCATTTCTACTTCACGTTGTCCAAAATGTTACCTGTCAAATCCATAGTTGGTGCAATCTGTGTTCTTGCTCCTTCAGCTGTCTTGAGAAGGAGTGAAGCGCGCACCCAATAAGAGTGGAGAAAACCAATGGCTCCTTCATCCTTTTTAGAGGGCGATTCACGCCCATCCCTTCTTTTCAAGTACAGTAATAATAAAAGTTCAGGCACAAATAATAAAGTCAGGCACGGCCAGAATCTTGGATTTAAGAGTTTGTCTGCACAATTAACATCCAAATTTATCAACCAATTGTTGGTGACATCTATATTCTTTTACATAGCAATAGCAAACATATAGTTTTGCATATAAGATACAGTAAGTAGACCAGCTATTAATTTGAAACTGATAACATAGAGCTTAATACCAGAAAAATAGACATGCACTTTAGTAATTTCGGTATCCAGGTGGAATGCCTTCAAAGTCAGACAAAAATCTTGTGCTCCACCCTGTGGAGAAGAAGTGCCATGATCCTCTTTCTGACTATTCCCCCTCACAAAATGAGATACTCTTAAACCGTACTGTGTTTATAAAGTTTATATTTTTAAATTAAACACTATGAAACATGGTTGGTCTATTACTATGGCTTGATGAACAATGGCTGGTCCTAAAACATCTATGTTTGTTTTAAGGTTCCAAAAGTGATTCCTTAAAAAAACATTTCTGGTTCCAAAGAACCTTTCAGTGAACACTTTAGTAAGGTCCTTTAGTTAACATTAGTTAATACATGCAACATTAACTATCAATGAACAGTACATTTGTTATGGCATTTATGAACCGTTGTTAATGTTAGTTAATAAGATTATCAAATCATTTAGAAGAATTTTACTTTGTTGTAGTTAAATATTGATCGTGGAACCTAATTGAAAAGTGTTACTTAAAGATTAAACAATTTTTTTTTTTACTACTTAAAAAAAACAACAACTAAAGAACCTAATTTGCTATAACCTAAAGTTTTTCATGAAACCATATATGCCAATAAAGAACCTTTATTTTTAAGAGTGTATAAAGTAGAGAAACGTCTTGTATTAATAGATATATGTTGTTAATTAAATCTTTAAAAATACAAAAAAAATAAAAATAAATAGTTGATTGCCTTAATTGTCTAAGTAAAATCAAAATGGTACCAGAGTTACAACCTGTGCAATACATTAATTGCATAAATTCTTAAAATCAAATAAAAATGACAGAAACTACACTGACATGTTAAATAGATTTAAACAAAGGTTTTATCTGAGAATTGTCATAATATAACCTCATTAGGAAAAATAAAACATGCAATTAGCAATCAGTTTTGTGCTTTCTATATATTAAGAAGCTTTTCAGAGAAGCTTCAGAGCTGCTGTAAAGTGTATAAAGTGTGATTCTGGGTTTAACAGGTCTACTCAATATGTGTTATGTCCACTGAACCCATTCTTAACCTCCCTAATTAATAGTTTCTCTTAAAAGCTGCTAATTAGAAATATCATGCAAGACAATCGCGGCTGGCACCGTCTAAAGAGTGAAATGGGGATGCTTTAATTCATAATGGAATGACTCGGTGTCTTTATTAAATCTGAAGTTTAATAGGCACTTCACTATATGGTATTCTTGTCTTTTAGGATACTTGAGAGACTGCAAATAACAACAAATACTATCCTGACCCTATTTTATTAACACATTTGCCAATATAAATAGCCAGAACAATGCATTTAAAATAGATTCCAAGTAAACTGCAACAAGTTAGGTGAAAGATCATGAATTTTCCAGTCATAGTCAACATCATCCATCCTCCCAGGCTCTCCATGCACCTTTTTTGACAAGAATCGCACTGTGGGTGCAGACTGACAGGCTCTGTGGAGTTGACGTTGAGTATCCGAGAGCAGCGGCTGACCTAGGGCCTGCAGAAGGGCGAGTAAAAGAAAGAAAACATCAAATGTCAAGCTGGGTGGTCATCGGGACCTGTGTGTCACAGGGCCCAGAGCTGTTTATGCCCACAGAGAAGAGCTCTCCCCAACCAAGAGAAACCGTACATTATTGTGAATGTTATGACTATTACATCTGACAGGCAGCAGACCATCATCACTCTTGAGATCGCCTAGACCACCATAAATAAAAAAATAAATAAAAAAACTTTCCCTTTGCTATTTTTTTGCTTTATTAAAATCGCATCTGATATATTTCACAAGGAAAAGTTTACCCAAGAATGAAAATTAGCCGAAAATTTACTTACCCTAAAGCAACCCATGTGGATGAAATCTGGCAAAAATATCAGTCCTTTAGTCATAATATTGATTTCTCCTGTGAAAAGGTTGTCTCTCGTCTGAATCAGGAGAGAAATATGCACAGATCAAGCATTTTTTTACAAGCGAAAATGGATTTTGATGTCAGAGGACATTATGGGTGGATTTTTTACTGGAGGAATTAAAATTATGGATTACGGACTCAGTTTGAATTAACACCTTAACGATGGATTTATTTCTTACAAATACGCAGCTTTTTGCTTCACAGGAAATTAAGGACTGAAATTGTGGATTATTGTTATGTTTTTAACAACTGTTTGAACTCCTATTCTGACGGCACCCATTCACTGCAGAGGATCCACTGGTGAGCAAGACCAAATAAGACAAGTGAACCAGCAAAAATTAGAAAAAAAAACAAACAAACAAACAAAAACCTAACATATATATCATGCAAGGAATAAAAAGAAAATCACATTCTGCATTTTGTTACTCTTAAATTGTTCACGTAGCATTAGCACCCCCATGCGGCCCTCAGGGTGTTAGGTTGTTTCGAAACGACACTTCCGCTCCTGGCCTGTTGGTGGCGGCATTTCGCCAGATAGTGACATCACCTGTTGGTAGAAGAATGTAGCTGTGGCAACAATGCTTTTTTGAAGATATTTCCTCGGAATAACACGGTATAACTCTTCGCTGAACTGTTTAATATCCTACCTAGTGTACTAGACTGAAGCCATTAAAATACACCCGTCTCTGTGAGATGACAGTGCACCCCAACAAGAACTCCGAAAAGCGCTTGGCACCTGGTTACCTTGACAGAGAGACGCCGGAAGATAACAAATCAAGAGACACTTAAACACGCTTCAGAAGAGATACAAATTATGTCTTCGCAATCCGTGAAGACCCAGAGGCAAGATGCTGGGCAGCCTTCAATTATTAAATCAAAATCCATGTCCAGGTTGTTGTTACTTCTGTTAGTTAACATCATTCTGGCTTTAATGCTTCTGCACTGCAGAGCTCTGCTAAATCGTTTCAGTGTGTTTGTGTTTAATTTTCTCAGAAAACAAAGAAAAGCAGCTCTACAACATCCATTGGTCTACAGAATGACATCCAAACGCAAAGAAAAGACTTGTGAAAACTCATTAGAAAGGCAAGTTTTGCGAGTGTGGTAACTTTAGCTTTACGGTGACTCTCTTGCTCGCATCACTAGAAATTAATTAAATCAATTATTTGTTGTTAGTTTAAAATAGCGATTTAACTAGTTCTATGTTTATTTATTTTATTTATTCATTCATTCATTTAGTATTAAAATGCAATTATGCCACCATTATACTGACACTTGTATATATTTTGTCTCTGTCTGTTCTTCTGTCTGTCTGTTCGTCCGTCCGTCCGTCCGTCTGTCTATCTATCTATCTTCCATCCATCTTAAACTAGGATGCCAGCAGAGATCATTCTCAGGATTGTCTCGTACTTGGATCCTGGGTCTCTTTTCTGCATTAGTTTAATCAACAAGCATTTCCAGGAACTGTCCAACAGCAAGTGAGTGAGTTTGTTTTTCTTCAGGCCTTCTTTCTCTCAAAGTTCAAAAACCAATCAAAATCATTATTTCCTCATCCCATTGTCCTTGCAGTTTTATGTGGTATCGGTTTTACATGCGCGAATGTAGCAAAAAGAAGAAAGCCAGTCAAGAAGATCAGATGATACGTGATCTTGGTGTGATGGGTGTGCAGGAGAGGCCAAAGAGATACTGGAGAAATGCATTCTTCAAAGAAGTTGCCGGCCTGAATGTGAACAAGTGGAGAACAAAACTACAACGCATTGACCCTTATTCAGGACTGCCGCGACAGACAGAGGAAGTCATAAGGTTAGAGATTCTGGCTTTTTTAATTTAATTATTTTTCAAATTCACTATTAATTAAATGTGTAGATCTTACAGTCAGTGTCTCTTAACATCCCTTTTCATTTTATGGTTATTATATCCTTTTTTAATATGATGAGAGCATTGGTTTGGCATGGAGATGCGTAATCTGTTTCTTTATATAAATATGTATGCATAAACTATGTTCAGTTGTAGTTTCTGGGTTTCTAGTTGTTTTGATTTATTTCTTTCAATCCTCTTTTTGTACGTCCCTACATCTACATTTAGTAATACACAACAAGACTTTGTATATCATCTTTGTTGTGACCTATCTAATCTGTTGAAGATGGCATATTCCCCATCAAATATATGTCAGGGTGTGTTTTTCCCTCCTGCAGTGTCTGGGCTTATTAAAGGTGAGTGTGAGAGTCAGCGTCTTAGATTTGCTCTGTGCTCCTTGGCGATGGGATACGGAAACACGCTTGATGATCTGCAGGCCGCGGCGTGCTGTTGTCTTAACCTCTGATTAGAGTTGCAGGGCCACTCAATTTTTCGACTCAAAGAGCGTGTGGCATACAGGGGGAATGAAAATAATTGTGGTCCCCTCAGAAGGCTGGGTGAATTGTAGAAATAAATTGCTTGGCCCCTACCTCTTGCCCAGACAAATCCCCATAGGTTCCTCAGTTACAAAGACACCGAAGGCTGAGATTTACTTCGGTAATAATCATCTCCACTGACTTGCAGACACAAACAACAGCCATTAATGTCTCTGGGACCCTGCTTGTATCTCGTTTTACAGCATTAATTGATATCATATATTGCCAATGCCCAGCACATGATGCATCATATTAGGTATTTACCCAACCCTTTACCCTGCTTCTTTCAGAATTCATGTCATTCATTGCTAGTATTAGGGGTCGACCGATATGTGTTTTTCAGGGCCGATGTCGATACCGATTATTACAGACAAAGTAGACCGATAACCAATATATTGAACCGATATATATGTCTGGTGTAAAAATTAAAATGAATGTCAAAATTAAGAATAACAAGGGCTCTGACAAAAATGGCCTTCCCTAGTGTTGGTTGCACTTCTTACTCCATCTACAATAAGGGTAATATATAAAGAGAGAGTTAAAAGTGGGGCCACTGTATGCTTCATGATTAAGCCTATGAATACTAAATACTACAGCTAAACAGCTTGGGGAAATGTAAGTATTTGGCTTCAATAATTTACATGTTAGAAATGTATGTGTAATAGCATAACCTCTCATAATTCTTCATTAATTATTTTCGGTTGACTAAATCAACCTACAAGAGGTGACTATTCAATTCATCATCTAATGCACATCAATTGATTAATTTAAAAAGTGCAATGTATATAATAAGTGTAAATAATTTAATTGTCTTCATAGCTCCATTGTAGAAGTCGCAACTATTTTAATGAATGAATGAATGATGCATTTATATAGCGCTTTTATTGTGTATTGCTGTACACCCAAAGCGCTTTACAATCATGTGGGGGTCTCTCCTCAACCACCACCAGTGTGCAGCATCCACCTGGATGATGCGACGGCAGCCACAGGACAACGGCGCCAGTGCGCTCACCACACACCAGCTACAGGTGGAGAGGAGAGAGAGTCATAGAGCCAATCAAGTGTATGGGGATTATTAGGAGGCCATGATAGACCAGGGCCAGTAGAGGGAATTTGGCCAGGACACCGGGGTTACACCCCTACTCTTTACGAGAAGTGCCATGGGATTTTTAATGACCACAGAGAGTCAGGACCTCGGTTTAACGTCTCATCCGAATGAAATGGTTGAAACTATAACACTAATAGCCTGTTATAGGCACACTTGGTTCAATAGCCTATTGAAATGTCCCAATTTCCGTCATCCTAATCTTGGCCTATGTGACAGTATCTTAATCGTGGCCTATGTGACAGTATCTTAATCTTGGCCTATGTGACAGTAATTTCCATTAGTTTTCATTTACAGTGCAGTGCAAATGAAGGCATAAAACATTAATTTAATTTATCTTTTAATCAAATGAGAGTTAAACTCAAATTTGGCAAACAAATGGGTTTACTATTAAAATTAAATCATGGAAGAAATGGTGTATTGTGTGATTGTTCTTTTAAACAAAAGTTGTAATAATTGTAGTAGTATTAGTAAATAAACCGAACTTTTATTTTGACGGGTTGCCATGAGGACCTCTTAAGTTTCTGTAGCCTATTTATGATATGACGATCGTTTTACTCAAACGAAACAGTCAAATGCTCATGAAGTAACTCAGAGCAGTTCTGGGGATGATTTTTATGCCCTCATTTAGTGACATGGCAGATGCGGAAAACACCGCGAGCGTCGCGCACTTCAGTGTGTGTGTGTGTGTGTGTGTGTGTCAAAACCGCGCGTCTGTGCCATTCACATATACAGAGACACACCGAGCATGCAGAATTCATGTTTAAATAGTCTTTTTTCAGCTTAATGTTTACAGATAGTCCATATTGTGCGTCGATTTAAGTGTACTGACCTACTTTTGATTAATTCATCCAAACTTTGACTAATTCCGTGACTCCGCGTTCTAGTAAACGCTGGATTCCGCGATTCCCCCTGCGTTTCCCCCATCTCGGAAACCATAAATAGATAATATTGAGGTTCTTACAACTTCAGTGTAGTGGATTGTAATTTATTGCAACTTGAGCAACATCTGCTGCTGCCTTTGAGAGAGAACTGATGCGTGATGAATCAGCACCAGTTAGCAAGCGCTTTCGGGGTGAGAGTGCCTTTAGTCTTCCACGTTGATTGGTCGGACTCCTGACTCTCAACAAATCAGATGCGCGGTGGGCGGAGACTGCTCAAGGCCACAGAGTGGTGAGTTCCGACAGGCTGCATCAGAGCCAAATAGCATTTCAAAATTAAATAATTTTATCGGCACATCGGTTTTGAAAATGACTGATACCGATTATCATAAAAATGCTTAATATCGGTGCCGATAATCGGTCGACCCCTAGCTAGTATCTTGCCAAACAGACACTTCCCTGCTCTTAATCAACTGAATTAGGTTAACAACAGTACCTGCAAATAAGTCAGGCAGTCAATTAATCAATCAGTATTTTTGTGTTGTTTCCCAGTTAGTTTTCGGTTTTCATATTTCCATCTGAACAGTTTTGATTCTCAGGTAGATGAATCTTAATTTAAAGAGGCTGAGGATACTTTTACAGGAAAACTAGATAAAAATGCAGATACATTTTTAGCAGGCTCTTTACCTTGGATTCTCCACATTTTGTATTTATATGCATGTATGTATTTATTCATTTTGCATTATTAAATACAAATCTTTGAAAACAACACGTGAATATATATATATATATATATATAATATATATATATATATATATATATATAATATATTCACACATAAATGCTTTATTTATATATATATATATATATATACATACATACATACATATACAACCTGAATTCAGAAATGTTGGGACATTTTTTTTTATTTGAATAAAATGAAAACTAAAGGACTTTCAAGTCACGTGAGCCAATATTTTATTCACAATAGAACATAGATAACATAACAGATGTTTAAATTGATAAATCTTTCAATTTTATGCACAAAATAAGCTCATTTCAATTTTGCCTGCTACAGGTCTCAAAATAGTTGGGACAGGGGCATGTTTACCATAGTGTAGCATCTCCTTTTCTTTTCAAAACAGTTTGAAGACGTCTGGGCATCAAGGTTATGAGTTTCTGGAGTTTTAGTGTTGGAATTTGGTCCCATTCTTGCCTGATATAGGTTTCCAGCTGCTGAAGAGTTCGTGGTCGTCTTTGATGTATTTTTTGTTTAATGATGCGCCGAATGTTCTCTATAGGTGAAAGATCTGGACTGCAGGCAGGCCAGTTCAGCAGCTGGATTCTTCTACTACAAAGCCATGCTGTTGTAATAGCTGCAGTATGTGGTTTTGCATTGTCCTGCTGAAATACATGTCATCTGGAGGGGAGCATATGTTGCTCTAAAACCTTTATATACCTTTTAGCATTCATAGTGCCTTCCAAAACATGCAAGCTGCCCATACCGTATGCACTTATGCACCCCTATACCATCAGAGATGCTGGCTTTTGAACTGAACGCTGATGACACGCTGGAAGGTCGCATGGGCATCCAACAAAGGTCTTCGGCCTTGTCCCTTACGCACAGAGATTTCTCTGAATCTTTTGATGATGTTATGCACTCTAGATGATGAGATTTGCAAAGCCTTTGCTATTTGACATTGAGGAACGTTGTTTTTAAAGTATTCCACAACCTTTTTACGCACTCTTTCTCAGATTGGAGAGCCTCTGCCCATCTTTACTTCTAAAAGACTCTTCCTAAGACTCTAAGACATCCCTTTTATAGCTAATCGTGTTACAGACCTGATGTCAATTAACTTAATTAGTTGCTAGATGTTCTCCCTGCTGAATATTTTCAAAATGGTGTGATTTTTCAGCCCTTTGTTGCCCCTGTGCTAACTTTTCTTAGACCTGTAGCAGGCATCAAATTTGAAATGAGCTCATTTAGTGGATAAAAGTGTAACATTTCTCAGTTTAAAAATTTATGTTCTCTCTGTTCTATTGTGAATAAAATATTGGCTCATGTGATTTGAAAGTCTTTTAGATTTAATTTTATTCAAATTTAAAAAAAAAAGTCCCAACATTTCCAGAATTCGGGTTGTATATGTGTGTGGATAGATATATAGATAGATAGATTTGTGACAGATAGATATGATATGGACAGATATATAGTTATGTGATAGATAGATAGATATGTGTATATAGTCTCTAAAAACATTATCTTTCAGTTTTCATATTTCAGAACATTTTTGAAGTGATTAAATAATTTGTATTTTTACATTGTCTAAACCTCTTTTTTTTAAACTTCATTAGATTTTTGTTTTATACATGCTTAAAATGCAATTTATAATAAACTTACTTCAAAATATAGTATCTGAAAAACTATTGTTCCATTTAGTTTCATATTTTAACATTATACTTTTTTTGCAAGTAAAGAAGTGTATCTTGTTTTAGGGATGTTTCAGGAAAACAAGATAAATATAGATTAAACATTATTTTCATCAGCTTATTGTTTTCTTTGATACATTTAGTTTTCTTGATCTTGCATTCCCCACTTCTTCAAAAAAAAAAAAAAAAGCCATTGCCCTTAAATGATCTAAGAGCAGAGGTGTCAGATGAGGTTTGTGTCATGTGTGTCTAGCAGGAGTCTGTGCATTACATGGGAGATCACAGTGACTGATGGGAGAGGACGGCGGAGCACCTTTGAGCAGTCTCATGCCTCCTTCAGCAGTACGGCTGTTTTTGTGTTCTGGGGCGCTGTCACTTGGCCTCCTTTCAACCAGCTCACCTTCCTTGAGCTTCACGGTGTGTTGCGGGTGCCTCTCGATTGCCCTGTTCCTTACAGGTGTGGTAGGTGCCAAAAATACAAAGGTACAGCTTTACTCCAAACTAAATGATGCAGATGTTTACATCTTGTGTCTTTCAGGCCGGGCTGGAAATCAGTTATGTCCAAAATAAAGCTTCAAGGAGAACACCGTGAATTGTGTGTTTCAGACAAGATTGTCAAGATGCTGTATGTTGGACAGGGTGTAACTTTGGGATTCTGGAAGGTAATTTTCAATTCCGGAGTTCACCTTGTATATTGTGGAGAAAACATAAATTTTGTGACACTTATTTTATTAGTATTGCTGTTTGGTTTGCTCTTTTAAAAATTATTTTGTTTATGTATTTTGTCTTTTTTGTTTTGCTTGTTACATTTGATGTTTTGAATTAATTTATTTCTCAAAATAAATTAATACTTTTAATCATGCATTAATTGATTAAAAGTCTAAATGAAGACTTTTCCATTTTTACAAAAAAATTATATTTCATATAAAAGCTGTTCTTTTGAGCTTTATTAATCAAAAAAATCTTAAAAGTTTTCAACATAATAATGATAAATGTTTCTTACAAATCAGCATATTAGAATGATTTTTGAAGGATCATTGGACACTGAAGACTGGAGTAATGATGATGAAAATTCAGCTTTGCCGTCACAGGAATAAATTTCATTTTAAAATATTAAAAATAAAAATGTATAATTTTAAATTGTAATAATATTTCACAAAATTACTTTATTTTTGTGTGAATAAAGACAGTGAGCATACAATAACAGACTTCTTTCAATAGCATTAAAATATTATAATTATGATGATTATTATTATTGGTAGTTCATAATATACAAATAATAATATTTCATTAATAAAGCAACAATTGTTAATTCTGTGCTTCTTATACAGGACCAATGGGGAATTGCATTTGTCATGGTGAACTTGCACAATCACAGACTTGTGGAAAGAAGTCTTCATGCATCTATTAGGTATTGCTTTAGTTCCTCTTATTATTTTGTCTTTTTTTTTTGGCATTTACAGAAGACAATTTGCACTGGCCCCTGTTAAAGCCCTTCCCAAAACTTAATATATATTTCATTTTCTTAATCCCTTTGGTTTAATTTTCTGATCTCTTTCTTTTTAATCGCAGATGTGTCTGTGTATATCAGAACCTAAATGTCAGTTATGTATCACCGTCAGTATAGTTTGGTGGTGTAATAACTCCATCTTCTGGTGAAGCTCGACACTGTCCAGCTCTGACTCATCAGTTGTTACACCGCCTGTCTCGATAGTCCTCAGTGTGAAAAGTTAAATTGACACCCACTTTGTAGTTAATCTCTTTCTTTCTTTCTCTTCTTTATCCCTCGTTCACACTGCTAGTCCATGTCCAGCAGCTGGAGTCAATGCTTTGTTTGATGATGTGGACCCGGAGTATGGTCTCCATGGATACACTGCTTACATTGAACTGCACAATACAGTGAGAGTCATCATGTCTAACCGCTTTTCCCAGCTGTTTTGCAGAAGAGGTAAAAGCAGACATTGTGCACTCTATAATAAGAGTTCAAATAAACAGTTAAATTGTTTATAATGATTTTAAAATCAGCCCGTATTAAACTAATAGTTTACATTCTGAAATTTGACATCAAGTTGATGGTACAAAATAAATAACCTTATAAGAACAAGAATGAGCAGTTGGCTATTGTTACAGTTTTACACTAAGATTCCTTGACAGTTGGTACTAGATTGTTGACAGTAGATGGCACTAGATTCTAAAAAATATATCAGTGTTGCCCTGCTTTAAGCTAAATTAAGCAGTTGTTACCCTTAAATAGTGTATTTGAGCATCAAGTTGAGCATTTGTCTCTACAAATATTTAATAAAATATGAAATTATATGTATGAAACATAACATTTCATATCATTTTAACATATTATTTGTTATTATATATTCATCCTAAAAGGTATTTGGAAATATAAAAATAAATACTTTCAGCATTGATAATAAAAAGTAATGTTTTTTTTTTTGTTTTTTTAAACAAGTGGTAAGTCGGCATATTAGAATGATTTCTGAAAGAAAATGTGACTGAAGACTGGAGAAGACTGCTGAAAACTACAGCTTTGCCATCATATGAATAAATAATATTTGAAAATGTATTAAAATAGATAGCGGTAATTTAAAATGGTAATGCTATTTCAAAATGTTACTGTTTTTACTGTATTTCTGATCAAATAAACGCAGCTTTTGGTGAACAGAAGAGACTTGTTTCAAAAACATAAAACATAAAAAAAAAAGACTTACTGCCCCCTTTTGAACAAATGTGTATTATTCAAATCAAAATATGACCAAAGGTATTTGGATATTTTCTGATTTACTTAATACAGCCCAGAAAACCACCTTTTTATTAAAAATGATTTGAATTAAAAAAATAAAATAGAAACTGTAAAAATATATATTTTTTTAAACAAGGGACAGGAACACTGATAAAAGACTCTTATTTAGTGTCTTAATTTTGGGGGGGCTCATTATATCTCATCTTTGGTAGACAACCAGAAAGTACCGAAGTGCACCTCTTTTTTTTTTTTTTTACTCTCCAGATCAGATTTCTGACGGTTATCTTCCACTGGAAGTGATCAGTGAAAATAACAGATCCCCAAATACTCATCTGGATGGAGATATCAGCTTGCCTTGGAGGACTGAAGCTTTACATGGAACTATCAAGGTACAGAAGCACCACACTTGTCCAATCATTCTCACTTTCTTATTCACAGCACTTAACACTAATATTAGGAAGTTTTCATGGTCTAATTGCTGTCTCCAGGACTGTTGCATGATCAATCTCACTGTCTGGGATGAAGCCAAGCAGCCGTTTTGGTGCGTCAGTGCTCCTGTTGTGATGACAAAAGCAAGTCAGGACACGGTATCATATGATTTTGATGGCGGGAGTTTCTCCATCCTATACCAAGACTCAGAGGGGAGGGTGGAGATGAGACTGAAGCAGATGGAGAACAAGGAACAGTATTTTGTGGTTAATCTAGTGATTTACATTGCTGTCGCCAAAGTGAATAAGCACTTTGGGAGACATTATTGAAGACTTTGTGTGGCATTTCGTTTTGTATGACAACCGTTTACTATATTAGACTATAAATCAAGCGAGTCTGCTGCAAAACTTGTCAGTTTGTAGCAAGATTAAACTCCTGTCAAAATTATTGTAGCTTTTTCTTTTCAGGGTAATGTTTTGGCTGATCGTTTTTATACATTTTAATATCACCAAACACTTAAAAACACATTTTCACGGACCATTATATTTTAAATCACAGGATAGAAAAGTCAGCCTGTCACAAAGAGAGGGATTGTCATGTCAAGTCTGATCGAATATAAATAATAGAACAAGAAGAAACCCATGAAAAATTCCATAGAATCAAGAGCTAAGGAATAAAAATGGACCTTTAAGCTGGATTTAAAAGTGCCAGTGGAGGAGGAGGATCTAATGTGAGCTGGGAAACTGTTCTTGAACTGAGAAATCTCCCTTACAGCGCGAGCGGGACAGGAGGAAGTTGATTGCATGACCTTGGGGCAGAGTATGGATGAAGGAGTTTACAAATATACTGTGGAGAAATACCACACGCTGAGCCGCTTTTATAACTAAAAGCAACATTGTGATTGTATTGGTAATAGATCTCTTATTTTTGATTTCAACTAAGAGTCTCACTGGCGTGTGCTGAACCATCTGGAGATGTGATTGAGACTGGCCTTCATACTGTGTAGTTACGGTAATCAAGCCTGGATTGTTTCCAAGTCCTTTCGTAAAAGAAACTCTTTCAATTTAGCAGCAGATCTGAGCTGAAAGGCCCTTAATGACGCAACTAATCTGCTTGTTAAAAATTACACCACACTGTAAAAAAAAATCTACTTTATTTTAACAAATTTAACTCAAAAAAATAAGGCAACCTATCACAATCAACTTTTTAAGTTAACTCAACTGACAACTTAAAAACTTTAGTTCATCTAATGAATAAAAGTCATTCTACTGAGTGTTAAAAGATCTGTTAGAGCAACTAAAGATGTTTTAGCATTTAGCAATGCTAATCTTTTTTTAACAATCCTCTTTCTTTTAGCTTTGTTTTTTTTTTCAAAGCACATATTATGTGTAGTTTTTGCCTCTTAAAACTAATGGCAAATATTTATGCTACTAGACAAATGTATTAAACAAGTTACAATTAGATGTACATGTACAGTACCTCAGCACACGATTCTCAATCAAGTTTTAAATCAGTAAAAATATGAACTCTGATCCACATGACAGCTAATTGACAGTGACAACAGCAGCAGCAACATAAATTAAGCCAGTACAATTTAAAACAATGATAATATTTTAATAATAATTAACATAAAATGTTTTCAAGCCGCAATGCATGCTGGGAACTTGTGCAGTGTTGTTCAATGTAAAATTATTTGTTCAGATGACTCGATTTGAAAAGTTGGGAGAACGTTTGGGTATGTTGTGAACAAATACTTGAGTATCTATTTAAGGTAAACAAAACTTTTTCTAGCGACATGTTTTGAGTATTTTTGTTCAGTTCACACAAAAAAAATTCAACTGACTTCTACTAAAAATTCTTTGTTCAGGCTACTTTTTTACATTGGTTAGTAAAATTTTTCGAAAGTTGGATTTTTACAGTGCAAGAATCTCAAAATGATTGTGTTAATTGGTGGATACTGAAACCAATGATGAAAAAAGGGTAATTAAAGTTAATTAAAACCATAAAAAATGTGTTTTAATTATTTTATATCAGCTAGTTTCCAAGGAAACATTTAAAGATCTAAGATAACTAAAACTGAAATAAAAATGAGTTATAAGTAAATAAATAAAAAATACATTTTTAAAAAAGCTGATAAAATGACTAAACCACACACACACACACACATATATATATATACACTGTAATTAGTATCATTAATTCATCATATAAATGTTTCATGACAATACACTAAAATTGAAATAAAAATTTGTTATAGATAAAAGATAATTTTGTTTAAAAAAAGTTAATGAATTGACTAAAACAACTAAATTTCTAAAACTTATAAAAGTATCTCTGATACGAAAATACACTATGAAAATCACTTGACGAAATTGAGTGTTTTTTTTTTTTTTTAGTAAAAAAAATTAAACATGAACAAATTGTTTTCTTAATTTTATTTGGAAAATATTATAATTGAACAGCATATGGAGTAATTATCCTTGTCGTAAGTGTCATAAGGCGTAAGTGAATGCATCTGATTATAAAAGCTTTTTGTTGACATATTGTAAATGTAGTTTATTGCAGTGATGTTGATCAGTGTTATAGCTGTTTTGGATTCATGATCATGTCAAAACCAAAGGCATTGAATCCACTTTAGTTGATTTTCCTTTCCGTCTTCATCAGGAATGGCACATTTTTTCCTCATTACGCATATTTCTAAATTAAATGATTTGCATAATGGATAGTTTTGGTCGGTGCTGCGTTACTCTACAGGCAGAATGTTTCTTACTGCGGAACTTGACAGAATTCTTGAATGCCCGACGGTTGATTTCACTGTATTATTCATAGGCAATAGACATTTCTCTGCCCTAGAGGTAGATTATGTTCTTTTGTCATAGCGTCAAGTTACACTTTAAATCTCCATTGCATTGGTTTATGCAAATTTAATAGTCCATAAAATTTCAGTTGAAGTGCTTGACTTGAAGATGTATCACACCGTAACACCGAGGACATTAAGAGTGTGTAATGGGATTTTAGCGCGTGACTCTGTGAATAATATTTTGACATCATAAAATGAAAACATGCCGTGACTTATATAGCTTAGCAATGTTCATTTGGCAGCAAAAGTCTCTAGAAATGATTGTACACAGTGCAATGTTGCTATTGTGCAGCCTCAGCATTCCTAGTTTAAGACAATTGCATTCAGGAGAAGTATATAATCATGACATTGCTCTTTATTGCAGGCATTTTGACACAATTCCAGAGTCGGAATAACGTTTCGCTTAGGTCGGTAATCAGAGGTGCATAAGTTATACAGCTGGCAGAAGAGACAGACATAAAAAAAAAAACTGGATAGTGGCGTAATAAGATTGCCTAGCGCTCTCCTTCTTCTTTTTTCCTTAGAGGTCAAGCTAACCTTGAAAACTGCCTTTTTCAACATATTTTGTGTTGTGACTCTGATCCAAATCCATTCCCTCTGTAGGCTGAAATGAATTGGCTTCTTGTCATGACAGAGACTATTAAAGGTTTGCCTGAAGGTTAATACCCCTTATGTTGCCCCAATATTTCAATGGTTTATTGTACTGCAGTAGATGAACATAGTGCAATGCAGCTATTTTAAGGCCAACCCGAGGCACATTTTAGTGTAGTAAAAACACTTTATTCGTCTGGTAATATAGTCTTTATAAGTCATAAAACACCTGCTAGATCTGGTAATCAATAAATGAGGCACAAATAGTAATGAGTTAGCAAAAGCAAGTGGATGCTGTACTGTAAAAATGGCTGGAAATAGCAATGGAGTGTTTTTGATTTAGAGAGACCAGTATTGGTAATATAGAGTAAATGAATGTCGTGGTTGCTAAAATGTGTGCAGTGATTCATGCATTAAAGGAATAGTTCATCCAAAAATACAAAAACTAATTGCTGAAAATCTACTCACCCTCAGGCCATCCAAGATGTAGATGAGTTTGTTTCTTCATCAGGTTTGGAGAAATTCACTCACCAATGGATCCTCTGCAGTGAATGGGTGCCGTCAGAGTGAGGGTTCAAACAGCTGATAAAAACATCACAGTAATCCACACAAGTCTAGTTCATCTTAATGTCTTGCAAAGTGAAAAGTGGTGCATTTTTAATAAATAAATTCATCAAATCCAAAACTAGCCACAATATTGCTTTCCCAAATGAGAAAGTCATCTAGTCTGAAACGGGAGAGAAGCAGTTCTAAACACTTGTGGATTATTGTGATGCTTTTATCAGCTGTTTGGACTGTCATTCTGAAGGCACCCATTAACCGCAGAGGATCCAGTGGGAGGGTGAGTAAATTTTCAGCAAATTTTCAACTATTTCCTAATCTAACCTAAATGTTAGATTCCCTCAGTCTCATTTACAGGGAAATAATTGTTTAAGTTTAAAGATGCAAATCTAGGAAAATTATTTACTTAGACTTGTAGAATACAAGTATTCAAAAACAGTATTCAAATTTTCAGCATAAAATAGCTGGTTGTTCTGCTACATTTGCCAAAATATGCGGTAACTCTTGATTTTGATGGTCCCTTTTGAAAATTCTGTTGACACCAAGTAATGTTGCAACTACATGTCAACTAACTCTCATTAGAGTACTAGTAGACTGTCTGCTTCATATCTGCTAACTCTTTGTGATGATCTCCCAACAGACACTACTGACTGTAAGTAACTTTGCAAGTACATGTCAGCTTATTCTAACCCTAACCCTACCAGTCTACTAATACACTACTAACACTCTGAGAGTTAGTAGAAATGTAGGTGCAATGTTACTTAGTCAACAGAATGTGTTAAAGGGACCATCAAAATAAAGAAACTAAATATGCAGTATACAGTACATCACTATTTGATCAACCAAATATTAAACATTTTTACACAAAACCATTTGCATTACCAAGATTATAACAGGATACACTAGCTGAATTAAACATGCAGTGTTAATTATGGAATAATGCCTGCTGTTTCTTTTATTATTTTTAATAATTGGGCACTATGCATACTGCACAGTATTGAGTAAATAATAAGCTTGTATATCAATTCAACTCCCTTTACCCCAAAAATAGCATTCCAGCAGATGGCAGACTAGTGAAATGAATTTCTCTTGTGATTACACAGACATTGAACCATATCTATATTAATTAACAAATATTATTTTTAGATATTGGTGTGCTGAGACCAGAAGACCGATGCAGTATTTCTTATCATACAATTGTTGTACTAAGAGACTCTTCTGGGGACTTATAAAGAGAGAAATGTGTCTGAGATACACAACTAATAAAGTATATATTTATGAGATGGCCAGAAAGTTATTTATATCAGTTTAAAGGTCAAATAATACTTTGTTAATGTGAGCACAAAATCAGTTAGGAGGCAGATTACTAATTGAACATTCTGTGATCTTTGGAATGGAAATCACTGCCATTTTTAGCGTTTCTAATGACCGAGTAGCTGAGACCTGGATATAATCTGCCTCTTAAACAAAATCTTTTATCGCAGTGGCTGAAAGAAAATTGAATGGCCCCCAAAAAAAAAAAAAAAAAAATTATGAATTAGTGCAGCTTTTTACCCCACACAGTGTGATTTTAATCACATCATTTTATTAACATGCAGCTGAAAACTCCCAGTGGCATTTTGCAGCAACTTGGCGGTGTTCTCGCCCCCCTGATTAACATTTAACTCCGATCTGGCGGGACCTTGTTGCTACAATTAATTCTCTGTCATCCCAAACCGAGGTCAGATGCTAACGAGGCCGCAGCCTTCACTGCGTGACACCGCTCTGCGCTGCCATTTAAACCAAGGCACGTCTTTATACTGCTCATTTATTGTTGACACAATAATACTGAAATACACCTGAATAACGCAATAGTTTGGTTATTGTATGCAAACCCCTCTGGGCATTTCAAACTGTACTTTGACCAGAGTTTGAACTTTGACCTGGAGTGCAACTTTAGTACATACAACCTCCTAAATCCTGCTCCCAAGGCAACAGGGACTGGTTTGTTTTTGAACGTCTATTCTGACTACATTGTAATAGGCTTATTATGGTTATGAATCTTAATTATTTCAATTTTTTAAACAGAATGCCAGCTAATACTAATGAGATTCATTATAACAAGAATATTTGATCATATAGCAGCTACATTGGACTTACCATGTTACATCATTATGTAAGATTCCATGTTTATTTATTAATATATTCATATTTTATTTAATTAATATGAATTTATTAATATTCCATGTTTATGGCCAAGTTTATTTATAGTTGTTTTTTTGCAAGAAGTCTTTTATGCTCATCAAGGCTGCATTTATTTGATCAAAAGTACAAGAATTATTATTGCAATTTGAAATAACTGTTTTCTATTTTAATATATTTTAACATTTTATTTATTCCTGTGACGCAAAGCCGAACTTTCAGCATCCAGCATTTTCAGCATTCTTAAATTCAGTTTGCCTCCTGTTGTTAGTCCCAGGAGTCCTCATAAATGCACCGAGGGTTTCTTTGCTCTGGGCAAATTGTGAAAATCCAGTAACTCTGTCTCTGAGTTTGTAAGTATAGCCTCTCACTGCTGACTGAAAAGACTTCACGCTTGCTGCTCCGCTCGGGCCTGGAGATGCAGATATGTAGCCGGTGTAATGTGTATTATATGGATTGTAATAGCAAGACCTCTTGTCAAGTCGAGTCAGTTGTATTTATACAGAGCTTTTCACAATATATATTGTTCCAAAGCAGCTGTAGAGAAAATAAAACCTTTGTATCCCAAGCCAAAGTCAACTGTGGAAGGAAATTTCATACAGGATGCATTACTTCATTCAAAAATGCCTGGAGTGCAAATGAGTGAGACAACAATTTAATATGGATTAATATTCTTAATCCCTTGAAATATATTTATAAAGAAATATCTTTAAAAGATGTACAGTATTTAGTCAAGGGTCTAGAGGATACATGAATAATTTTCATTTCTGTTTAATCTGATTTAGATTCTAAATGTGTACTTTCTGTATGTAAATTATTCGTTTTTTTATTTAATTTTCCATTTCATTTGCTTTTTATTTTATTTATATCACTGGGTTTATTAATGCACATTTCTTAATGCTCATCAAGCCTGGATATTTGATAAAAGTACAGTAAACAGTAATATGAAATATGCTTGAATATTTTATTATAATAATTTAATAACAATTTTCCATTTTCAAATATTTTAAAATGTAATTTATTCCTGTGGTAAATCTGAATTTTATTTATTTACTTTGTTTGCTATTTATTCATTTTTTTTTTTTTTTTTTTTTTTTATCCATTTCTTATCTGCTGCTAATTATTTTATTTTATTTTATTTTTTAATTAATTTGTAATGTCCAAAAATATATATTTAACATAGTTACACACACACACTGTCAGCTCTGTGTTCCCCTGTCCTGTGTTTTTCCTCCTTTATGTTTCCTTATGCCCTTATTTGGTGTTCCTTTTCCTGTCTTCATTAGTTTCCGTCTGTGTTTGATTCGTCTCCTAGTTTAGTTCTGCTTATTTAAGCCCTGTGTCTTCCCTTGTCCTATGTCCGGGATTGAATGTCATCCTTGTGTGTCTGCATATGCTCCTTGCATTTTGAGTCATTAAAGACTGTTATATTTGAAGCTGATCTCAGCGTCTCCTCGTTCCATGCTCCTGAGTAACGTGACAGAATCCCGGAGCAATACAGAAAGATGACGACAGTGGAGGATAGGCTTTGTGCACTACGGCAGTGTGTTCAGGAGTTGGAGAGATATGTGGAGGAATTACTCGCGCTTTCGAACGAGGTGAGCTAGCACGACTCTTCACTGGGTGCGTGTTTCCAGCTGGAGCTGGACTATGATATAATCTGCTGCGATCTCCACACGTGATTTTTTTTTTTTTTTCTGATCGAGCCGATTAATCTCATCCTTTATTTAAAAGGTTCCAACTTTGAAGTGGAAGAAGTCAAGGAAATTCCTAAATTCCAGCCCCCACTGGAACATGCCGTGTCTCTCCAGCTCGCCTCACGCCAGGAACCTCCACATACCTCACCAACGGCTCCGACCACCGGCCCAAACCGAGGCATCCCCAAGTTCTCAGAAGTTCCACGATCGTTCTCAGCCCAGAAATGCTGGCCGCTGCTCACTCAAGCCTGCTGGCAGTTCGTCACTCAAGTTCGCCGGCCACCCGAGTCCCCTGACCCGCAATGGCCACCCGAGTCCCCTGATCCACCATGGCCTCCTGAGTCTCCTGCTCCACCATAGACTGCGGAGTCTCCTGAGCTCACTGCACCGCCATTACCTCCTGAGCTCCTTGCTCTGCCATGGCTCCCTGCACTGGCTCCCTGGAGACCTTCCCCTGTCCCGCAAGGCCTCCAGAGCGCCTCCCCGTTGGATGTTAAGAAGCACGTGGACGCGCCTTCCGGGAGGAGGAGTAATGTCAGCCCTGTGTTCCCGTGTCCTGTGTTTTTCCTCCCTCGTTTCATTATGTCCTTATTTGGTCTTCCTGTCTTCATTGTTAGTTCATTAGTCTCTGTCTGTGTTTTATTCATCTCCTAGTTTAGTTCTGATTATTTAAGCCCTGTGTCTTCCCTTAACCTACGTACACCTGAGTAACGTGACACACAAACACACATATACTGTGTGTGTGTGTATATATATATATATATATATATATATATATATATATATATATATATATATATATATATATATATATATATATATATAAACATAATTACACACATAGTCTATATATTACTGATTTAATTACTGACATGGCATAAAACACCAAAATAATAAAATAAAAAATAAATGAATGGAAATAAACAAAATGCACAAACAAAATAAAGAATGCCTGTGGAAAAAAAAAAATTAAAAAATGATTTGAATTATTTTTTGTATTTTAAGACAGAATGGATAACAATATGCTTTGCTCTATGTAGCTCTCTAATTGTTCATTTCTGTTTTGAAGAAGGCTTCACCCGAGAGTGACTTGCCACAAGAGTTTACAGAACAACTGTTTTGTTTCTTTTTCCTGTGTTTTTAGTGCAGCAGTTTGTGCCCACGGCGAGCGCTCATTGATCTGAGTGAGTGCAGGGACACACAGCAGATCCCGGATTCCAGTTACTCTGTGGAGAATGCGGCCTTGCTATGTGTGAGCTCGTGTTGCTGTAGATCTTGTTTTCCCTCGGCTGCCAATGAGGAGTTTAATGGAAGTGTTGGTGGGCACGTCCGATTTATTGATGCTGTGGTCAGCTGGAAATGCTCCTGTTGTGTCTTTATTCTCCTCAGACCCCCGTTAGCAGTCGTTCATTATTCAGAGCCATGTGTTGAAGGCTAGCTTTGTGTTTTGGTGGCCTTCTATGAACACACTATTCCCTCTGCTCACATTGGGGTGTTTACTAGTGTTTCGAGTGAGCTTTATGGCTCAGAGCTGATTTTTGTGCATTAGCTGAGCCAGTGAGTTAAAGAAAATGTCCCAGCACTACTGTTTTATGGGTCAGATTTCTTCTTCACACATTGAATAAACAAGTCATGTTCGCATCCTCTTTTAGTACAGCTTATGTGGAGAGATTTGATGCTCAAATAAGCAGCATTTTTGGTGGAAGCATGTGTGAACGGTCTGCTCAGTATGTCTGAGTCTGATGGTCATTATGTGCACTGAACAGATTGACGAGAGAATGGTTTTAGTGAGAGCCATTTATTTGCTCTGTTCTCATGTAGAAGCCTAACAGATCTGTGACCAAACAACAAGTGATGGCTGTTGTCATGACGATGGTCCTTGATACCGCATCATGTGGCTAGATCATTTACAGTGGAGGATGCTCTTCAACAATGTTCAAGGAAGCAGAGAAGAATCCATACATACTAGAATTAATATTCAAAGATTCAGCAGCAAAGGAGTATTTAAGAATCTATATTAATTATATACACATTTATAAAAATTCTCAATTATTTAAACGTGCAGTGATTGACCATTATTATTATCATCATCATCATCATCATCATCATCATCATGAATAAATAAAATAGTGAATTATTTTAAACATGCAATAGTTGACAAGTGTTCATAATAATAATACATGACTTATATTATTATTAGTAGTAGTAATTAAGGTTTCCTAGAAACATTAGATTCAGAAGCAAAAAATATGATGTTCCAGATTCAAACCTGAGTCCCCATGAGCAGGGTTGCAAGCACCATCTTTTAATGACACTTTCAACAAGAACTCCAACGCAGGAAGACAGATAGACCTATAACAGCAGATGCCGAACATAGGGAAACACAGGGCTTAAGTAGTGAAGACCAAAAGAGGATAATTACGCAGGTGCAAGGAATCATAATCAACCTAAACAAGGACAGGAAAACGACCAAATAAGGAAAACCTGGAAGAACAACAGGCAAAACAGGACCAAAAGTCTGACAGACACCAATTACATCTTTAAAAATGTTTCTTGCTTTTTAATATAATAATAATGTTTTTATTATTTTTAGGGAAACGATTATTACTTATTTACAGTAATTTATAATATTTTTTGTTTATTTTGTAGTAATAATTCATAAGAATATATAAATTGTAATAATTATTATAGATAACTACTACATCTCTTACTACTAATACTATTAATAATAATAATAAGTTATTTTATTATTATTATTATTATTAAAGTATGGTACATTTAATTTCCATCTGATACTTTATTTCAGATAAACCGCAGCAAAAAATTGAGCATGCTGTCACATTTCATCCAAACAAACCTAATTTATCATTCTCAGCTCCTGCAGAGCGGCGCTCATCACTCGCTAATGGTTTTCCTACCATTACAGATTGTAATAATTGTGAACACATTTTGATTTATGTTATTTTTTCCCCATGAAAAGCATGAAAATGCAGCATCGGCTTATATGCCTCGATTTGGTTGGAAGATGGAGGAAGTTGTCCATTTACTGAGACCATTCTGCTGTTCTCTCCAGCAATAGATGTGATTACGTTTCTGTAAGGGAGTCTGGTGCTAGATAAATAAAAAAGATCAAGTTTAGTGCATGCAGAATATGGGAATGTTGTGGTACTTGTGGGCTGTTATTTTTTATAATGCTCTGGGGTGTTGAAGCAGCCCGTGCATAATGAGGAGACATCTCGGCTATGATGGTGATTGATTCTATCACACTCAGAGACCCTCAGCCCTGTCTCCACGCTGGATGATCAGTGAGCTTTTATATTAGCATGATGAATGACTTGCAGTTATGCACCTTGAGAGGTAATGTTCTTTTAACCTCGCTCAAGAGTTGTGCTGAACAGATAACAGCCACCATATACCATGATTTAACGACTGTCACTACCAATGTGGGTAACATTTTAATAAGGAGAGAAGGTCACAACAAAATCCAGTTTGAAAAGTGTTTGTGTAAAATCTTTAGAAAATAAATAAATATTTAATAATATACTTGTCACACTTCGTAGGAGCAGGGAAACAAGGAGATGTAGGAACTCTTCAAACATATACTTTTATTCATACGAACGCTAGAACATAGAAGTCGCAGGAGACACAGAACTCAAGGATTGATGTATAGATATTCAGACATTCAAGACCGGACCAGAGGCAGGGAAGCACAGGGCTTAAGTACTACAACTAAACGAGTAATAAACTAGATAATTAACGGCACACGGCTGGGGACTAATGAACTAATGAAGAGAACTAAACTAGAACAGGAAACAGGAGCTAGACCAAATATGGGCACGAGAGGAGGGGAAACACAAGACGCAGGATGACAATACTATTTTCAAATTATATTTTGTATTTTTTTTTTACCATATTTGCCACTTTTTAAATATAAAAAATACATTAGTATTTAAACACATTTAAATACAGTAATCCAGAAAACACACACACATACTTGCTATGTATTTATTACATAACATAATATTTATTAGTATTGTTGATGTTGTATCATACTTTTTATAAAAAAAAAAAAAAAAAAAACAATAGTACTATAGACAATGTCAGTTAAACTAATTTCTCTGGACTTTAGAAAGCTGTGGAGTGCAAGTTAATTTTTGGTGCCATTTATAACAAAAACTAAGACCACCAAAGCTAAAAGCCTTTTGCTGGAGCAAGCACAAAGAGATTTATCTGAACAATTTAGGAAATGCATTTTGGTATACTTACATTATGCTGCTAAAATGTAGTCAGGTGCTCAGATCGTACTTTGTCAAGAAGAGCCCAGAGCCTTAATGATCAGCTTTCATTGGCACTCGCAGGTCATTTTTGGCTTTTGGTGATGTCAACAATTGTAATTAAAACTTTAATCATTTCATGTTATGTATATGATCCCACCTTTACAGGGTATTAGGTGACATTGAGCCATAGTTACCTGCAATATAGAAACAATGACCCAGCATATCTGTAGTCTGAGGGAGATGAATCCTCCATGACCTTGACTGTGAGTCTCTAGGACACGTCATCAGTTTTGTAAGCCACCTTATGTCGCTAAATACAAACCATATCTCATTAGCCAATGCTACCTGAGACATGCAGGACAACATTCAACAATGCCACGACCCTTTCTGCTAACTCTGCATTTCAGAAGTTACTGTAAACCATCTCACCTGCACCGGTGTCCTGAACAATCGAATTCACCAGTCAAATGGCGCTGCATAGCATAACCAGGGATAACTTCTGTAATTGTAGCAGGTATGCTATAATTTCTCTATGAACACACAGTAACACTTTAGCCTGTTGTGTTGTAGAACAGCTGACTTGTTTATGGGTAATATTTACACTGCTGTTCAAACGTTTGGGGTCAGTAGGATTTAAAGTCTCTTACGCTCACTGAGGCTCCATTTAGTTGATTGAAAATACAGTAAATATTGTGAAATATTACAATTTGAAATAACACTTTGATATATTTTTTAAATGTAATTTATATCTGTGAGGGCAAAGCTGAATTGTCAGCAACCATTGCTCCAGTCTTCAGAAATCATTTTAATATGCTGATTTGCTGCTCAATCAATCAATCAAAATAAATAAAATATATGTTTTATTAATATTGAAAACAGTTATGTTGCTTATTATTTTTATGGAGACTGTGATCTTATTTATTTAAAAAAAAAAATGTGTGTTTGTTTTTAGCTAGGATTCTTTGATAAATAGAAGTTATTTTAATTATTTTATAATTATTATTTGAAATAGAACAGTAGCAGTAGCAAACAAGGTAATCCAAAAGGGAAATCCAAAAACAGGCAAAGGTCAGGGCAGGCAGCAAAAGAACATAAAATAGATAAACAGTCCAAGGTCAAAACATGAAGGCAAGGCAAGGATAAGCTAAGCTAGGCTAGGCTAGGCTAGGCAAGGCAAGGCAAACACGGGTAACACAGGAACAGGAAAACGTTACAGCCTAACAATCAACCGCCATGTGAACTTGTATGCGTGTCATTCTTATAGTGTGAGATTAATGCGGTAATGAGAGACAAGTGACTGCAATCGATGATCAGTGCAGATGAGTCCGGGCAAAGGATTATGGGAAATTGAGTCTTGGGTGAACAGTAAAAGTCATGAATGGAGTGCCCACTGATGGAGCTCATGGACACTCCAGCTGGTGGTCGTGACAATGATAGTTCAATCAAAAATGAAAATTCTGTCATAATTTACTCACCTTCAACTTGTTCATGAGTTTCTTTCTTCTGTTGAAAACAAAAAATATATATATTTAGAAGAATGCTGGTAACCAAACAGATGAAGGCAGATGATGGATATAGTTGACGGTAGTCATTGACTTCCATAGTATTTTATGGAACTCAATGGCTACCGTCAACTATATCCATCAAAATATCTTCTTCTATGTTTAACAGATAAAACTCATACAGTTTTGGACCAAGTGAAAGGAAACGTGTATAAATGATGACAGAATTTTCATTTTTGGGTGAACCCTTTAATAGACCACCATTTAAGGCATTTCCACCACTAAAATCCCTCCCATTTGTCATTAATTTTTAATGAGTGTGGTGATTTGAGATGGCATGAATAAATATAGTGGTAAATGAGATATAGATCCATTTTTGGTGAATTGTTGTCCAATTGGGATCTTATTTAATTAGTATCACTTGCTTGGGTGCTTGTAATGAGAATACAAAGGTGCCCTATAGAGAACGTTACAGCTGTCCTCTGAGAAGCAGCTACAAACAACAACCTTCTAACAAAACTCATGAGGATAACAGGCCAGATGTTTCTTTAAGCCGCGGATAACAGAGTGTGTAAAGGAAACAATATCTTACCGTACCGCCATATTTAGAGATATTGCGATGGAAGAGTTTAGGTCCAGAATACAACAACCTGCAACTAGATTATGTTTTGTTTCCAGACTTAATTAAGGTTTACAGCAAATCATAAAATTTCCTTGACAGCACTGCAAACTATGAAGGTGTGAAATCTTCACATTGAAGGCATGGATAAAAGACAAAAATGTGTTGTGTGCATGATAAAGAGAGAGAACATGAGTATGACTAAAATATTCAAGACAGCCTTCCAGCCAATGCAAATTAGTTCAAAACAGTTTCATGGCCAGGCCTTTTGAAGCACATGAAAGATGCTGGAGGAAAACAGGAACAAATTACACTACAGTCATAGTGATCCTGGTTCAAACACAATTTAAATGAACTAAACATAGTGTTCTGGCTTGAGTAAGGGAGGGTCTTCATTTAAAAATAAATTGCTATTCTTCATTTGACAAAAAAAAAAAAAAAAAAAAATGGTGATATCGCTCACAGTGCACTGTAAAAAAAAAAAATACATTTATTGTACAACCCGAATTCTGTAAATCTTGGGACGTTTTTTTTTAATTTGAATAAAATTTAAACTAAAAGACTTTCAAATCACATGAGCCATTATTTTATTCACAATAGAACACAGAGAACATAACAAATGTTTAAATTGAGAAATTTTACACTTTTATCCACTAAATGAGCTCATTTCAAATGTGATGCCTGCTACGGGTCTCAAAAAAATTGGCAGGGGGCAACAAAGGGCTGAAAAAGCAAGAAATGTTGAAAAGATTCAGCTGGGAGAACATCTAGCAACTAATTAAGTTAATTGACATCAGGTCTGTAACATGATTAGCTATAAAAAGGATGTCTTAGAGAGGCAGAGTCTCTCAGAAGTAAAGATGGGTAGAGGCTCTCCAATCTGTGAAAGAGTCCGTAAAACGATTGTGAAATACTTTAAAAACAACGTTCCTCAACGTCAAATTGCAAAGGATTTACAGTGCATAACATCATCAATAGATACAGAGAAACTGGAGAAATCTCTGTGTGTAAGGGACAAGGCCGAAGACCTTTGTTGGATGCCCGTGGTCTTCGGGCCCTCAGACGACACTGCATCACTCATTGGCATGATTCTGTCATTGACATTACTAAATGGGCCCAGGAATACTCTATCATGAAAAAAGGAAGCCATATGTGAACATGGTCCAGAAGCGCTGTCGTGTCCTGTGGGTCAAGGTTCATTTAAAATGGACTGTTTCAAAGTGAAAAGGTGTTCTATGGTCAGACGAGTCCAAATTTGCAAAGATGCCGTGTCCTCCGGGCTAAAGAGGAGGGAGACCTTCCAGCATGTTATCACCGTTCAGTTCAAAAGCCAGCATCTCTGATGATATGGGGGTGCATAAGTGCATACGGTATGGGCAGCTTGCATGTTTCGGAAGGCACTATGAATGCTGAAAGGTATATACAGGTTTTTGAGCAACATATGCTCCCCTCCAGATGATGTCTATTTCAGGGAAGGCCTTGTGTATTTCAGCAAGACAATGCAAAACCACATACTGCAGCTATTACAACAGCATGGCTTCGTAGTAGAAGAATCCGGGTGCTGAACTGGCTTGCCTGCAGTCCAGATCTTTCACCTATAGAGAACATTTGGCGCATCATTAAACAAAAAATACGTCAAAGACGACCACGAACTCTTCAGCAGCTGGAAACCTATATCAGGCAAAAATGGGACCAAATTCCAACACCAAAACTCCAGAAACTCATAACCTTGATGCCCAGATGTCTTCAAACTGTTTTGAAGAGGAGATGCTACACTATGGTAAACATGCCCCTCTCCCAACTATTTTGAGACCTGTAGCAAGCATCAAATTTGAAATGAGCTCATTTTGTGCATAAAATTGTAAAATTTATGAGTTTAAGCATTTGTTATGTTATCTATGTTCTATTGTGAATAAAATATTGACTCATGTGATTTGAAATTCTTTTAGTTTTCATTTTATTCAAATGTAAAAAACATCCTAACATTTTCCAGAATTCAGTGTAGAGAGCAGATAACGTTGGTACAGGTAAAGGGAGACACTTTAAAGTGATATTTTGAAAAATATATTATGACTTTACTTGTCTAGTTAAGTCCCCTTGTGAAAAAGTACAATTTAGCATTTTTTTTTAAACAGTACTTATATAAAATAAAAAATATGTAATGTATTCAAAATTGTATGCTAATCGTAATTAATTAAAAATGCAGTTTAATATAAAAATAGTTTAAATTTATATTAAATGCAATTGAACTTGTAAATTTGAAGTTGTGTTTTTGACCAACTCAAATAGGATTAAAGTACATCGTTAAGTGTGATTTCTTAATTATTTATGTTGTCTTTAAAATATGGTGTACAGCCGAAGTGTACAGCCGAATGTACTGAAAAGCATTAAAATGCACCGTAATGTAATCTCTATTGAAACTTCTGTTGTATGTCAATATATTTGTAATTACACAATTTAAACAATGAAGTTTAGTACAGTTTAATACATTTAACAAGTCAAATGTTTGGAATAATTACAATTTTTCCATGTTTTTGAAAAAAAAAAAAGAGTTACATTTATATGATCAAAATACAGTAAAAACAATAATATTATGAAATACTATTACAATCTAAAATTACTGTTTTCTATTTTAATATATTCTAATTTGTCATTTATTTCTGTGATGGTAAAGCTGGGTTTTCAGTTTTCTGTCACATTCACAATTTATTCTAATATTCTGATTTGTGTTTAATAGAAGTAGTTCTTTAAAACTGTACAAATTTGACAATTGTGACCATTTTCTATATATATATATATATATATATATATATATATTTATTTATTTATTGTAGTTTTGGTGAGGCATATAGTAAAAGACTAAATTCAAAAACATTAAGAAATCTGAATCCTTCCAAACGTTTGGCTGATAATGTATATTAACTTCAAATGTATTACAGTTAAAATTATCATCAGGTATAGTTGTGCTTTACTATGTTAGTCAATACATTAAGTGTACTTTTTTAAAGCTTGACAAAATATTACTAAAATATGATTTTACATTGTACTTTAAAGTACACTTTGATTGTAATGGGACTGTCGGACACAAAGGTAAGTGGTTCAAGTGACAAAGTTTATTTACAGGTTTGGTGAACACACAGCAATGGTGGAAGACGTGGAAATGGGTGAGTAGTGATTCTCCGTGAGCTTTGTGATCGTTCGTCAAGGATTCTAACCGTCCCTTCTTTCCTTGCAGGTCCGTAGTAAACAGGAGTATCCGAGCGCTTGGGGAAGATGGCTTTCGCCAGGAGCTGGATCCTGAGGGTGAAGAGGAACAGGGCAGAAGGTAAGTAAGACAGGTAGGGAATTTCAGGTAGAATACTCAGCCAAGCGCTTCGTACGAGGTCTTTCCTTGTAGTCACAACAGCATGTTACTTTACTTCAAGATCGGACCATCAAGTGAGCTGAGGGAAGTGCTTTTATGAGTGCAGGATGATGACGGTGACGATGATCAGGTGAGCATGATGATTAATGAGGAACAGGTGAAAGTGATCAGTGAAGGTGAAGACGGGCCATTCTGTGACATTACCTCCCCCTCCCGGACGGCGCGTCCCGCGACGTAACAACAATACCGGGGAGGGGGGGCGGGCGTCCTGGAGGCTGGAGCAGAACCTGGACAGGACAGGGAAGCCTCCAGGGCGGATCAGGAGTCTTGGGAGGCCATGGCGGATCAGGAGCCTTGGGAGACCATGTCAGGACTGGAAATTCGGGAGGCCATGGCGGAACTGGAGACTTGGGAATCCATGGTGGATCCGGAGCCTTAGGAGGCCATGGCAGGACTGGAGATTCGGGAGACCATGGCGGATCTGGGGCCTTGGAAGGCCATGATGGATCTGGGTCCTTGGACGACCATGGCGGATCAGGGTCCTCGGGCGACCATGGCGGATCCGGGTCCTCGGGCGGTCTTGGCGGATCGGGATCCTCGGACGGCCATGGTGGATCGGGGTCCTCGGGAGGCCATGATGGATCTGGGTCCTTGGACGACCATGGCGGATCAGGGTCCTCGGGCGGCCTTGGCGGGTCGGGGTCCTCGGACGGCCATGATGGATCTGGGTCCTTGGACGACCATGGCGGATCAGGGTCCTCGGGCGGCCTTGGCGGGTCGGGGTCCTCGGACGGCCCTGGTGGATCGGGGTCCTTTGTGGCCTTGGCCTTTGGCCTGGCCACACAAACTGCGGCTATATGGCCCCCCCCCAAAATTTCCTTGGGAAAGTTCCCCTCTGGGGGCCACATTGGAGGAGAGGGCTCTAGAGGGCGCTCTGGAGGAGCGGGCACTAGAGGGCGCTCTGGAGGAGCGGGCACTTGGGGGCGCTCTGGAGGAGCGGGCACTTGGGGGCGCTCTGGAGGAGCGGGCACTTGGGGGCGCACGGGAGGTGCGGAGCTGGACGGAACCAGCGGAGACGAAGGAGAGCTGGACGGGACCAGCGTAGATGCAGGAGGGCGCTCTTGCAGAGCGGACTCCTGAGGGCGCTCTTGCAGCGCCGACACTTGAGGGCGCTCTTGCAGCGCAGACACTTGAGGGCGCACGGGAGGCGCGAAGCTGGATAGAACCAGCGGAGACGAAGGAGAGCTGGACGGGACCAGCGGAGACGCAGGAGGGCGCTCTTGCAGCGCGGACTCTTGAGGGCGCTCTTGCAGCGCGGACACTTGAGGGCGCTCTTGCAGCGCGGACACTTGAGGGCGCTCTTGCAGCGCGGACACTTGAGGGCGCTCTTGCAGCGCGGACACTTGAGGGCGCTCTTGCAGCGCGGATTCAAAGGGGCGCTCTTGTAGCGCGGACATTAGAGGGCGCACGGGAGGCGCGGGGCTGGACGGGACCAGCGGGAACTCAGGTGGGCTGGACGGGACCAGCGGGAACTCAGGTGGGCTGGACGGGACCAGCGGGAACTCAGGTGGGCTGGACGGGACCAGCGGGAACTCAGGACGGCTGGACGGGACCAGCGGGAACTCAGGACGGCTGGACGGGACCAGCGGGAACTCAGGACGGCTGGACGGGACCAGCGGGAACTCAGGACGGCTGGACGGGACCAGCGGGAACTCAGGTGGGCACTTGCGAGGTGCCGGAATTGGTGGGCTCAGACGAGGAGCAGGCACAGGAAGGCACTGGCGAGGAGCTGGCACTGGAGGGCGCCTGCGAGGAGCAGGTACTGGATGGCACTGGCGAGGAGCAGGCACTGGATGGCACTGGCGAGGATCAGGCACTGGAGGGAATGTCATGCCCTCAAACTCAATTAAAATCCCTACCGGCACCTGTTTTTCCTTCCTCGGTGGTTCAGGGTGAACCGTTATAGGCGGCGGGATCCTCTCCAGCGCGGACGGCGCAACGTTCATCGCCCCTTGCGGCGGAATCCTCCTCGCCGTGGGCGGAACATTCATCGCCGTGTACGGCGGAATCCTCTTCGTCGCAACGTTCATCGCCCTTCGCGGCGGAATCCTCTTCGCCGCGGGCGGAACATTCATCGCCGTCTCAGGCGGAGCGAATTTCTCTTGGGCGGGGGGTAAGGGCGAGCGGCGAATGGCGACCCGTTCTCCCCAAAACGGGTGGCCTGGGTAAGCCGCGACAGGCCGCCCGACATCCCACGCTGCACGGGCAGGGGCGAGCCGCGAACGGCGGCGTGAACCCCCGCAAACGACGGGAACCAGCTCAAGCATTTCGAGCGGCTATCTCGTCTTCGGTTGTAGGTCCGATCTTCTGTAATGGGACTGTCGGACACAAAGGTAAGTGGTTCAAGTGACAAAGTTTATTTACAGGTTTGGTGAACACACAGCAATGGTGGAAGACGTGGAAATGGGTGAGTAGTGATTCTCCGTGAGCTTTGTGATCGTTCGTCAAGGATTCTAACCGTCCCTTCTTTCCTTGCAGGTCCGTAGTAAACAGGAGTATCCGAGCGCTTGGGGAAGATGGCTTTCGCCAGGAGCTGGATCCTGAGGGTGAAGAGGATGAAGAGGAACAGGGCAGAAGGTAAGTAAGACAGGTAGGGAATTTCAGGTAGAATACTCAGCCAAGCGCTTCGTACGAGGTCTTTCCTTGTAGTCACAACAGCATGTTACTTTACTTCAAGATCGGACCATCAAGTGAGCTGAGGGAAGTGCTTTTATGAGTGCAGGATGATGACGGTGACGATGATCAGGTGAGCATGATGATTAATGAGGAACAGGTGAAAGTGATCAGTGAAGGTGAAGACGGGCCATTCTGTGACATTGATATTGTTATGCTTATATTTTCTACAAGCATGTTTTTTTTCATAAACTTAAGATTTCAACAATTAAGCACTTCTCAATGGTCAGTATTTCTCTGTATGAACAAAAACAGCTGAAAGTTATATTTGCATTTGTTCATGCTATATGCTAACTCCTGATAATGTGAAACATGACAGGGACTTTCACTTGTACATGCTAATTCTACTTTAGTTGATTTTGAGGGGAAAGATACACAGTTTGATTGTATTTTCAGGCTCCTTCCATAAACATCCCTGCCAAATGTTCCTTTTTGAAGTGCTTTGTGGCAACACCATTGAGGGTAAACCAAAGTCGGCTCATGGATGTGTCAGGGAGATGGGCGTCATCAGCGCTCTGTGTCAAGAGCACTGTTGCGAAACAATCAGCAGTCGTGTCACCACAGCTCACACTGTGGAACCCTTCTCAAATGCTCCCAATGTGCTGTCAGCTTCCTCACCGACAATACTTCAGTACAGTCTCCCAAGCAAGCTGTTTTCAAATTCACATGGGCAATGCTAGCCCTCGTCAATGCTCTGGACTACTGACAGAAATGCTTCTCATATTTCATAAGTCATAACACACTAGGCAAATTCTAATCACAATTAATACTTTCCCTGTAAAGCACTGTTATGTTTTGTTTGGTTTACATGTACATTGCTTTCTGATTAAGGTTCACAATCTGCTTCGTTTTGAAGACTTTTACATGTTCCACAGCCATGCTAAATATTGCCTAGTGAATATTCTGAATAGATCTGCATATTATTTTTTTCTGGTTGTTATCTTTTGTAAAAACTGGAGATATTTGAGCTTGCCATTTAATGTTTTTACTTAATAATCCAACCTAGCATGGCATTTACATACCTGGGTGCACTTTTTAGAGAGACACAAAATACGTACCAATAACTGATGCTTTTGAATGTTAGCATCGCACATATCCAGCCTCGTGTCTATGGGTTTTCATAGACAGAAAGTTTGTTCGGTAGCTCTCGGACTACAGAGCCGTACTTAGAAGATGAGGAGCTCCGGTTCGAATCCTGTGTAACTACGGTTCGACAAAACAGTTCAAATCTGCATAAAAGAAAGTTGAAATGGCACGGTTACATCAACAAATACGTTTTTATACCATTTTTGCATTTGTTAACACTATCGGGTAGGTTTAGGGTTGGGTGTAGGGCATATTTCCAACACGATAGAGCATTAACTTTTAGGGACAGACCCCAGATATTTGAATTATGAACCACCGCAGTACGTACCTGTAGCAACGTAATAAAAACACAGCAATACGTACCTATAGCAACATAATAAAAACGTGCCAGGGTTCACGTATTTAACCTGTGTTTTAGCGCCAATCAGTGGACATTTCTCTTTGAAACAGCGGCGAAACGTGCAGTAAGGTACGTAAAACGCTGTCGCACAGAAAGTGCACAGAGGTACATATTTTTATGAGACCAGGTTGTAATAATCCTCATGCATGTCCTTAGTAATAACACATAAGAGCTCAATTACAAATTTTAAGTGCCAGTTGTAAACTGTAAAATGTACTGTTAATTAATCTTAAAGGGATAGTTCACCCCAAAATGTAAATTCTGCTATTAGTAACTCACCCTCATGTATTTCCAAACCCATAAGGCCTTTGTTCAGCTTCGGAACATAAGTTAAGATATTTTTATGAAATCCGAGAGCTTTCTGACCCTCCATTGACAGCAGCGTGCCCAACACATTCAAAGGCCAGAAAGGTAGTAAGGACATTGTTAAAATAGTGCATGTGACATCAGTAGTTCAACCGTAATGTTACGAAGCTACAAGAATACTTTTTGTGTGCTAAAAACAAAAATAACAACTTCATTCAACAATTTCTTCTTTCCCCTGTCAGTCTTCGAAATGCAATAGCATGATTAGGGGTGTGCTCAAAATATCGATTCTTAGATACATACCGATATAATAAAAAAAGATACAGTATCGATATTCTAGCCCTTAGTATCGATACTCCGCCCAGCCATTAGGGGGCGCAGCGGCGCCCGCGAGTTTCAAAAAACTCATGGAAAATGTTAAAGCAAGATGTAGCATTTAAGTGATTTCATAGTGAAATATGTTATGGCAGTACATGGTGTCACAAAAAATAATTATAAGAAGATTTAATAAGAAGTTAAGAATAATAATAAGAAGATTTTGTGCTTGTGTGAGCTCAGACTGTACCCTTGGAAAGTTAAATGTTGACTTGTGGTAATTTCCAGATTAATACAATTTGTGTACAATTAATCAGAGCACTTAAAGTTGCAAATATTTTAGCAAAATGCACTTTGTTATAATGCACTTTTGTCTTCAATAAATTGAAGAAAAATGCAGAGTTCTGTTTGTTGAGTAAATGTGTTCAGCATTAACTAATTGGCTCTGGCCCATGTATTTTTATTGAATCGTATCGAATCGTGTCACATTGTATCAAATCGTATCGAGACAGCTCTGTATCGAGGTACGTATCGAATCGTGACCTGTGTATCGAGGTATGTATCGTATCGCCAGGTTCTCCAAGGTATACAGCCCTAAGCATGATGGATGCATGTGATGATGCGCCTTGCTTGCAATCAGAGGAATGCACACGCATGTGTTGTGGTACTGTTGTGAACGCGCATCGAAGACTGACACGGAAGGGAAGACATTGCTGAATTAAATTGTTATTTTATTTTTTACACACAAAAAGTTCTTGGTTGAACTACTGATGTCACATGCACTATTTTAACAATGTCCTTACTACCTTTCTGGGCTTTGAATGTGTCGGTCACGCTGCTGTCTATGGAGGGTCAGAAAGCTCTCAGATTTAATCAAAAATATCTTAATTTGTGTTTGAAGATGAACTAACATCTTACAGGCTTGGAACGACTTGAGTGTGAGTAATTACTGACAGAGTAATGATGCTGAAATTTCAGCTTTGCCATCACAGAAATAAATAACAGTTACTAACAGTATCATATATTTATTTGTTTATGAAAAATTGCAGCCTTTGTGAGCATAAGAGCCTCTTTCAAAATCATATACACTCACCGGCCACTTTATTAGGTACACCTGTCCAATTGCTTGGTAACACAAATTGCTAATCAGCCAATCACATGGCAGCAACTCAATGCATTTAGGCATCTAGATGGGGTTGAAAACGACTTGCTTGGTTCAAACCAAGCATCAGAATTGTGAAGAAAGGGGATTTAAGTGACTTTGAATGTGGAATGGTTGTTGGTGCCAGGCGGGCTGGTCTGAGTATTTCAAAAACTGCTGATCTACCGGGATTTTCATGCACAACCATCATAGGGTTTACAGAGAATGATCCGAAAAAGAGAAAATATCCAGTGAACGGCAGTTGGGTGGACGAAAATGCCTTGTTGATGTCAGAGGTCAGAGGAGAATGGGCAGACTGGTTAGAGATGATAGAAAGGCATCAGTAACTCAAATAACCACTCGTTACAGCCAAGGTATGCAGAATACCATCTCTGAACGCACAACACGTCGAACCCTGAAGCAGATGGGCTACAGCAGCAGAAGACCACACCGGGTGCCGCTCCTGTCAGCTAAGAACAGGAAAAGGACGCTACAATTCGCACAGGCTGATTGGAAAAACGTTGCCTGGTCTGATGAGTCTCGATTTCTGCTGCGACATTCAGATGGTAGGGTCGGAATTTGGCGTAAAGAACATGAAAGCATGGATCCATCCTGCCTTGTCTCAACGGTTCAGTCTGGTGGTGGTGGTGTAATGGTGTGAGGGATATTTTCTTGGCACACTTTGGGCCCCTTAATACCAATTGAGCATCGTTTAAACGCCACAGCACAGCCTGAGTATTGTTGCTGACCATGTCCATCCCTTTATGACTACAGTGTACCCATCTTCTGATGGCTAGTTCCAGCAGGATAATGCACCATGTCACAAAGCTCAAATCATCTCAGACTGGTTTCTTGAACACGACAATGAGTTCACTTTACTCAAATGGCCTCCACAGTCACCAGATCTCAATCCAATAGAGCATCTCTGGGATGTGATGGAACGGGAGATTCGCATCATGGATGTGCAGCCGACAAATCTGCAGCAACTGCAAATCTTACCAACCCCAAAGTATAGATTTTTGGTTATTACACCTTTACCAGTGTTTTAGAGATCTGTTTAATGCTAAAATCTCAATGAATCTAATGAAAGTCATTGTGATTCATTTAATGATTCAGTCCTTTTAAATCTGAACAGAGTGAGACAATCCTCTTGTCAGCCTCTGCTTTTATGTTGCCATGGTTTGACAATATTCGTATGTCTCCGGGGCTGCGTAGCGTGCAGACGGCATGTCTGTCTGGTTTCGTTTTGACAAGGATCATCTCCCCGTCAGATTAACGTGATATCTTTTCATGATATCAAAGCTATGGACTTGTTTTTTACACTGCCTTTCATTCTCTTGACAGGGAAGTGTAACTTTAAAAGGAAAATATGAATGCAGGTTAATTCTTCTGCTTTGCATTAGGTTAGTACTGCGTATGTTTGTATTAGTGAGCGATCCAGCTCATTGGGGATTTGGGATCATACAGCTGCTACTTTGGAAAGGGTTTGCAAAAAGGCCCCAAAGCAGCCCATTCAGCTTATTCCTGTATAATTACCTCAGATGGCTAATGGAAATCGATGGCATGTCTGTCACATCAGCTTGATATGCTTTGCTTTGTAATGAAAGGTCACATTCCTGTCCAAGGCCGAGCAGGAGGGCTGCTGGTTGGACCCTTTGACATGCCAAGTCGACGCTTTTGCCAGTAACCCAGTAATGAAGGGAAAGGCCCAGCTAGACAAAGATACTTTCCTGCTTAATTAGCCAAAATGTGACATGTGGTTTGTCGCACTCTTACTTCCGAAGTTTATCTAGCCATAAAGCATGCTGGGCTTTTATGAGATGAGGGGATTTTACTGGCTATAGGGCAAATTAGCTGTTAAACTCTTTCAAAACTCAAACCAGGATACAAGATTTAATGGCGGGATCAGCTGAGTTAAGTGTACAAAGACAGTTGTAAAAGATTTTATGTGAATCATTTTGTTTTAATGTTTAAAACATTCTTCGTTCTTAAGCTCAATATATTCTTTGGTCAATTTAAGTCAATATTCTCTCTTAGTAATGAGTCCAGTACAAACATTACTGCCACTCGTCACCTGCAACTGTCGCAGTTGGTAATATTTTTGAATAGTTCCTTAGCATTTTCATTCTTTTCATAGGCGGTTGCTTAGTGGTTTAAGAAAGATGTTTTGTTTGTTTGTGTTTTGTTTCTTATGTTGTTTTTTGTTTTGTTTTGTGTCTTGCTTTGTTTTTTTTTTGTTGTTTTGTGTTTCATGTTTTTAGTTTTTGTTTTGTTTTGTTTATGCTATTACCCATCAATGCCAGTTTACACAATGCTAACTGGCTGATGGCACCACTCCAAAAAAAATAAAAAACAAGTGTTGGTAAAACATCTGCTGTAACATAATGCTATTTGCTTTTTTATGTTTTGCTAGAAATTTTACTTTAACGGACTGTCAATGAGAAAAGATGCTTTTCCCTCAGGAATGACGCATCTGGCTAGCTGGATCATGCCAACCAGCTAAACCTTGACCTTTTGGTTGAAACAACTACCAATTTACCAGTCACTACTAATACCAATTTTAGAAAAAACATACATTGGTCTAATTTAAATCCGAAAAAAGAAAAAAAAAAAGATTACCCCTTGACTAACTGCTAGTTGGACAGACTAGTTCTTAAGGTACAAGCTGCGTCTTGATTTTAGAGAGTCTTCTGGAGGTTGCATTTGTCGGTGACATATGTCATTGAAGCAGATTCTTTTAGAAAAGTAACCATCAGATATTGCAGTATCTCACACATCATGAAGAAAAACAGTCAATTTTATTATGGTTAGTTTTCTTAAATTAGACCACCTCATTGACATGTATACGGCTGACAAATGCAACCTCTGAAGGATGAAGCCTTCGAAATGAGACACGGCTATAGTCTTAACATAGAGGCTGAATTTATAAAACTGAATAGACACAAGCTAGAACATCTAATACTTAAACATGTACATAAAACACTCAAGAACTAAAAAACAATGTTGTTAATTTACCAGAGATCAAGAATTAAATGCTGAACTCCTTCTGAGCTCAAGAAAAGCGTATTTCCGTGACCTAGTGGCTGAGCATGCCAGTCCTATAAACTGACAAAGGCCACTTTGCTGCCAAATCAAAACTGACAGCTCTTAATGAAGACAGAGAGCATTATTCATAGTTTCAATTTCACAGTCAGCAACATTCAGTGACCAGGGCAGAGCAGCATGTAAGTGGCAGCTCACACCGCTATTAGAATAGGTAAGGTAACATCTTTCAATGTGTAATTAATTTCAGCAGCTGTTACTCCATGGGGGCAACGTAAAAGTACATTTCCTATGGACTTCGTAGGTTTCTAAGGAAAAGCGGTTTTAATTAGGAATTAATGTTTGCTGTGTTTGAGAACACATTTGTTAAGACTGCATGAATACATAATAGCTTGTCCACGCAAATGCAAACTCTCAAATTCTCTGCTATTGTTGGTCTGTTTTGTTCTTTATTCAAGCAAAGAGCTTTAGTAATTATGTCCTGTGGCTCCAATGCAGTTATAGTTGTTCCGCTTAACAACCTATCTTATTTTGCTACTGCATTGAAAGAAACTCACCAATTATAATATTTTCCCCATCAATTTAAAAAATAATAATATTAATAATTGGCTATCAAATACTTCATGTAATTTTTTCATAAAGCTTCACAGTATAACGATAAGTTAATAGTATATTATATTTTGCATTTTTGTAATTTATTATGAGATGCAAAGCCACAATTGTAGGATATTACCTAATTTTAATAATTATTAATTATATATAATATTCTAATTAATTGTAATATTTATTTATTTATTCATTCATTCATTCTGCAGAATTGCTTCCAAGTTTGGCCATACAAACTAATATTTTTTTCTTCATACAGAGAATAACAATTTATTCTGGCATACAAGAAAACTTGACATTTGCTTGTTGACTGCAAAATAAATAAATAAATACATACATACATAAAATCTCATTTTTTCTTGAATCCTGTTGTTAAATTATCAACCAAAAAAGCAAAGCAAAAAAAAAAAAAAAAACATCCATTAGAACAAGATCAGTTTACCAAACTGCATAAGATAATAATGTTTTTTTTTCTGAATTCAGGAAGGAATATCTAACATAAAGGTAAAGCAGCATTCAGTCTATCAGTTTTGCATGTTTTTTGATAAAATCAGTGCTGTTGCACACATGGTTTGTCCTCATTTAGAGTTCTATAAATGGTTTCCTCTTTCCCATAGTCAGTTCTGATTGCTCCCAACCCATTTTAAAATCTCTCTGTGTCTGCAATCAAGTCCCATTTATCATGTACATTTCCAGTGCTTTTGCTTTCTCCATCATAATAACTGTTGCTGTTCATTTCTGCTGTTGTTATGTTATATGCCTGAGTCACTGGCCATTTTAGCTGACATTGTGATGCATGTTTTGTCTCTGCCATGCTGATGAGGGCCTTATGGCATTTGCTTGCATATGATATGCCACTGGCTTTATGATCCTTAAGGCATTTGCTTGAATATGATATGCCACTGGCTTTATGATAATGCACATGTGCTGTCCTTGAGTCATTTGTTTCTTTGGTCTTTAAGCTATTTGAGCTCTTTATTTCTTCAGAAGATGGCTGTGAATTACCATACACATCTCTGGGCCTGTTTGGATTCCATTTCCTGCTTGTTTAGAGTCTGCCGTGCTGACAACACTCTCCTATATGAATTTTCATTGCTGTTTTATTGCACACATCATGAACCATGTCAATGTTTTACATTAAGCCAAGGGGAACATATAGTTTGAGAGGAAACTAAGTTGTTGTTTTTTTGTTGTTGTTTCTTTGCCATTGTCAGCTGTTTTCTCAAAAATTGCACTTAGATTCAGGATCATCATTTTAGTTCCATTTAAATGTACAGATCTACCAATAAAATATATCTTTATGATAGATAGATAGATAGATAGATAGATAGATAGATAGATAGATAGATAGATAGATAGATAGATAGATGAAATGACAGTCAGATAGATAGATAGATAGATAGATAGATAGATAGATAGATAGATAGATAGATAGATAGATAGATAGATAGATAGATAGATAGATAGATGAAATGACAGTCAGATAGATAGATAGATAGATAGATAGATAGATAGATAGATAGATAGATAGATAGATAGATAGATAGATAGATAAAAGTAATAAGCTATTTTCTGTCCTGTTTTTGACCCCCCTCATCAGAACGCTCTGTTTGAATAGGTGTGGCGGATTGTAAACTCGGAAGTAAACGCCCACTTTTATGATTAACTAATAGTTGTGTATGTTTGACAGCTTAGATTCCTCAGATGGACGCTGCTGTGATTTAGGTCAAAAATGCATAACTCAATACATATCAAACAATCTGTAAGAAGAGACAAAGCAATAATGATCACATAATAAAAACAGTTACTCACACTTGTGTTGCGACATTATTGTCAGTTTCAAAATAGTCAGCACAGCATCGTCTTTTAGTGTCAATCTTTTTGAAAATCCCGCGTCGAATTGTGCCTTGTTTGTAAATGAATCCGCTGTAAAATGAAGTGAACAAAGGACCTAATTCTTACTGATGCGGTCTGGATCTTTATTAAAATTAAAGTTCATTCACTCTTTCCTAACGTTGGGATCAGAAGAAAAGCAATGCAAACACTGTTTTTCCACAACTTGGAACTGCACAACGTCTTGCTGTCTTCAGAGCCATCTTTATCATTTGGTTTATGTACAGATCTGCGCGTTCGCCTCTCGTAAACACTACACACGCGAATCGGTGGGTGGGGCTAAACAGGCAGTGATGTAGTATTGGTAAGTGGGGCTAAACAGGCAGTGATGTAGAAGCAGGCGTTGATCTTCTGTGGAGGCGGTTCTAATCCATACCATTACATCATAGAGTAGAACTTTTCAAAATATGTCATTTTGGCAGTCAATACCTGTAAGCTGTTTTTAGACAAATTACAAAGTTTTGAGTTCTGAAACTTAAGCCGGTTACACACCGGACGAGAAGCGTTTCTTGTCCAGTGTGCAAACACCTTTACAGGATGTTTATTATAGTACAATGACCACTTATATTTCAAAAGATCAAGGAAATTTTGGTTTCTTAGTTCATGAACCCTTTATTTTATTTTAAACCTGAAAATACCCTTTTTTTAGTACCTCGTATCACAATAAACTTTAGTTTGGATATCTGCTGAGCAGGGATGTAATGATTAAGCGCAAGCTGGTTGAAAAAATCGATTCAAGGGGAAGTCGTGGCCTAATGGTTAGAGAGTCGGACTTGTAATCCAAAGGTTGCGGGTTCGAGTCTCGGGCCGGCAGGGATTGTAGGTGGGGGGAGTGAATGTCCAGCGCTCTCTCCACCCTCAATACCACGACTGAGGTGCCCTTGAGCAAGGCACCTAACCCCCAACTGCTCCCCGGGCGCCGCAGCATAAATGGCTGCCCACTGCTCCAGGTGTATGTTCACGGTATGTGTGTGTTCACTGCTGTGTGTGTGCACGTTGGATGGGTTAAATGCAGAGCACGAATTCCGAGTATGGGTCACCATACTTGGCCGTATGTCACTTCACTTCACTTCACTTCAAATATGTTACGATTCAAATCGGTTGAGATGCTAAACAAATTGCGATTCAATTAGGGGTATGAGTTTATATGAAAGTATATCTGAGGGGAAGTTACTGTCTTTAGAAAAGTTTAGATGGTATTTTTTCTTTTCATCTTGCCTCTGTATAATGCATATTAAAGTTAATAAGTGCAGCGCTGCTTTGTAAATAGCGGAAACCAAGTTTGATATGTATGTATAGTTTCACAAAACTGAAGTCAAACCATTCAGTTTTTGCTTCAAATTTTGAAATTATACAATCTAATCTAGATTAAAAACTGCTCATGTTGCATTTATGCAGCATCTGTGTTTGGATCTTGATTAAAATGCAGTGGTTGCCTCTAATTTGAAATGGAAAGAGCACAGACAAAGCCTTATTTTGTTTATCTGAAGAGATTTATTTTATTTGTGTTACTTATTTAATTCGGGGCTTGTTTTAAAATTTCAATTTAGTTTTATTTACATTCACACTATATTTAAATTTTGTTATTTAGCAGATGCTTTTATCCAAAGAAACGTACAAATGAAGACAACAGAAGCAATCAAAACCAACAAAAGAGCAATAAAATGCAAGTGCTATATTAGTATATTATTATAGTGTTACATTTCAGTTTCACAAAGAAACGTGCAGTATTTTGTCCAAGTTATAATAAAAGGACACACTTAATTTATAAAAATCGGCAATGGAATCGAATCGTGAGTTGAGTGAATCGTTACATCCCTTCTGCTGAGGAAAGCGTTTTCTTTGTTGTAACATTAATATCCTTTCATCTGTTAAGGGTGATTTTGCTGCTCAGTGCATTTGTTTGTGGCATCAAGCTGTTGTTGAAACTAAATAACTTCTGTATATAGCATTTATAACTTTTCAGTGTAAAAGTCTTTATTGCGGACTCACTCATAAAAACAGTCTCTTGGAGCCATCTAAAGGCAGAACAATGTAACTAAAATCAACATCACGAACATGCACCATTTCTCAATACTAAACATTATAATGAAAACCTATTATTTATATAAAATATTATTTATTGAATAATAATATTTAATAAACGACAACAGCCATCATAAAACTCGCTAGGCAATCAGTCAAAAGTACAAAGGCAGCGCTCTGATATACAGCACTGAATTTACATAAACATGAGATTTATGTATCTTCTCTGGAACAAATAATAGATTAATGAGACCAAAGACAACCGTTAGATTTACCCATAACAAATTATCTCATGTGTAACCACTACAGAGACATCAGAGCCAGCAGGAAATTCCAATAGATCTGGCATACAAACTGTGAAACGGCTGTTGGAGTTCTGATATCACTCTAATATCGCAATCGGCCAATCAGATTTGAGGACTAGATATAACTGTTGTATAAGTAAGGGATAATCAACCGCTTGCTGTGCATTAAAGGATTTTATATGCACAACTTGAAGGCCGAGAACCACCCAAGGTGGCAAGCCATTGATTACCCCGCTTATTCCAAGGTCATTTGCCAAGTTATAGACAAGTTAAAACTAGTATTGCTCTTTGCAGCGCAATATTTGACCAGAAGGGTAAAAATGACTGTTATTTTCGTCAGTTATGCCTTGTTAGCGCTAGCATTCTGCCTGCTTCAAATCAGACTTTATTTATTTGAATTAATTATAGCATTTATTTCAATTGATTATCGCTCGAGAGCGAGAAAGAGAGAGATGACAGTTGTGTGTGCGTTACCTGCGTGCTGCGTCTGCGCGTCTCTCTCCACAAACAATTAATTACTTCAGAAACAGCTATTTTACCACCTTGTTGCTAAGAAATATAATGTAGTGATCTAGAATCTAGGCTATTTTATTAATAAAAATCGTGGGGAAGCGTTGACAAGTTTACGTGTGTGCGCAGCGCATGCAATCTCCGACCTCTTTCTCTCTGTGTGTGTATGTGTGGGTTTGTGTGCATCAATTAAGCAGCGCATTAATATGGAACGGTGATTAAACTGACTTGGAACTAACTGTGCAAAAACAGTTTTACTCATAGATATATATACGTAGATGCCTCATTAACGACTGTTTCTATGAGCTGCTATACGTAAGCCGTCCGCCATATTGTAGAGATCAACTTGACCTCATTCACCATAGTAATCACTGAATATTCGAAAGATGCCACAATCTTGCACAGAACGGCTCTGCATGAACCTACCCCTGCAAACAAGCCTCTGAGATTTTGCTCAATGGCAAAACGTTGGCCCCTTAGTGCTGGTCATGTACTGGCAGCTCTCACTTAGCCCACACCATTAATCTACAATAGGGGTGCCCAACTCTGGTCCTGATCAAACACACCTGAATCAGCTAATTAGGATCTGAAGGAGCACTTGATAATTACAGACCGGTTTGTTTAATCAGGGTTGAAACTAAGCTCTGTAGGAAGGTAGATCTCCAGGAACAGGATGCACCCCACTATAACAATACATCTGTTTCACTTTAAATACTTTTCAGCTACTATAACTTAAGTTTTAGTAGACAGATTACTAAACAGAGACAGGATTCAAGAGCAGATGAAAACAAACAGTTTATTCGAATCTCAGAAAAGACAAAGCGTATCCACATAAGTCTAGACGAAAGCTGAAAAGTCTCTGTAGCGCAGGGATGCAATGGGCAGCTCATGGAAGAAGAATCCCAGGAAGCCGATCAAGGAGCCAGGAGACAACGGAGAGACCAGGACGCGAGGACAAACATCAAGGATCTGACAAAACAAGACGAGATTAGCACAGCTAATATAGAGCCGCAAACGAGCCACACCTGACAATGATCAGCTCGTTGCGGCAATCAGACACACCCACTCATGCACACACACACACACAACAGCAGCAAGCACAGATGAGACCGTGATCAGTGACAGATATAAAGTGTAAATTGATTGAACTTTTTCTATATAATTTCTATATCATCATGGTACGCAAATATATCTGTGGAGCTTTTAGTGGGCAGGAGCTATTGACACGTAAGAGCGATAAAGAAAAAATTATAAATGAGTAATAAGCAGCTTTCTGTGTGTGTGTACCCCAAGACAAAGATAACTATATTACTAATAATAAAAATATAATAATAAAAAAAATAGTTCTAAGGGTATACTCACACTAGGCACAGTTGCCTTGTACTAAAGCCCAAGTGCGATTTTCCTTTCGCTAACAGATATCACAGGATTATTACAGAGGCAACTACATTACTACATTACCTGTTCATCAATAAGATGAGAACCAGACCCATTATAAATCTAAATGTACTCAAAATTAAATTAATTAAAAAGTTTGATATCCAAGTAGTAATAAATATTTTTGCTGTCATAATGATAACAATAGCGCATACAAAAATAGTAAATTAACTGTTCCATTCTCCGGCAAGGTTAGCGATCACACTACATGTGTACCACACACAAGCTACCTCTTCAATCGGGCCAGGGCATGGTTAAAAGAACCGCACTGGACACGGTAGAGCAGTCACACTTGTGAAATGAACTGGACTTTGGGGGTCAGTCGTGCTCAAGCATGGATCAGATCCCGTAGTGTGAGTTCATCCTAAATCTAAGTGAATCGCAGAAAGCACACCACAACTATAACCATAACGGCACAAAAAATGTTGAATGATAAAAACATTGACAGCCAATCGGAATCATTTCTGCTTTAAAGAGCTTGAGCATTTAAAGTGAAAGATGACATAACTGTGTTGTATACTTAAAATACGCTAGTTACGATAGTTATCTTTATAATTATAATTCTTGGTGTAAACAGGCCTTAATAGTGTTACTTCACTGGATGGACAATTTCAAATGTATTTTGTGTATTTTCAAAATACAAAATACTGTTTTTGTATTTGAATACCTTTTTCCACACAGTATTTTGTATTTAAATACATTTTTCAACAACAGCAACAACAACAACAACAAAAAGTCCTTTAGACTGGGCTTGAAATTACACATTTCCCAACCAGGACACTACACAATGTGTTCAGCAGGTGAGCCATCCTGGCTATTGCTGCTTGCTATTGCTAACTCTCTCTACCACATGGCTTTACTTAAGGAAACCTAAAACACCCCAGCATCCCTAGTGGTAAGGAAGAAAACTGCCCACAAAATTCTTATTAACAGGCTCATGTCTGGCCCACACTAGGGTTAATGTGGGCAGTCCCATAGTTTGGGCTGTTAACAGAGAGCCTGCGGTGAGCCCAAAGCTGTGGGCATCACCTGGGCAAGCCCGCACTGGGCCTGTTTAGGTTTGGTGTGGGCTGGCCCTAGCCCACTGTGCCCGCAAAAAGCCAGCATAGGCCCCGCAAGGACATGTTTGCAAGGACAGTATGGTGAATGACGTCAAGTAGACCGTTCCAAGATGGCGGCCGCATCTACATGCCTGGAACGGTGGAATAGGGCGTCTACGTATATATGTCTATAGTTTTACTGCATACCTGCCAACCAATCAGAATCCAGTATTCAGACAGACCATGGAATAAAACACATATACATATATATATATATATATATATATATATATATATATATATATATATATTAGGGCTGTAAACTGTTCACATGGCAAATTCCAAATGAAAGTGGACTTTGGAGTGAACAGGGCACGTCCGTGCCATTATTTAGTCGCTTGGAATGCATTTGACAAAGAGAGAGATGTAATTTCCTCATCATCTTCAAATGGCATGTTCCCGTGACAAGCAACACGGTGTGCATCAGCAGATTCGCTATATTTTATATTTTAAAAAGTTTTATACATATTAGTTTTTATATATTACATAGCAAAAAACTTTAAAAAATGTTTTAAAATATAAAATGTTCATTCAATGTTCATATAATATGTTCATTTGCAACAGTTATGCTAACAACACTAAAAAGACATTTATGCTATGCCATTAAAACAACATCTGCTGACACACACCGTGCTGCGTTGTCACGGAAACATCCCAGCTGCAGATAATGAGGGTATTACGTCTCTCCCTTTGCCAAGTGCATTCCAAAGACTACATAATGGCATGCACGTGCCCTGTTCACTCCAAGGGGATAGAGATGATCACTTCCATTTGGAATTTGCCATGTGAACCGTTTCGGTTCGGTACGCGTAACGTTACACCCCTAATATATATATATATATATATATATATATATATATATATATATATATATATATATATATATATATATATATATGTATATATATAGACAAAAATTTGACAAAAATTGCTCTGTTGGCTGTGGAGTCAAGACATGTACAAATATGATTAAAAGATGAATATGACACAAAACTACAGAATGTCACATTTCTATTATTGGGAGATTCAACACATAGATGTTTTACCAGCTAAGAAGTTCAGCACTTTTAGAGTTTCATCCCTCTATCTGATGTGAGCATAAGTATTGGATCAGTTGCCTCACAGGTCTTTCTAAGTGATCAGCTGTGTCCTGTTGCATTAATTCTTCAGATATTAAAAGCAGGGGATGTGTTGTATCAGTTATAGATAGATAGATAGATAGATAGATAGATAGATAGATAGATAGATAGATAGATAGATAGATAGATAGATAGATAGATAGATGGATTTTTTTATTTAATATTTTATTTTAAAAAATCCACTTTAAGCATAAATAGACATTATTACTTAAATAAAATTGGTTAAATACAATGGTAATATATAACAGTATATAATATAAGTAATTATTAAATGTCTATGCATATTAATGCAAAAATGACAGTAACATTTAATATATAATATAGATATATAATAAACTTGCACTTTATAGAGTTATGATTGTCATATTTGTTCCACTTAAATTCATAGACCTTATTTCCATAATTTATAGTTTTGCACATTAATTATAATCTAATCTACAATATAGTGCAATATAATATATTATATATAATGATTAATTAATGATTAAATATACATTTATAATCTAATGATAATATTGTCATAGTATAATTTTGCATTCATATGCATAAGTATTATGTATGTTTTTTTCTATGCCTTGCCCACGGAGGGCCCAGAGGCAGCCTTACAATATCTTACTCTTTTTAGCTTTATTATTATTATTATTATTGTCTCTCTATTATTAATATTATTATTATTTTGTTATTAATACTATGATTACTACTACTATTATTATTATTATTATTATTACTATTTTGTCCTCTTTCTAATCCTCCAACTTTCCCCACATTTATTTTTTTTATTTTTTATTAATTACTATCCTCTAATTTTTGTTATTAATGTTACTATTATTATTATTATTATTATTACTGTTATCATTACTGTTATACTTTCTTTTTTTTCTTTTTGGATTAATTTATTAAATTTTTTATTATTTTGTTTAGTTATACTTCCAAACCCAACACCCAGTCACACACACACAAACACACACACACACACACACACACACACACACACACTCATACTCACACACACACACACACACACACACACACACACGCACACACACTCACACAAACCATGTTGGCTGTCATGTATGATTTGTTGACCCTGGTTACTCTGTATCTGATTTGTCACCTGTAAATAGCATGTTTGTTTGCATAATAATAAAAAAAAAAATGTTTTTTTATTATTTTACTTTAAACACAAATATACAACATTGTATAAAATTGTATATGATTTGTTAAATGGGGGGGGGGGGGGGGGGGCGGTACCCATATCTCAGAAATTTCAGCAGGATACTGTTCTGTTGATATCTCTGTGCAACTTTGTTTCCATTTCATCAAATTGTTTTGTTCATCTCATTTAAAGATTTGATTCAGAGACAATTCTTTCAACTTTCATGTCAGTCCACTTTCAGAATGCAGGCTACACGTCAGTACACACAAGATGAATGATTCTGGTTGTTTACACAATTGGTCAAAACTGCAGACAGGTAAACAAACATATCTGTTGTGCAGTCAGGAAGAAAGATGTGTTCTCTCATAGTGAGTTGAGTGTTCAAAGGCATATCCATCAGATCCTGAATCACAAGGATGTTGCCACTTGCAGCCATGTGGAAGTAATGCGGCAGTGCATTTGATCTATGATAATGACTGCATGCTTGATTATGTTTTGCTTATCAAGGATTCAACACAGCCTTAGAGGTCAAAACTTTCAAGTCGGCTGAATCTAACACACCTCGAAGCCTGAATTTCCCCAGCTTAACACAGCAGTGAATATTCTCAGAGAAATACAGCTGTAGTTCAGCAGAGCAATCTGTGATGCAAATATTATTTGTGTACAGAGTTTATAGGATATTAATATTTTACTACAACTATTGACATGAATACACAAGTATGACTATTGCGGTCTTGTTTTATATTTTGCTTTAACTGCCAGAATGCAGTTGCTCTGTGCAGTGTCTTTGCAAGCAAGAAAGATGTGCTTACTAGCTTAAATATCTTTCTGAATGTGTTTTTTACTAATTGGGCCACTGAACACAGGGTGCAAAGGTGAGGTGAGTAATGTATTATCTGAACCATTAGCCTCCATTTGTCTTAAAGCAGAAAAGATCCTGTGCAGAGGTCTTCTCATTTAGATAATTAATATGATATCTCTGTTTTTAGTGTGCAGTTTTGTATATAACAAATAAAATAAAAATTATGTTATGCCATGATTATTTTATTGCATGAGCAAAATAAGTAAGTGTGAAATAACACAAGGGTTACCAGATAAATGTAAAGGTCTTAAATAAGATGCTAGAAGGAAATGAGACTATTCTTGGGCATGGAAAAGGTATTTTTATGTTTTTCCTTCAGGATTGCTATATAAATATATAGTGTCATCAAAGCCCCTCATGAGGTTTATGTTTCTTGGTTGGATAGAAAGATAACATCATATTGTATATTGCTTTTGTGTGAACTGATGGCGAAGTGCAGCTAATATTATTAGTGTACCCTGCAGAGCGTCCAGTGTTTTCATGTGTGAGGGAATTACTGTTGAACAGTCCATTTCCACAAGCTCAGAATCTCAAAGCAGAAAATTGCTTCAGTCAGGTGGCATATACTGTAGCATCCAAAATGACTATAGCTGTTTCTGCAAGATAGACAAACACAGTAACCTTGTCTGGAGAGTGTATGTTAGCAGCACATTCATTCTCGGGTTATAAGCTCAAAAGACCACCTACTAGCTGCCACTGAAGGTAAAAAAAGCTATTGAAGTTATTTCCAAAAACAGGCAAAACTTGCAATCCAATTGAGGTCCGATTCCTCATGACTTCAGATCCATACAGTTGCATCCTATTTGCCTGTGACATAAATATATATTGTGTGTGACATGAAAATATAAGCTGAATATTCATATGGACAAAATATCAATCAATTAGTCAAAAACGGACGTTTGTGACATTTTGCTATAACACCAAGGGTAAACTATGATGGTTATGTCTATATGAAAAGCCTTTGAGAATATAGGGTGTAATAAATCATTCATATATTGAAAGGCTTGCCCTTTTATTGCACTGGCATAGAAACGTTCTCTGAATGTACTGTATGTAAATAGTGTGATTCTCCTTGTGACCACACAGATCAATTACCACAATCAATCAGCATCCTTCAAATAATAATAATAATAATAATAAAGAATAGTGCACGTTACATGTCTTATTTACTTTCTTGATATCTAAAAAGTATAGTGCAGTTTACATGTTTTATTTACTTTCTACCATGTGTATTTTGTAAGCGTTTCTGTCAACAATATAATAATAATAATAATAATAATATTTGGTCACACATTAGTTTGTGGACCAATTCTCACTATTAATTAACTATTAACTAAGACTTTTGCCTAAAGAAACTCCTAATTTACTCCTTATTAATAGGTAGTAAGGTAGTTGTTGAGTTTAGGTATGGGATAGGATTAAATCATTAAGCTTTTTTGTTTTCTTTCATCATAACCGTCCAAGACTAAATCTCTTTCATTGTTGCATTAAAGAAACTGGGACTCAACACTATGATATTCTCTATAAGAAGATCATTTGTGTTTATCCCTTGGTTGTAAATCAATAACCATACTGTAGATATCAGTTTGTGAAAACATCATGCCCATTTAAACTGAAGGTGAACATGAATGCATAAAAATATTGCTATCTTTGATAATTGTTGCACATACACATACATACATGCATACATAAGCAAACAAATAAATAAAAAATTGTAGTAGTTCTCTAAGTGTGTTAGCATAGTTAAATGAATTATTATTATTATTTCTAATAATTCCAAATATTTATATATTTTAATGATTTTGTCGCACAACTAATAATAATAATAATGTGTTAGCACAGGCAATTCTATATATAAAATAATTACAATATTTTTAAATACAATTAATAAAATATTATAAATATAAATAAATATATATTGGCAGTGGCTATTTGCACTAAGTGCAAATAGTGATGCTATGTACGCTAAGTGTCAATAGCAATTGTATGTTATTTAAACTAAGTGAAAATAGCATATTTTCATAACAACAGATGTTATTTACACTAAGTGCAAATAACGATAGATTCCATTTACACTATGCAAAAAAGAACAGCATTTTTTTTTTTTTTTTTTTGCAGTAAGTGTAGATGCTGTTAACAGTATCATTATTGTAGTACATTCTAAAAAAGCATGCTCTTTAATTTATTTTTTTATTTTATTTTTATTTATTTTTTTACTTGTTGGTTTTGATTGCTTCCATTGTCCTCATTTGTAAGTCGCTTTGGATACAAGCGTCTGCTAAATGACTAAATGTAAATGTAATGAAAATGCATGCAGTAATATCATTGAGTGTACATTTGTCAGAGAGTCACCACAGTCACCGCAGTCTCCACCAACGTCACTCACCAGATCCCAATGCCCTGATTTCTGATCATCGCCACCTGTCAACACTATATCCCTGCACTTCACTCACTGTCTGGTCTCAAACTTTCCATGTTGACTAACCTGATCCACTTACCTTTTGTCTACTTACCAGTTGCTCTAGTGTTCCTATCCCTGTTCGCCACCGCTCCTGTTCTCCACAGTCTCCATGCTCCACTGTTAGCTCTGGATCCCCTGGAAAAGGAAAAAGGACCTTCACACTCAGATAAGCCCCTAGAGACATTCCCATTCCCCGCCTGCTTACCTGGACATTCTGCTCATCCCCTTCCCCTCTGCTACTACTCATTAAACCTGTTGATTGTATTGCATTTACCTCTGTGTACTGTCTCTATCTGCTGACAGAATTATCATATTTCTTAAAATTACTAATAGTCCAGGTGATATGTGCAAAATTTGAAGTGATATGTTTACCTTTTCATAAAAGCATGGAACTTGGTACAGTTGTACAAGTTAGGGCCCTGAACATTTTCAGAAATGGAGCCATCGCAAAAACACAACGTGGTTACCATGGCAACCATTTAACTTTTCGCCATAACCAAATTATGTATTTTGTGTCATATCTCCTGAACTAAACATGATAACACAGAAAAGGTGATGTCTACCCCTATGTAAAGGATTACAATGATACCATATACAAAAACATAAACTGTTCAGGTGAAGAGTTAATGGTCAAATCGGCAATGTGAGAAGGAAATCACAGTATCTGAACATCACAATATCACAGCATTTACAAAAGTCCATATTATGGCTATTATTATTTTCTTTCTTTGATAATTAACTATTTTATTCAATAGTACACTAAAATATTTTAATTCATTAATTTATAACCTCTGTCATTTTCTGTGGGTCTCTGGAATTGTCAGTCAGCTTGCAACAAACTTCATTCTGGTCATTGCTTCTCAGTCTATTCTTAGTATCTTGGGCTTGACTGAGATCTGGATTTGTCCAGAAGACTAATCAACTCCTGCTGTTCTCTCTAACAACTTCCCTTTCTATCACACCCCCTGTCAGGTTGGAAGGGTACTGGTCTTCTCATTTCTAATAATTGGAAGTACTCAACCCACTCTTCCCTATGCAATACAAATTATTTTGAGTTTCATGATATTATGGTAACAGCTCCTGTTGAACTCCATATTGTAATGATTTATCGCCTTCCTGGTCAACTGGCACCTTTATAGAGGAGCTGTATGGGCTGCTGTCCTCATTCTCTGTGAATGGCAGTCTTTGGTGACTTCGAAACACATCTGGAGAAGCCTTACACTGCAGACTTCCACTTCCACTCCTAGCTTCATTTGATCTCAAATGGCTTACCACCACAAGCACTAAAAAAAATCAGGCAACCAGCTTGACTTAATTTACACATGCAGCTATGTCACAGACAACATTTGGTAAAACATCTAGACATCTCTGCTCATTTCTTTATTACACTTAACCTACATATTACTACCTCTGTGCCACCAATTCCTCTACCAGTTACTTTTAGGCAAAACCTACGCTCCCTTTCACCCTTCCATCTTTTCCCTGTAGTTTCATCCTCTCTTCCTTCACCCACCCATTTCTCATCTCTGGATGTAAATACAGCAAGTGACACTTTATTATCCACTTTAAATTCTTGTCAAGACAATATCGGTCTAGGCAAGCCAGTGCATACTACCCCTTCTAACCTAAAAAGTTGCACCATGTATCATCATCTTTACTGTATTTTTGGGTGGCTCACCAATGTACTAGATTTCTCTAATACAAAAAAAAAAAATTAAGTAGGCTTGACCAAAATTTTTGTGGGAAGAAGAATGTATTGAAGATGGTAGTGTAGCAGTTCTTCAATAGCAATGTTAGCATGTCTTTTCTTCAAACAATTCTTTCAAAGTAATGTCTGTGGGATAGACATTTATACCTGGACACAAGGGCTAGAAACATCTTCTCGTTTGGCTCTCAGCGAAGGCGGTCGCATTTTTTCTCTCCCCTCCTCCCCTTCCCTGCTTTGCTCTCTCGTCTCGTCTATTGTCTAATACCTGAGAGACTCTCTCTGCACTGCTCTCCAAACTGAAAAATCATGGATTTGATCAACTGGTCTCTCAATGCAATTGACACAATTTTCTCGACGAGAAGTTTAGGTTCGGGTGAACCCGATTGTCCCAGCGGTACATTCGCAGCTGGATATACGATGGACGCATGGGAAAGGTGGCGGGTCGTCTGTCTGGCGGCTCTTTCCGTGGAAGACATTGAAGATATCTACCTATTCGGAACCATGATAACAGGTCTTCTGCTGATTGGATTAGGCTTTGCCCTGGGTTATCGTAAAATTCAGGAAACGGGTACAGCTGTCAAAAGCCTCACTAGGCTGCCCGTTATGATTGAAGCAGTGGGCAGAGCGGTCAGCTCTGAGACTGAGACTATTAACCACAATATGGATACCATCACAGAGAAGCTTTCGGATTTGTAAAGAAAAATTGATGGATTTGGAGACCAGAATGGACAATGAGAGGTGCCGTGAAAATTGGAATACGGCTACTCGCACCAAGACTAAACAATCTTATCTTCTTTCGGCTTTCTCAAAACAGCACGACCTCGAACAAGGCGTGCTGGGAAACCACCCGGGAAGAGCGCTGTAGCGTGATGCTCTCACATTCCTTACCCCCTTCTACAGACACCTGCAGATTGTTGACTCTGTCTGGGTCCTGATCAAGGTTGTCTCCATAGCAATGTACTGTGTCGCTATCACATTCTGCGGACTGAGACAACTTGACTTGTATTCCAGCATGGCAGCTCCACAGGCACATACTCACACACATACACAGATATGCATTCACCTCCTAGCCCAAATCCCTCGCCTTCGCCGCTTTCTTCCGCCAGCCTGACAAGCGGGTCCGACCGGCGCCGAGAATGGCTGCAGGACCGGATGGCTGCTTGCTGGAAACTGGATTACTCCCCTGTTGCAGTCGTGTGACTTTGTTGTTGATTGACTATGTGCTTTTTGTTGCTGGGGTGTTTTTTCTGTTCTCACACTGTACTCTCATAAGAATATAGTCTGTGAATTATTTTTTTTCTCCCCCTTCTCCTCATGTCAAGCTGTATCTCTTCTATAATACCTACATTTCACTGCGGGTGGTGATGGCGCAGTGGATAAGACGCATGCCTTTGGTGTGAGAGACCCGGGTTCGAATCCACTGTGAGACACCAATGTGTCCCTGAGCAAGACACTTAACCCCTAGTTGCTCCAGAGGCGTGGGACCTCTGACATATATAGCAATTGTAAGTCGCTTTGGATAAAAGCGTCAGCTAAATGAATAAATGTAAATGTTATTCTCTGTATGATTATATATGTGACAAATAAAATTACTTACTTACTTACTTATACTGCTAGGACCGTCCCGCTGGAGATCATGCAATCTACAAGACGTTCCTGAGGAATGCTGTTCCTTTGTTATTCTAATGGAATGGACCATTTGGTTCACACCTTTATAGACACAGTTATTGTCATGAATCCCGGCCATGAACCTCCATTTGTTCACCACCAGAGGTCACCCGCTCACTACATGGACTTTCACACTACACAGCACATTGGACTCCATTTCCCATCATCCACTGCACTGACGACACACACACAGCTGATTACACTAATCACACTCACAGCTGAGAGCTATCACCCAATCACACACACTTTATAAGCCTTGGACTTCCTAAGTATTGTCACAGTCTCTGTCGATAGCTACTCTTCCAAACCATTCCAAGTCTTGCCTAGTCTGTTTTCCTGTGTTTTGATTCCTGCCCACGTCTCCTGGATTAACCCCTTTGCCTTGCCATTTGGACTCTGTTTGCCCCTCGTTTGGATCTTTGCTTGTGTACCTGGATTATCTCTCTGCCTCGCCCTATTGGATATTGTTCACCGATTGTCGACCCACGCTTGCCCTAGGATTACTCTGTGTCTTGCCCATGCCATACCTGTCTGCCGTCGTTTGACCCTGCCTGTGAATTGACTGTTTATAAATAAAAGTTTGCATATGGATCTGCACGTCTCACGTCTTGTTCGCCCCGTAACAGTTATATTATTTCTTTCACAGAATGGCCAGCTGAACTTTAACCAATCAGGTTTCAGCAGCGGCCGTTCAACTGAGACTGCTTTGCCTGTTGGTCATTGTAGCCCTGCAGATAACGAAAGCTGATTCCAAATCATCAGTTCTTATTCTGCTGGATCTATCTGCCACTTTTGACACTATGAATCACCAGATTATGTCTACCATCACTGGATCTGCACTCCACTAGTTTGAATCTTATCTAACGAGCTGTCAGGCTACCTGGCGGACATCTCGGCATGGATGAAAGAACATCACCTGCAGCTCAACATGGCAAAGACTGAGCTTCTCGTTTTCCCTGCCACTCCGACTCTGCAGCATGATTTCACCATCCTGCAAGATTCATCAAAAATCATTCTTTGGTGACCAGCTGAGCTTCAAGGACCATAAAGACAGCTTGATCATGCATGTTTGGATTGCACAACATCAGGAGGATCAGGCCCTTCCAAACAGAGCATGCTGAACAACTTCTTGCCCAGGCCCTTGTCATTTCTAGGCTGGACTATTGCAATGCTCTTCTGGCTTCCATCATGGGCAATCAAACCTCGACAAATGTTTCAGAATGCAGCGGCACGATTGGTCTTCCATGATCCCAAAAGGGCGAACTTCACATCTCTCTTTATCTCCCTGCACTGGCTAGCGGTTATGGCTCGAATCAAGTTCAAGACATTTATTTTTCTGTACAGAACAGTCACATGCTCAGCACCATCCTACGTCCACTCACTCTTACGAATCTACATCCTCTCCAGAAGCCTGAGATCTGTAAGTAAGCGATGCATCGTGGTAACATCCCAGAGAGGCATTTCATTCCCCTTTCCTGGCTGGTGAAATGATCTTCCCACAATCGCAGTAATTAACAGAACAGCCAACACGTTATCTAACAGCAACACTAGTTTAATCCCATACCCGACCCGTTTGACATAAAAACGGGGACCTGAACTGCACCTGCATTAAATCTCCTGCATGAAGTAGACAAAACTCATTAAAACTTTTATTCAAATTGTGAATAATTTTAAACACAGAAAGCAAGCAAAGACCCTTCCTTTTACTATAATCACTGCAGCTGTCAATCAGTGGCAGCGTGATTGGCTACATTGATCAGCGTGTACTGGACCGAGTCGAAATGGTTACTGGTCCCGCAACCCACATGTGCTTGTCACCGTCCGGCCTGCACCACACCCTACACATAAATACTATTCCACCCGTATTCCACATCAAATATTAGAGATTCACCTGCGTGTACAACATAATCCACCCCTTGTGGACAACATAATAGACAACTCTGGCCCCAGAGAGTGATTGTAAATTAAATTTACATGAAATATGTGAGAATTTTAATTCTGCATCTTCTGAGATTTCATTGTAATCCTTCTCATAAAGTCACTGAATTAACGTTCACCTGATTGCGTTGCTGTCTGCGTGTGATGTTAGAATGTTGTTGAGAGAGAACAAGAATAAATTGAAAACACACTACCGCCTACCTGACTCCTTAAAAGTAAGGAAAAATACACTTACCTGAGATTTTTTTTTTGTGGATCTCTGATATATATATAATAGTATTCTTGAAAACAATCTTTTAATGTATTATAGGGCTGTGCAAGCTACCAATATCACGTTCATAATCAAATTGATATTGCCTTGCTTGTCAGTGAACTACGGCTCTATGTATTAACTGCTGCTCCATTTGAAAACAGGTGATGGAGATTTACCGCCAATCACAGAACCGGCTTTAATGACGAGATGAGCATGAGAATCGCATGCGATTAATTGCACAGCCCTAATGTATTATTGAATAAAATATTAGTTAATTATCAAAGAAAGAAAAAAATGAATAGCCATAATGTGGACTTTTGTAAATGCTGTGATACTGTGATGCTCAGATACTGTGATTTCCTTCTCACATTGCTGATTTCACCATTAACTCTTCACCAGAACAGTTTATGTTGCTGTATATGGATCATTGTAATCATTGACCATCAAAACTTTTCTGTGTTATCATGTTTAGTTCAGGAGATATGACACACAATGCATAATTTGGTCATGGGGGAAAGTAAAATGGTCGCCATGGCAACCACAATGTGTTTTTGCCATGGCTCCATTTCTGAAATAGTTTATTGCCGCAAAATATACAAGTGTACCAAGTTTCATGCTTTTATGAGAAAATGAACATTATTTTCACATATCAGCTGGACTATAAATGGATGCTGCCTTATATTGGGACAATAAAGCCCTCCCTACTCCTACCCAATAAACACTTTATTAAATAAATACCTGCGAGGCACTTTATTTCCGTTTTAAATATTTCCTTCATTTTTATTGAAAATAAGTGTCTTTCCGATCTAATATGTCATGGGAAAAGAGAGAAGAATGAGTTTGGCAAATGGTGGATTCAAACTCAGGTCGATTGGGTCAAATGATGCTACAATGTTCCCTACGCCACTGAGCATTTTATACAACAAGTGTCTTTTGTAATATTATCTATGCCAAACAGAGAGGATCTATTTACACTCAATATATATTTATTATTATTATTATTACATCATAAGATGCATGAGATAAATTATTTTGCTTAGTTACTATTGAAAAGCAATTTTACCAACCACTCGATGAGTAAATTCATCACGGCATGATAAACTTGCCAAACTTGCTGTAATGAGCCTTTTAGTCCGGCTGAGTTTCTTAATCACTAGTGTAATCTCTCTGATCTCATTGTGCCAGTCGTTAAATGACTCAGCATTTCTCTCTCTGACACATCATTAGCCACTTCATTTGTTTGTCCCTGTCAGAGGCCTGACACAGCATCCAGCCACACAAGTTTTCATTAAAACTACTTTGTCTGGAACATATACAAATTGTGTCCACTGGAATTTAATCTTTTTTTACCACATATAATAAAACACCATCCGTTTGGCCAACCTGCCCAGATGTCATCTGCTCAAAATGATTGTTTTGTTTACATTTGGAGGTTTTATTAGTTTCTTTGGCCAGTGTGTTTTATAGAGAGCAATTTTTATAGAGAAAAATTTAAATTAAATTTTTTTTTGGAGGCCCCTTCATCACACGCTCTAAACTGCCACACAGACTTCTGCAATTTATTTTAATATTCAGTCCATTAAAGTTCTTTTATTAGGCCACCTAAAAATAGAAACAAACAAAGATGGTCCAGTGAAGCGTTAGCCCTCATGGATAATTTGGCCTATTCTGAGCGCAGTGTGAATTAAATGAGGTGTCTGAGCTTTTCATTCTGTTTGCCACATTGATTCAATTAAGACGTGGAGGGAAAATGAAGAAGTGACTTCAGGGTTGGCTGATTCTGCCCTTTAGTGTTTAATATGAAAGTTTTATATTTTGACTCGTGTCTTTTTCTAAGCAACAGGGCAGCAGAGGAAGGATTCAGTATATTACACATTTGTTTGTGTTTATGGTGGAGCTGGTGTCTGTAATAGAGATTCAGTAACACTCTTGTGTTTCATATCCAGTGTTTTTCATACATGATTTCCAGTCTGATACACACTAAGGCAGAATGTTACTGTAAATTTGCGTGTGTGTGTTTGTTGTTGTGTGTTTAGGGTTACTCAAACACAAGGGTCAAACAAAGGTAGTCATTTTCGTTTACAGGCAGAAGAGCATCTGAAACATTCTGATGTTCATTATCCTTCTCATTTTATGGTTCTGTGACTTGGCTAAATAGACTTAACGATGGGGCTTGTGCTATTCGGAAATGAAAGGTTGAGGGAGCTAATTAGCTCCCATTTACGACAGCTGATGCAGATGTTCTGCTTTCCTCATGTAATTCTGTAGTGTGACTATTTTTTATGAGGTCAGAATAAAACACCACTTCAAATCCACATCAGTAAATTGGCTACATTTTTAAATCAAGGAATAAATAGAAAAAATTAGTAGTTTTCCGAATATGTATAATGTTTGATATAAATACAGTAACGTTTAATATACCAATTAACTTTTTAAATCTAGGTTTATGTTGATTCGTGAATATACTATGATTCACTGATTCATGTTGTTCATGTTTTAACATTAATAATACTATGTAGGTATTAATACGTAAAAACATTTACCTAGAATGTTAAAATTATTTTTTAACAAATACATTAATCTACTGTAAAGTTTATGTTTGAGATTTATCATTTGTTTTTAAATATTTTTCAAATAAGTTTCTTATGCTTACCAAGGCTGCATTTATTGGATCAAAAATACTGTAAAATAGTAAAATTGTGAAATAAACAGTTATAACAGTTTAAACAACTGTTTTCTATTTGAATACATTTTAAAGTGTCATTTATTCCTGTGATGGCAAAGCTGAATTTTCAGCAGCCGTTTTTCCAGTCTTCAGTGTCACATGATCCTTGTGAAGAATCATTCTAATATACATATTTAATGCTCAAGAAACATTTCTTGTTGTTAATGTTGAAACCAGTCGCTGCTTAATAAGTATATATATATATATATATATATATATATATATATATATATATATATATATATATATATATATATAAGAAATGTATGTATGTATGAAGAGTTCAGATGCAAAAGCCTCTAAGTGTCATTTGAAAAAAAAAAAAATCTAAAATGAGCATTTTTATCAGGCTCCTATGTGTAGGTTCAGTAATTTCACTTTAATGGCAATGATTAGGTTCTTTTCATTTACATTAAATTGAAATAACGGAACATAAACATAGAAGCCTGACAATAATTATTATTAGAACTATTTACTTTTATTTGAATTTGAAGTAGACATCTTCTGTTTATTAATTTAATTATCCTTGTTTAATAAAAGTAAACATTTCTTTTAAAAAAAGGACCCCTAACTTATAAACAGCACAGGGTGTAAAACTTTAATGTTCTGCATACATGATTTTATTTTTTCTATATGTGTTTTGTTTCTATTATAATACATATAAGGTGTTTTTAACTTTAGCATAAATAGAAAAAATATGATACAGAAAAATATATGCTAGCAAAACATATTGATCGTAAACATTTAATTAGATATTTAATGCATCATTGACCTCTTTTTTTCTTTTCACTGATGGGAAATAACAGATAAAAAAGGCAAAACAGAACCAGGAAAATGCATGAGCCAGTCCTCAGTCAGCCTCACACTGAGGTGCGTACACAGCCTGCGACGCTGAAAGCATCCATCCGTTCATAGGCGGCTCATCAGTGCGTGTTCCAGAATGGCAGAAGAGGTGGCGTGTCCGGGCAGCTTCTGTAATGTGAATCTGAGTCTGGCTGCGAGTCTCTGAGATAAAATGCATTCATTCATTCAACAAGATATAAAACAAGTATTTCATTATATTATAGTGGATATTTTACCACTGCCCATTCATTCATTCATTCATTCATTCAACAAGATATAAAACAAATATATCCTTATATTATAGTGAATATTTTTCCACTGCCTATTCATTCATTCATTCAACAAGATATAACACACGTATTTTGTTATATTATAGGGGATATTTTACCACTGCCTATTCATTCATTCATTCATTCATTCATTCATTCATTCATTCATTCATTCATTCATTCATTCGTTCATTCATTCATTCATTCAACAATATATAACACACATATTTTGTTATATTATAGGGGATATTTTACCACTGCCTATTCATTCATTCAGTCATTCAGTCATTCATTCATTCATTCATTCATTCATTCATTCATTCAACAAGATATAACACACATATTTTGTTATATTATAGGGGATATTTTACCACTGCCTATTCATTCATTCATTCATTCATTCGTTCGTTCATTCATTCATTCATTCAACAAGATATAACACACGTATTTTGTTATATTATAGGGGATATTTTACCACTGCCTATTCATTCATTCATTCATTCATTCGTTCGTTCATTCATTCATTCATTCAACAAGATATAACACACGTATTTTGTTATATTATAGGGGATATTTTACCACTGCCTATTCATTCATTCATTCATTCATTCATTCATTCAACAAGATATAACACACATATTTTGTTATATTATAGGGGATATTTTACCACTGCCTATTCATTCATTCATTCAAAAAATATAAAACAAAATTTTCATTGTATTATGGTACTTTACCATTGCCTATTCATTCATTCATGCAAGCACGATATAAATAACAAATATTTAGAATTAGAACTGTGTTGATGCTCACATTGTGGTAAACTATCTAATAAAAAAAAAAAAAAGATGGAAAAAGTTTCCAAAAACAAATTCTTTTCACATATATTTCTCTCTGTAAATTTTTGTTTCTTTTAAGATCAACGAAAACACATTCGGACAATCACTGTAGAAAATTAAATAGTGTATAAAATACAATATGACAAGAAAACACATGAAAGGTTCAGAAAAATTTGAGATTCTCAGATCAAAACATTCATAAAAGCTCCTACATTAATAAAAAGTCATGTAAGGATCGATATAGAAGATCGCCTGAAGCATGCCAGCAGCAGAAATGCACTTTGTGCTCAGAATTTGATAGAGGTAAACATTTATGATCCTACCTGCAAACTGACAGATCTTAAAGCTGAACTTTGTCTTTTTTATGCAACTAGTGTTATCAAACAGTATTAAGTAATGACTGATTTCAAACATTCCTTGTCTTTCTTTTTGTTAGAAAAACCAGTGTGCCACAAGCACTGACGTTCGGAGATGTGGTCTGGAACTCATCATCTCAAAGGTGTTCGGTGGGATTCAGGTCTGGGCTTTGAGCAGGTCAGTCAAGCTCTTCTTCATCAGACATTTATTTGTTTTTTTGGCCATGCAGTAGTTGTTGTCTCTATATTTAGCTGGGATAAGAGAAAGTACTTTAATATTGCAGAAAATACCATTAATTGATCAGATTTTTGTTTTGCGGTCAGCCTAGATCATAAAATAAAAAAAAATAAAAAAATAACCAAGGTTATTTAAAAATAGCAGTGGACAGATTCAGCCACAGTTTTGTTTGGTAAACAGTCTGTGTTTCCATTTTCACATTGTTAATAAGGCAGGTTCACCCCCTGAGGTTCCTCCTGATGGTGAGATCCCTTATTATAATTGCTTTGTTGTAGCTGTGAAATCTGCTCCGAAATCGTATCACCTCTTTCAACTGATTTTAATGCAGCATTCCACCATATCAAACCATGTGTAACACTTTCTTTTCTTTTTTTTCACACTTTTTTTTCTGAATACTTTTTCCCTACCGCATGCAAAATGTAATATTGTATTGATGAATTTCACATGCAAGAAAAGGGCAGCTCTTCAAAGGAACGTGAAAAAGTGATGTTAAAGCTGAATTTGTCTTCTGTGCTACGTGGCTCCTCTGAAGATTGCCCCAACCCTTCACATGACAGTTTAATGGAAAGTGTCACCCTGGGTAACCACCTCCTTAAGACTGCAAAATAAACTAGTACATGCACTGAAGCATGACTGGAAGTGTCATCGTTTGATAGTGGTGAAGAAAAATTGCATTCATGATGAAATCACAAAACTATCTGATAGTAGAAATAAACATGCCTGAAATATTGGATTTTGTTTGGTTGAAACAAGTTGCATCTGAGCGTGATTTAGGATGATATATTACAAAACTCTTATCTAGTTTTCTTGGTTATTTTGCCTTTATTGTTTTAGAGTTTACAGACCAATTTTGGACGGTAATATCCTTGGCTCTCTTTAAATTGAAGTCTCAGTTCTACTGTCTATATGACTGTGAAATGCATGGATTGTGATCGATGAATCTATGCATTGTGCATTCAGTTATTCAGCTCATTTAACAATAGTCAATATTTCAGTTATTACATACAAAATTATCAGGAATCATAAAGACTGTTTCACACAGTATCACCTTTACAATTTTATCAGTTTCATGGCTAAATTCAAACAATATATGTTACTTTAAGATTGTTAGTATTACATAGCATGCTAAAAAATGTTCTATAAAATAACATATTATTAAAAATATATACACTCACCGGCCACTTTATTAGGTACACCTGTTCAATTGCTTGGTAACACAAATTGCTAACCAGCCAATAACATGGCAGCAACTCTGCATTTAGGCATCTAGATGTGGTGAGGACGACTTGCTTGGTTCCGAGCATCAGAATGGGGAAGAAAGGGGATTTAAATGACTTTGAACGTGGAATGGTTGTTGGTGCCAGACGGGCTGGTTTGAGTATTTAAAAAACTGCTGATCTACTGGGATTTTCACAGACGACCATCTCTAGGGTTTATAGAGAATGGTCCAGAAAAGAGAAAATATCCAGTGAGCGGCAGTTGTGTGGACAAAAATGCCTTGTTGATGTCAGAGGTCAGAGGAGAATGGGCAGACTGGTTAGAGATGATAGAAAGGCAACAGTAACTCAAATAGCCACTCGTTACAGCAGAATTCCATCTCTGAACGCACAACACATCAAACCCTGAAGCAGATGGGCTACAGCAGCAGAAGACCACACCGGGTGCCGCTCCTGTCAGCTAAGAACAGGAAACGGAGGCTACAATTTGCACAGGCTCACCAAAATTGCACAATAGAAGATTGGAAAAGCTTTGCCTGGTCTGATGAGCCTCGATTTCTGCTGCGACATTCAGATGGTAGGGTCAGAATTTGGCGTAAATAACATGAAAGCATGGATCCATCCTGCCTTGTCTCAATGGTTCAGGCTGGTGTTGGTGGTGTAATGGTGTGGGGGATATTTTCTTGGCACACTTTGGGCCCCTTTTGTACCAATTGAGCATCGTTTAAACACCACAGCCTATATTGTTGCTGACCATGTCCATCCCTTTATGACTACAGTGTACCCATCTTCTGATGGCTAGTTCCAGCAGGATAATGCACCATGTCACAAAGCTCAAATCATCTCAGACTGGTTTCTTGAACATGACAATGAGTTCACTTTACTCAAATGGCCTCCACAGTCACCAGATCTCAATCCAATAGAGCATCTCTGAGATGTGATGGAACGGGAGATTCGCATCATGGATGTGCAGCCGACAAATCTGTAGCAACTGCGTGATGCTATCATGTCAATATGGACCAAAATCTCTGAGGAATGTTTCCAACACCTTGTTGAATCTATACCACGAAGAATTAAGGCAGTTCTGAAGGCAAAAGGGGGTCCAACCCGGTACTAGCAAGGTGTACCTAATAAAGTGGCCAGTGGGTGTATATTGACAATTGGTAAGTGTTGAGTCTTTTTTAATGTTTTTAACACTGAGGCTTATTTATTTGAGCAAAAATAGTGTAAAACAATATTATTGTAAAATATAATTAAAATATTTGTATTCGGTTTAAATATATTCTAAAATGTAATTTATTCCGTGATGCAAAGCTGAATTTCATCATCTTTTTTTCTAGCTATAATTTAAATGAATTTGAATTAGTAAACATATATTTAACCAGGTTAAATAAATAAATAAATATTTTAAATAGTGTAGTTGTATTACCAAAGATTCATAAAGATGTTTGACTGCTTATATATCTACTGCAGTTCTTATAATTATATAATGACATCATCAGAGACTTTTTCATTCAGTGCAAAACTTTACTATTTTTCTTCAAAGTGACTCAAAATGTTGAAGCAGTTTTCAAATGCTTATCGAGAATTGGCCTTTGAGAACTTATTCATGATCAAAATAAAATTTACATGAGTATGGAGATCACATTTACATAAAAATGGAAATTAATCTGCAATGAAATAACTTAAACCCTAAAGTGTAGTTCAAAACTACATAATCATTCGAATTCCGTCAGATTTACTGAATAGGTAAACTCTATTTTGTTCCCTCATAAAAGCCTAAATTGCACAATATTGCTGTACAGTACCTGTTAATTTGAGCACCTAAATACATTTGTGTTCACATAAGATGTAAAAGAGGCCTTAGAATGCAAACTCTCTAAATCTAAATCAATGCAAGATCATACGCTATGAGATGCATTCTGCGCTCAGAAATGCCATTTCACACACAGGTCGTGACACTGTTCTGTTTCGGAGTATTCAATCTCCACTCTGGTTGTTTTGGAGAACCGCACATAATGTAAGTCACCCTTAGACAACACATTCATCACATTCATTTCTCCCCTGAGGATGCTGAGGGGCCGTACAAGATTGATACCTCATCTCCTATGGTAAAAGGTTAGGGAAAGGGTCTGTGCTCAATTATGTAAAATTCAGGCCAACACAAGTCCCGTTCTTACATCAGCCTGTTTCCTGAGCTGTCAATCATATTGGTGACTCAGCTGAAAGGAACGCCAGCATCTGCTGCAGAGCTTATCTGTGCTGCTCAACCACCTGAGCACTGTCAGGTTGGCTAGCCACAGAGACATGTGGCCGCTCACTCTTTCAGACTTTTGCTTTGTATTTTTCCGCTCACTCTTCCACTCATTCCCTCTCTTAACTTGCATAGGCGATTCTAGACCTTTTTCGGGTGGTTTCAGACCCAGTCTTGTTCAAAATGTTTGATTAAGTCAGCAGTTAGCTGCTTAAAATCTGTGATTGTGTTTTCTCTCCATGTTTACAGAAAACAGATCGAAACAGACTGTAGCTATATACCGTTACTGCTCCAGAAACATCAACTATCAAGTGAATTCCATTATGTATTTCATATTATTTCTCTTTTTCCTTACTTTTTTTCAGATATCAAATGATTGTGAGTTTGTTTGGTCATTTCATTTTGTACTTTATTTTATAATAATTATTTTTCTTTTTTCATTTCAGAGATAAAAGTTTAATTTTGTCAATTCCTTTATTTTATTTTGTAATTATTTTTCTTTCTTTTTGTGTTCATTTCAGAGATCAAATGTTTGTCAGATCAAATGAATGTTTTTTTTTTGTTTTGTCAATTCTCCCTCTCCCCTAGTGTTTTGTCCCCCCCCCCCCCCCCCACCTTCCTTTCAGTGATCAAGTGATTGGCAGTTTGTTTGCTTGTCCATTCCTTTATTTTAGTTTAGTTTAGTTTAGTGTAGTTTCTTATGTTTTTTTTCCCTCTTCAATTTCAGATATCAAATGATTAGCAATTTGTTTGCTCATCCATGCCATTAAATATGTATTTTATTTTGAATTACTATTTTTATTTTTTATGTCCCCTTTCATTTCGGAGATTAAATGATTGGCAGCTTGTCATTGTCCATTCGATTATTCACTCGTTCATTCATTCATTCATTCATTCACATATTGGTGTCAGTTATCAGCAATCTAATACATAATTTAACTCTGTCTGAATTGCATGGTACAAAATCTAGTTTTATCTGACTCCTCTTGCAAAGAATCGAGGTGTAGACAAACAGAAAGAAAGTTTGCTGATGACATTTGCTTTATATGATTGAAGCTAAGACCATTTCTAAACCTTTAAATTGTGCTCCTAAATCATAACAGCCACAAAAAAGTGACAGAATCGGTTTTCTATGCCTATATTGAACTATAAGAATTAATTTCATGCTGCAAGAGCAAGTGATCATTAGCAGAACTGACTCATCATATCCCTGAAGTCAGCTGATACTTTTAAAAAAACAGGCACAAATAATGCTCATGAATACAGTACAGCAAACTGACACCTTATTGAGAAGGTGTGTTATCTCTATAATAAATGCATTAAGGGGTAAAAATTATTATTATTTTTTTTTAACAGTAGTTGGTTAGATTGTATTCCTGCAATCACATTAAAGTTTAAGCTTTTTGTTTGACACAGTCAGTGAGAAAATATTTCCAGTTTGCCTCATTAATCTCATGAAATAAATGTATTAGATTAAAATAACCAACAGTGATTAATCTCATTCTCAAGAACATTTTCAGTTACTTTTTAAGATTTTTTTTGTTTGTTTTAAATTTTAAATATTTTAAATTCAAATTATATTATACATCTAGAAGTAACCTCAAAATGAGCTCAATACCATTAAAAACTATGGTGCTCCCATGTGTCTTGTCTAGTCTAATTTGTGGAGGACCGCAGCACTTTCATCCTTTTGTTAGGAGCGGTGAGGAAGAATGTCACAAGGAGGATAAGAAATGATCTGTCCTCCTAACCCATGCCAGCATGACCAAATGAGCTTTTGAAATATTTAACGGCTGAAAACCTTAAAGGTCCCTCTGCTTTGAAAGAGTAATGTGTAATACTGTGGTTTTCCACAAATAGGTCATCACAGACTCTGATGGTCTATTTCCAGAACATCCTTGGTGTGCACATGTAAAATCACAATGTGATTGAAAAAAGTCTAGATGCTAGAGAATAAAAACATGCTGACGTCGACAGATACGTCCGCACTCCAATCAATCTCTGTCACGCACCAGCTGTTTTCACTGAGTGCTGGCAATTTCCTATGTAAAGGGGTTCAGCAGATGGATTTGTTTTGAGAAACAACAGAAATCAACTGCAACATTTTGTTTAGAAGTACCACAATGCTCAAATGAGCTTGTAACGTGATAACTTCAGTTCCTACATCTACTACTCTAGGTCCCGGGATGAATTTGTAGTCAGCAGATGAATGTCCGGATCAGTATAAAGCTTCAGTTATGATTTGTTGGTTTAGTGATAATGTTTTCGCTTTGATAGCAAATGATTTAACATACACTGAAATAACTTAATAAACAAACAAAAATGCTGCTGTATATTACATTAACTTGCATTTTGTTTTGTGATTCACTGAAAAGGCAGAAAAGCAATAGATCGAGATCGTCTGTGTGCATCAGAGCAGATTGTGCTGTCACTTTCCACCCCTGATGATGGGGACATTCAAAATAACAAATTCTAGTAGCGTTCATTATGAAACACACAACCGAAATGAAACCACCTGCCCAGAAATTGGAGGTACATGCCTGCTGTGAGCTGTTTTCAGAAAGTGGGGACTGAATCGACTTTGGTGGAACATGGTGAGTTGAGTTACAAACTCAGTTGTGTGACTCACAGTGGTGTGCTGGTGGACAAACAAAGTGATTTGTTGAGACAGCGTGTTGTGTGTGATCTGCTATCAAGAATTAGCTAAGTAATTAACTTTAATCATCTAACCCTTAAATGTAGTGCCAAGACCTTTTCTCATCTTTATATAGTGCTAGACTTAAAGTCCCCCTGTGGTGAAAATCAAGTTTTTTATGTTGTTTATTTGTGTATGTGGTGTTTTTAATTTGCTTTTAGACAAACCAAGTGCCAATTTTCTGTGGATGTTTCTGATTTTCTATCAGGATTCTGTGATTATCTGAAATATAAATATTTTGGTGTATTATAAACATATTTACTGTCTTATTAATCATTTTAATATGTACTTGCTGATTAAAAGTTTTCATTTATTTAAAAAAATAACCCAAACCTTTGAATAATAGGGTACAAAAACCATTTAATTAAATGCCACAACCAGTCATGAAATCTCATTGTATTTCTATCTATTAAATGTGTATAAGTGCAACTCGATTTTATTATGAAATACTGCATTTTGTGTTACTTAATGCATTTAGCCAATGGAATTAGTCATTATGTTACACTTGCCTTCATATACTGTACATTATACTTACTCTGCATGTGCTGAGGGCCCTTATGTTCTTTGGCACTCTCAAGCCTGACCTTGGAGGCCCCTCACAGTGAGCACTGGGGTATCAGGTTCAAAATCCAGCTCTGACTGAATAACTATGTATAGTGGTGTACTTTTCTTATATAAAACTTCCCTTGTGGTTTGTTCTGGATGGAAAAGTTTGTTGTCTTTTTAGTTTTGAAAGTGGATTAATTTTCCCCGAGTGTCACACAGATAACCTCGGAGCACCTTGGTTTGTGGGGACTGAGACACAAGGAGAGAGAGGTAGATGTGTGATAAGGAGTTTCTGTCATTTATTTCCCCTGCTCAGCTACCCTTATGACTTATTACAAAAGATACTGACACCCTTCCTGACATGTTGTATCTATCACGAACCTCCACTCTCACGGCCTGCTATAATTTGGATGCCGGTGATGGCTATATTTAGTCCATTCAATGTCAGTTAAGGACAGTAGCATATCTACAGTGTAAGCATAACGGAAGACCTCTCACTAGTCTCCACGCATCTTCTGTTTAGAAATATACCATGATTCATAATACCGAACCTGTTTAGAGAAAGACAATTTTATTAGGTTGTGTATGCTTTGCATGTATTCGTAAATATAGCGTGATTTGAGTGAGATCTCTTGAGAATAAGGTGATGAAGGAACATGATTTCATTTGGCAGTATTTGTAGAGTATTTTTACAGTTCATTTCATTAGATTAGATGCAATTCAAAGGTGTATCTTTTCCGATTGAAAAAGTGTAGAGTAATTTTCAGATCTTCAAATGAAATTCCTATTTCCCTTTTCTTAATGCACAGAACATTTATGACTACAATAACTGAGCCATTGTGGACGAATGAAGATGACAAATAGCTAATTTTACATGGCAGAACTCAATTGCATTCTACTGAAAATGACTCTAAAAGAGCTGTTTCACTGGCTCTTAATCTAAGTGATGCATTTGATCATTGTAAATGAGAAAAAGACAGGAGACGGTACAAGTTAATGTGGGTTCTTTTGTTGTTATTTCTGAGGTTTGACAGCTTAGATATGTGGTCAGATTTCAAACATCACATCAAACTGGGGACAAAAACAAATGGGATTATGGTTTAAAGAGGTAGTGTGCAAAAAAAAAAATGAAATTCTGTCATCATCATTTACTCCCCCTTTTATCATTCCAAACCAGACTTCATTCTGCAGAAAAAGAAGATATTTTGAAGAATGTTGGTAACCAAACATTTTGGTTGTTACCGTTGATTTTCACTGTACACTGCAAAAATATGATTTTCTTGCTCAGTATTTTTGAGTTGTTTTCCATTACAAATATCTTAAATCAAGATGCAGTATACATTTACTTAAGAAGTAAAATGACACTTAGGTCAATTTGATTAAGTGCTGTTTTCAAAAAAAAAAAAGTTTATGCTTAAAACAAGAATATTTTAAAAAATAGACTTAATTTAAAGGGAAAACAAGATTATTTTTCTTACCCCACTGACAGATATTTGTTTGTTTGCTTGTTTCTCATGTTACTTCTCAAGTACTCAAGTTAATGCATCTTGATTTATGATATTTGGAGTTGAAAAGACTGTTTCTTTTTTCTTCTTTTCTTTTCTATATGCTTTTTTTTGTTTGTTTTTTGGCATGTTTGCTTTTATTATGGTAGGACAGATCAGAGCTGACAGGAAGCAAAGTGGGAAACAGATAATGGGATGGGATCAGGAAAGGTCCTCGAGTTGGGATTCGAACTTGGGACATCCATAGCGCAATGGCGCTTTGTGTCGGCTATCAGCACTGATAGTAAAGAATATTTTTAGCTGAACCTGTGATCCTTGATTCATAAAATACAAATCAGCCATTACCAGAACTTTATAGTAAAACACAACATATACAGGCAAGACAAAATTAATACCTCCGAAAATGTATGGCTCCTTATGATATATTGAATGTAATAAATTGGAATGATCGATCTCTGCAAGAAACTGAACAATATTAACATTATTACTTTACCAGTAATCCATAGCCTCAGGCAAACAGTCCAGAGTAATGTCCGGTTTGCGAATAAATTATTGTTTTGAAAAACTAGATTGAATTACTCAGTCATGCCTGACAGTCACTCCGACTTAACCCTGCAAGACCCAAATTTAGAAAAAAACTAAATTTATATTATATTTATTTATTGTTTTTGTGGGAGGTCTCTAATGTAGAAATAAATTAGTTTTAACATTTTTAGTGAATTGTAATATTACAATGTTGGGCCTTTGGGGTAGCAGAATTTCAGTGATTTTACTAACTGTCTGAACAAATCTAAAGAAGATCTTAGGCTTCATTTGCAGGGTATACTGCTTATGTAGCCCCATAACAGCAGCCTATATAGCCATACACAAATAATCACACAATAATAAGACAAGTCATGTTTCACAAATATTATATTTATTATAAAAATGTTCAATCAAAACTATTTACTGGTATTTTCAATGTTTAGCTCTGTTCATAGCCATGTTTAATTCCCATAGTCTCATAATGATTTTATAAATGCTCCTTTCTTTTGAGAACTGTACTTATTGGTGTTAGATGTCAGAGATCATATCTTCTGACACAAACCTTTAGAAGTTCTCCAGTGGTGTATGATTGGAGACGCCATCATTAGAGATATTCTCAGTGAAATTAATGTCGAGAGATAAAATCCTTTCTCAGACAGCTATACCTATTACAGCGCATGGTCTGTTTGTTACAGAAGTAGGACTCAGACAGAGAGAGATGGATGAATGAACAGGTATTTATTGGCAATCAGCTGAGCAACAAGGAGTGTGACAGGTAAGTGGTAATCCTGAAGGTCTTCGGTAATCTGAAGAAAGGTTAACTTGACTATCTTCTTTTGACAGGGAACTTGGAACACGAACTGAACACACACCTCACCCGGATGGCAGACTGGGACAGAACGCAGGAGCAGACTGACTGGGGATCGCTGGAGAACACACTCGGGAGGAAACACTGTAGGTAAGTAGTAGGCATAGCGCTGTGATAGCTATGGCAGTCCTCTTCAGATGAACGAGACCAGACACTAGGGTGCTGTGAGGTGTGTGTATTTATGGCATGGCTAATGAATGGTTCAATGATGTGCAGGTGCGCGTGATCAGTACTCAGGTGAGGGAGTGCGCTGTGATTGGTTGGTGACAGAGCCTGGCAGATCTGTGACAGTGTTCTTGAATGCTGATACGAGCATGTCTGAACAGAGCAGTTGAGAGAAGGGGAACAGGAAAGTGTTTATGGTTTCTCGTGGTTTATGTAAAAAGGTGAGTTGATTAAGACTGGTGCCAGCATGCAGCTTGACACAAAAGCACAAACACTTTAGAGAAAAATGGTTATGCAAGTAACATAACAGCGCTAGTTTTTAGAGATTTTACCCATTTATTGGAGCATTACATTAGTTGTAGGCTACAATTCTTGGGAACAGACAGTCTGTTTTGGCCTTTGCTTCTCAGCAGGTGGTTGGATACAGCGCAGGAGATGCAGAGCACTTAAAGAGTTCTGTCTATCTTGTCAGCTCTTTCTCCTTATGTTGGCTGCTTTCTGCTGTGTTTCCTTGCTCTTATAAGGTTGAGTTATTTGTAGCAACCTTATTTTTTGTTCAGGCCAGTGTTAACAATTGCACACTTTCCTTTGCTGCCTTTCACTAAATATATTATCAAGAATGTTAGAAAAATATATTGCATATAGATTTATGTATTACATATCAACAAATGTATATGATATAAATATAACAGATATATAATAGAAATAAAATATACATACTACGGGGCTGTTGAATGCTTGAATCTAATTGGTTGACGAAGAGATGCAGTTGTCGAACACTGTTCACACGCTTAATGTCTCTCTCTTTCTCTCGTAACTGCATTAATAACGAAATCTCCACAACACAATGCATAGGACTAATTTCGGTGCATTGCGGCTTGTTTCCATTGTGTTTTGCTAATATTATTGTGTTGCGACTTGTTTCCTTTGTTTTGCGACTTGTTTCCTATGTGTAGTGCTAATTTCGTTGTGTTGCTGCTTGTTTTCGTTGTGTTGTGCTAATTTCGTTGTGTTGTGGCTTGTTTCCGTTGGGTTGTGCACTAATGGGCCACGGTTAGCAATGGAGGCTTAGGATGAGATGCGTCTTGATATACATCATCTGAACAATGTCTAGAGGTGTGGTAACCGTAGTATAAATGGAATAATTGACTCCGGTCTGTTGAATTATTAGAAAATAATTCCTTAACACCACCCTGGGTATGTATTAATTTCTAATAATTCAACAGCATATATATACATACACCCCGATATGCTAATACATTGTAACCAATCCCCAACATTGAGCAATTAGCGTGCCTGACAAGCGAATGGTTCCTCAGGTGCGACAAATCACCAGCAATTACAACAGTGGTGACCAGGGGAATGTGTTACAGCATAAATTTCATCGCAGCCTTCTGCGTTTGTTCCTGCGTAGCCGACCACCCAGCCGGGTCCCCATGCTAACTGCACGCCATCACCAACAATGCATGAAATGGGTCCAAGATCATTGAGACTGGACCGTGGTCTGACGAATCAAGATTCCTGGTACATCACATCGACGGCTGAGCACAGATATGACGATGACCAATAGAGGCTATGTCACATGGATGCACTGTGGGGAGGACATAGGCCGGTTATGCTGTTGGCAATGTTTTCCTGGGACCATTTAGGCCCCATTATCCCAATAGTACAATTCCTGACAGCTGTCAGGTATCTAGTTGCGGACCAAGTGTACCCAACTGCCAGTGATGGCCATTACCAACAGAATAGTCCGCTATGTCACACTGCCAGAATTGTCAAGGAGTGGTTTGAGGAACATGATGGTGAATTTCTGCTAATACCTTGGCCTCCAAATTCACCTAATCTAACATTAGTGGTTGACATTATAGTACCAGATACTGCCACGTGCCTCCTGTTTTGTGGGTTAAAGTAGATCCTACAGGGTAATACTAGATATATGGTCATAATTTAATGGCTCATCAATGTGTGTAACAAAAATATAAAAATGCTAAATGAAAGAAAAGAAAATATAAACAACTTTTTATTTTATTAAAAAAAAAAATATTTCAGCTAGTTACCAAAGCACCATTTGTCATTTCATTTAGTTTAACTTGATGCACTACAATAACTAAAAATAAAACTGAAATATTTAAATAACTACTAAATCAAATCAAATTTTATTTACTAAGCACATTTAAAATCAACCTGTTATTACTGTTAACTACTCATAACTGTTACTATAAACTTCTAATAACTGACATATTTAAAAAAAAAAAAAAAGTATTAAAAATGACAAACTCAACTAAACTAAAATGAAGAAGGAAAATGTAAAAATAATAAAAACTATAATAGTATCTAAACGATACTAAAATAACACTGGTATGTATACTAAATACATTGTTTCATATAATATTTTGTATTACATTATATGATACTGCATTGCTGATCATGCACGATTATATACGTAAGGAATAATTGACGACGGGCCGTTGAATTATTAGAAAAATAATGCACACCCGAGGTGGTGATGCGGCCACGACGCGAAGCGGAGTGGCCGTTACACCTCGGGTGTGCATTATTTTTCTAATAATTCCACGGTCCGGAGTCAATTATTCCGCTTATACTACGGTTGCCACACCTCAAGACATCGATCAGATGATATATTTCAAGGGATTCGTCCGGTTTTTCTACTTAAATCGCTATTGTGAGTAGGATTATTTCTTCAGCATCTCATCCAACGACTCTTTTGCTAGTTCCAAAACGTCATTTTAAAGCTGGCAATGGAGGCTTGAGCCGTTGATAGCAGACTAATGCAGTTAATAATGAAGTTATTAGAAAGAGAGCGAGAGAGACAGAGACACAGAAAGAGAGAGAGAGAGAGAGCTTGTATGAATTAGGCTACCTCTGTGTGTCCCTCAACAGTGTTCTGAAGCACCGTCTCTAAACTGTAAGTCTGCTTTAAGATGCAGCGCTGTTATTACCTCGCTAGTGAGAAATGTCTGTCATGTTGTTGTTTTTGTTAGTCCTGTGTGCTGTATAGGTAACGTTAGCACTACTGTATGCTAATTTCCGTTATTACAGTTAACTATGCGAAGTGATATGGAACTGTAATGCGGTCAAGAGAGCTGCCTGGAACTACGTTCGCCGTGCGTTTCCCTGAAAATAATTGCACACCTCAGAACGTTCGTCAGCCAATCAGATTCAAGCATTCAACGGCCCCGTAGTATAAAATATATTAAACAACATACAATGAAAGAGCGAGGTCTTGGTGGAGTGGAAGTGTAAAACCATATATTACCTGTCCTTGTAATGAAGAGGTAAATCATTTTAAGTGGTCACCATCAGTATATTCACAGAAGAATGTATTTAATGTAGCATGTATAATGTCCAATTCACTGTGGCCTCATCTTTCTGTGTGATTGCCCTTGGACCATTATACCTTTGTTTCAGAAAATTTTCCGCCACATTTGCACGGGTGAGTTCAGTAATGTAATAGTGAATTGTGCCTTATATTATGTATTGTACATTACATTATTTGACACTACAAAATATCAAATCATCAAATGAATGGACAAACTGACAAGAGTAATGCTTGTTGAAGGGAGACTTATTTGATATAGGGTTGTTTTCAGTTAGAAAAAAGATGACATTTACTGTAACCACAAGTCTTTATGCTGTTGAATATCTTGTTGCTTAGAGACCAAACTCAACTGACATAGGTTGAGGTTTGTCTTTACACATCAAGTTATTCTGTGTTAAACTTAAACAAGCTTCATCATAATAACAAAGATTGTGCCTCAGTGTCATGTAAAGCAAAAGTAGCAGAAATATAAAAAGCAGATAATTTGTCTCTGTCTGGTTGAAGGTCACGTAATGAAAGGAAGAAAAAATCTATTTTTCATTGTGCTACTGACATCAAGCCACATTTTACACCATATTTAAGTGACTTTTAGCCATTGTATTCTTCTTTCATTTACTGACCACACCTCTCTCTGTATTTCAGATGAGAATTACAATTAGAATGTGTTAATGGTGTCATCCATAAGAAGGCAGCATCATAAAGTAACTGTATTGCTATCTAACATTCAGAGGTTCATCGAGCCTTCAGCTTCTACTGGATCACAGAGCATAACCCTAGATGGCCCTTATTCTTATTGATTATTAATCAATGTCTCAAAGACAGCCTGGTCTGGCACCCTGTGTGTGATTGGTGAAGATCCAGACGTCTTGACATTTGAAATGCCAGTAGATGAGTTGGAAAGAACACTGAGGCAAACAAGATGTGTAAAAGGCTTTCCTTTCTTTCTGTTTCCTCAAAGGAAACTCCATAAAGGAAGTTTATTCTGCATTTGCTCATTTTTCCCCCCACATTTTGACTGTTATTTTCCATTTCGACCTGAAAATGGTAGAGTAGTGGATAAACAAACACACAAAAAAAAGGAATAGCTTATTACTTTGAGATTTGGAGAAACAAACAAGAGTGAAATAATCATACTAAAACTGCGCTCTAGGAGCTGACCCTGTTTCATGTGTCTGAACAAATCTTTTCTCAGTCTGTGAGTGAGTCACTCAATAAAATCAAAAATCAAAGAAATGGAAATAAATTGACTGACGGGCTACCAGACTGACTTTGTTTTTTTACATCACAGGGGCATTGACGAAGAGTGGAGGATGATCTTTACTGAAATTTCATTGCATCTGAAAAAAAAAAAAGAAAAAAACCTAACACTAGCTTTTCTAATCTTTTTGTATTCTATCTGTTTTCTTTTTATTTATTACATAATAAAAAAAAAAAACTTGCTACATGCACTGCGTTAAGCTAACTGAGACTTGTTATAGCACTTGCATATCATTGTTCTTTTGTTGATTTTGATTGCTTCCATTGTCCTCATTTGTAAGTCACTTTGGATAAAAGTGTCTGCTAAATGACTAAATGTAAATGATATAGGGTTGTTTTCAGTTAGAAAAGCAGATAAAGTTATAAATGTGTATATATAAATTTGCTTGAAGTTGATAGTAAATATATAAATTTGCTTGAAGTTGAAGATTAGGATATTTCAAAAATTATACAATTATAATGTAATACTCATTTATAATAATGTAGTAATTTGTTATAATAATTTTTAAATGTTAAAAACAATGTTATATTGTTAGATTATTGAATAAAATTTGGTAAATGCTTGTCTTTTTTTTTTTTTTTTTTTTGGGCCAACTTATTCAAAATCAGTTAAAGATTTACCAGGGTTGATGCATTTAATATAATTTAATATTATAATATAATATTATATTATAAAAAACAAGAAATTAATGTGAAATTTATATATATTTTATTTTTTCAGATTAATTTCTTGCTTTTATATTTTCAGACAACGCCTTTTTTGTCATTTGTATTTTATATATATTGTATTTTATATATATATATTTTTTTTTATTAATTTTATTTTACACAGTAGAACTACATTCTTTTAAAGCTTTTGTCACGGATCATTACAACATACTGATTAATGTCATAAGTTAAATAGATTTAAACATTTAGATGCAAGTTATTAACACAAAAATAATGAATGCTGTAAAGCTTTGCCCATTTAAATCACTTAAGTAACCCGCTGTCACATGTTTCACACAATTTCATGTAATAAATTAAAACATACATATCTGAATCTTGAAATATCACTGCTTAGTGCATTTCCATGGAAACACAGCTCCAGCATGGACCAGGAAACATTCAGACTGGATTTGTGACAAGCTTCTTGGAGCGATCCTTTTTTCAATTAGTGAGGATGTCTGAATTGCTTACCATTATAATACTTAAGAAATGTAAAGTGCTTTGTGTTGATTAGTGAAAATGAGGAAAAAATACACTGGGAATGAATACTTTTATGGGGACCGTATTATTTTCTTCAAAAGCACAATTAAAGTGGATTGAAGCTTTGAATGGAGCAGCTTAATATAGCCTTATATGGCATATTCTCACAGCACAGCCTAAGCTTTCTAAAAAAACACATTTCCTCTTCTGAAGCTTTGATTTAGTGAAATTGCAAAAGGGCTTGTAAAACATGCAGAGTGATGTTTCAAATAAATCATATCTGAATATGAGATTAGTGCTACAGCTCCATGAGCAGGACCCTTTTATTATTTGTTCAATTAGGTGCTCACTTGTACATCGGCTTGACCGCACTTAAACGAATCCTATGGCAGCTTGAAGGATCAGAGTCCACCTCCAGAGGAAATAACCGCCCTGAGGTAGTGATTGTGGTCACGTTATACTTTTCTCATTGGCTGGTGGTATAAAATGGTGGTTTCAAATGTTTGCTTGCTTTAACCAGAAATGAACCAATTAAATCTGTAACATGAGGACTTAAAACTAAACCAATTAAGAGAGGAAGGACTTTATAAGCAATGTCAGAGGTTAATCCTTCCTTTAATCTGCTTTTTCTCAGAATGCACTGGGCATAGCCTGCTATTTCTTTCTTTGTAGCATTCAATTGCTTTGGCTCAATTCTTAAATGAGATTTTCTTTTCTGAAAGGTTCAGACCTCAGAACAATTTGATTGTTTTTCACACATGATTTGAAATTCACTTGAGCAAATTGCTCGTGTTTTGGATCTTGTTCAAAAGAGTAAATGCAACTGTCTACAATTTGCACCAGGGACGTCATGCACTTATTATTTTTGAGGGCCTTGTCATGCTTGTCATGTGACACACAGCAGCCACGATACTGATGTAGGCTTATTGGCTTTAATTCATTTTCCTTTTTGATTCAAAATATTCCCAGTGTTATCTATATCATGAAATATCTTGAATATCTCAAATATGTGTAAGTAAATGCATTTGGCACCTTTTATATATAATGTTAGTTCATTTATAACGGGAGCTGGGCAAAGCAGTATTATGTTAGCATACTCTAACTATGCATAAAACTCGTCTTTTTGACTTAAGTACCAGATATGGGTGTCATGTCACAAAATATTTTTAATACGGCTGACTTTGTATTTGACATAAATTTAATAATAACATAAGTTTCTAATTATTTGAAGTGAGTTCAGGGCACTCTCAAAAACTCCTATTATAATCACTGAAGCTGTTTACATTGTTAAATTAATGTCATAATTACATCGTACGCACACCTGCACTTTGTTGTTTCTAATGAGAGAATTTGTCACAGAGCAGAATTCAGTCAGTGAGTGCGCATTGAACAAAACACCGGTGTTTCAGCGATGACTCACCTGAACTCCTCTGATTGGCCATTCCATTCATAAACTCAACAGAATCGTGTGTGATTAGTTATAATGTGCAGTGCTTTAAAAATAAGTCTGTCTCTGGCTTAGCACCAGCCAAAATGCGATTGCAGATTTGAATTTGGCAGCTGGTGATGTGCCGCACTGAACATTCTAATCACTGTGGGAAAAAAAAAAAAAATATATATATATATATGATGCTATTTGCCAATTTACTAAAACAATAACTAAACACAATTAAGCACAAATTAAATGTTTTTGGTGATTGCATAGACATGCAATGTTGTGATGTCCCATAAAATTATTAATTTTGTAATTGTAAAAATTATCTAAAAGTTGTATTTTACAGAATGTTAACACTGTTTAAAAAAATAAGCCAAAGAGATTGAGAAAAACTGTAACTACATAAATACATACTGTATATAGATCAAATTGTATTTCTTAAGAATACGTAAAATATTGTTTGACCTACTAGTTTACATGCCAGTTTAATTTAGTATACATTGGCAGCTATATAACTGTGTATCTGAAAGTATAGATGTGAAAAGTCAAGGACTAAGCCTGTCAGCAAAATACTCTGAAAAGAGTTTGGCACTGCACACTCACTCCCATCCCCCCTCCACCACAGCTTTAGGGTATTTACATTATAACATTATGTTGTCCTAAGCCATTCGATATTGGACATGCTTTTACTTTAGTGCATTATTTATTTTAAAGAAACTCATCTACCACAACAGAAACATAATTAAATATAGGCGTTCTTTCTCTTTCTTTAACAGAGAAAAATCTAGATCTGAATCATCCACTGTGACAAATACTGTGGAGAACAACAGTCTCAGTGTGCAACACACCTGTGACCTCTGCTAATTCTTAAATCAGCATGTGTTCTGCCATCAGCTGAATATCAGCCTCAGACTTCTTGCTCTGTGAGCAGGTGTGGTAGATTGTTTTCCTGAGGCATGCATCCTTTATCCTTGCATCATAATTGCAGAGCACAAGATAATTTTCTCCTAGTTGGAAATCTCTGGTTGGACATTTTGGGTGAGACTGTGTTACTGTTAGAGGGAGAGTAACAAACATCAGGTCAGACAAAGATGCTTACAAAGCATGTCAAAAAATCCCAGGGGTGCTTGGGAGGTAGGAAGAGATCTCCATCCAGAATAGTGACTCGATACCTCAGGGGATTTGCAAAGATTAACTGACTGAATATCTATGGGCAGTACATTTTATTCACTGCATTTTTCCCCTAAGGAACACACATTTAACATTTAGTTATGCAACGTTATTAGATTAGTAACAGAATGACAGACACCGACAGACAGACAGATAGATAAATGGATGGCATGAGTATTTCAGGTCTCTTAAAAGGCAGTACATCACTACAGGCTGCATTTTGAAAAGGAATCAATCTTGTCTGAACTTTATCCCAGAATTTCGGATTTCACATCATGCTTTATTGGCAATTATGTTCGCCAGAAGGCATAATAACTCAAGGGCATCAATTTGTTTGATCCAGGGATTTCAGGAAGGGTATTACTAGTAAATATAGGACCTCCACCTCATTGATTGCCTTTCAACTACTCCGTTGCTCAGTCCATGTACAGCCAAATGCTGCTTGATTCAGGTTCGAGCCAAAGACCATTCATCAGGATGAGGTCCTTCCTGAGTGATTATACCTGTTATTTGTCCAATTAATGGAAATGTTAATGGATGACGCACAGATGGAGAAGCCCATATATCAGTGGATACAGTAAGAACACTTTGTTTGTGCTAATCAAACAAATCAATTTTATTTAAGATTACATGATTAGGGCATCATTGTCCATTTTCTTTGTAATATTATAACTTGGAATGACTGCTAAATGTATTAGCATTACAGTTGAGTCTGCATGTGAAGCAATGAAAAACACCTGGCACACACCTTTAGGAGCCCAAACCCCGGACCTTAACATGCATGAAAACATGTTATGGAATGATAATCGTCCATCTTGTGTATATAATGCAGTATGATAATGTACTGCTGCAATTTATATACAAACACTCGCCTCTGCACATTTTTTGCTGCTAGAAAACTGATTTATTGACACTTTTTTTTGGATCTCATTTGTGATCTGAATTTTAAAAAGCCACTGCTGATCCCAAGTTCATCAACCTGGTGACCTCCACTAGTAAAATTACTGTTAGAGTGGAGGAGGCTTTAGAAGTATAAAAATAGCAGCCTTCACGAACCTTAAGCATTCAAACAGATATTCTGGGTCAGACGATCTGTTTCATGTCTGTAATATTTGTAGAAGAACATCTCTTCTGGGTCTCTCTGAAAGGTTAATGTAGTTTGGACAATATATTGTATTTGCTCTTCAAAGAGTATTATTCCTCCTTTAAAGTTTTCTTGTAGTCACCAATTTTATCCCTTTAAAGCTTATGTTTGATAATCGAAATGACATATTTAAACATTTTTACCTATTGAAATAATTTATGAATGCCTCTCTATGCCACATAACCCCCACCTCTACTCAATCACACCAACTTGGACTACCTGCTTCACTAGTAGTTGTAAGTAAACGCTACACAATGGCAAGTAGCAATATGCAAACCACTTTCCAAAAAATTTACAATAAGTACAAATGCTTCGGTAAGCATACGAGTCATATGAAAGTGAACCCTGCAAATTAATGGGATTAGTTACATGTTTTTGAAGGTAGGAAACAGGTGCAGTTTTATGCTGTTTGGTTCCATTTTGTTGTGTTATACTAATTTTGTTGTGTTAAACTAATTTTGTTGTGTCGTGACTTGTTTCAGTTGTGTTGTGCTAATTTTGTTGTGTTATACTAATTTTGTTGTGTTATACTAATTTTGTTGTGTCGCGACTTGTTTCAGTTGTGTTGTGCTAATTTTGTTGTGTTATGCTAATTTTGTTGTGTCGCGACTTGTTTCAGTTGTGTTGTGCTAATTTTGTTGTGTTATGCTAATTTTGTTGTGTCGCGACTTGTTTCAGTTGTGTTGTGCTAATTTTGTTGTGTTATGCTAATTTTGTAATGTTCTGGCTTGTTTCTGTTGTGTTCCGACTTGTTTCCATTAGTTTATGCTAATTTTGTTGTGTTGTGGCTTGTTTCCCTTCTGTTATGTTAACTTTATTGTGTTGTGGCTGTTGTGCTGTGACTTGTTTTCGTTGTTATGCTAATTTCGTTGTGTTGTGGCTTGTTTCTGTTGCGTTGTGCTAATTTTGTTGTGATGCAGCTTGATTCCATTGTGTTGTGCTAATTTTATTATGCTAATTGCATTGGCTGCGTCCCAATTTGCATACTACCTGTCCTAAATAGTATTCGAAAATAGAATTAGTATGTCCCAAATCATAGTATGTTTAAAAAAAGAATTCCAAAGACTCCCGGATGGTCTTCTTCTACCGGCTAGAATTCGAAGTGCAGATCGATGCACAGTCTCCCTGCGTACCATACGTAAAGGCTCATCCCTATGCCCTAATCCCGGAGTGAGAGCTTTGAAGGGTGTAGGGGACCAAACAACTGTTTCTTGAAGTGCTCTTCTGCGTCATTATACGGAGGCTCCATCATCATGCAAAGAATCAGCGCAAAGGATCATGGGGGCCCGAAGTGTCCATCAGTTGTACCCTTCAAAATCCTTCATTCCGAAGGGCCCTTTGAAGTGGCTAATTCGGAGCACTTCGGTTTGGAACGACACTTCAATATGGTGGCCATGATTGTTTTCACTCTGAAGTGCCCTTCGGAGGGTGATATATCCCATTTGGAATGCACCGTCTAATGGCTAATATTGCCCACAACACATTGCGCGGTGGACGAGGATTCGAATTAGAACTACAAACACACATACAAAGTCTTTAAAAAACTACAAACATGGTGGATATGCACGACCAACGGACGGTTAGAGAAAGGGATTTGAGTGATAAATAATCAGTATCTAACCTGATGAGAAAATATTTATTTAATATTATCCACATTATATTTCATCTGCAGCAACACTGAACTTTTATAATGGTACGTTTGATCATTAACTTTGACATGTATCATTATGAAAGCACATGAGCAGAGTTCTCGGCATGAAAGACCTGGAATGTGCTTCTTTATTTCTCTCCAATACGGTAGGACATCAAATTAAAATGAAATGTGGATGATGTTAACTGTGACAAGATGATTGACAGGGCAGTTTAAACAGTTACAGGATGCAAGAAACTAAGCAACAGAGTGTCCCTTAAGACGCAGCTATGACAAAGTAGTGTCTCAAAGCTTGCCTACTATTCTGCTACATACTCAAAAGTATGTACGCTTTTTCTTCACAAAAAGCGTACATACTTTTAGGGCGTAGTATAAGTAGGCGAATTGGGACGCAGCAATTGTGTTGCGGCTTGTTTCTGTTGTGTTGTGCTAATTTCGTTGTTGCGGCTTGTTTCCGTTGTGTTGTGCTAATTTGTGTGTTGTGGCTTGTTTCCATTATGTTTCACTAATTCCGTTGTGTTGTGGCTTGTTTTCAATGTATTGTGACTTTTTTCCATTGTGTTGTGCTAATTTCGTTGTTGCGACTTGTTTCCGTTGTTTTGTGCATTACTGGGACACTGTCGTTTTGAGACTGTCTTTGGTACGCTGCAGTTTTAAAGAGAATATGCTCAGACATTTTGTTAACTGATGAATTTGCACATGGTTTGTAAATAAAGTAAATAAAAATAACAGACAGACATGTAAACAATGTTAAAAACTCGAATTTCACCACAGGTTATATGATGCTGTGTTTGCCTTACAATTCTGTCCTCATAGACAGTTTACTAGGAATTGGATCAGAGCGATTACATGTGATGCGTTTTATCCCTTTGGCACACACTCTTGTAAACCACTGCTCATTTCCCTTTAAAGGTCAGATTGCCTGAGGTACACAAACAGCAGACGGGTTAAGAGGACCTCCTTACTGAGAACTCCATACAAGAGCTGCTGAGGTAAGTTTGTCACTCATTAGATACCTGTTATAACGGCTATGTATTTAGCTAAGAGCATTTAGGCTCCTGCATAAAGGCCGGTCTGGCAGTGAGTATAGAGCCTCAGGGTTTTACTGTGTACCATCATAATGAGCAGCTTCAACCCTGGCTCAGATGACTCATCTCAGCAATATTCCATCTGAGTCATGGCACACGGTTCTGTTCAACTTCAGTAATAACCCATGGCCATTTAGACACACATTGGAAATAAAAATGGGTTTGCTTGTAATTTGTGAGTGTGAATTTGAACTGAACTGGAGTTTGAATCAGAATGACAGAAAAAAGGAATGTGTGAAATTGAACAACTGCACATTTCTTTAAATAATAAATAAATAAATAAATAATTTGTATTAGTCCAGCCAAACATATCATAATTACTTAACCAATTTTGATTAATTATGGCTATTTATCCCTTGATATATTAATTAAAGAAAAATAAACCATCTATCAATGTTAGCAGGGCTTGATATCAGCACTAGAGGGACAGCTGCAATCTATTTGTCAACTTGGAATGAATACTGATGTTGCCTAATTATCAGTCAAACCAGTGCCCACATACAGTCCGTCTCGCTGAAATCCCTGTGTGAAGAAGAGCTTTGCAAACTCTTGGAGACATCTCTAGGGTGTGATTGCTGCAGGATACGTATAGCCTATGCATAAAACATATCTGCTGTCATTTCCAATGATACTTAAATATAGAGGTCTGGAGATCAAGCGTAGTGGGTTTGAATTTAAAATAAAGTGATAGAATTTTTAAACAAAAAGTTATATATAGAGAGAGAGAGAGAGAGAGAGAATGATGTTACACCTTAGTTGACTACATTCCAGAACACAACTTGGAAAAGGAAGATGAACACATCCATTGTGAGCAAAAACAAAAAGCAGTACTTTGCACAGATAATGTCGAAGTATCATGTCCAAAGATAGAGGTTGGATAAAACTGTTTGCACCTCTGAGTTTATTGAGGCACTATTGGATGCTAATAAACAAACTGTCACGTTCCCTCTCGGGACACAAGGAGCGAGGAGACGTAGGAGTTCCAAATAGCCTTTTTTATTGAAACACACACAGAGACGAGGAGCTTGGGGAGAGACGAACATCAATGACGATTAAGACCGGACACAGGGGCTAGGAAACACAGGGATTATAAACACAGGGAAATACGGAACAGGTGTGGACTAATCAAAACACAGGGCTAGGGACTAATTAAACTAATGGAGACAAACGAGGACAGGAACAGGAAGGCCAAATATGGGCACAGGAGGAGGGGAAACACAAGACAAGGACTGACATTACGCCCCCCTCCGGAAGGCGTGTCCTCACGCCTAACACCATCCAATGGGGAGGGGGGGTGGGCGCTCTGGAGGCCTCCAGGGCGGTGCCCGTTCCAGGGGCCATGGCGGGTCAGGGGACTCGGGAGGCCATGGCGGGTCAGGGGACTCGGGAGGCCAGGGCGGGTCAGGGGACTCGGGAGGCCAGGGCGGGTCAGGGGACTCGGGAGGCCAGGGCGGGTCAGGGGACTCGGGAAGCCACGGCCTATTTTTTTCGGGTCGTGTGGCCTTGGCCCTTGGCCCGGCCACACAGGCTGTGACCCTCTTACCCCCCCCCCAAAATTTTCTTGGGGAAGCTCCCCCCTGGGAGCCACAGAGGAGCGGACTCTGTCGGGCGCTCTTGCAGCGCGGACTCTGTCGGGCGCTCTTGCAGCGCGGACTCTGTCGGGCGCTCTTGCAGCGCGGACTCTGTCGGGCGCTCTTGCAGCGCGGACTCTGTCGGGCGCTCTTGCAGCGCGGACTCTGTCGGGCGCTCTTGCAGCGCGGACTCTGTCGGGCGCTCTTGCAGCGCGGACTCTGTCGGGCGCTCTTGCAGCGCGGACTCTGTCGGGCGCTCTTGCAGCGCGGACTCTGTCGGGCGCTCTTGCAGCGCGGACTCTGTCGGGCGCTCTTGCAGCGCGGGGCTGGACAGAACCAGCGGGAACGTGCGTGGAGCCGGCACTGGAGGGCACGTGCGTGGAGCCGGCACTGGAGGGCACGTGCGTGGAGCCGGCACTGGAGGGCACGTGCGTGGAGCCGGCACTGGAGGGCACGTGCGTGGAGCCGGCACTGGGGGGCGCTCTGGAAGCGCGGACACTTGGGGGCGCTCTGGAAGCGCGGACACTTGGGGGCGCTCTGGAAGCGCGGACACTTGGGGGCGCTCTGGAAGCGCGGACACTTGGGGGCGCTCTGGAAGCGCGGACACTTGGGGGCGCTCTGGAAGCGCGGACACTTGGGGGCGCTCTGGAAGCGCGGACACTTGGGGGCGCTGACACTTGGGGGCGCTCTGGAAGCGCGGACACTTGGGGGCGCTCTGGAAGCGCGGACACCTGGGGGCGCTCTGGAAGCGCGGACACCTGGGGGCGCGACGGAACCAGCGGGAACTCAGGAGGGCTGGGCGGAACCAGCGGGAACTCAGGAGGGCTGGGCGGAACCAGCGGGAACTCAGGAGGGCTGGACGGCACCAGCGGGAACTCAGGAGGGCTGGACGGCACCAGCGGGAACTCAGGAGGGCTGGACGGCACCAGCGGGAACTCAGGAGGGCTGGACGGCACCAGCGGGAACTCAGGAGGGCGCTCTTGAAGCGCGGGGTTGCGCGGGTGCTCTGGGCTGAGGACAGCAGCAGTGCTGGGAAGAGTGGGGTGGCCGGAACATTTGGCAGGGCATGTGGAGGGTCCTGGCGAGCGGTGAGCTGGTGAGGCCGGGTTGTTCTCGGGTTGGGTTGGACGAAGATCGGTTTGACATTCTTCGACTTCGAAATCAATGCCATGTACATTGAGGACATAATTTATCAGCCCGATAAGGGAAAAACTGGACGTGGGGATATCGCAGCTGATGACATCTTTGTCCAACCCAAACCGAAAACACACACCGAGCGAGGCGTCAATCCAGCTCACCTCGTTGGAAACCTCAAGAAACTCCTCTACATACTCTACCAACTCCCGACCATCCTGCCGCAGACACCAAAGCCTGTCTTCAGCCATAGTGTTGTTGTAGGTCCGGTCTTCTGTCACGTTCCCTCTCGGGACACAAGGAGCGAGGAGACGTAGGAGTTCCAAATAGCCTTTTTTATTGAAACACACACAGAGACGAGGAGCTTGGGGAGAGACGAACATCAATGACGATTAAGACCGGACACAGGGGCTAGGAAACACAGGGATTATAAACACAGGGAAATACGGAACAGGTGTGGACTAATCAAAACACAGGGCTAGGGACTAATTAAACTAATGGAGACAAACGAGGACAGGAACAGGAAGGCCAAATATGGGCACAGGAGGAGGGGAAACACAAGACAAGGACTGACACAAACATGTAAAATAAATATATTTTTAATTATTTTAATGTTTCTTGAGGTTAACTAATGATGTTTTTGCACACACAAAAAAAATAAATAAATAAATATGTGGAAAAATTGTTTTCAAGCCTCATTCTGAACCTTTCTCCTATATGACCTGTAGAGCCCTGCACGGGCCTCCAATATAGGCCCTAGCCTGGCCCTGGCCCGAGACGCTCAGGCCCTAGCCCGGCCCTTGTCCGACAGCTTATCAGAATGACCGACCCGAGTCCGACTTTTTTTCCCCTTCTCCCAAAACAGCAATCCTACATACAGCACCTTGAAAGTAACGACCAAGCAGCCAGCGGCAGGCAGTGAACTGATCACAGCCTATGTTTGATCAATTTAGCCTTCTCAAATCATCACGACTTGCCTAAAATAAAATCTCTAGATATAAACAATTCAAGCATTTAACAATATTTAAATGTTAAACCTAGATAAATGTGCGTTGTATCCAACAGTTTGTGCGGAGAGTGGAAGCTATAGCGCGCTTTGCAAGACATGGAGGAGACATGCATTTTTTTTCAGTGGATACACCGTCATTTTTGCTCATAAAGGTAAGAGTAATACATCATTCGGAGCTGTAAAAGGTCTACTTTTATTTGTGTGCACTCACAATATCAACAAAACGTTGCCTAATGTGTGCAATTCAACACAGAACTCTTCAGCTGCACTGACGGCATGCTGCTGCTGTTGCTGTTGGACACTAAACACTGTTGAGCCGCTATTGACAGTTGCGGTAGCACGGTCTCGTGTTGTTTTTTCACCAGCGTGGCTTTTTTTTTTTTTTTTATAAAAATAAGGAGAAGCCGAAAACAGACCTGAGGCCCGGCCTGCGTCTGAACTATGACGTGAAAATTGGCCCTGGGGTGTAAAAAAGTCTGTACAGGGCTGTACAATGACCTGTTTTAAGGGGCGGGTCCTTAAAGGCTTCTCAGTAATTAGCCACTGTTATGACTGGCTAACATCATTGCATAGGAAACAGTATCAAGACCCCCTCGCTATTGCATGTGTGTTTTAACAACATAATCAAAATAAAACGGTCATTTCCAGACAAAGCATTATGAAATAATTTACTTACGGTTTTTGATGCAGCTGCAGTCAGGTCTAGTACTGTTTCATCTTTCAACAAATGTTTCAATTGTTTCTCCATGACACTGTGCCTCGTGTACAAAACAAAATGCTCCGATCAATCAAAGCCATTAAAAATAAACTATCTACTTGTTCCTTATGCTGGGATCCATCTAATATCTGTACAGAGACAAGAACGAGAACGAACTAAACGCATCAAAGCGAAAGTTCTTTCACTCCATTTGTCCTATTGACACTCAAGCAAGTGGACTGTGTCAGAATGTGAACACGCATCGCTATACTGTATCCAGTGTAAACAAGATGGCGGCAGTGATTGTAATTTCGATTTGCTTTTGACGCAACACAACATTTGCTTTCAGCGTGATAAAATGTCAAGCCATTAAGCGACTGAACGCCAGTGGACAGGGCCTGTGATAAGAAGACAATTCGTCGAAGTTTTGCTCTTGCACTTTCAAGTTTGCATTTCCATGCCCCTGAAATACCACTGTTATGTAAATAAATGGCTAAAACACACAAAAACTTTTCTGTTTTTAGTTAAAGAGTGTAGTGTGTAAACGCCCCTAAGACAAATGAACTTAAATTAATGAGAGCAGAACTAATGAGAAGACAATGAACCAATAAAAACATGCTAAGAAACAATTGGGAACGGGGTTCACATGGCAAACCGGAAACACATGAATGAAACAAAGGATAGGAAAATATGAAATCTGAACAAAAACCTAGAAAGATGCTTCATTATCTTACGGTTATATGATTAACATTATCATTTTTAAAATCTTTTCATTTGCATATTACATTATTTACTATTGATTTTAAATGTGATTTCTGGCTCCATTTGTGTTTCATTTCAAGCACTGACTGCATTTAAACGAATATATACAAGTAGATATCACCAGCAAAATATATTTGTGACAAATGTCTTTTTGTCCTTGTCATGAGATTCAGAGACCGTTCAGCAGTTTATGTTGGGGTGTGCTGTTCTGCTGTGAATTTCAAGAAGGCTAAGGTGAGTTCAGGAGTCTCCCCCGATGTCTCTGGCCTCCAGTTTCCTTCAGTCTGGTTGTCTGACATGAGGCTGAATCCTTGCTCGGAGAAAGACTGATAACATGGAAAGGCATCTCACAGTTTAAAGCAGCAAATGAAAATGCCATTGCCGCAGTAGATATCTGCCACTCTTCAATGCACACGAGCGGTTTACTTCTGCCAAAACTCTGCCAACTGTCTCCTGTGCATAATCACACAATTGGAATATTGCACTATATTTATATTTTTACTGCGTCATGAGCATCACCGGTCAGAAAATAATGTGTGTTCTCAAACACTCCCCCATCTGTTGTTGGTCAGTTAAACATAGTTTTATGTCATAGTTTCTTTGAAATAACCTATTTCTACACGTCTGTAATATCAAAATAGAGGCAAACACCCCTTATTAGGTGTCTGTTCACTTAACGCTACTTTGTAGTAATTCTACTCAAACACCTTGGTAGTAATTTGTGAAATTTTAGAAAAACGCTTGCCGGTTAGAGTTTGGGAGCACCATTTCAGGGACACCAATAGCATGCTGTGCTTCAAGACCGTTTGGTCTGTTACATTGTGCTCTTTAATATGCATAGACTTGCTAATTAAGCTCATCTAATTCTAATGATGTGGCCAAGAGAGCACTCTGTCAGCTCAGAGGAAAGGTGCACTATGAAAACCCTCAACTCTACAGCTGTGGCACCAACGAAGGTCTGGCATGAACTAATTAATCCAGTTTTATTGTAATCTTTGCTTTGAGTATCAAGTATTGATTCATAATCAAGAGGAAGAATACTTACATATTCCTATGATTTAAATCACAATTTCCCATATATCCACATGATGTATGTTACGAATATGTCAGTATTGTGTTTTATAATGAAAGTCGTTCTTTAAACCATTGTACTCTAGGGATAAGTGCACTGGATGGTCCAGCTTGAAATATAAGTTTTATAATATTTGAGCATGAGTAACAACATTTATGGGACATTTCATGTCAGATTTTTTTGTTGGTTTGAAATATGTTATTCAAATATGAGTGTGGCAAGCACTTTTTGAGATTTCAGGATTTCCCCAAATAGGACTTGGTCTTTCATGGCCCAAATAACTGCCTGGAGTTGTGGCAAATATGGCTGCTGGGTGACAAGACTTTCATTAGAAGTAACTTTGGTAACACACAGAAGCGGTGTTACTGAATGAATTATGGCTCGTTTCCACTGAGTGATACGGTACAGTACAGTTCAGTACAGTACGTTTCGGTACAGGTAACCCTGATCAGTCTTGCGTTTCCACTGCTGATAGTACCCTTTACTTGATAGGCGTGGTGTATGCCGGAAAGTAGCGATCGACAATAAAGCGCGACAATAAGCACAACTCTGCCTCTTTTGTGTCATTATAAAAGTATAAGTACAAAGTATAAGAGGAAATAAAGACAAAAGCGAACAATTCACAATCAAACGTTTGCTAGTCAGCGTTGCAAGTTATATGGTAAAGTTCAAAATAAATATAAAGTTAAACTTTGTGCTCAGTCAAAACGATATGACGGGAACAAATAATAGATTCATGAGACCACGAATGCCTGTTAAATATACACAAAACTAATTGATTCTCGTTTAATCACCACAGAGACATCAGAGCCTGCGGCAAATGTCAGAAGGACTAGCCGAGCGTAAGGCTGCTCGAGACGGATACATGAGCACGGAGCACCCGGTGATCGCCTGGAGCTTCAAAATCGGCATAGCAAATTTCCAAATAGGCGCTATATCTTTATAAATAAACAGCAGATTTGAGTTTTAAACATCTACATTCTCGCCTGAAAAACTCTTAAAACTACATTTCATGACAGAATAACAGTAATATTTAGAAAATTACGTGGGTTTTTGGGCAATGACGTTTCACAAGTCCACAAGAACAGACAAGAACACATATTGAGAGATGGTTATTGTCTGTGTGAAAATATAAAAGTATAAAATACACTGTTATATATATATATATATATATATATATATATATATATATATATATATATATATATATATATATATTTTGTGTGTGTTTGCGCACTCTGATGTAATAAGCAGAACACAGCAGAGCGGAACGAGTGAAGGAGAAGCTTTATCCCCTTGTATCACGCAAAAGTGACAATTCTGGTAAACCAATCAACATCTGCAGTGAGTTAAGCTCCACCCTTTTGGTACCCTTTGCTGTGCTAGGTACCCCAATGAAAGGGTACCAAAAAAGTGGTAAGGTACGGTTCGCTATTTTGGTACCATTCACAACTTCTGAATATGGAAACGGACATAATTGCTCACCGTACTGTACTGTACCGCTCAGTGGAAACGAGCCATTAGTGAATGAGTTTCTGAACAGTTCAGTTGAGTGAATGTGTCCAATTGTGTCGTTCTTGAATGAAGAAGCATTTTGGAACAAATCATTTAATTCAGTGACTCACACAAAGACAGTTGTTTTGTTCATGAATGAATCAATGTTTTTGAAAGAATCGGTTAAGTGAAGGAGTCATTAACTTGCTTGTAAAGACACTTGTTTCTTTCCTGAATGAATGAGCGTGTTTGAAAGAATCAGATGAGAAAACAATGACTTGCTATGGTGGCTGTGTTCACTGCATACTCTTTAAATAGGTACTTCTAAAGTATGTTTTATATATGAATGTAAACCAGATATACTACATTCATCATGTTGACCTACAGTACCAGCGTCATTTGCGTCGCTTTACCGCCATTCACATACTCTAATGTGGCCTTTTGAGAGAGTAAAGCATCCACTGGATGCACACTTTTTTTTTTTAAGAGTTTTCCAAATTTGTTTGGCAATAGACTGAATTTGAATCATTCTTTCAAAACATCTTATTCGTTTTGAAATGAATGATTCAAATTCAGTCTATTGCCCAGGAAAACACAATATTTCCACCTGCAAGTGCAGACAAATGCGGAGTGAAAAGTCTGTGCTGTTGGACTGTTTTATCAACAGAACAGCACTAATTTGAGGACTGGTACTGACTGTTGGATGTGTGATTGGAAGGAACTATGCACCTGCCAACATACAAAAGCATGCGAGACCACAGCTAATTGAATGGGGCACTCATATTTAACCCCAAACCTTTAAGGAGCCACCCACACAAATACCATTTAAGATTCCACCGCCCTTAAATGAAGCACAGCCAATGCATGCTAATGCAATTATAAGCTTTCTGTAAGATCAAATTTGGGATGTTAACATTCAAAGGAAGGAATGTGTGTGCATTTAATGGCATTATGAAGAGAAACTATTACAGTGGATAGAAATTGTAACATCCCTTACAGGCATAGTTCACCCAAAAATGTAAATTCACTTAAAATGTACTCACCCTCAGGCAATTAAAGATGTAGAGGAGTTTTTCAGCATTGGAACAGGTTTGGAGAAGTTTATCATTACATCACTTCCTAATGGATCATGTGAAGTGAATAGGCGCCATCAGAATGAGAGTCCAAACAGCTGATAAAAACATCACATTAATCCACAACACAACTCGGTTAACATCTTGATAAGTGAAAAGCCACGTGTTTGTAAGAGACAAATCCATCAAGGCATTTTAACTATAAACATTCTCTTCTGTCTAAAATACAAATCCATAATACATAATCACTTCTTCCAGTGAAAAAAAACAAACCCTATTGTCCTCTCACGTTAAAATTCCACTGACATATTTGTTTAGAATTGTTTAACCTGAATCCAGTAAAGACCAGACCAAACATGTTCAAGTTCAGAATTGTAAGAGCAAAAGGAGAAACATCCCAGCATATATAGACCTACTATAATGGGAAGAGACATTAATTAAGCAGAAGCAGAAAAATTCTTAGTGGCTGCTGCTCTTGTGAGTAACCACAGAGAGAGAGATGTTTGGCGCATTAATTGGATTTCCAGTTCATAGGAGCCGAGGATATATTTTTTGAAAGTTCAAATGCTAACTCTAATGAAGCTCTTTACAAAGCCCTTTTGATAAAGTGCTGATGATAAGAAGAACTTGGCTGAATAGTGCATTGTACATTTGAAAATATCTCTGGGTGACATTGCCTGGTTTCTGCCCCAATTTTGTTCCCTCAAGAGCTATTCCACCTTGCTCTTGCAGGTAAAACGGATGCAGAAGGGGTTGGTCATCCATCCTGCAGCAGGCAGGCTCCCATTGAGCTGTTCCCCTCTCTAGGTGAATGCTATAATGGAGCTGATAGTGCCTCAGACACAGTCAAGGACTCTGCTGGCCTTGCACTTATCTCAAGTTGCTATTCAGGAGAAGTGCTTGTGTACAGTGATAAGTGTAGAACAAAGACAAGCATTGGCCTGGTCAGAAGCAAGTGTTGAGGAATGCTGTTTTTAAAGAATCTTATCTCTAAAATTTTTGTAATTACATTTTTTTTGCTATGTGATAGATAGATAGATAGATAGATAGATAGATAGATAGATAGATAGATAGATAGATAGATAGATAGATAGATAGATAGATAGATAGATTTCAAAATTACTTTTATTACAATAAAAAATTACGAACCATAAAAAACTATTTTTCACAATCAATTAATTATTTACAAATTTAAAGCAAAACACAACTCTCCGTTCACAACTGAACATAAGGCTTCTCTGTAACACCATATAGATTCAAATTTCATTAAGTTATTCATTACTTTATAAAATCGAAAATCAACAACAATTCTGGATTTCATCATTACTTTAAACACCTGTACCACATCACTATCATGCCTTTGTTCTACATGATTTCTCCTACTAATGTATACAGCCATTTTTGCTTTTCCAAGTACAAAATTCAACAGCTGACATTCCCCACTTCTACTTCTCGTATATTTAAAGCCACAAATTAAAACCTGTACAGAAAACACTTCATTAAAACAATTGAAAATTGCTTTTAACATTTCAAACAAAGGCTTTAGCCTGAAAGAATAAGTAAAACAGTGGAAAACAGTTTCTCTTTCAGAACAAAAAGGGCAATCTTGATTTGATTCGGAATTTAAAATAGAAACAAAAGCATTAACTGCAATTATTCCATGTAAAACCCTCCAATGAATGTCAGCTGTTTTTTTAGTTAATGGTGGCTTATATAACGCTCTCCACTCTGGTCTTACGTTTTCACTTAATCTCAAAACATCACGCCAAGGTGTGTCGACTTTTTTATGTAAACCTTTTTTGTTAAAAAACTTTACACATACCTTATACAACTGTTTTCCATTAACATCATTAAAATCTAAACACAAATTCTTTAGTTGTAGGAAAATTCCAGAATGATCATTTAAATTGGGGGATAAAACCATTTTAGGAAAAGGATCCAAAACGTTAGGACAAATATGTCCTTCACAATAGTCTTTGAGCATATTAGATTCCTCTGATGTAAGGGCAGATCGCATCCTCTGTAATATTTGAGCCATTGTTCGAACAGATTTCATCTTCAGACAAGCAGTCGCTTCTTCAGCATTAGCAAGGTCAGCCCCCACCAAAGTTACAAGTTTTTTTAAAGTTGTGATTTCAGCTTGAATAAAAAGTTCAGTACATGTGCTACTTTTGCTCATTACATCCAGTCTTGCACCATTTATCAGCGGTTCTTCCAGCAACCAAAATAAGGAGTTTGTATTTTCAAACTTCTTTACATTTAAAACAACTCCAAACCTTAAAAAGATTTTGATAAAAAACAGGTAAACATGAAATTTCAATCTTTTTAGGATCCATTAAAAACAGGGATTTGTCGAGGTTCATCTCTTGAACAGATTTCAAAATACTGCTGGTTACTGTTCTCCAGCTTGCATTTTCTGAAGTTTTTAAAAATCTCTGCAAAAACTGCAGTCGAAAAGTAGCAGTTCTGCTTTGCAGATGGACCAGTCCTTGTCCACCTTCCTCTTTTGGTAAATACAAAATATTTTGTATTACCCAATGTAACTTATCCCAAAAGAATTCTATCAAAAAAGATTGTATCTTTGCCAACAAATATATTGGTGGATCAACACAAGACAACCGATGCCACAAAAAAGATGCAACCAAGTTATTTATTATAATCGTCCTTCCTCTATAAGACATTGCTGATTTAAGCCACTTCCACCTGTCCAATCGACCTTTTATCTTCTCAATTACTCCTTCCCAATTCTTCTGCACAGTAGCTTCATCACCCAGATGCACCCCCAGATATTTAAAACCATTCTTTTTCCATATTAAACCACCTGGTAGATCTGGCGGTTTTTCTTTCCATTTTCCCAGCAACACTGCATAACTTTTTTTCCAGTTGATTTTTGAAGAAGAAATAAATTCAAAATCATTGGCTACTCTTATTAAACTTTGTATATCTTTCTGGCCTTCGATCGTTACAACAATGTCATCAGCATACGCTGATAACTTGATTGGTTTAAAAATTCCAAAATGTGATAATGCAATCAACTCTTTTCTCAGTTTATATAAAAAAGGTTCAATTGCCAGTGCATAAAGCATTCCGGACAAAGAACAACCTTGTCTGATCCCACGATTAACCTTAAAAGGAGCGCATAAGCCACCATTAAACTTCAACACACCCTCAATGTCATTATATAAAGTTTTGATTTTATCACTAAACGCTGAATTAAAACCGAAAGCTTTCATAACTTTCCATAAATAATCATGTTCAACACGATCAAAAGCCTTCTCTTGATCAATGGAAATCAAGCCTGCATTTAAACCAAATATTTTAACTACTTCAAAAATATCTCTAATTAATGAAATATTATCAATTATTGACCTGCCAGGGATGCAATAAGACTGATCTAGATGTATAACCTCTTCTAAAACCTTTCCAAGTCTTGTTGCTAACACTTTCGAAAGTATTTTATAATCACAGCATAACAAAGAAACAGGCCGGCAACTTGTTATGAGTTAAATCACCTTTTTTTGGTAAGAGAGTGAGAACTGCTCTTCGATAGCTTAAAGGTAGACATCCTTCGGTTAAACTATTATTTATAACCTCACCTATTATATAAATCCTCACCTATTATATTCCAATAAGACTTATAAAACTCAATTGGAAGTCCATCTATTCCAGGAACTCGACCACATTCCATATTTTGAAGATTCGTATACAATTCTTCCAATGTTATGGGTTTATTAAGATCTTCATTGGATTCTTTCGAAATCTGAGGTAGATCTCTAAAGAAACATTGTTCTATACACTGATCTTCTTTGGACTCATTTTTATACAACTTTTCATAAAAACTGACTGCTCTCTTACGCATTTCAATTGGATCTGAAAGTAAAACCCCACTTTCAGATTGTAAAACGTTAATAAATCTTCGTTGTCCATTTTTCTTTTCTAACCCAAAAAAAAATTTGGATGGAGCATCCATCTCATTTGAGTTTTGAAAACGTGATCTTATTAATGCTCCTTGTGCCTTTAAACCCAACAGATCAGATAAAGTTGATTTTTTTTAAGTTTAAAATCATCAATAAGGTCTTGATTTCCAATTTGTGTTGAAGTTTGAAGTCTCAAAACTTCAGCTTCTAAAATCTGAACAGATCTAGTCAATTCTTTGGTGACATTCAGGGTGTATTGTTGACATAGTTGTTTTATTCGAATTTTTCCAAAATCCCACCAGTTCTTTAAAGATTGAAAATGATTTTTTTCTTCTTTAAAATTAGTCCAGAAACATTCTAAGATTTCTTTAAACTGACTATCGTCTAAAAGTGTTGTATTAAGATGCCAAAAAGCACTATTCGGCTTAACAAAATTTATAGAAATAACATATCCTATTAAATTATGATCTGAAATACCAACCGGAGAAATAAAACATCTTTTAAAAATATTAAGGTGGTGTTTAAAGACATATAACTTGTCTAACCTTGCCAATGATAACAAGTTATCTCGAGCATGAACCCAAGTATATTGTCTAACATCTTTGTTAAAATTTCTCCATACATCACTTAAATCATGTGTTTCAATCATTTGAATGAGCCTTCTGCGTGATGGCATATGTGGCTCAATATGATTTCTATCTAACCTGCTTACTGCACAATTGAAATCACCTCCCAAGAACAAGTATTCTTCCCCTTTACACTCTTCTAAAGTTTTACAAAGAGTATCTAAAAAACACATTCTTTGTATTGGTTGACTTGGGGCATAAATACATAAAAAAATTAATACATATTTTTCAAAATTCGCAATCACTTTTAAAATTGTTCCTTTTATAATTTCTTTCATTTTAACTGAACTGGGAACAAAATTTTTATCAAATAAAATACCAACTCCACCACTAAGGGAAGTATTATGGCTTAAAAAAGATAAACCATTCCATTCTTTAAACCATTCAACAGCATTTTTTTCATCACTATGGGTCTCTTGCATAAATAAAACAAATTCTTTTCTGTCTCACTATCTCATATATTTCCAATCTTTTCCTCATATCTCTGGCTCCATTCACATTTAATGAGGCAATGCAAAATTCACCCATAGTACAGGATAAGATTAGCCATAAAAAACTGGGTAAGAGACAAGCCCCATACATCATTAAATCAAGCTTCATTGTCGCTATTACTCAGTTGATTTTGAACCTTAGTGAGAATTTTTTTAAGACGATACACTTCTTTATCTAAGAAGCATCCTTCATTCATTGAACTCTTAGTCACTTCAACAAATCTTTTAAGATTTGGAAAATAATCAAAAACTTGTACACCTCTTAGATTTTTTGTAACTCTTAGAAATGTCTTGATTTTTTTCAGTGCTGCAGTCATGACATGGCCAATCACTCTGAGAACAGATTGAAGCAGTGGAATCAGAAGAATCTCTCTCACTTCCAGCACCTTGGTCAATTTCATTGGCCTGTACTTTTGTTTTTCTTGCTTGTTTATTTACAATGCATTCATTTCTCTTCTTCCTTTTCAGGGGTGTTTTAAACAGGTCTACTTGAAAAACACTATCCTCATTGTTTGGATTTTCAGTGACAGAATCAACATCAAGCATCTGACTCACTGGAACCAACTCCAATTTTTTACTATTCACATTGGACTCATTTTTCGTCAATTCTAACGGTTCAATACCATGTTCTTCAACGACAATTTTTTCATTTCTTGCTTCAACTGCAGACTCTTGATTTACACCAGCATCAGTTGAAACTAATTTATCCGCATCATTAGAAAGAACCACTTCACGCTGTACACCCGAAGGCCCGGGTTTATTGACATTCGCGTTGCTGGTCGGACAAGCGCGAATTTGATGACCCGTTTTTCCGCATCCAAAACATCTCATAGAGTCAGTCGACACAAACACTGTATAATCAAATTCATCTATTCTGAATTTTAAATTCAGATCAAGTTCGTCCCCATTGTTTAAAACCATGTATGTAAACCTTCTAAATGAAACGACATGTTTCAACAGTTCAGATTTACTTCCGATTGCGATCTTTTTAACAGGTGAAACAAGTTTACCAAAGCGTAAAAGCTCTCTTGCTAACACCTCATCCTTGATAAAAGGTGGAACATTTGACAAAGTCACCTTTTTAGCTGGTGTAGAAAGTGGAAGCACAGATACAAATGAACCCCTCAACTCAATGCCCTTTTCTACCACCTCATTTGCCTTTTCTACCGTGCTCAAAAAAAGTACATTTGCATTGTTCATCCTTGAAGCAGCCAAAACACATGCATGCCCAATCACATTTCCAACAGCCCGCCGCCGCGATTTTAACTCCATGCCGATGCGTGAGGGAATCTAAAACACCACCTGTATGGGCCGCCATAGTGTACGAAAAACACCGGCGTAAAACACCCTCAAACTTTTAACAGTCCTTTTATCACCCAGTCGCAAAAAAAGTTTTGAAAAGAGAAGCCACAGCGGGCACAAACACCTCGCACTCACCACGCGCTCAGCTGTCCACTCACTCTCACCATTCACTTCGCACATGCGCACAAAGAGAGAGAGAGAGATAGATAGATATATAGAGATATATTATATATATATATATATATATATATATATATATATTAGTGCCCTCCAAAAGTATTGGAACAGTAAGGCCAATTCCTTTATTTGTGCTGTAGACTGAAAACATTTGGGTTTGACATCAAAAGATGAATATGAGATAAGAGATTGACATTTCAGCTTTTATTTACAGGTATTTTCATCTGGATCTGATACACAACTTAGAAGACAGCACCTTTTGTTTGAACTCACCCATTTTTGACACATTTTGATGTCAAACCCAAATGTTTTCAGTCTACAGTAAAAATAAAGGAATTGGCCTTACTGTTCCAATACGTTTGGAGGGCACTGTGTATATATATATATATATATATATATATATATATATATATATATATATATATATATATATATATATATATATATATATATATATATATATATAATACATGCATACATACATACAGGGTATATATAAGGATATACAGTATGTTTGTCAGTTAAAACCATCAATTTATTAAATAAATATAAATTTATTTTTATCTGAAATAGTAACTTATAGTGCATATTTAAATAGTAAGAATTAGAAAAATAATCTAATAACATAACGTGTTGTAACATGTTGCGCCCAACGTGAGGTATGATAGCCTAATGTTTCTTTTTCACTATCTACTGTGGTTTGTCAGGTAATTTTTTGATACTTTTATATTCTGTGAATGCTTTGAATGAGAGTTGAATGTCGTTCAGTCAGTGCCAACTTGAATAAGCGCTATCATTTTGTAACTATTTTGAGGTAGCAATCTATATATTGCGGCTCGGAGAAAAAAACAGAAGCTGCTTCATATCTGTACTGATGGATGCCTCTAAACCAGAGATAAATGAAAGGATGACTTGTGTTTTAATGTGCAGAGATATATGGGAGCTCTGGGAGAGCGAGAGACGGAGACAAAGCAGCAGTCTTCTTGAAGGCAATGTCACCATGGTTAATGCACATTAGTACGCCAACCGACAAAGCCTCTGACAATCATTGATAAGGCACAGATGCCTGAGGGAAACTGATGGAATGTGAATGTGTCTAAAAATGAACCGAGGGTTATGGCATGTATCTTGGCAGAAAAACTTTTTTCTCATCTTGAGTGAAGGACACAGTCAGCCCACCCATAGTAACGCCTCCTACTAAAATCAAAAGCATTGGCTAAATTACTGTGGCAGGACGAAAGGCAGAAGTGTCATGCACATCTTTAAGCCAGAATTTTGAATCCAAAAAAGTATCTATTTTTTTGCATAATAAAAAAATGCCTTAAAACACTGCGGCAGTAATTTTTTTTTATTTGTTTCCTTTTTTTATAATTTTAAGGCAGCAGCTATTTGCATTAAGTGTAAACAGCGATATATGCAAATAGCAATGGATACAGTAGTAGCAAATAGCAGTATTTTATAACGATATGCTATTTACAATAAGTGCAAATAGCTATAGATTCTATTTACACTAATTGCAAATAGCTATAGATTCTATTTACACTGTTAAAATAGCTATTTATACTACTTATTGCAAATAGTGACAATTATCTGCACCGCAGTATTGTACTAAATTATAAATCAGTACGCAATAATAATGTATTGAGTGTAAATTGTAGTTTAAATTCAAATTATTAAATGGATGCCACCTTACTGGGACAATAAAGCCCTCCCTACTCTTACCCTAACCTTACCCGATACTTTTATTTTCAACTTTTTGATTATTTCCTTAATTTTTATTGAAAATAAATGGCCTTCTGATGCAATATGAGATTTGAAAAGGGAGAAAAAAAGTTTGGTAAAAGGCAGGCTCTCGGGTCGATCGCGTCAAAAAGCACGCGCTTTACCATCTATGCCACTGAAACTGATGGTAAATAAGCGTCCTTTTTTAGTGTTGACTAACCCAATCACACGTTAGTGGGCGGAGTTAGTGTAAATATCCTTTGCCAACAAGGTGGGCTATTTGCACTTAGTGTAAATAAACACTCCGTAATTTTAAATGTACATTTATGCCTTTTCGGATGGTTTTGCAGCTCCTTTGCTTTTCAAGATATACTGTGTCTGCGTCAGACCTACGCCGTAGCTGGTCTGCAGTGTCCACGGCAAAAGCCGAAGAAGAAGCGGCTCGTCGTAGAAGCCGTGGCGGCGGTATATATATATATATATATATATATATATCAAATCATTATTTAACACTACAAAAAGGAGACAACAACGGAACACCACTGTTGTCAGTCTTATTTGGTGTTGTTTGTCCAAGCACTTCAATAAGCTCCATAATGTCTAAGAGTTCTTCTAAGACAAAGCATTTGGGTGAAAGCAGATCGCACTACAAGCTGTGTGTTCCTCCATGCAAACGATACATCACTACACATAGTTTGTGTGTGGTCTGCTTGGGAGCGAGTCACGCACAGTCGGCTCTCAAGTGCATTGCGAGCATCTTTCACTGCGTGCACTTTGCTCCTGGAAGGCTCTCTTTGCGAAGGGAACCTTCACCAGCATTTCCCGCGGTGCTGGTCACGCTTCTGCCGAGGCGGAGCAGCGGCTGCACTCATGGGGTTCGCAGGTGGATCTGGTGGAGGGAATGGAGACAGGTCACCCACCAGATCCAGCGGCCGCTCTCTGGGATCGGAAGCCCGCTCGGCAGTTTCTTCCCCCCAGGGACGTGGCTCGGTGCTTCACCTGTCTTCCTCCGAGGAGGCTGACGTGGTGAGCGTCGATGAGGATTCGCACCCTCAATCGCCCCAATATGAGGAGCTAGTAGAGGTGGTTACTCACGCTGTGGCCAAGCTTGACATGGAGTGGCCAGCCGAGAAGCAGGCTGGATCACAGAAAAGCAAGCTGGATGAACACTTTCTGCGAATTAAGCTGCCACCTCCCCGCCAGAGCCTGCAGTTCTTCCCTGATCTCCACACTGAGGTGTCGAGATCGTGGGCTAGACCCTTTTCGGCTCTACCAGCTCCTCATATAGGGACGCACAGAAAGAGAGCGTTGTCACTCGCACACCCCCGCGTCGGGACCGAGGTGGCAAATGCTCTGGGTCGAGGGCTTCGAAGCCTAAAGGTCTCTACACACGGAGTCCGAAATTTTCGCAATCTTAAAAATTCGTCACGCACAGAGACCTTGCACACTGAGTCCGATGCGTTTTAAGTAATCCGTTGCGAAAAAATTCACAAAACTATACAAAATGTCTTTAAGTAGTGAGGATGATTTTGTTGTCCTCTCTCTTTTTAAAAAAAGAAAAAGGAAATATTGGGTCCATCCAATCCTTAGATTGCGCAGAGAGGAAGGTTCCACCTCTTTATCAAAGAGCTGTGGGATTATCTCAAGAGATTCAAAGTTTATTTCAGGATGTCAATGCCTCAGTTTGATACTTTGCTAGCGATACTGAATCCACATAATAAAAAGACCACCAATTTCCGTGAACCAATTTATCCTGAACAGAGACTGTCTGAGGTATGGACACACACAGACACACACACACACACACACACCGAACTGCGGCATCGGAAAGGTGCGCGCCAGGCATAAAAAATAGGCTACAGCAGTTCTTTATGTTCTGTATTCCGCAATTTGTTTGTCATAAAGTGCGCTGTGCTGCAAGACGAAATGTATTAATTTGTCTGACACTATTTTGGATTTTGGCTTTCGCTTGTACGGTGGCTCTGAATTGTCAAAACACCTTCTCAAAGCATCTCAAAATGCTTTATACGGATGCGAATAACGCAAAAAATCGAACCCGATCCGAATTTTTTTTTGAGGCAGTGTGCAAACGCGATTGACAAAACGTGAGGTCGTATTTATTTTTCAACATGCGAAAATTTCGGACGAAAAATTCGGACTCAGTGTGCAATGGCCTTAAGTCCTCAACAAAAAAGCCCTGATGTGCGTGGCCCAGGGCTTATGAGGGCAGGCCCCTCTGGGGAAGAGCGAAGCACACCGCATTACACGGTGCCCATCCCTTAGTAGACTATTTGGCAGTGTGGAAACTACTGCCAAATGTGTCTCAGTGGGTCCTGCACACTGTAGAGAGAGGCTACAGAATCCAGTTCGGTTCTCCACCGACTCGTTTCAATGGGGTAATTCCCACTCTGGTGGGCCCCGAGAAGGCTCTGGTCATGTAACGGGAAGTAGACACTCTCTTGAGGAAAGAGGCCATTGAGGTGATCCCTCCTCACGAAAGAGAGTCCGGGTTCTACAGCCGGTACTTCATAGTTCCAAAGGATGGAGGTTTGCATCCCATTTTAGATCTGCGTCATTTGAACCACTCAGTCATGCGACTGAATTTCAGGATGCTGACACTCAGACAGGTCGTGTCTCAGATCAGGTCTGAGGACTGGTTTGTCACGATCGATCTAAAAGTACTTCTATATCTCCATCTTTCCCACTCACAGGAAGTTCCTGAGGTTTGCTTTTGGGGGCATACCAATACCGGGTTCTTCCCTTCAGTCTTGCACTCTCACCCCGCACTTTCACGAAGTGTGTGGATGCTGCTCTGGCTCCTCTGCGACTCCAGGTCATCCACATACTGAACTATATCGACGATTGGTTGATTCTAGCTCAATAGGGGCAGTTGGCGATGCGACATCGAGATGTCATTCTCACCCACATGAAAGAGCTGGGGTTAAGACTAAACGCCAAGAAAAGTATAGTGAATTTTGCTTTCGCCAACCTAGGGAGGCGAAATAGTGTAGTGATGGGTACTCACGTCACAGGTGACGTTATGATTTTGGATCACATGTCACTTAAGGTGTGGTTAGGAGTACATCACATAAGAAATATTGGTGGGATATCTAACTTGTAGAACCTTTACTGCATTATCAACACAAGGAAGACACGAGTGTAATAAAATAAATTTCATTAACAAAAGATAGACAAGAGTAATCAACAACTACTAAATGAATACCATGAATGGAAAAGGAATAAAGTGCACAAGATGCATAAAATGCAAGTGATTTATGTTGAGTGTTGTTATGTAAGAGCTACGTTACCTGCAAAGATAAATTGTTGCTACTCTGAAAGAAATAAGGTGAAGAACCTTATTATGCATCAAACAAATACATAAAAGATGTGCTATAAACTGCAATCAGCTATATAACATCTACTGTCAATTAGAAAAATCATTAAGGAAAGGAAAAAGGAAAGGGAAGTGGTGTGTGTCCAAGTATGGTGACCCATACTCAGAATTTGTGCTCTGCATTTAACCCATCCAAGTGTAAACACAGTAGTGAACATGCACCTGGAGCAGTGGGCAGCCAATGCTGCGGTGCCCAGGGAGTAGTTGGGGGTTCGGTGCCTTGCTCAAGGTTCTCACCTCAGTCGTGGTATTGAGGGTGGAGAGAGAGTGTTGGTTATTCACCCTCCCCACCTAAAAACACCCTTCCGGACCTGAGACTCGAACCCACAATCTTTGGGTTACAAGTCCAACTCTCTATCCATTAGGCCACAACTGCCCTAACTGATAATACACAACAATGCCAATCTTACATTTTCACACAATTCATCGCCACTGCATAAAATAGTTGAGTTGGTACTGATGGAATAAGTGTTCACACACTTTGTAAATCTAAATAGGATTCTCTTATTATATCTATATCCTGAAGGTGAACTCGGTCAATATGGTGCCGACAATTGAACGTGACACATTAGCTTGTTTTTCATCTAGCACAGAAAGCATGGAGTTCAAGGAGGGAAAGACATAAACAGGTTGTTTGTTTACAGATAAAGATTTTAATTACAAACCAAGCACTCTGAAGACAGCATGCTAATCATGCCTTCCTATTCCCCAGTGAGTTCGGCTGGTGCTATATGCAGCGTATTGGCATCCATGGTAAATCCCTAGCTGGGAGGATCATTACCCAGTTGTCAACAAACCACCTGATGCCAGTCAACACAACAGACAGTACCGCAAATCTCCGCCATCTCTCCTGCCCTTGCATCATGTAAAATGAGACTTTTTTTCTTTGAATAAACTCACACCAGTCTCTTGACTTTATCAGATCAGTAGCTGAAGCTGATAGCAATTGCATGCACTTTTCTGCTTATCAGTTGCTGATTGAATGTGTTTTCTCTCAAGCATTATACACTAATGTATTTCTTATGTGCTTAAGTACCTTGTTAGTATCCTCTGATCAATTATAGGAGACTGATAGGGTGTCGTAATGGGATGCAGAGTGTCAGACTAAGTGAGATGTTGGCTGACTGGACTGCTAAACAAAAGGATGGATGGGTGATTTCTAGGTAGGTGAGGAGAAAGATTTACTGAGACTATCGTCCTGCTCTATCACACTTCTGTCCTTGCTGAAGATACGTAACCCTGGTTTGCATCATGTGGTATAGTCATTCTGAAAATAATTTGTTCCTATAACTTGCGCATTGTGGCCTTGAACTTATTATTGGGGCGACCTCCCTTGCGCAGCTTGGTTTAAGTGTCTTGCTTGAGGTCACCATGGTGGTGACTTATAGCAGGGTTCACTACACTGTACCAGAATATGCCGTCTTCGTAGAAAGATTACAAGTGGGCTTGCCATGCTGTGCTGCTTTAGAGAAGAGGAAGAGAAAACCAGGGATGCACGTAAAAATCTATTCATATATGAATCACGATTCTAATGGATTCACAAGTTTCAAAATTAATTTTCTAAAGCAGCCGTTCTTATAATACTGTTCCTCGCGTCCCCTGCTCTGCACACGCTCTGCATCTCTCTCTCCTCCTCTCTCTCTCTCTCTCTCATTCAGATCATCAACTCTACTCTGTTCCATTTATACACTTTTTATATTATATTCCATTTATACATTTTCACATAGCTATGAGGGGATGTGGGGAGCTGGGGGGGGGGGGGGGGTCGTAGTATCAGTGATCAGTGTTGCATGGGGTAAAAGAGGGGAGGGGGGCAAGGACGGGAGGGAGTTCAGCTTCCTTACAGCCTGATGTATGAAGCTGTCCTTCAGTCCTCGCCTGGAGACTCCGCAGTCTCCTCCCTGATGGCAGCAGACTGAAGAAGCTGTGTGTCAGGTGGGTGGGATCACCTGCAATACAGAGGGCTTTGCGGGTGAGACGGGTGCTGTAAATGTCCTGGAGGGAGGGGAGATCTTCTCAGCTGCTCTCACTATGCGTTGAAGTGACTTGCAGCAGGATGCGTTGCAAGCGCCATACCACACAGTGATGCAGCTAGTCAGGATGCTCTCGATGGTGCCTCTGTAGAAGGTGCACATGATGGGGGCCAGGGCTCTGGCTCTTCTAAGTTTGCGGAGAAAGTAGAGACTCTGCTGTGCTTTCTTGGCCAGTGCTACAGTGCTGTTAGTCCAGGAGAGGTCCTTTGTGATGTGGACACCCAGGAACTTGGTGCTGCTCACTCTCTCCACAGTCGCACCGTTGATGGTCAGAGGGGCATGCTGAGTGTGTACTCTCCTGAAGTCAACAACAATCTCCTTCGTCTTCTCCACATTAAGAGAGAGATTGTTGTCACTGCACCACCCGGCCAGTCGGCTCACCTCGCTCCTGTAGTTTGTCTCATCTCTTTTGCTAATGAGACCCACCACAGTCGTGTCATCCGCAAACTTAATGAAAAGGTTGGAGTTGTGTGAAGGTGTGCAGTCATGGGTCAGCAGAGTGAAGAGGAGGGGGCTCAGCACACATCCTTGGGGGGACCCAGTGTTCAGTGTGATGGTGCTGGATGTGTTAATGCCGACCCGTACTGCCTGAGGTCTCCCGGTCAGGAAGTCTAACAGCCAGTTGCACAGAGAGGTGTTGAGCCCCAGCTGGACCAATTTGTGAGTGAGCTGTTGAGGGATGATTGTGTTGAATGTTGAACTGAAGTCTATGAACAGCATCCTGACATATGAGTCTTTTTTGTCCAGAAGTGTGAGGGCTGGGTTAAGGGCAGTGGCGATGGCATCATCGGTCGAGCGGTTGGACCTATATGCAAACTGGAAGGGGTCCAGGGAGGGGGGCAGACTTGATGTGGTGCATAACTAGCCGTTCGAAGCACTTCATGCGAATAGGAGTGAGTGCTATTGGACGGTAGTCATTGAAGCAGGATGGAGATGACTTCTTCGGGACTGGAATGATGGTGGTAGCTTTGAAGCATGTGGGGACAACGGCCTGATTTGGCGAGATGTTGAAAATGTTTGTGAAGACATCAGTGAGTTCCACTGCACAGTCTCTCAGTACACGCCCAGGAATGTTGTCAGGACCCGGAGCTTTGCGTGCATTGATCCTGCTGAGGGATCTCCTCACACTGTCCGGGGACAGCGTCATCACCTGGTCGCCGGGAGGAGGTGGAGTCTTCTGTGCAGTGGTGCTGTTTTGTGCATTAAAGCGAGCAAAGAAGGCATTCAGTTCGTTCAGCAGGGGGATGGTGCTGTCACAGGTCTGTGGTGGGGGCTTGTAGTCCGTTATGGTCTGCCACAGGCTCCGAGTGTCTCTGCTGTCGCTGAAACGATGAGCTATCCTCCTGGAGTACTGTCTCTTGGCCTCTCTGATGCCGCGGGAAAGGTTGGCCCTAGCTGTCTTCAGGCCCTCCTCATCTCCAGCTCTAAAGGCAGCGTTCCGAGCCTTCAGAAGTCTGTAGACCTCCCCTGTCATCCACGGCTTCTGGTTGGCCCTGACAGTGATAGACTTTGTGACCGTTACATCATCAATGCACTTGGTGATGTAGGCAGTGACAGTCTCTGAGTGCTCTTGGAGGTCTGTAGTGTTGTTGTATGTGGCAGCCTGTTTAAACATTTTCCAGTCAGTGGTGTCAAAACAGTCTTGAAGTGCCTCTGACGACCCTTCTGGCCACACTTGTATCTGTTTGTGAATTGGTTTGATAACTTTAACGAGCGGTCTGTATGCAGGCATTAGCATGACAGTGATGTGGTCTGAGGAGCCGAGGTGGGGGAGGGCCTTGTAAGCTCCTCTCTGGGTGGTGTAAACAAAGTCCAGAGTATTTTTCCCCTTGTTGGGAAGTCTATGTGTTGGTGTATTTTTGGGAACACACTCTAAGTTTGCGTGGTTGAAATCCTCAGCTAAGATGAGAAAAGCATCTGGGTGCATGCATCATTGATGTAAACACAAAGCCCATGGCGCAGTCCGGTACGCTGTTGTTAAGCCATGTTTCTGTAAACACAACAGTCTCTTACAGTCCTCGGAGTAGAGCGAAGTAGTCAGATGTAGTCCAGTTTATTGTCCAAAGAGCGTACGTTCGCCATTACGATGGTGGGGATAGCTGGCTTGTGTGGGCACTTAACCCTCTTCTGCTTCCTCTCACGCCGCTTGTAGCGCCTCCGCTGTGGGCGAGATGCAGTAGTGGGGATCGGTGATGGAATAGGCCTTCGGAGCAGACCGAGGTCCCGCAGCTCTTCGGCGTGCGCTGAGTTTAACTCTAAAAATGTGATTCTGCCGACATCGAGCAGAAACTCACTACTGTATGCGCACTTAGACAGGTAGACATGACGAAGATGTACAAAAACATTGCGACTTACAAGACAAAAAACTCGAAAACACCGTTCTGTCGGGAGAGAGAGAATCCGCTGCATCTGTGCGCGCTGCCATGTTGTTCAGTCACTGAAGAGGATCAATGAAGATTCTGCTGCGTGATCCTCTTCACTAATATCATCTGCGTCTCAATCGGGCTCAAATTGATAAGCAATATAGATGACGCCATTGTTTACAATACAACCGGAGCACATTTCACTGAGGTGAGGTGAGGTGACGTTTAGACGCACTAGAGGTGGTTTAGCCAATCACAATACACTGGGCCAGCTGACCAATCTCAGCCCCATTACGTATTTCTGAAGGAGGGGCTTCATAAAAGCAGGAAATTATCAGCACGTTTATCAGAGAAGGGACAGAACAGTGTGAAATAAAGGTAAATAATGTTTATTAAGAAACAAAGCATGAACACATGTTAGACGACACCTCATAAACACAATCTACCCTAGAAAAAAGTCAACCACCCCCTTAAAAAAAGTCTATATTAGTACTCCAAACGTATATAATGTTACAAAAGATTCGCAAACAAATTCTGTTCCTTTGAACTTTCTATTCACCAAATTAACCTGAAAAAAAAAATATCACGATTTTCACAGAAATATTAAGTAGCATAGCTGTTTTCAAAATTGCTAATAATGAGAAATATTACCAAATCGAAATCTTAGAATGATTAATGTGACACTGAAGGCTGGAGTAATGGCAGCTGAAAATTCAGCTTTACTATCACATAAGTAACTTACTTTTTAAAATAGACTAAAGAGTTATTTTAAGGTTTTATCATATTTCACAATATTGTTTTGTTTAGTATATGTTTGATAAAATGCAGCTTTGGTGAGCATATAGGAGACTTCTTAAAAAAAAAAAAAAACATTTTTAACATTTTGAGACATTTTAAAAGTTTGCCGACCCTAAACTGTTGAACGGTATGTAAATGCATACCGGTAATGTTAAATATCACGTAAATATTCAGGATTTGCTTAGAGTCGAGTCAAGTCAAGTCACCTTTATTTAGGTGTCAGGATCGCTTCCCACGTATCGAAGAGGACACGAAAAGTTCAGTAGATTTTTTGCTTTAAAACGAATGGTTATTGTCATGGTGTAAAGAACAGAAATTGCTCTTTGTTAATAATTGGAATCTTTTCTGGGAGCATCCTAGGCTTTTCCGTGCTGATGGCCTGCACCCAAGCAGAGTCGGAGCGGAACTCCTGTCGGAAAACATCTCCAGGACACCTCTCTCCATCTGACTAGTAAGCCAATTCTCAAATAACTGCTATGATGGCTTTAGTTCTACCCACTTAAATGATAGAAGTACTTGCATTGTCCAATCTATACAGACTGTGTCTGTTCCCCGAATAGCGAGGTCAAAATATAAATGTAATGCAGGATCTAGAAAAATTCTGATCATGATTTAAACCAGAAAAATGCTAAATAAACCATTTTTAAAGCTTGTGCTCCTAAACATTAGATCACTCGCACCCAAAGCAGTTATAAATTAAATTAAATGATCACAGATAATAATTTTGATGTACTCTGCCTGACTGAAACCTGGCTTAAACCAAATGAATATATTGGTCTAAATGAGTCTACTCCACCAAGCTACTGAACTTTATGTATATAGCGCTTTTAACAATGCAAATTGTGTCAAAGTAACTGCACAATATCAAAATAGCAAAATAGTGTGTCAATAATGTAAAATGACAAGATTAAACACTCAATTTTCAAGTCGACGATATCGCTGGAAATGAAATGTCCCCAAACTAAGCAAGCCAGAGGCGACAGCGTCAAGGAACCAAAACTCCATCAGTGACAGAATGGAGAAGAAAAACCTTGGGAGAAACCAGGCTCAGTCGGGGGGGCCAGTTATCCTCTAGCCAAACGAACCAGCACTTCATTTCCAACTGCATCAAAGTCATATTGTAAGGGCTCAACTGGTTCCAGTGGTCTTTTCTCGATGGCTGTCTAAGTGGTAGGGTCCTCACTGGGGATCTGTCTCTGGGGCTCATCTAGGTGTCCTGATCTCCGTTGACGTTCAGGGCTGTAGAGGTCGTCTCTGGGTGCTGATCCACCATCTGATCTGGATATGAACTGGATCTGGTGACTGCAGTGACCATCTGGGCTGGATACGGACCAGATCGGGTGGCTACGGAGACCTCGGAATAAGAGAGAAACAGACTAATATTAGCGTAGATGTCAATCATCTTACGATGTAACAAGTACATTGTGTGTTATGGGAAGTTTTCCCAGTTCCGGTTGACCTAGTTAAAGCAGCCTAACAATTATTCAACGGATTTGAATATTAGAAGCCTATTAGTGTTGTGTACGCCAGGTTAAAGAGATGGGTCTTTAATCTAGATTTAAACTGACAGAGTGTGTCTGCCTCCCGAACAGTGTTAGGTAGATTGCTCCAGACTTTGAGCGTTAAATAGAAAAAGGATCTGCCCCCCGCAGTTGATTTTGATATTCTAGGTATTATCAAATGGCCAGAGTTTTGAGAACGTAATGGACGTGAAGGACTATAATGCGATAAGAGCTCGCTCATGTACTGAGGAGCTAAACCATTCAGGGCTTTATAAGTAATTAACAAGATTTTAAAATCTATACAATGTTTAATAGGGAGCCAGAGAATTGATATTAATTACAATCTGTCATTTTGCAGGTCTCTATATCTAATGTAACTTCTGGAATATTTATTGTGAAAGGCAGGTCTGCCGCCATGAAGGAAGCAAGAGATGAGATCTTACTGGTGATCTGGAGTATCCTAAGGTTGGGTACAGACACATCTAAATTATTGTTAAAATGTATTTTCACTGACAACATTTCTTAAAAAGTATATACATAGATATACATTGCAACTAATTGTGCAGTCCTAGTGGGAAAATGTAGCTATGCATTCAAGGGTTAAAATGTTATTTTTAAGTTGTCAAATTGTGTATTTCTTATGTTTTATGTAGAGTTTCCTTCTTCCCCATTCCTCCTCACACAAATTCATACACACACTGAGTTTAGCTGGAGGACAGTATAGTGCATGAACCTCCGCCATCTGCTCTGCCAGGTCCTCTGCCAGAGAAGTTTCTTTTAATTTCACTAACCACCTTGACCATCTTTTTCACCACTATAATCAATCATTTCTGACTTTCAGCATATAGGTGCTCAATTTGAGGTTCTGCATCCTTACTCTGCACATTTGTAAGTGCTTTTGACCTATCAATATTTTCCTTAAACACTTTTATGAGGCATTTCATTACTTTCCAAGCTTGCTGTTAACAAACGGAGCCATGTCAAAATGGTCAGCATTTTTCCATGTCATGCTTCTATTTTAAGTTATTAGGCATTTTTAGGGAATCAGTAGCAGAATCAGTTTCTGTAAGTAAAACAATTTGCATGTAAATTGTCCCATTGAATTGAATGTGACCATTTACATATGAATGAATTTATGAACGATTTACACAGAATGTCAATCTGCTTGTCTTTCATGAATAATGCCCATTATGTTGAAGTGTCTTTACTTTGTGCTTCAATATTTTCAAAATACATTCAAATATAAAAAGGCTCACAACTAATTTTATTTGAAGACCTGCTTCCTGGCAATTACTACTGTATATACTGATGTTTATTTCACAAAACAAACACCTTATGTTGAGAGGTGAATGTGTGTTGAGAGAGAAAATAAATATATTAACAGCATGTGAAATCAGGAAGATTGGTGAAGCCCATTTTGGGATAAATTATTGAGTTGCCACATATTGCCGTATCTGCACTGTGCTCATAACAAATGCATGTATCCATATGTCAGGCAGTTTTAATGTAAGTTTATTAACAGAGCTAGAAAGAGTTCAGTTAATCATTTCTTTTAATTAGCAAATTATAGTCATTATTTAGCTTTTATTGTTTAATTTTATTGTGCAAATAGCATACCTTTCTGTTCATGTTTCAAATAGATTGGATGATGGTATGTATATATATATATATATGTGTGTATATATGTGTGTATATATATGTATATGTGTGTATGTATGTGTGTGTATATATATATATATATATATATATATATATATATATATATATATATATATATATATATATATATATATATATATATATATATATATATATATATATAGAGAGAGAGAGAGAGAGCTGGGTAGTAACTGATTACATGTAATCTGGATTACGTAATCAGATTCCAAAAATTAAGTACTTGTAATTAGAGTAAATTACATTTTAAAATGCTCGTAATCAGACTACAGTTATTTTTTTATGGATTACATGATTACATATTATTCAAACAGTAGCAATAAATTATTCATAATTCATTGATTCTCCTTAATTTCTCTTTTTCATCTTTTAAATTTTCCTTTCTAAAACAGCCTACCGATTATAAACACATTATATATGTATATGGGTACTTGACAAACTCTAACATTGACAATAAACCTCTCTCATGTAACTCTAAGAAATTAAGATACATTTTTATCATTTTATTTGTATTTTTTTTTTTTTTTTTCATTTTTGCTGTCACACCATAGGACACAGTCCATTTATTTTTTTTTGTCAGCCACCATATATAGTCCATATATTTTAAATATATTTAAATATATTTTACCATATATAGTCCAAAAAAGAAATATATATATATATATATATATATATATATATATATATATATATATATATATATATATATATATATATATATATATATATATATATATATATATATACACTGTATACCCGTCCCGTATTCACTGCCCTTCACCAGGCTCTCGACGGGAGTGGGTGTGTGAGAGAGGAGGGGTGCTGAAACAGCCAGGGCTGGCGGCGTGTGATGAGGCGCACCTGATGTGAATAGAGCCTCATCACTGCCGCCGTTTAAATGCTGAGCGCGCCTCTCCTCGGGAGACCGGTCTCTTCCCCGTCCATGCACGCTGGTGTCCTCGTGGGTCCAGGAAGGGCGCGTCGAGAAGGAAGACTGCCGCACCCGTGACGGCTGACGGGCCAGGATGCTGGGCCGTCTAATCCCCCAGAAGCGCGGGGGGCCAAGGAGTAGGACGAAGCTGCTCGAGAGAAGCCGCCGCCACTCGGTCCCGAGAGGGGAGCACGTGCGGCCACCGGACTCCGCCCCTTCCCTGGACCCTTCCTTTCTGAAAACTGCCCTCCTTCACATACCCCGCAGCATGACGAGGACACCAGATCCCATGTTTATTTTGGACACTTTTTCCCCTTGGACACTATTTTGATTATTATTGTTTAATAAAACCTCTCCGAGGCCTGACGCCACGCCCACTGTGTCTGTCGTTTGCTCCTCCCGCCACATATACACACATATATATATATATATATATGCACATTCATTTACATTGCATTCTGCATGTATACATTTTAATATATGTGACTCTGGACCACAAAACCAGTCATAAGGGTCAATTTTTTTTAAATTGAGATTTATACGTAGGACAATATTTGGCCGATATACAGCTATTTGAAAATCTGGAATCTGAGGTTGCAAAAAAATCAAAATATTGAGAAAATTAAGTTTTGATATATTTACAGTAGGAAATTTACAAAATATCTTCATGGAACATGATCTTTAATTAATATCCTAATGGTTTTTGGCAAAAAAAGAAAAATCAATAATTTTGACCCATGCAATGTATTTTTTGCTATTGCTACAAATATACCCCAGCAACTTAAGTCCAGGGTCACGTATATTAAAATTTTACATATATTAATTTTTATGAATATTCTTATTCATTCATATTCATTCATTTTATTCAGCAGTTTTAAAGCCTTTAGTTGTCATGAAATCTGTGTCTTGAGCATGTGCTTCAGAATGAATCATATAAGTTAAACCTTATCCAGTAAAGTGCCATAGGAGAGCAGGGTCAGGTGTGAAGTGGTTCGGCACTGGAGGTAGTGGAGTATATTTTCCTCTGAATGTGCCTTATAAGAAAGATGGATAGGGCAATGGGGAACACGTGCAACGGCTGTTCAATCTTTTTTCTCTCCTATTCAAAAAGAGCCAGAAGCTCCAGCTTCCTGTGGTTAAGAGGCGAAGTGGCTCTCCCTTTCCCCTGTGGAGGTGATGGGGCCCGAGGAGTGACACTCGGCAGTCGGCTCTGCCTCCCCCACCATCATGCTAATGAGGTCAAGTGATGAATTGCTGAGCCAAACTACAGGGGCAAAATGTATGAGGACCGGATTGAAGAGAGCACACAAAAAGCCAGCGGCCAGGACAAGCTGGTCTTTTTTGACCCAAAAACCAAGGGTAATTCATTTAAATTGGCATATGGAGCGACAACCTCTTAAATGTTGTAATTAAACTACAGGTGCACCATACTTTAAATGCAATTGGAGTTTTGCGATTTTAAATGGTCACTTAAATGATTGTCAAGGATCAGTTTGACATGGCCATTGTTTTACCATTTAATATTGTTGGTATGTTTTGTAATAGCAAAATATTTCACTGGTTCAGCCTTGTAATCAACTGTAGAGAAGCTGAGAGCTATATAAGCATTACTATTAGTTAAAAAAGTAAGAAGATTACAACAGTTCTTGCTTAATATTGTCACTCAGTTGAAGTAGCTGGCAAAAGGTGATTTCATATTGTGCAGATCCAAACAACTAATATTGTTTTTGCAAACCTAGTAAAAATGGATGTGTTCATTAGCAATAGCACTTGACAAGTACAACTGTGCTTTTTAAGTATCCTGTCAAAGTCAGCCCTGTCTTCACTACAGTCTGTACCCATTTAGAGTGGAAATTTGAACATCTAAATATGTTGAAAACTGTCACACTCAATATGCATATTAATATTTGAGTTTCCATGTCTGCAAACAGGGCTGGATAATGCAAACAGTGACCCAGGACATTTTACATTACCTGGTGGACTTGAACTGACAAATAAACAATATCTTGGTGCAGGTGACATGAAAAAATAATGTTCAATACTCATTTAACCTACTCATACTATTGTCACGGTGCACACACACGAGGAGGAAACAGGAATGCGCAGATGAGGACGTAAACTCAAATTATAGTCTTTAATGTAGACATCAGGACAAGACATGGCAGGACAAGGCAAGGCTTACAGACAGGAAACACCGGGGGTAACGAGTAGACCAGACAAAATCAAACTGAACAGACAGGACTATAAATACACAGAATAATCATAGATAACGAGACAAACACAGCTGCACAAGGATGAAGTAATGATCAAATTAAACAAGGACAGGAAACAAACCAAATATGGAAACATGAGGCGGGAACACATGACACACACGACAGAGGACTGACAACTATTGACATTGTAACAATACAAAGCTGGTAGAAAATCATTGATCTTTCCTTTTAAAATTGACAGATGATACTATTTCTAATGTTTTTTGCACATTATTTAGGAACAGTGGTTTGGGCCTTTATGAGGCGCCACGTAGGATTTAAATCAAACTTCGCTTATCAATACATACATAAAGCACGTGCATATACACCTATAAATTACTCACATATACATGTATACTATTGGATGTTCAATATATATATATATATATATATATATATATATATATATATATATATATGAAATACACGTGCACACTAATATGAAATCCATACCAATACATATTATGTTAGTAATGAATGCATATACACTTGTGAATAACTTGCGTATACATATAAACTTGACGCATGCATACACCTATAGACACTCGCTAATACATATAAACACGATCCATGCATATACACCTACAACAACATACGCACATGCATATAAACTCGATGTGCGCATATACACCTATAAACACTCGCACATACATATAAACTCGCTGCATGCAGACACACCTATAAACACTCGCACATACATATAAACTCTGTGCGCGCATACACGTGTATATATGTATATGCAAGTGATTTCATATGTGGATGTGCGTGAACTTTTCAGTGTAAACGGAAGGCATTTCAGTGTAAAAGTAAGCAGCGGCACTTCCGGCGGGACATTTGAAAATGCTTAATGTGGCATTAAAACAGTGTTTTTAAAGACCAAACTCAATAAACACATTATTAATAAAGCATACGATGTATAGACAAGCAGCTGAGTCCAGAATAAGAAGGTAACTCGTTTCATTACGCGTAAAGCGTTTTCTTCCCATAAGAAATACGCTTAACCTGGCTTAATGCGTCATTTTAGTGGACGTCGGAAGCAAAATAAATGTGGTGGGTCCTCCCCCAGAAAAAAAAATACTGGAGTATATTTTCTGTAGTCTGGTGCCTTTTAATTAACGCAGTGTCTATTTACACAAAGTGCAAATAGGCCGCCTTGTTAGCATGGGTTATTTACTTCTGCCCACTAACTTCACAACATTACAGAAGACAGCTATATCTATGCGTTTTCAGTGGCGTAAGAGGTAAAGCATGTACCGCAGTATTTTTGATGCGAGAGACCCGAGTTCGCGTCCGCCTTTTGCTGAAATCGTTCTTTTCCCTTTTCACATCTCTTATTACATCGGAAAGGCATTTGTTTTCAATAAAAATAAAAATTAAGGAAATAATTGAAAAGTTTAAATAAAGTATCGGGTAGGATAAGGTGTATCTGAGCAGCAGGTACACTCAGATGCTTTACTTTGCTGTGTCGCGGGAGTGCAGCAGGAGCGAGTATCTAGTGAAAACGCAGAATGGAGTTTCATTTATATGGACTCTGAATGAGCCAAGTGCAATAGAGTTGAGGAAGCAGCAGTGTGGAATTCAAGGCTGTAGCTAAATTAAGTTTAATTTATTAGGGCATTCTTCATGTCACGTGGAATGGATTTGACTGACGGCGCTCTGAAAAGTGCTCACACATATTCACTGAATTAGAGACGGTAAAAGTGGATGGGTCCTGTCCCACCCACATACAATGGTTCAGACGGCCATATTCACGTTATTAATAAAATCAAACTATGTACAGTTGTTAAGGGACGACGTCAGACACAAAAGGTAAGTGAACAACCCAGTGACTTTATTGACAAGCTTCGTGCAGAGAACAGTGCAGCTGGTGTCGAGGGGTGAGTGCTCTTCTTATATTGGTTGGTGATGGCAGGAGATGAGGCACTGAATGCAACCCTTGTGATTTCCAGGTGCTTGGTGCTGGGCAGACGTTGAGGACCGGAGGCTGACCACAGCGGAAGGCAATCTGCATAGGACAGGACAGCAGAACGGAGAGCAGAAGGTAAGTACAACAGGAAGGTAAGTGAGGATATACTCATCGGGTATCGACTTGGCTGATAGGAGTCCACGTTGCATCAACGAGATCGGACAATGAAGTGACTGTGGTGAGTGCCTTTATAGTGCTCTTGATGAGGGTGATGATGAGGTGCAGGTGCGCGTGGTTAGAACTCAGGTGATGCAGATCGTGATAGTTGACTGGGTGGAGAGCCTGGCCGTGCTGTTACAGTACCCCCCTCTCCACGGCCCGCTCCCGAGGGCCGACCCCGGCGTCGTGGTGGCCTACCCCGACCCCGTGGGGCTGGAAGTTCTGGATGAGTGGTATGGAAGTCCTCCAGGAGTGACGGGTCGAGGACATCCTCTCTTAGCACCCATGAGCGTTCTTCGGGGCCGTAGCCTTCCCAATCGACTAAGTATTCTAGCTTACCACCACGGCGCCGGGAATGCAGGATCTCTCGAACCTTGTAGATGGCACCTTCCTCCACGATGAGAGGGAGAGGGGGTTCCTCGACCGGACCAGGCTCTGGGGAAACAGAAGGTGAAAAGGGTTTTAGTAGTGAGACGTGGAAAGTTGGATGGATCTTGTATTGTGGAGGTAATTGGAGTTTGTAGGTGACTGGATTGATCTGTTCGATAATGACAAAGGGGCCAACGAATCTGGGACTCAACTTCCGGCTAGGCAGGCGCAGTCTGATGTCCCGGGTAGACAGCCATACCTTCTGTCCAGGATGGTAAATGGGAGTGGCTGAGCGTCGGGCGTCCGCTGTAATCTTCTGTCTGCGCACTGCCTGCTGTAGCTGATGGTGTGCAGCGTCCCAGACTCTCTCGCTCTCCCGGAACCAGTAATCGACCGCGGGGACATCGGAGGGTTCTCCTGACCATGGAAATAGAGGGGGCTGGAAACCGAGTACGCACTGGAAGGGCGTGAGTCCAGTGGCGCCTTGACGCAGGGAGTTTTGCGCGTACTCGGCCCAGCCCAGAAACTGGTTCCAGGAGTTCTGGCGGCTATGGCAGAAGGTTCTCAGGAAGCGACCAATTTCCTGGATTTTACGTTCAGTCTGTCCGTTGGACTGCGGATGATATCCGGAGGTAAGACTTACGGTCACACCTAGGAGGGAGAAGAACGCCTTCCAAACCCTCGAGATGAACTGAGGTCCTCTGTCGGATACTATGTGCTCCGGGATGCCGTAGTATCTGAAAACATGATTGAATAGAAGTTCGGCAGTTTGAAGGGCTGTGGGAAGCCCTGAGAGCGGGATGAGACGGCAGAATTTGGAGAAGCGATCCACAATGACCAGTATGCAAGTGAAGTTATCCGAGGCAGGTAGATCTGTAATGAAGTCCACTCCTAGGTGTGACCAAGGGCGGTTAGGTATGGGTAGTGGGAAAAGTTTACCGGCTGGAAGATGACAGGAGCTCTTAGATATGGCACAGTCCGGACAGCCCTGAACAAACCTTCTCACGTCCCTGGCCATGCTGGGCCACCAGAAGCGGTCTTGTAGCAACGAGAGAGTAGCGTTGGCCCCTGGGTGGCCAGTACCGAGGGATGTGTGAGTGGAGTGGATGAGCGGGATACGTTGGGTCCTGGGAACATACTGGTGGTCAGGAGGACAGCCCGGCGGATTGGCTGGAGGAGTGACGGAGGCCACTGGTGGAGAGGACCATTGGATAGGGCTAGCAACTATCTCAGTAGGCAGCATATTCTCTGGTTCTTCCAGATTCTCCACGGGAGAATAGACTCGTGATAGTGCATCCGCCTTCAAATTACGGGGACCTGGGCGATAGGAGATCTTAAAGTTAAAACGAGTAAAGAATAAAGCCCATCTGGCCTGGCGAGGGTTCAGTCGTTTTGCATCCCGTAAGTACTGGAGGTTTTTGTGGTCTGTTAGCACCAGAAAGGGATGTGTGGCCCCCTCCAACCAATGCCTCCATTCCTCTAGGGCGAGCTTGATGGCTAGTAACTCACGGTTTCCGATATCGTAGTTCCTTTCCGCCGGGCTGAGCTTACGGGAAAAGAAGGCACATGGATGGAGTCTGGGAGGCGTCCCCTGCTGCTGTGAAAGGACCGCACCCACTCCTGTGGTCGATGCATCGACCTCCACGACGAAAGGTAAGTCAGGGTTGGGATGGATCAGCAGAGGTGCGGAGGTGAAGGCTTCCTTTAAGTTCTGGAAGGATTTTGTGGCGTTAGTGTTCCAGGCTAATGTCTTGGTTCCCCCCTTGAGTAAATCAGTGAGTGGGCTGGAGACGGTACTGTAATTGGCAATGAAACGACGGTAGAAATTAGAAAATCCAAGGAAACGCTGGAGTTCTTTAATGGTGGTGGGTTGTGGCCAGGAAGTAATGGCTTCCACCTTCCTCTTGTCCATGCGGATGCCACTACGGTCAATGATATATCCGAGGAAATGAACTGAAGATTGATGAAAGGTGCATTTTTCGGCTTTGAGGTAAAGATGGTATTTACGGAGTTGCTGGAGGACCTCCGCAACGTGTCGGCGGTGTTCGGCCAGGCTCCGGGAGTAGATCAATATGTCGTCTATGTAGACGACGACAAAACGATGGAGGAACTCCCGGAGCACCTCATTCATAAATCCTTGGAAGACGGAGGGGGCGTTGACCAGGCCATAGGGCATAACCCTATATTCATAATGGCCGGTGGGTGTAACAAAAGCGGTCTTCCATTCATCCCCCTCCCGGATTCGAATGAGGTTGTAAGCGCTGCGGAGGTCTAACTTGGTGAAGATAGTGGCACCGCGTAGTTGTTCCAGGGCAGCTGGTACAAGAGGAAGGGGATAACGGTATTTGATGGTTATATCATTGAGTTTCCGGTAATCTATGCAGGGACGAAGACCTCCATCCTTTTTAGCCACAAAGAAAAAGCTGGAAGCAGCAGGGGAGGTAGATGGAGTAATATATCCTTGCCTTAAGGCCTCCTCAATGTACTCCTCCATGGCCTTCTGTTCTGGTAGTGAGAGTGGATAAATCCTACCCCGTGGTACTGGCTCACCCGGTAGAAGGTCGATAGCACAGTCCCATGGCCGGTGTGGTGGTAATTGGGAGGCCCTTTTTGGGCAGAAGACGTCACTGAACTGGAAGTAATCTGCAGGAATGTCGACAGATTGCTGAGCGACCGGGCTCTCTATGGTGGTGGCGTGGAGCGGTAAGGCAACAGGGGCTCTGGAAGCGGGTTTAGGTAGATGTGGAAAGCATTGAGGGAAGCAGCAATTACCCCATTTTAAGATGTCTCCATTGCGCCATGACAAGGTCGGGTTGTGTTGGACCAGCCAGGGGAGACCCAAGATGATGTCTACACTAGATTCTTCCAGAACCAACAGATGAATCATCTCCAGATGCAAAAGCCCAATGCGAAGCTGTAAAGGACCGACACAGCGTCTCACATGACGACGGGACAGGGATTTACCTGTTATGGTCTTGATCTGGTAAGCTGTCTCAGTGGCGGTGGTCTGGAGCTGGAGCTGTTTGCAGAGGGATCCGGCGATGAAGTTCCCCGCAGAGCCGGAGTCGAGGAGGGCGGTGACTGGTAAGGAGAAGGAACCAACTGTCAGATACGCACGAGTGGTTAGGGGTTTCATCTTCGGGAAGGTTGGACGGATACCACTCACCGTCAGCCGGGACGGGCGAATTAGGCAATCCGAAATCATGTGAGTGCCGTCTCCACAATATAGACATAAGCCCCTCTGCAAACGTCTCCGCCTCTCTGCCGGCGTGAGGTGGTAGGAGTCCGTCAACATGGGCTCAGGCTGGTCTCGGGTCGCTGGTCGGGGGAAAGAAGGAGGGTTAGCTATATGGGGTGTTGTGGAATCAGTGCGGCAGGCTTGCATTCTCCTAGAACAATGGACGGCCAACTGAATAAACTGCTCCAAGCCGATGGTATCATCATGCGCCGCTAGTTGTAGGCGCACAGCTGGATCCAACCCCTGACGAAAGGCAGTCAGTAGAGAGGGCTCGTTCCACCCGCTCGCGGCCGCGAGGGTACGAAACTTGAGGGAGTACTCATGCGTGGTCATGGAACCCTGCCGCAGCTGATATAGCTGTTCACCCACCGTGGAATCTCCTGGAGTGTGACTGAAAACCTCCCGGAAATGGGCTATAAACTGGGCAAAGGATTGAGTAGCGGGACCGGCCTGGGACATAATAGTTTCCGCCCATTTCAGTGCTGGACCGGAGAGGGAAGAGATGACAAAGGCGATCTTGGATTTATCCGTAGTGAACATCTGTGGGTGAAGGTCTATCGTAAGCGAACACTGCAGGAGGAAGCCGTTGCAATTCTCAGGTTCACCTGAGTAGGGCGCTGGTCGGGCCATGGGACTGGCGAACATCACTGGCGAAGGAGAACTGATGGCTGGCGGGTTAGACGGAGCGGGTGAAGGTGCTGGTGCAGCGGACTGGGTGAGGAGCTTCTTAAGAGTGTCCACAAGTTCTTGAAAAGGGTCTGGCGTGCTCATCGTGTCAACGGTGTGGTCCGATCTTCTGTTAAGGGACGACGTCAGACACAAAAGGTAAGTGAACAACCCAGTGACTTTATTGACAAGCTTCGTGCAGAGAACAGTGCAGCTGGTGTCGAGGGGTGAGTGCTCTTCTTATATTGGTTGGTGATGGCAGGAGATGAGGCACTGAATGCAACCCTTGTGATTTCCAGGTGCTTGGTGCTGGGCAGACGTTGAGGACCGGAGGCTGACCACAGCGGAAGGCAATCTGCATAGGACAGGACAGCAGAACGGAGAGCAGAAGGTAAGTACAACAGGAAGGTAAGTGAGGATATACTCATCGGGTATCGACTTGGCTGATAGGAGTCCACGTTGCATCAACGAGATCGGACAATGAAGTGACTGTGGTGAGTGCCTTTATAGTGCTCTTGATGAGGGTGATGATGAGGTGCAGGTGCGCGTGGTTAGAACTCAGGTGATGCAGATCGTGATAGTTGACTGGGTGGAGAGCCTGGCCGTGCTGTTACAACAGTATAGCATGGTTTATTAATAACGTGTTTATTGCATTTGGTATTTTAAAAACGCTGTTTTAATGCATTGAGCCACAGCGTTTTAAAATATCCCGGCATCTGGAGATTTGCCTAGTAGGCACACTGACTGAATATATTGGAATACATTTTGCCAATATCTCGCCTTAGACAATACTTCTAATATTTCCCTTACTGTACGTACAGTACACACGAATTTTGCATGAAAAATTGGACTTAGGCTACATTATTTAAATAATTGTGTACAAGGAATGTATTCTAAAAAAACAAACTCACTGTAAATCACTATATACTGTATGTAATATAAGCTTTACAGTTTGACTGTGTTATTTTTAAAGTAATTTTAATTAAAAATACATCGGACGTTTTAACCCAGTCGGTGGAATTGTCAGACGGTCCCTTAACCATCAAGCGCAATAGCGCTTAAAAACTTTCTCCAGTTTAAATTTACTGCTTTAATACACGTTCTTACATTTTTTTCATGTCAATATGCAACCACTTTATATCAACATTATATTTTTTTCCCAAAACCGCCAAGCTCAATAAAAAAAATAATAAATCGCACACATAGTTTGATTTTTATTAATAATGTGTTTACTGAGTTTGGCATTTTAAGAACACTGTCTTAATGCATTAAGCCAGGTTAAGCGTATTTCTTATGGGAGGAAAACGCTTTGCGCATAATCAAACGCGTTACCTTCTTATTCTGGACTCATCTGCTTGTCTATACATCGTATGCTTTATTAATAATGTGTTTATTGATATTGGTCTGTTAAAAAACACTGTTTTAATGCATTAAGCCACATTAAGCATTTTCAAATGTCCCGCCGGGAAGTGCCGCTGCTTCCTTTTACACTGAAATGCCTTCCGTTTACACTGAAAAGTTCAAGCACATCCACATATGAAATCACTTGCATATACATATATACACGTGTATGCGCGCATCGAGTTTATATGTATTAGCGAGTGTCTATAGGTGTATGCATGCGTCAAGTTTATATGTATACGCAAGTTATTCACAAGTGTATATGCATTCATTACTAACATATGTATTGGTATGGATTTCATATTAGTGTGCACGTGTATTTCATATATATATATATATATATATATATATATATATATATATATTGAACATCCAATAGTATACATGTATATGTGAGTAATTTATAGGTGTATATGCACGTGCTTTATGTATGTATTGATAAGCGAAGTTTGATTTAAATCCTACGTGGCACCTCATAGGCCTTTGAAGATGTGCACCCAGGGGCCTCAAAGTCCAGCCTTGTCTGAACCTACACTGTAAAATATTTACATTTTGAAAAATTGTGGGAACTGACAAAATAATATTGACTCAACAAATTGCTTCCAAATAATTCTCCCAAAACAAAAAAAAATGCTTTGTAGTAATTTTAGCTGAAGGTCTATATTAAATTTAAAAATAGACATTCACCGAACATATTAAATTGTGCTCAGCCAATCTATCAAGCAGAAGTGAAAAATCTGTGTTAGCCGAACAAGCGTTGCAGCAAAAAATGAGTGTTGCTCAAGGGTCTTACCTCAGTCGTGGTATTGAGGGTGGTGAAAGTGTGGGTCTTACCTCAGTCGTGGTATTGAAGGTGGTGAAAGTGTGGGTTCTTCACTCCCCCACCTACAATCCATGCCAGACCTGAGACTCAAACCCACAACCTTCAGGTTACAAGTCCAACGCTCTATCCATTAGGCCACGACTGCCCCTGGTAGGAGTGTGCGATATAACTTTATTACATCTGTGATAATATTGTAATTGTTGTTTTAACAATGTGGGATTTTACATTATCCTGTGTATCGCAAAAGCCAAACAAAACGCCTAACTTACAGATTGTACGAATAACGATACATTAATGTTACGTAATGAAGATTTGACTAGTGCGCGTTTGCATTTACAATACGTTTTTTCACTGGCTGCTAATTCTAATGTAGACTTAGTATTGACATTGCTATTGTTATTTTATACTTTTTTTTTTTTCTTTACAGAGTACAGAGCCATTGGAGAACCACACAACTGTAATGAAAATGGGAATTCTTGAAATAGTAAGCAGCAGCAGTTGCGCTTCAAGGGCCCTGTCAAGTGTGCTGAACATCTGTTTTCCTGGAAGAGGAGCTGGTGCTTGACAACTTAGGAGACTTTTGGCGCTTTTCCACTGCATGGTACGGCACGGTACGGTTCAGTACAGCTCACTTTTGGGGGGTTTTACACTGGGTACAGTACCTGGTACCTGATACTTTTGAGGAAGTACAGACGTTCCTCTCGTTGATAGCCGAGGAGCAGATCCAGCAAGAGCTTAATGGAGTGACATGGAATTAAAACGTTTTTCAGGAGTCACGGCAGTAGAGGCGGCGCTGCTATAACGACACGTGAATAATCCCGCCCACTCTAAAGCGGTACTAAACTGCAGTGGAAACACAATCCGAGCCAAACTGAACCGTGTCGTGCCGTTCTGAGCTGTGCCAAGCCGAGTCATACCACGCAGTGGAAAAGCGCCATTTGTAAATGCATCTATTGTACTTTTTTGGATTATTGTATGCACTCATCCTGGAGTACAACAATGACTTAAAGGGATAGCTTACCGAAAAATGAAAATTGTGTCATTAATTACTTACCCTCATTTCGTTCCAAACCCGTAAGACCTTTGTTCATCTTCAGAAAACAAATTAAGATATTTTTGATGAAATCCGATGATGAAATTTGTTTGATGAAATTTTTGATGAAACAATGGTCTTATTGAAGTGGAAGGACATGAGGGTAATTAATGACAAAATTTTAACCTCAAAGTACATCTTTTTGAAATTTTTTTTGGAAAACAGTTGACGTGTAAAAGCGAAACGAATTTCGGACGCGATGATGCGCTGGAATAAACAACAGCTTCCTATGGATGCCTCCACATAGACCGCCAACATTCGCACAGACAAAAATGCGAATGTTTTTTTTTTTTTTGTCCAGTCCGACGAATCTTTTCAGTTTCGCAAAGCGAAAACACGGGCCGTCCAATAAGATTTGAGTTAGGATCACGTGACCGGAGCAGCTTCTGTTGCACAAAAGGGTGAGAATGGTGGCGCTGTTCAAGACACATATCTGAGGAAAAATACATCGTTGGTCGGCGCCCCCTAGTGTGCAGACGTGAATTAGCGAACATTCGTGTCGCGCTCGTGTGAAAGCAAAGTTCGTTCGTCATGCTCAATGTGGAAAGGCCTTAAGATGCAGTTTCATGAGCTCAAAGTACCACTTGTAAGAATGGTATAGTTCATGTGAAATTACTCTAAACACTGGGTAAAGTAACCTCCCCTTTACTTAAATTTTATGGTATTTTTGTCATTTTTAATATATGAATGTATTAAATGTTTAATGTTTAAATAGTTAAGATGCAGTTTCATGAGCTCAGAGTACCTTTTGTGAGAATTGGTAATATTCAGTGACATTAACCTAAACACTGGCTGAAGTTACAGAATACACGGCCACACAAGGATTGGCCAGGTATGGACACAACACGTATATTATTTGCTATTAAGCAAGACACACGATCGTTGGAAAGCCATGTTCAAGAATTTTTAGCCATTGCTCACTATTCAGATTTACCAGCCATCATTTTGATAGAGATTTTCTGTGATGGCATAAATCAACCCCTTCGGTCTAAGCTTAGACGCGAGGGTCCACGTTCATCACTCTGTCAGTTTATGGACTATGCTTTGTTGAGTGTTGGCTCTCCATTCACTGTGGGTGTCGCGGAGGAGGAACCGCGTCTTTGACTGAAATGGTGGCTGCACCAGAGTGCGCTCACAAAATGGCGGCAACAGCGGAAACCTGACCGCAAAATGGCTGACACAACAACACCCCATCATGCCATTGCTGCCAGTCATGAGCCAAGTCAAGACACCATTGATCGTCGTGAGTCTAGTCACGTCTCAGCTGATCGTCACGAGTCTTTTCACGTCTCCGCTGACCATCCAGAGTTTCTTCACGTCTCCGCTGACCTTCCAGAGTCTCTTCACGTCTTCGCTGACCTTCCAGTGTCTCCTCACATCTCCGCTGACCTTCCAGAGTCTCTTCACGTCTCCGCTGACCGTCCAGAGTCTCTTCACATCACCGGTGATCATCCAGAACCACGTCACGTCACACCTGATCAACCAGAGACTTGTCACGTCCTGTCTGCCACACCTAGATATTCAAAGTCAGTCCTTCCGTATCCTAGTCTAGTATCCAGTGTGAGGGATGCACCACTAGTGTCTGCACGTGCAGCTGGTATCCCCAAACCAGCTCACTTTAACCCTCCTGTTCCTGCACTATTCCGCTGTCCGAAGCGCTTCCCATGATGGGATCACTTTATGTTGCATTTGGGCTGCGTACACCACTTCAGAACTGCCCCAGGCGATGGCAGCCACTGCAGCTTGGCATGAGCCCAAAGACTATCAATGCATCCCATGTCTTTCGTGTTGGCTCTGTCAATGCCATAGAGGCTATTTATGAACTGTCATCAAGTTCAGTTTCTGTCAATGAGCCTGATTGTGAACTGTCATCCCGGGAAACTATTAATTAACTTTTTGTGTTCCCTGCCTTGGCTCTTGGGGCCCAAAATTCTCTGTCTGTTTCCTGTGTCTCAGTGTTTCCTAGGTCCCAGTCCTGGCCTTGGTTCACAGTTCCCTCTGCTCCAGTCTGGTGGTCTTCTGTTCCGCTCTGGTGGTCATCTGCTCCACTGTGGTGGTCTTCTGCTTCATCTGCTCAGGTCTGGTGGTCATCTGCTCCGCTGTGGTGGTCTTCTGCTCAGGTCTGGTGGTCTTCTGCTCCGCCGTAGTGGTCTTCTGCTCTGGTCTGATGGTCTTCTGCCCTGCCTGCTCTGCCGTGGAGGTCTTCTGCTTTGCCTTGGTGGGCTTCTGTCCCGTCTGCTCCGCCCTGGTGGGCTTCTGTCCCGCCTGCTCCACCCTGGTGGGCTCTAGTCCTGTCTGCTCCACCTTGGTGGGCTCTAGTCCTGTCTGCTCCACCTTGGTGCCCTGCTCTGCCGGCTTTGCCTCAGTTCCGGGTGGTCTTTTGTCCAACTGCCACAAGAGGTCGCCTCTCCCATCATATTGGCTCTCACACCATACAGACTGTCATATATTACACTGGACTGCATTTCCCAGCATTCATTGCACACAGGTACACACATCTGTCTCAATCACACGCTCACACCTGAGAACCATCTCACAATCACACACCCTTTATAAACCATGGACTTCTTTTCACAGATCGCCGTGTATTGTTCTCGCATAGCACTCCCCATGTGTTAGCTGCCTTACTGAGCCATTCTGTGTTTATGTGTAGCTTCGAGTCTGGTTCTGCGTTTACACCGGATACTTCGCACATTCAAGTTACAAATGGCCATGCCCACTTTTTCATTAAAAATAAGGTGGAAAGCCATCTGCCTAGCAACATCCACCACTGCAATTTTATTACAGTAGTACCCTATTACTGTTTTCTGAGGTCATTTTCACTATACAGTCGATAACTGAGACAAATCTCAGAGACGTCTGTTTGATGTGTGTGTTTATGGAAGACGTATTTTTTTAGAGTGTTGCTTATTCTGCAATTCAGTACATTCCAAAACAATTTTTTAATCTAAGGTTTGTTTAAGGTTTGTTTCTCACAGGAGAAAGCAATCTAATGGATAGAGGATTCATATTTTAGCTGGAATGCTTGAATCTAATCTAAGGTTTGTTTATCTTTGCTTTTAAGTTTGACGGTCTACAGAATTGGGCGTTGGGTAAGAAAAGACACATTTTTGTTGTGTTATTGACACCTTTTACACAAAGGCACTCTTTATTCAACAACTCCTTTAGCTCATAAATGCTATTCCTCTAGTGGGAAAATGTGGTAAGGCAGCTTTAGGCACAAGCCTTATAGTGAATAACGTGTCACAGCGATAAGTTAAGCATTACATGGAAGACTGACAGCCTCTCAGCACTCACCTTCCTTTAACCTCAATTCTATCTTAAAATGCAACCTGAAACTGGCAGGCATCCGCAGGGGTAAGACAGGTTTTGGTTCATAAGGTTTCTGAGCCAGTGCTTTAGAATATACCTCAAAAACAAAGCTTTTCGGTCTCTCAGTCAAGCCAGATATCTTGAAAACATATACCGTTTTTTTTTTTTTTTTTTACATATGACTAAATCGAAACTTATTGACAAGAATATACACTTATCTATGATTACACTTCACAACTTGCAGTAATATTGGGAAGGAATTTTATTTTGCAGTCATCTCTATGATAGTGTACTCCTAAAAGTGCTCCCATAAGTTATTCCAAATCTGTGTAGTTTCTTTCTTCTGTTGAATACAAAATAAGATTTTTTGAAGAATGTTGGTAACTATGCATATGCTGGTAGCCACTGATTTCCATAGTATGAAAAAAAATACTATATGCAAATCAGTAGGGACATTCTTCAAAAAAAAAGCAGAAGAAAGAAACACAACATAAGGGTGAGAAAATTATCTAAAAAAAAAATTTTAGGGTAAACTACGCCTTAAAAAAGTTGCAAAATGGGTCAAAATGTTGATGACTCATCCTGCATTCCCATATGTTGTCCAATCATATGATTGTAAAGTGCTTTGGGTGTATATAAATACACAATACAATGCTATATAAATGCATCATTCATTCATTCATTCATTCATTCATTCAATCAGATGTTCTCAAGAATGATAAAGCTGCAAGCTGTAGCAAGTCATGTTAACCATGGCTGTTTTTTTATTATAATTAAACTTAATTAGTTTCAACAGGAAATAAACAGTGTAGAAAAATGAGTCAAATAATATTTTTTTTCTCTCACTTTCTCAATATATGCATCAGAAAAGGTTAATGCATTCAGTGGGAGGCTATACTTATACAATCTTTGTTTCTCATTTGTTCACGAATGTGGTGTTTATTAATGTGTATACATGACTGGTATCCCATCTCCTCTGAGCTTTTTAACTACCTCAAACCTTAATTATCTCAATTCAAATGATAGCGATTCACACCTTTCATTAATAAATTGCTTTATAGGAAAAGAAGAATGAAGATGCACATTTTCTCATATTTTTTGCGCATGAGCTGAAGCAACTGAACTCTACAGTCGTGGTGTTGCATACAGTAAGCAAGATAAGCGCTCATTTACATAATTGCCATTTTGTCATTAGTCATCCCTAAAATAACCAATCGGTGAGCTGAATTTTGAGTGATTTGGATGTTAGAAATATTAAACTGAATTTGCAAAGTCTTGCAGCATCTTTTGAAATATAACAAAAAGATCTCTAATAGGATTAGCGTGTATACATTTACATTCAAATCCCTCTGACAGTGCCTTGTTGAAGTGAAACTGTGGACAAAAAGCTTTGCTGGTTGCTACAGTGGTGACTGCTAATTCATTAAATACACTTTTTAAAAGGCTTTTCAAAGCTTTGATGAGTAAATCCTTTGATTGGGGTTTTTATAGACAGTTATGGATGGTAACGATAATAAACCGCTGCATAAATCACAGTGACTATCTTTTCATAAATAAGGTCCAGTGCAAGATATTCAGCTGCTTGCAGAGCTTTCCTGGGGAAATTCCAATTTCGAGAAGCACTATCACCACTCGACAAAAACAATCTGGCCTCTCCTGTGCTTTCCTATCAGGCACTATTGGCTGATAATGATGAAAAGGATCTGTTTGTTTTTTTCTTTTGCTATCTGTCTAAGGAAATAAATCAAGTCCTGAGGCCACTTTTAAATTTTATACTGCTATTGTCGAGAGACGGAGCTGATTGAGTGCTCATAACTGCTGGAATTTTCCAACAAAACTAACCTGCAGGAGCTCTAAACTCATCACGTCTGTGATTGCAGTTTATGGTACTGTATGTTCTCAATAGTTGTCATTAAAACATAAGATTTAAAGAAATTAAGCTTTAAACAAACAGTTCACCCAAAAATGAAAATGTGCTCACCCTCAGGCCATCCAAGTTGTAGATTAGTTTGTTTCTTCATCAGAACTGATTTGGAGAAATCATTATATCACTTGCTCAACAATGGATCCTTTGCAGTGAATGGGTGCCATCAGAATGAGAGTCCAGTCCAAACTGATGATAAAAATATTACAATATTCGGTCATTTGTTTGGACTGTATAAACAGTGCTAGTTTTGTGCATATTTCTCTCCTGATTCAGATGAGTATACTTTTTCACATGAGAAGGCAATATAATGGATAGAGGATTCATATTTTAGCTGGAATGCTTGAAGTGAAAAACATCTTGATGGACAATTACAAACTTGCAGCTTTTTCCTTTACAAGACATTAACTGATGGACTGGAGTCTTGTGTATTACTTGTGGGTTATTGTGCTGGTTTTATCAGCTATTTGGGGTCTCATTCTGATGGCACCCATTCGCTGCAGAGGTGAGCAAATGATGCAATGCTAAATTTCTCCTAATACATTCCAATAACCACACAAACTCATTTACATATTTCAGCTAATTTTCATTTTTGGGTGAGCTATTCCTTTAAGTTCTCTTCAGGAAACCCCCATATTCAGCCGTAAACCTTTTTCCAGCTTCAACATAATGTTGCGTGTATTAATCTGAAGATTAATACATTCCGTGTCAGAGTTTGCTTCTCGGAGTTGCGTTTTAATGGAGTGCCTCATCATTAGCTCTGTTAAAGCAGCCGCTACTGAGTAGGGGGACTGTTAGGGCAGGGCAGACTGCTTTTTTACTGTCAACTTCAATACGTTCTTAGGTGTTAGACAGGCTGTTTGGGTCGCAGATACATTTTATAACCATCTTATGTGCCTAAATCCAGATCTTGACCATTTTAATGAAAAACTGAACAAGCATTCTGAGTTGTTTTTGATCATTGAAAAAGGACACTTTCTTATAATAACTAAATTTGTGACTCTAGCTGACTGTATATGTATAAAAGCCTTTGATTTTGTGCTGACTTTCATGTTGTATAAGCATCAGCTGTCTGCAGTGTACCACACATTAGCATGCTTAAAGGAGACTGATGTTCTGACAGCACATGGTTGATGAGATTATAGCATCAGGGAAAGGAATATTAATGCAAATGCATATGTACAGTAAAAAACATTTCACATGCTTGTAAGTTTAAAGAAGCATATATTCAAATATGGCAATGAGGAAACTCTGTGTGTACTGGCACTTTCCATCAATGCAGTTGGAACTGATGCCTATCAGTCTGCTGGTATGAAATGGAGAGACGCTGCCAAAATATTGTGATGACCATGCAGCTATTTTAGGCAACAGACAGGGTCTGACATTCATTGTGTATGCTGTCTTTATAATTGGAAGCAGCGAGAATAATATAAAGTTAAGACTAAGATTCTATTAAATAAATATGCATTTATTTAATTCAAAACTCATGTACAGTATAATAAGCAGTGTTCTCTGTCACAAAAAAAAAAAAAACACTTTCAGCCAATATTTTATAAGTAAAAACTGTTTTAAGAAATTAAAACGTACAATTTTTCCAGAATTACATTTGTTTGGGTTTTGTTTAAATATATATATATATTTTTTTATCATGTACTTTGGAGTGTTTTGGAAAAAATTATGAAGTGTAAACATACAGTCACAATATCATGTTTTTTTGTTGTTGTGGTTGTTGTTGTTTTGTAACTGAATAAAATAAACTTTTATTGTAGTTAAAGCAAAATTTAAAATAAAATATAAACTTGTTTACAAAGAATATACTTTTTATTTTACCATTTCCAGAATAGTTTTATTCTTATTTTAAGCAAGATTTTGTTAGATTTATGCTAAAAATTTGAACAAATGAATGAATGAATGATGTTTTTTCTGATAACGACTAAATATGCTGTATTTTTTTAAGCATGTTTTGATTCCTATTTTACTGTATAGGATTTGGAAACGAGTTCCCCATCGTAAATATGGTGTATGTTCTTATTATATTATTCTAAGGATTATTTAAGAATAACAATTCATTATTCCACACACCACACGTGTAAACGAATAATAGCTGAACACTGCGCACATTTTAAGGGTAAATACTAGATTTAATGGCGAGAAAACCGAGTGATTCCTCCATATTTAGATCGCGTCAAGTTTATTGATGAATGAAGTTAACCCTTTTAAAGCCAGATAATCGGTGATTTTTCCTGAAAGAGGCTGGCGTATAAACCCTCGAATAAATTTATAGTGTCTGCATGCTTCGCTACTTCACTCCAATTGTCCGCAGGCTGCAGATGCTCATCGCCAATCCAGCACTGCAGGTGCAGTTAATGCTGGAGACGCTGATAGTAGTTCTGGCTACATATCCACCTCTCTTTGCTTGTTTCTTTTCCTCACACAGAGCTTTTTTCTGCTTACCCCCCAGATTTTGCTGTAGTGCTGCCTCGTGAGGTGTTGGATTCATTGCACCCCGCAGTCTGACCGGCTTTGCGGTGCGTTTTCAAGAGCATCAACATTATCTTTAGTGGACATATGACGAACAGTTCCGTGTGCTGCCGCATCATGTTGACATAACTCTGCTGAAGAACTGAAATTAATGAATGGCCGGAGAGGAGCGATGATATGAATTAACTCTTTGATGTGGAGGGAAGCAGGATAGGGGTCTTATACTGCATATACTGGCGAGGAAACACGGGAATGAGGCTTTTAACACGTTTCTTGACGCTGTGAGTTCTCTTGTTGAAGTTGGCTTTGCTAAACCATGGGAAAATGAATTGGAATGGATATTCTGATAAGTGTTCCTTAGAGATGGATGCAAGATTTTCCAACCTTTCCCCTTTATGAATCTTTTCGTGGTGACTCTGGAAAGGTGGAGCGATCAGGAAAAGCTAATGACGGACCTATTATATCATCAAGAGCACAAGGGGGGTTTGAAAACGTTTGGATGGAAATGTTTGCACCTTTTTCTGGTTTTATACGGAACTACTAATGCATAGTTGTGGATCTCTGCTGGAATCTCAGTTGTCAGTATAGTGAAATGAATTCAGGGCCGTTGACATATTCGCTGTGATTTTTGCTTCTTCTTTTTTTTTGCAAATATCCATCTTTTCTTCTGAAAGTATTCCGATCTAAATGGAATTAGTTGAGAAAGCCCTTTGTGAAAGGAATAGACATGGTACATGGGAACAGTTTCCTTCACGGTGAGTCCAGCTGCCAGTTAACTTCTTCTCCATGTTTCATTTTACGCATGAGGTCTATCTGCATTTACCGGTCTGTCTCGCTTTATTCCTTTAGGAACTTTGTGTGTTATTGTAAACTGATTTAAATAATTGAATTTACTTTATTTAGAGTGATAGGCTAACTGCATATGCATCATGATAGTATAGCATATCCCAGTTGTGTAGTTTATTGCTGGAAAATACAGCTTAAGTTGATATCTGGTTTCTAGCTGGTCTAAAATGAATCATTACCTGGTGCAGGTTGGCTATTAGTTGGTCTAAGCTGGTGATTTGGTGGTCCACAAGCTGACAAACCATCATGGACCAGCAAAAAAACATCTACAACTGGTTAGGCTGGTTTTTGATGGTAGCTGGTTTCTAGCTGGCCTATGATGGTCATTAAACTAGAAATTAGCTAGTTCAAGTTGGTAGAGCATCTTGGAACAGCAAAAAAAAAAACAACTGGTCATATTAGTTTTAGATGATTTGTAACTAGACAGCCAGCCAGTGACCAGCTTGGACCAACTAGAAACCAGCTACCATATTTCAAAACAGCTACCAGCTTAAGCTGAATTCTTATTTTTCTCCAAACTTGCAGTACATCCACAGCAAATCAATCAGTTTGGAAAGTAAATGCAAAATAAAGACTTAAATAAATAAATGCACTTTTTTTTTCTTTTGCATTAATTTTATGTACTGCATTAAAAACAAATAGAAAAGAAAATCCAGGTTTAGACCAAATTCTTTAAAGGATACAATTTCAGATCCTTGATTTTCAGCCATTCCAAAAAATGCATTTTCAAATATACATTTAGTCCAGCATGAATACTTGTAGGAAACAGCTGTATGTTCATAATGAATCCACATGATTCTATGCTGTTTTGATCTTAAATCTTTTGTTGCAGTTGTTGCAGGTCTTCTCGTGCTTGGGTTGTCTGGGGCAACAAAGAAGGAAGCAGGTAATGATGTTTTGTCACAGAATACCCACCCACTCTCCATCTCCATGTTTCCTGGCAATCTCTGACATTTGACTGCTCTCTCTCAGTGAAAAACAATTCAGGAGTGCAGCCGGCAGGGCAGTGTGGAACCTGGGTGAAAGAACCAGAGGGAGGCCTCTTCACCTCACCCAATTACCCAAACAAATATCCTCCAGAGCGAGAATGCATCTACATCATTGAAGGTAAAAAAAAAAAAAAATAATCATAATAATAAAAACTTGTCCGAAAAGTAAATGCAGCACACAAACAAATCTGTCATGTGACACTGGTGGTGGGGGTTGTTTTGAATTGTTCAGTAGCGCAGTGGCACTCAGAGTGAAAGATGCAGGAGCAATCAGCTGATTGTTAATCCTATGCAGGACCATTATATTGCTAATAAGCACTAGTGTTTCATTTGCATTCATAACAGAAGGCTCTACAGATCAACAATCTCTCAATATCTGAACATTAATATGATTAACGCAATTAGATTTCCATGAAAGTGGGTAAAAATGTGGTTGTCTTTCATTCGCATCTGTTGGATTGCTAGCATGCTGTGCTGCTGCAAGCTAATAATCAAATCGAACTAAGAAGCTAGTAGTAATTTTCTTGCAATTAGATGGTTTATATGTGATAATCTCTTTGCTGTTTTAAGATTATAAACGGTCCTGGTTAGATTACTTCGAAGTAAAATAAATAATTTTAAAATAACAATCAAAATAAAACACTAAAAAGATTTAGTGCATTTTGTGCATTTTAATGTTTTTGACAAAAGACAAAAGCCTTCCAAAAACATAGTATGCTATAATTATTATTATAATGCATGGTTAAATAACCCACTGAGTAATAATTCAATTAAATTGGGAGTTGATGCAATGTTGAAATGTTGAGAAAGTGTGTGTAAATATGTGTTTATGTAGTCAATAATAACGTAACGGTAGGCCGATTATTAAAAATGTAATATAATCTAATTACAAGTACCTAATTTTTTAAATCTGATTATGTAATCTAGATTATATGTAAACAGTCACTACCTGCAGTGATTGAAAATATTATGAGATAAGTTCTTTCATTCTTCCTTACAAAATTTGTATAATTTTGTGTAATTTTCATGTTATAGTAGAAATAAATTCACATGAATGCAATCCATATCTCCAAATGGGGGAAGTCGTGGCCTAATGGTTAGAGAGTCGGACTCGTAATCCAAAGGTTGCGGGTTCGAGTCTCGGGCCGGCAGGGATTGTAGGTGGGAGGAGTGAATGTCCAGCGCTCTCTTCACCCTCAATACCACGACTGAGGTGCCCTTGAGCAAGGAACTGAACCCCCAACTGCTCCCCGGGCGCCGCAGCATAAATGGCTGCCCACTGCTCCGGGTGTGTGTTCACGGTGTGTGTGTGTTCACTGCTGTGTGTGTGCACGTTGGATGGGTTAAATGCAGAGCACGAATTCCGAGTATGGGTCACCATACTTGGCAGTATGTCACTTCACACTAAGGAAACCTTTCAGTGTATACTAATAATGGCTAACATACCCAACCCGATCTTGTGGTGAAACATAACTATTATACAAGGTGGATATTTTTGTATGAATGTGATTCATACAGAAATGTAGTTTTTAAGAAAAATAAATAAAAAATAAACTTAATAGCAAAAGTCCATCCCTAAATCTAACCAGACTGGCCACCAGTTAACCAACCAAACGGTAGGTATGAATTGCCACGAGAGTGTGTTGGAAATATGATATCATCATCATAAATTACAGATGTCAGTCTTGATTTTTTATTTTTTTTCTCCTTTGCAGCTCCCCCGAGACAATGCATTGATCTTTTCTTTGATGAAAAGTATTCAATAGAGCCTTCATGGGAATGTAAATTTGACCATATTGAAGTCCGGGACGGACCCTTTGGCTTTTCTCCAATAATTGGACGCTACTGTGGCCAGCAGAACCCTCCATATATCAGATCGAGCGGCCGTTACCTATGGATAAAATTTGTTGCAGATGGTGAATTGGAAGCGATGGGATTTTCTGCGAGCTACAATTTCACAGCAGGTACATACAGTTTTATGCTCCCTTTATGCAGTGTCAGTAACGTTTACGATTGTGACAGATTGATTAATTATTAAACCAGCGAGTTTTTGGCTTTTGCTGATGGTCTTTTAGAGTTCTGGAACCAGTTTTCACTCACTGACCTCAGGGTATTGTTATCCTGTGCATGTCGACTTGAATTCCTGATGCAATCAGTAACTACTCTACAAAATCCATGATGCTGATTCACATAGCGAGTATTGTAGGTCCATGTTGGTTCTGTCAATGATCCTATAATCTGCAGTTGAGCTTATTAGTCATATTAAATTGCAGTAATAAAGAGCCTGTGTGTTGTATTTCATCAAAAACCTCTTAAATTGTTAACCTTGATCAATTCTTAGTACCTCAATGAATGCTGACAATCCTTCCCAGGACCTGATTTTGATTATAAAGATTGCCAATAAGATGCTAAGTGGTAACAACAACATCGTTCCGCATATAATTGATTTCAATTACCCATAAGGAATCCTTAGAAAATAGCACATTGCACAACGGTTGTTTTTATCAGACGTCTCGTTCTTCACTGCTTTCTGCTCATCTGCCTTGACTTCAAATTGAATCTCTGAAGTAAGTCTGAACAGCAAGTAATACTGTACCTGAGTTCAAGTGAGAGATGTTTGCGTAAATGGTGTGCAAATGGAGCAGTGTGAAGAATGCCAAAAGCAATATTTGAATAAAGCTGTAAATGCAGAAAAATTTCACAGAGTGGTCGAGCTTTAAGGGTCTTGCAGATGAATTGCACAGCTGTGGCACTGGGTGCAAGAAAAAGTAGCACACAAATGAAGGCAGCACTGATTTAGAGTCGTACTGTATCTGAGAAATGAGTTATGAGCTGAGGGTTTTTTCCATCCTATTGTGAGTCAGGAGAAAATTCTTTCACCAAGTTTGGAGAAACTGTTCTGCGTGAATGGATTCAGACTCTCGCTTCGCAACTTGCCAGGGAAGAAACACAGCTTCCTCTAGTCTTGATAAGGAATATCAGTGGCATATAATTTACATAATTAAGGAGATAAAAGTCCCTGAATTCACTTCCCTTGATGTTCCCCCAAAAAAGTGGAGAGCGCATCTGCTGTTCTGTAGCCAATGGTAACACATGCTAATGCAGAGGGTACAGCAGATTAATAAAAAGAAGGGGATGAGGAAGGCTAGAAATTGCATGTATTCATCTTCCTTGGTCTTTTTCACATTTTATCGCTATAGAAAGGAACATTACTGTATTTAACTGAAAATTGATGCTGCTTATTATCACAAAACAGACACTGAATCAAAGATGTGCCGGTTCGCAGAGTGAGAGTGGAGGAATTTAGTGTATGTTCGTCAGGCTGGGGCTCTGGGCGGCACAAGTTCTGAAATTTCCTGCATAAGACCTCATTAACACTGCACTTGCGTGCTTCATATCAAATTGGCTAGATCAAGTGCAACTGAATTACAGCTCTGATCTCGAGACTTTTTATTTTAGTGCGGAGCAATGTGATCAGTGTCAAATAGTTGTGAAAAATATCAGTTTGAAAGTGTGATTCAAGGCCTGGACAAGTCACTGAATAAAAGGTTTGGAAATTTTGAATCATTAAAAAAAAAACAACAACAACAAAAAACAATACCGAAAGGTTTTCATGACATTCAGAGTGTGGAACCTTTCGTGCAACCTGTGAAGTCAATTCCTGAGCTAATGACTCTTATGAGTTGTTTTGTTAATGAATCAGAAACACACAGCATGACCTGCGAAGTCCAGTTGTCGGGTGAATGATTTTTGGGGCCTGTTTAGTTTATTAGAAATGTACAGTGCATTCTCAAGTGATTGACTTTTATATGAGCCGGTTAGTGGATCACAAACACACAGCGTAACTAGTGAAGTTCAGCATGAATCTTATGAGCTTATTCTATATAATGAATCAGAAACAGACAGCATGACTAGTCTGATTCTTGAATAAATGACTCTTATGAGCTGATTCTTTTTAGTAAATCGAAAACATAAGGCTTGAAATGTATCATACAAAAATGTATGATTCATATACAGTTTGTTAATCATGATAGTGTTCACAAATGAGCGCAACTTTTATGAACTCTGAAATATAAATATAATTGCCAGAAGTAAAAGTTTAAACCTCTGTCAACCCTTTCAGCCTTTATTTAAAAAAAAAAATCAATTTTTTTTTTTAAAAATTCAAAATGAGTTTGAATAGTTTGCAAGGGCGTGATTATAAATGCGGCAAGGCTGTAAAAGTAGACTGTTAGGCCAGTTTTTATGTTTGGTGTGATGAAATTTAATATCCCCGACAACATCTACAGTCTCATTTAGCCACTTGTTAACAACCACCATTTTCCAGACACATAAAAGCTTTGAAAAGTCATGAGTGAGGTGTTACTAATGTATTTAATATAGAATAAAACATGAAAACATCTTAAGCTGGTGTTAACCAGACTTTATTTCAGCCATTTAACCAAAAACCCATTCAAACAAACCATTGACTTCTGGACGATGGAATTGGAAGTGCCAAAATACTAGCTTGCTTCCAGGTTTTGGACAAAAATATGTCATTCTAGCAGTGCACTATAGATTCAAGATTTTTATTTGTCACCATACACAATTATACAGGGTATAACCAGCAGTGAAATGTAGGTCAGGTCTGCTCCAAGGACAGTGCTATTATAAAGTATACAGGTATTAAGAAAAAGAAAGTAGAAAAAATAAGAGAATAAAATAAAATTAAAAAAAAGTATGTTGTTGACTTAAATAGTAATAAGAGGAATGTGCAAAAAGAATGTGCAAAACGTTGTACAGGGTATTTAAAAAGCAGCAATATGAGGTAGAAAAAATTATGAATAGCTATTGATATGGTGATATTTACATGGAGTCAAGTGATGTTATGACACGGAGTTAGAGTTTAGGAGCCTGATGGCCTGGGGGAAGAAGCTCCTCCTAAGTCTCTCAGTCTTTGCCATCAGGCTACGGAAGCGCTTACCAGATGGAAGCAAAGTGAATAGACGGTTACCAGGGTGATTTGAGTCCTTGATTATTTTGACAGCTCTATTTTTTGCAGCGTTTGAGGTAGATGTCCTGCAGAGAGGGGAGAGCAGACCCTGAGATGCGCTCAGCTAAGCGCACAACTCTCTGTAGTGCTTTGCAGTCCTGATTGGAGCTGTTTCCATACCACACTGAGAAGCACTGAGTCAATACACTTTCTATGGTCCCTGAATAGAAAGTTTTCAGGATTGCTGGTGAGACCCTGAATTTCCTCAGCTGTCGCAGATGGTACAGTCTTTGCCTGGCTTTCTTAGCCTGTGTTTGGATATGTGTAGTCCAAGTCAGGTTCTTGGAGATGTTTACACCGAGGTACTTGAAGCTACTCACTCTCTCCACAGGGGTCCCACTGATCATAAGAGGAGTGTAGGGCTGCTGCTGTCTCTTCCTAAAGTCCATGATCAGCTCTTTAGTTTTGCTCACATTCAGAGAGAGACAGTTGTCCTGGCACCATGATGTGAGTCTCTCTACCTCGTCCAAGTAAGCGGTCTCATCGTTGTTGGAGATGAGGCCCAGAACCACAGTATCATCAGCGAATTTGACAATAGATGTGGAGCTGTGAGAGGCCACGCAGTCATGCGTGTAGAGAGAGTAGAGCAGGGGACTCAGGACACAGCCCTGTGGGGCTCCTACGTTCAGGGTGATGGGGTTTGCGGTGAACTGGCCAACTTTCACCACTTGAGGTCTGCCGGTGAGGAAGTCTTGAATCCAGTCACAGAGTGAGGAGTTTAGGCCGAGGTCTGTGAGTTTAGAAGCCAGCTTGATGGGGACTATAGTGTTGAAAGCTGAGCTATAGTCAATGAATAGCAGCCTTACATAATTCCCATTGTTGCTGTCCAAGTGTGTGAGGGAAGAGTGGAGGACGTGAGAGATGGCATCGTCCGTAGATCTGTTTGGGCAACAGGCAAACTGAAGAGGGTCCAAAGTATCAGGGATGGAGGAGCAGATGTGGCTCTTTACAAGTCTCTCAAAAACCTTCATGACTATGGATGTGAGGGCAACTGGGCGATAGTCATTCAGGCAAGAGGGTTTATTGTTCTTTGGCACAGGGATTATGACAGTTTTTTGAATGAGGTAGGAACCACTGAGGTAGCAAGGGACTCATTAAAGATAGAAGTGAACAAACCAGCGAGCTGATCGGCGCAGGACCTCAGAACACGGCCAGTTATCCCATTAGGTCCGGCTGCTTTCCTGATGTTCACTTTCTTTAGCACCCTCCGAACCTCATCCTCCGACACGGTGATTACAGGATTATCGCTGCTCTGCCTGCTGCTTCCTGACGCGCTGGTCGGCAGAGACGCGCTGCCGCCGTTGCAATCGAAGCGGCCGTAGAAGATGTTTAACTCGTCGGCCAGCAATGGACCTGCTCTCACCTCCGCGAAGGGTTTGTTTCCAAAGGCACAGATGTCCTCAGTCCCTGCCACATCCGTCGGGAGTCATTGAGCTGGAAATGAGACTCAATTCTCTCTCTGTATCTGTGTTTAGCGGCTCTTACTGCGCGTCAGAGAGCATAGTACGATGCTTTGTACTCGCTCATATTCCCGGTCAGAAGAGCCTCATTGTAAGCGGCAGTGCGTGTGTTAACCGCAGCACAGATTGATCTGTCCACCCATGGTTTCTGGTTGGAGAATGTCCTTATAGTTATTGTTTCTGTAGCTTGCTTGGTTAGCGTGTTTACAAAGCTTAATGCTACATCCGTGAACTCGCTGACGTCAGATGAACTCGCCCGGAACATGTCCCAGTCGACGTCATCAAGAGCTGCCTGCAGCATAGCCTCTGAGTAGGAGGACCAGCGCATCACTAGGTTCCTGAACGAGCCTTTGTGTGTATTCCGGTGTGAGAAAAATGGCGGCATGGTCCGATTTGCCAAAAGCCGGTAGTGAGCAGGCTTTGTAGGCATTCTTGAACTGAGTGTAGCAATGATCCAGTGTGTTTGGTCCTCTAGTTGGACAGGATACGTGTTGATAAAAGTTCGGCATGACCTGTTTGAGGTTGGCTTTGTTAAAGTCCCCCGCGATGATAAAGGCAGTGTCAGGATGTTTGTTAATGTAGCCGCTGAGCACATCGTGAAGTTTAGACAACGCCAAGCCGGTGTCCGCCTGTGGTGGAATGTACACAGCAGTAACAATGATCGATGAAAACTCCCGGGGCAGATAAAATGGGCGGCAAATAATGGAAAGATGCTCCAGATGAGGCAAGCAGGAACGCGACAGAATGGAGATATTCCTGGGATCACACCATTTCTTGTTAATCATGAAACGCACTCCTCCACCCCTGGATTTACCGGCCTCTGCTGTTCTGTCCGTCCGATACACAGAAAAGTTATCACTGGGCATTACAGCAGTGTCCGGGACCGAGGACGAAAACCACATTTCTGACAAACAAAGGATGTTGCAGTCCCTTATGTCCCGTTGGAAACTAATCCTGGCTCTAAGATCGTCCATCTTATTTTCCAAGGACTGGACATTTGCGAGCAGAATGCTCGGGAGAGGAGGACTGTGAGTCCTTTTCCTGAGTCTATCTCGAATCCCAGCGCATTTCCCGCGGTGTTTCTTGATCCGGCACCTCGGGGGGTTATTGTTCGTCTCTGCGTTCCGAAGAATCTCCAGAGGCCATGAAGGATTTCTGGATAAAGTGTCCTGAAACAGGTTGGTGTAGAGGTTTCCAATGTCCAAAAGCGTTTCTATGTTGTAGGTGATCAGTGCCGACGTGAAATGTGTAAAAAGAGAAAGTAAAAGTAAAAAAGTAAGTTAAAGCAAAATCTCAGCGGAGCGGCCTGAACAACGTCCGAACACAATGGCGCCATTTTGAAGTTTGTTTTTGGATCCAGCTGATCCAGCTGTAAAACAATCCAAAAGTATGGATAAGTGCCAGAAGATTTTTCTTTTTCCTTTGGTGGTTTTTAGAAGAAAGCATTAGAAGAACACCAGAGTGAATAAATAATGACTGAATTGTTAATTTTGTGTGAACTACCCCTTTAAGACTTCTCAAAAGAATTGTTAGTGTTACCAGACTCGTTTTGAAGAATCCAAAACCTAAACTGCTCACAATTCCCATCCCAAATTGAATGTAATAAAATCTTTAAAAAGTAATTGAAAATTATATAACGAACACAAATTTTACAGCTATCCTCAAATTGAAAGTGTTTAATTGGAATTTGTCTTTGTGACTATCTAAAATAAGGAAAATTAAATATCCAGAAGTTGTGGGAATGCTATAAACCGCTGTAAATCTTGAACCTGGGCCACATGCATCCAAACATAGGTAGGATATTCAAACATCATTTGGTTTTAATGCTTGAGTTTCCCAATTTGGTTCTAAAGTAATTAAAGGTGTTTTCACTCAAGGTTATTTTCATCTGAAATTGCAGATGCATGGCATAATCCGTTGCCGAAGCGAAACGTTGGATGGCTCAGTGATAGAAAAGTAGAATGATGTGCACACTGTGTGTAATTACTTCCTGATATCGTGTGAAAATAAAAATGGTTGTGCAGTCACTCTCAGCATTCAGATGCAATTATCATGCAGACGTTGTATAAGTTCATTCCAATAGTCAGATCTTGCTGTCTGTAGACAGACTTCCTCCCACTACACTACTATATCGAACTGGATTAAGCAGTAAAAGCAGGACACTCAACTTTTTAAGCTTCACTGTGAACAGAGACTTTGTGACTATCATTTGTCCCTTTCCTCCGCCCTCCTTCCCTCTGTCCATCTGTCCTTCTCTCCTTCTCACTATCTAGAAAACTCACACGCTCACTCTCCTGAGTCTCACTTCCTTGTCTCCTGGGCTTGACTGACCTTATTACCCCACCTCCTCTTTTCTAAGAGATAAAGCTGTGTTACCAGACAAGATCTGGCTGGGTTAAATAACAGGGAGAGCTGCTCCCCTCATGTCTCTTTCCCCAGGCCACTGGCTGTTTGAAGCCTTTGTCCCAGCTGTAAACAGACGCAGCAGTAATAAGAAAAACAAGATGGACTAAAAAGCATTTCAGGGACTGCTTTCTTGATCCAGTGGCCATTTAATAACCTTGTTTGTGGAAGCCTCATGTGGCCTTTTCCTCTTTTCATTTTCAATAGGTTTGTCGAAAGCAGGCAAGAGAAAGAGGACGCTGAATGCAGGAGCTGAGAGATCCTAAGATCCAAATGTTGAAACGCAGTCAGGGCCAATTAAGAAATATAGTTCTGTGCCTTATTGTGTTTTATGTTTTTTTGCTGTCACAAAATAGTGTGGCCAGCCGGGAGAAATGATGGATATTAAAGAAATAAGAATTCTGTGATCAATCACTGTCATGTCATCCAAACTTGCACGACTTTATGTTTTGAGAAACACAATTTTATTTTAAATTTTTTAGTTTTTTGAGCATATAGTAAAAGTCTGTGGGTGTAGAGAAAATAAAGTCATATATGCCAATGTTGTTGTTGATAACTAAGCCTAAAACTATTAAAATATATTTGTAACCAAAATAAAGCTAAAATAAAGTAAAAATATATCAAAAAATTTAATGAAAAGTTGAAATGTACGGAGCCCCTTAGAGCTCATGGTGGTGGAAAGATTTCGGGGTGGGTGAAAAAAATTCGGGGTGGGAGGAAAAAATATTTTTCAAATCTTTTGCGTTCTCTCGCAAAACTTTTGCGAGGGAACGCAAACATCTTTGCGAGAGAACGCAAAGTTTTGAGAGAAGGCAAAAGATTTGACAAATATTTTTTCCTCCCACCCCGAAATCTTTCCACCACCATGAGCTCTTAGGGGCTCCGTAGATATGTTGCTGTGGCAACTAACTGAAAATAAGTTCAAACTGAAGAACTAAAATTACTAAAACTAAAATTGAAGTAAAAAATTAATTCAAGCTATATATATATATATATATATATATATATATATATATATATATATATATATATATATATATATATATATATATATATAATTAAAAAGACTAAAACTAAAATAAAATCTGAAAATATAAAAAATAGTTAATAATATTATTAATAAATGCTCCAATATTTTGTAAACAATATATAACACACATATTTCATACACGTATTGTCCATGCAATAGATCTCAATGGTCACCAACTGTTTGTTTTCCAAAATTCAACAATTCTTCTTTTTCCAATTCTTCAACATATCTTTTGTGTTCTTTAGAAGAAAGTTATATAGATTTGGAATGATGTGAAGGTGAACAATCCCTTTAAACAGACCATTTATAGAGATATCTTGAGGGTTAAGAAGGAGCAGGTTGTCTTTAATACCTGGACAATGCTTTTGGTTTGGAATGGAGGGGGCTGAAACACCAAAAGCTGTTTTAGATTAGGGCTTTGTTCAATTTGAGTGTTTACACCCTTTTTCCAAGAGATTGGTGGAGATTTGGCCTTCTGTATATCCACCATTATCGGTGCATAAAACCCTGGATTTAACACAAATTATGATTGCAGATACTGGTCATCATTATCACGGCTGCTCTAATAAGACCCGAGTGCTCTGAGGCTGGTGTGGCTTGATTTTCACTGCACTGAGGCGTTGCACAAGCCCAGAAGTCATAAACAGCTCATTTTAACTTCCAAAGAGCGACTGTTGACAGATATAAGGCCAAATACAAGACCATTAATTACCAGGTCTCACTACCATCACAGCAAATGCTAGTTCTTTGTGAAAGGAAAATAAAAACCGTGCAATACTGATGTAATGACACATTTATTCCAGCAACTACCTCAACTAAATGTGATCATTGTCAATTATTAGCTATGTACGGGATGAAATGTGTTTAAAAGTTATTTATTTATATATGTCACGGTCACGTTCTGTTTTAGTCCCCTTAGATCTACGTCATCCTTAGTTGTTCCCATGTCTATTAGTTAATTAGCTCCACACCTGTTTTCTGTTCCTCCTTGATTGTGTTCTACATTAAAGCCTGTGTTCTCCCCTGTTCCCTTGTCCGCTATTGTTTGCATTTTTTATGTGTTATGCTACCCCGTTTACCTGGATTATTATTAAAGTACGTTGTGTTTGGAACTCCCTCGTTTGTCGTGCGTTTTATAGCATACACTCGTGACTTATATATATATATATATTATTAGTGCTGTCAATCAATTACAAAATTGAATGGCGTTAATCACAATCATGGACTGTGATTAATCACGATTAATCGCAAATTTAAAATACTAGGATTTATCTGTAAATGTGTTGAAATGAGGACATGCATGACAGGCTAGTTTAAGGAAACATAACCTTTCACACCTCCACCAGGTATGAGACATAATCCTTATTATTCTTTTGTTTTTATTCAGCCAATATCAGCCTTTATATTGGCAATAAAATGTTTACCAACCCGCATCGCTTCAATCCCAGTATACATTTACCCAACTATTATCAAAAGTATTTCTAAATAAATACAACAAAACATTTTCTTGCGACCTTACGTGAAGTATATGACAAAATGCATTATGAAGAAGAATTGGACCTGTTCTGCGGGTGCATTAGAGCTAACATCAACAATTTATGAGATTAATAGTACATTTTTACTCAGAACGCACTTTAAACCACCATCGAGTGTTTGTAATAAATTCCTTTTGCGATCACATGTGGAATTTGGTCGATTACTGTTGTTAAAATATGCTATTTATAGCCTTTTTATCACTGTACATATAAGCATTTCAGATGTAAACATTCATCTCAAGAAAATCACATACAAACCATATCCTATCGTAATTGTGTGTTTATTATCTTATATAATCTATAGTGGCTGTTGTCATGTTTATTTCTGCTGTGTAAAAGCCTTATGCTCTGGCTGAAACTCACACTGTTTGATGTTACAACCGTCTCTACGTTCTTAAGTTGCCATGCAGGTATCCATTTCAAGTATAATACACATTAGTAAAAGGATGTATTTAAATTTTTATTTGTCTATATACACTTTGGGCGGCCGCGGTACATTATAAAAGTAGACAAAAAAAAACCGCAATCCACGGCTCTGTAATTTTTCCCGCGACCTTTTTTTTCCAAAATAGCCCAATTATTCAGGAAAACCGCAATCCTGGCAACACTGGTTCGCTGTACCATTCCGAGCTGCGATGACGGCAAGAATTTGGGGTCAAACATTATCAAACGATTAATTTTCGTAAAAAAATATTGACGCTTTAAATTTTTTAGATTAATCGCATGATAGCCCTAATATATATATATATATATATGTATATGTGTGTGTGTGTGTGTGTGTTGTATTACACATTTAATGTTATGTATGTAGATTATTGAAAAAAGTATAGTGGTGGGGATTTTTCAGCGAGGTTACATTGGTACGCCAGTAGGTGGCAACAAGTGTTTTTATGAGTGAATCGTTTAATCATTCATATTGTTCAACCCAGTAATTAATTCAAGAATAAAACAAACATTTGTGTTTATTAGTGAGTCATTGAATTACTTACTCAACCAATTTTTCAAACACTGATTCTATCAGGATCAAAACAAGCATGTGTCTTGATGAAAAAGTCATTGAACTATTCAGCTATTCGTTCAAGAAAAAGATTCATTCAGAAAACAAAATTATACTATTGTGTGTAGCTCTGAGATGCAACAATGGATTTGCCTTTGTTTGGAATTGTTTTTTGTGGACAGAATAAAATTAGGCACAGCTGAGTTAAGGCCTGCTCAAAATTTTGTGTAAAGATGTAATGTTGCATAAAATCTGGACTAAATTAAGCCTGACCTGACCCACTTCAGCCCGTAGGATCAAAGCATACAGTTGTATTTGCTGTGTAAATGTATTCATGCCACCTCTGAGCAGCATTGAACAGTCTGTGTAAAGACACACAAATGGCACTTCTGTGCTGTCTTATACAATTTGGCATAAAAAAACCTCTTCTTGTTTATTTAACTGTTGAACAAAAGTCTAAACCCAACAGTTTGCTGACATTACATTAAACCAAAGAAAATTCTATTTTTCCATGTTATGACCTTTCATATACAAGTGTCTTTCTCTCTGCATTTGAATCTCTCATATGGTTGTATTTACTATGCTCTGCATGTTGTTGTATACTTACTCCTTAATATTATTAGCATTCACAGCACTCATAACTGCATGCGTCTTGGTCTTAGCAAATAATATTCAACTCTATTTGCACATGTAGAGGATGTAGCAAAACCAGAAATAAGTGCAATAATTCTGATAAGGCTGTGATATACTGGAGATATTTAATCTTCTAATTTGTGGACTCAAGATCGTATTGAATTTAAATCATTCTAACGACATCTGGGATTAGAAAAGGGAGCTGGGATATATGGCCCCTCTGTACACAAGAACCTAGCTATATTATTGAGGCGTGATGGATTCAAACCAAAAAATTTAAAATTGAACTCAGGGAATGAACTTTCGGGACATTCAGGTGGCCACATTTCACCACCGCCTACCTTATTTTCTCAGGTCCTGTAAAGTCTAGGGATTGAGAAGTCCTCTGTGCAATCGACATTTCAGGCTCTGGAAGGTTGAATAGATTTACTGAAGTCCTTGACTTGGCAAAATTTCATCTCGAGGCACAATAATCAGTCATTATTATTTCAAGATGGTTCATGTCCTCCCATCTATTAATGTTGAGGGACTATTAATTAGTGGAGAAACTAAACAAATTAAGGCAGAGTAACAAATTTATGTGGATTTTGCATCACTGGTAGTGGATGAAGGAAGGTAAACAAAATATCAGTTCTAATTATGATTGCACAAGCATTTTTTGCTTGAGTCAATTGGACAATCCAATGCAAATTAACAGCAGCATCCTAGAATTGAAAGGAGTCAAATTATTTTCTTGCAATGCCTAGAATGTGTGAATTGCACACTTTAGCGTGGCAGCATTTATTAGCCATTATGATGTCTTGGAAGCTTGGGGTGGAAAATTGCATGCTTTGTGTTTTGCTTCAGATGTTACAATGAGGAAAAATCAGAGAGAGACACACGTAATGCTGCTCCCTTCAGAAAATGGATTCTGCTCTGGGTGGTTGAGTATAAGGAATAAAAAAACGTGGGTTTCCGCTGTGAAAGAACCTAAAGTCAGCACAGCATAAATTTCATTTGAGGAGTGCAAACACAGTGAGGAATCTGAATGAGAAAAACTTGAATTCAAGTATCTTTGAAAACATCACCCTGAACATATGCTCCATTTCAAAGGAAGTTGTTGAACAATAAAAAGCACTTTGGCTGTGCTTTGATGATCTTGGCCTGCTCATGTGTGCATATGAATATGTATAAATTTATTCTAAAATACATTTCATAGATACAATGACTTGGATACAGCTCTCCTACACAGTAAAAAATACTATTTTAATCTCTACTTTGAAATATTTAATTCAAAGTTTGATTCAATGTGTTACTTGACATTTCTTTGTAATTATTTATGAAATTAACTAGCAAGTTTTGAGTAAAAATGGTTTCAGCTTCAATTTCAGTGTATGATGAGTATGTTTTTAAATTCTGAATTTAAATTGTGCTGAAGTTTTTGGGGGCATAAAGTGAAATAAATGGAAGGGTGATTCAATAATATATAATAAATAAAAATATATTTAAAAAACTTAAAAAAAAAAAAAGATTACGAGGTATTGACTCGCATGTATTTAAGGTGTAAAGAAAATATGCTATTATTTTTTTCTTGATTGGTAGATGACGTGGCATTTTGGAGATTTAAATATGACATTTCAAGAGTGAGTTTCTAAGAACTTTGCACATGTTTAAACTGTGTTTTAAACTTTTTTTTTTTTTCTTTTTTTTTATTGTGTATACTCTTATGTTTTTTTTCTAATTTATTTTGGGTGCTTATCAAAAAACTCATTGTGCCTTGTCATGAAAAATCCAGATATGCCACACAGTCGAGTGTGGAGATGCTTGGAGCAGATCTAATTTGCCAAAGTAATGCTATCAGACTGAGCTGTTTGGTACAAGCACACACGGACAAGGTGGAAAAGAACGCCGGGGCTCCTGCTCATGTTGTTAATCTCCTCCCGACTTATTTGTCTGTTTGCATGGTTTTGCTACCGGGGAGCCAGGTGCGGTCTAGACCGGTTAATGGAGCACTGAATTGGTTTTAAAGAGCAGTACTTTTTTTGTAATTTGGAAAACGCTTGTCTTTGTAAATTGTATTATGAATAATGTCAATTTAGTCAGGTTTTATGTTTAGTGTGGATTTTTAACACAACATAATATAGGCTGATGCAGAAATAATGTGGTTGTTCTCTGTAGTACATTTTACATTACATTTATTCATTTAGCTGACGCTTTTATCCAAAGCGACTTACAATTGCTATATATGTCAGAGGTCGCACGCCTCTGGAGCAACTAGGGGTTAAGTGTCTTGCTCAGGGACACATTGGTGTCTCACAGTGGATTCGAACCCGGGTCTCTCACACCAAAGGCATGTGTCTTATCCACTGCGCCATCACCACCCCAGTAGAGCTCAATGGACTGTTACATTACACACTGGCTACGGTACAGAGGCCATTCCAGAAGCACAGAATGTGCACAGGCTTATCGAACCTTGCCTTTCACTCAAAGGAGATCTACTGTGTTTATCGCAGCCACCAACCAAAACTTAAAGAATTCAATAGTACAACGTTATTTAGCCGCCAACATTTTTATCTCCCTTTCCTGACCTGTTTTTTTTCCCTCTCTCTACTAAAGCCAATTACCCCCCAAAATCAATATGTGGACTAACTGTGCTTGCAGTCAGATGGTGCGAGAGTGAGTGACAGGAGAAGCGAGCAAGAGAGAGATCCCATGCATTTGCTGTGAAATTTTCCTTCCTATGTCGACATATTCGGAACAAGGCAAGTTGGAGCAAGGCATTTTGAAAGGCTTGTCCCTTTAAAATAAAATAATAAATAAATAACTATAATAATAAATGTTTCTTAAAATGTTATTTAATTTGACCTTTTTGTGACTGTGAAAAGGTTAAGTCAGCTTGAAAAATATTGTGGTTTAACATGATGTTTATAAATTAATGATATTTATAAATTATTTCAAATTCAAATTTTATTTGTCACATACATATACATACATAGTACGACATGTAGTGAAATGTATTGTACGACTGTCCAACAAATTGTCCAACAAAATTAAGAAAAACCTCAAGTTTACAAAAATACAAATAGAAAAAGTACAGTAAACATATATATAGAAATAAACTAGCAATAAAATAAAATAACAAATAGATATGAGAATAAAAATAGATATGAAGAATAAAAATAGAATATGATTCTATATAGATTCTATAAAAAGTAAAGTGTATGTCAGTGATAAAGTGTCCGTGTGCTGTGCAGTGCAGTAAAGTGTATAAGTGAGTAAAAGGAATACTAAAGACAAATGGTATGTAAGTCCCACTCATTCATCCTTACGTGACCTTCTACAAATTAGTGCAGATTGTAATGAAAATGTGCAAAGTGGAAGTGTGGGGTGATGTGATTAGAGTGGAGAGAGGTTAAGACTCCGAATGGCCTGCGGGAAGAAGCTCCTCCTCATTCTCTCTGTGTTCGCCTTCATGGAGCGGAAGCGTCTCCCTGAACGCAGCAGAGAAAAGAGTCCATTGTTGGGATGGCTGAGGTCCTTCACTATCTTCCTGGCCCTGGTCAGGCACCGCTTGCTGTAGATGTCCTGCAGGTCAGGGAGCTCGGTGTGAATGGTACGTTCCGCTGAACGCACCACCCTCTGGAGGGCTCGTCTGTCCTGCATAGTGCAGTTCCCGAACCAGGAAGTGATGCTGCCCGTCAGGACGCTCTCGATGGTGCAGGTGTAAAAAGTCTTAAGCACCCGAGAGGGAAGTCTAAAGTCCCTTAAGCGTCTCAGATGGTACAGACGCTGCCTGGCCTTCTTCACCAGGGTGCTGGTATGACAGGACCAAGTCAAGTCCTGCGTGATGTGAACACCCAGGTATCTGAAGCTGTCCACTCTCTCCACTGGAGTCCCGCTGATCGTGATCGGCTGGTATGACCGCTCCTGCTTCGTACTGAAGTCCACTATCAGCTCCTTAGTTTTGCTGATGTTCAGGTGTAGACTATTCACCTGGCACCAACTCTCCAGGTTCTTAATCTCCTGTATGTAGGCCGTCTCGTCGTTGTCTGAGATCAGGCCCAACACAACAGTGTCGTCAGCAAACTTGATTATGGTGGTGGAGTTGGAAGTGGCCACACAGTCATAAGTGTACAGTGAGTACAGCAGGGGGCTCAGAACACAACCTTGAGGGGCTCCAGTACTTAGGGTGATGGAGGATGAGGTGTGTTTACCCATCCGTACGGCTTGCTGTCTGTCCTTCAGGAAGCTGGAGATCCATTGGCACAAGTATGTGCTGAGACCAAGGACCTCCAACTTGGAGGTGAGTGTGGAGGGAATTATGGTGTTAAACGCTGAACTGTAGTCCACAAACAGCATTTTTACATAATTCCCTTTTCTGCAGTCCAGGTGACTTGTTGTGGTGTGGAGGAGGTGTGAGATGCATCCTCCGTGGAGCGGTTATGTCTATACGCAAACTGTAGTGGATCCAGTGTGTCTGGTAGTGATGCAATGATGAAGTCTCTGACCAGTCTCTCAAAGCACTTCATCACCACTGATGTGAGGGCTACAGGGCGATAGTCGTTTAGGCAGGTGGGCTGGGGTTTCTTGGGGACAGGAACAATGGTGGACTGCTTAAAGCATGAGGGGACTATGGACTGTTTCAGGGAGAGGTTGAAGATCACAGTGAACACCGGTGCTAGCTGGTCAGCGCAGGCCTTCAGAACCCGACCTGTGATGCCATCTGGTCCTGCTGCCTTCCTGATGTTCACTCTCCTGAATGCCCTCCTCACGTCATGCTCCGTGATGGTGAACACGTTGTCCTCACCGGCTTCCTCAGCGTGCATGCAGTTAGCACTGGTAGCGCCGTTAACGTGATTAGCTGCAGCCTCGAAGCGAGCATAAAAAGTGTTCAGCTCGTCAGCCAGAGAAGCGTCCGCATTCCCCGATCTGGAGGGTGGTGTTTTATAGTCCGTGATGGTTCTAAGTCCCTGCCACAGACTCCTAGAGCCGCCATGTTGGAATTGCGACTCTAGTTTCCTCCCGTAGCGCTGCTTCGCCTCCTTCACCGCTCTGCGCGCGCTGTAAGATGCAGCCTTGTAATCATCCATGTTCCCGGTGATGAGCCCTGTGTTGTAGGCAGCGGAGCGGGAAATGTTTTAAATACTTTGAATTAAAAAAATATATATTTAAAACCATTTTAAACTAATGATAAAGAGGTGTTCACTCACATGTATTTAATGTGTAAGGAAACTGTGCTATTACACATTTATTACACAGTTATTACATTTTGCTTGATGGTTAGACCACATGACAGTTTAGAGGCATTAAACATGACATTTCAAGAGTCAGTTTCTAAAAACCTGGCATTTCCCCCCCCTTTTCATTATTGCAAGCACTCTTAAATGTCACATGACTCATATACATGTTTAGAAATATTTTTTAAACAAAATGTGATGTTAACAGCAATTTGACTGGATAAGTGTTTGTCCCCCTCAGAAAAATTCCTATATAATTTGATTAACTTTTGGAACTACAGTAGCATAAAAATAATATAATGCAACATTACACAGTGCATATATCATTATACACAGTATCTGTATAACATTTTTAAGAATCATCAAAAAATATCTTACAAAATATTTGATAGTCAGATGTCAAGCTTCTCTAATTTAAACACTAAATTAATTTCATATAATAATTTAATTAATTAAAATATGAAGCATGGTTGAAAGTTATCCATACAAGAATATTTGTACACTTGACTAATAGTTTTAAAATTTGATTTCAAAAGACTTTTATGCGCTTTTTGTCTTTTTTAGAGCTTAAAACCCTTTGGTCACTATATGAAATGTTCTTGTTTTCCTGTATTCTTTAAATAATGACAGAAGTTTCATTTTTCTATGTACTGTTCCTTTCAGGTTCCAGTTAAATAATTTTGGCAACTTTGAATTTGGCAAACTCTTGCTGATTGCCTCTCTCAGATGTGCCATTTTCTCCACTCTCTCCCTCCTTTTCTTTTTCTGTCTCTCTTTTTATGGTGTTTCAGGCCCAGGAGCTGGAAAGCCCATGCTCAATTTAACCACATACAACATTCATCTCCTTACCCATCCATTCATAATGGCTTGCCTACAGTGTGCTTTATTATTATTCCCTTGCTAATCCTTACACCCATTTAGCCGTAAAGAGGAACTTATACTGCGGGGCTGTGAGTACAGGAGGTTAATGGGATATCCCTGAACATGCTGCAGAAACGCGCTAGCATGTCACATAAAGGCGAAAGATTAAGGTGAGATTTACAGTGTTGCCCCTGGCCCTGTATGTAGTTTGATGAAAATCTTTATACTTGCTATACAGTGGTGGACAGAATTATTGACACCCTTGATAAATGTGAACAAAAAAGCCTGTAAAAATTAATCTGCATCATTTATCCTTTTGATCATTTATTTAAAAAATTCACAAAAATATAACCTTTCTTTGAACTTAAACAATTGAAAATGGGAGGAAATCTCATTATGAATTTTTTTTTTCTCAAATACACGTTGGACACAATTATTGACACCCCTAGAAATGATTATGAGTTAAATATCTCTGAAGTATATTCCCATTCATATTTACAATTTTGAGCACTCCAGGGTGATTATGAACATGAAATTATCCAGCCATGGCTTCACAGGAATATAAAAGGAGAAAAAAATTCCAAAAAGGAGTCCAAATTCCCTTAATCATCCATCACAATGAGAAAATTTAGGGCTGTTAAAAATGGAGGTTTCAAAAAGTATTGAATAAAAGGGTGCCGTTAATTGTGGCCAATGTGTATTAGAGAAAAACATTTATTTCATAATGACATTTCCTCCCATTTTAAATTCTTATTCTCCAATGAAAAGTTAGATTTTTGTGAATTTTTTTAAATAAAATATCAAAAGGATTAACAATGCAGATTAATTTGCAGAGCCTTCTTTGATCATATTTACCAAGGGTGCCAATAATTCTGTCCATCACTGTATAAATTAGTCAGGATTAGTCAGTAACTCATGTAATTGATTGAAGTTAAGTAAAAATTTATAAAATACACTACCATTCATATTTATTTATTCATCAAGTTTGCATTAAATTAATTTAAAATTAGCAATTTTTCAAATAAATGCTGTTCTTTTTATAATCCTGGAAAAAATTATCATGGTATATAATTCTCATTATTATCAGTGCAACCATTGATAAAAATAATAAATATATCTCTAAATCAGAATATTACAATGATTTTTGAATGATAATGTGAAATTCAGCTTTCCATCACAGGAATAAATAACATTTTAAAATGTATTAAAATAGAAAACAGTTATTTTAAAAATTTAAATATTTAAATTGTATCTTAAATTGTAATAATAGTTCACAATAGTACTGCTTTTTCTATATTTTTGCTAAAATAAATGCAGCCTTGGTGAGTATGAGATACAAAAACATACAATTTTCTAAGTTTGAGTGTATTTTAATGTCTTTTTGTACATTTATTAATAGATAGAAGAAATATTAGTATCATTGATCCTCCTACCATCCATACCTACTAATACCTATTATCCAGTTAGAGAAAAGTGTTGGATGTGCCCACTGTGTCCATCAAGCTTTAAGTTTGCAATATTTGATTATTGTTAGAGGTAGTTGAGCGCTTTCTGTAAGCTTTTCATAGCGCAGTGTCACAGGGTTAAATCTGCCATTCGCGTTTTTATCAAAGCTTTCTCTCTCCAGCATTCATGAGCCCAAGAATGTCTGGACTCGTCCGCATCTCATTTATAGTCATGATGGCACTCGGTGAGGTCAGAGCCCTGCTAAATATTATCCCATGCGACCTGCTCTCCCCTGCAGCTATGAGGACCAGGCCGCTTTTAGCATTTTATTGGGCTCTAAGGCTTCCAGTTAAAGGTTGGCATCTTTTGATACCCTAAAAGTATCTGCTACGCAAGGTGCGCCAACACGTATCTAATCCACTGCAGCACTTTTTGCCACTGCTTACTTTATTAATTGATCTCAGGGCACCTTTTGTTCTTGGAGGGGTTTCAGAGTGTGACATTTTCACCATTTGTGTGGGAGTTTGTGTGTTTGATTAAGGCTGGCAGCATTTGTTTATGCAAGCACAAATTGTTATGCGGCCATTTGCCGATTTCTCCTTGGCCGCTGACCGTTAAGCGTGCAAGTTCAGGAAGTCAATTATACCAAGCTTTCCCAGTGGGAATATTAACTTCCTAGAGCGGAACATCGTGGCTGCAGATCATGTGAGCTCATCATCTCTGGCACACAAACACTAAACAAACCACTGGACAATATGGCTCCACTGACTTTTTATTTTCTGTTTGCCAGGCTCAATTAATCACACCAGTCACACGGTAATCCTCCTCTTTTATTATATCCCATCCCTGAAAACGCAGAGCTGTTCGGAGAGAAAAATGGGGAAAGATGGAGGAAAAAGAGAAAGTACCATGGCTCTGTAGAGGAGCAAAGTGATAACGGTTCCGTGCTAGTGTGCTTCCCTAAGGCCCTGTTCCCTTTGAATATTCATGGTGCTTGGCAAGAAATCCTGCACCATTTGTAAAAAGGACAACTATCAGTTTTCAACTCTGACCATAAAATGGGCCAGTGTGCCTTCACATATTCATCAACCAGAACAAGAAAATTGGTCTGTGACGCTTCCTTATTTAATAGCTGTCAGAGTTGCACAGTGCTTTCCAAGAGCAAACACATTTTGCATATGTTCTTAAAGATTATTTTAGAATTTTTTCAAATGATCATTATTTCAATATGACCAAAATGTTACATCAGGATATTATTTATTGTATTTCAGAGTAACAATAGAGTTATTAGAGTTATAACAACATTTTTGATACCATGGTAATTTCATAAGTCTAGTCACCAGTGTCAATATCATAAAAAAAACTAATACTAGCCTAAATAATAATTAAAAAAAAAACTCAAGATCACCGAAAACAAGTAAACAGTCAGTGATTAAATAAGAATAAGAAAGTAATTGCAAGCACAAAAAATACAGTATAACAAATAATTAAGAAATGCTGCATGCGTTGTATAAAGTAAGTAAATGTATAAAACACTGCATATTCTTCACTGTGTAAGTTAAATGTATATTTATTTTTTATTAAAGTTACAAAAGTGATTTAGTCAAGAGCAGTGAGAGATTTTCTCTCTTTTGTTGTTTGATTAACATGCATGACAGACAGCTGGACTGTTAGACTGCTGTCACTTCCAGAGCTGCCCGGATCCAGTATACTGTTAAATATGTGTAACAGTATATTATATTTTAAATCGTTTTTGAAAGAAGTCTCACCAATGCTCACCAAGGTTGCATTTATGTGATCCAGTGAAACAGGGTGAAATATTATTAAAATGTAATAACTATTTTATTTTTTAATCAATTTAGTTTAAATGTAAACAAAATGTGATTTTATTCTTGTAATGGCAAAGCTGAATTTTCAGAAGCCTCAGGTCTTCAGTTTCACATGATCCTTCAGATTTTTTTCCCCCACATAATTATTAGATGCACAAAATTTTCAATGGAAGATATTTTTTTTATTTGTAACATTCTAAATGTATTTACAGTCAATCTTAATCAATTGTATTGTATTGCTTCTTTGCTGAATAAAAATATTAATTTCTTTGTAAAATTCCAAAAATTATATAAATGGACAAATATATTAAGCCATTTGTAAATTGTTCTGCAATATCTCCCTGGACTCTCTGATTGTTCAACCAGTGACAGAAAATGGGCATTGTTCAGGAAACCTGTTACAAAAACAAATCATTAATTTTGCATATTTGGTTATTGAGGCTTGTGGTGCCAAAATCACAGTTACATTTTTAGAAACATACGGCACTGTCCTTGCCTTTTTGCCTTAAATTAAAATTCCATGCAGTTGAATATCTCATTTTGATTTGGGAGAATGTCCAGGAAAAGCATTCTGTTTATTCAGAGGGAATGCTTCATTACAAGACCAGGTGTTTCGAGAATATAGGTAATCATATTTGATTCTCATTATTATAATTAGACACAGTTCATTATAAGAAGACCAGACATCCTTTAACAAAACTGGAGGTTACTAAAGTATGTTACCATTTGCAACCCATTTTACTTCTTAAATGTGACGTATTTCTGCGTGAAACTCAGCAAAACAAGTCAGTTGTTTATTCTATCCATCAGGAATTGATTGGATCCTGAAAAGTGGCTATGCAGTGAATGTCAAAATGGAGCCAGACTGAATGTGAGGTTGCTAAAACAATGTCAAAGCTATTTGGCTAATAGCCCACAAAAATGACATCAGCCAAAAAAAGAAAGTTGTTTAAGAGTAGAGCAAGTCTTTACTTTAGATTAAAGACTACGACACAATATTTTTATTTGGCTGCACTGATGAATCGTTCACAACAAGACCAGGAAGAATGTAAATAGGTTTAACTTAATGCTGACTCCGAGTGTAGCCATATGTTTTGGAAAACAGACTTTAAATGCCAAACCATGCTAGGCTTTAGTTTGATGTAGGTATCACACTGATGGTAGCTTGTATGCTTTATAAAACAGCCCTATTTTTACTTTACAAGGCCTGTTTCAAAATTCAGTCAACGTCAATCTAGTTGTTGACTTGCACTAGGGAGCAGGATTGAATTGTTCACATGAACACTTTGACTGGGGGCGCAGCCAGAAACACTGAGCAGACTCCTACCCTGTCATCTGAGAAAGAGAGAGAGGACTGTGCAGTGGATTTAAGTACAGGCTTGGTAAACCCGCAGCTAGCCCTTAGATACACAGCCTCCAGCGTACCGCTGAACTGAGGAATAGACTTGCTGTTCCAACCGAACCTCCCAGCATGCATCAAACGACTGCCGATTCAATATGTATTATTATGAGGCACACTGTAGGAGTTTGGGTGAGCTTGAGGACTCTCTATGCTATTGTATATTTTTCGTAGCATTAGGAGAAGATGATTTGATCTACAATGCAGGATGACTAATTCAATGCTAATGAAGTTAAAATGAGGTCAGGTAAAAAACCCTTTTGTACCAACATAGATTTTCCAGCTGACATCATTGTCGTATGTGCAATGTCGTTTGGTCTCTCGGTTGATTTTGATTGCTTTGTGCATCAATCTTTCTTGAATCCACGCCCCTGTGATTGATTATACACACTGGAGAGGAGAGTGTGATTGACTTATTTTAGTGTTTTTTTTTTTTTTACTGTATACCGCTACACCAACAGGAACTTTAAAGAAATGGCAATCTAAATACATAGACATTAAAGGATCATGAAACCCTAAAACACATTTTTTGAGATGTTAACATATATGTACATGTTGCACATAAGTGAAAACAATAATAGAACTCACTATGTCTATTTTCAAGGGAAAATTGGTTATTTTTAAAAACATTTTAGAGCCATTATGTTCTTCCGGTTAAAAATGTAAAGTTGAACCAGCATCATGAAAAGTGACGTATATGCGTCAGTTTGGAGTGGTGATTGGCTGCTGTGGCTGGAGAGTACACATCTACGTCATCGGTTTTCTGAGCTCTTTTCAGTATTATTCCTTAGAATGAAGGTGGCATGGCTATGTTTGTTTTTTCTTTCTTTCTCTGCTTTATTGATTGTCTTCTGCCCTCTTCCCACCCTTTTCACTCCCACATTTCCACAGCTTTATATGCCCATTTCTTGAGTCTTTTTCAAATCTGAGGTGGGAATGACCAGTGCTAAAACAGGGGGGTTTCATGACACTTTAATATGGAGTTGGTCCCCCTTTTACTGCTATAAGAGATTGCACTCTTCTAGGAAGGTTTTCTACAAAATGTTGGAGTGTTTCTGTGGGTATTTTTGCTTGTTCATCCAGTAGAGCAATTTTGAGGTCAGGCACTGACGTTGAGCAAGAAGGCCTGGCTCGCAATCTCTGTTCCAATTCATTCCAAAGGTGTTCAATGGGTTGATGGTAGCATAACATTGTCCAAAATGTCTTGGTATGCTGAAGCATTCATATTTCCCTTCAATGGAAGAAAGTGGCCAAGACTAACCCCTGAAAAACAGCCCCAAACCATTATCACCTCCTCCACCAAATATCATAGCTGGCACAATGCAGTCATACAGGTAACATTCTCATGGCATTCGCCAAACCCAGACTACCCCATCAGGATGCCAAAAAGAGAAGCTTGATTTGTCACACCACAGAAAAGGTTTCCTCTGCTCCAGAGTCCAGTGGCTGCATGCTTTACAGCAGTCCATCCACCATGTTATGTTGTACTTAGTGACGTGAGTCTTGTATGTAAACCAATTTCATGAGGCTCTCGCCACACCGTTTTTGTGCTGGTATAATGCCAGTGGAAGTTTGAATCAGCAGAGCATTGACTACTTTTGCGCACCATGCACTAGCATTGCCTTTCCGATTTGCTGCTATTCCATTTTCCAATTATAAAACTTACAGTTGACCGTGGAATATCTAGCAGGGATGTTTCACAAACTGACTTATCGCAAAGGTGGTGTTCTATCACAATATCATGTTTGAATTCACTAAGCTCTTCAGGACTCGTTTTTTTTCCCACAAAAGTGTGTAAATGCAGATTGCATGGCTATATGCTTGATTTCTGATTGAAACACCTAAATTAAATTACTAAGAGGTGTGTCCCAAAGCTTTTTTGTGGTTTTGATTCATCTCACAGAACAGCTCATCGGAGTCATTTATTTTGTACCATGCACTGTATGTTTTTGCTGCACTAAAAAGAACTAAAAAAATCTCTAATGTTGATTATAATATATTATATAACAAAATAATATATAACATTTTGATCTTATTTGCAATGCACCTGCCTTCTTTACATTAGATTTTAATCTAGTCGGCTGTCATCTTGCTTTTTTGTTCTGATATATTTCTGCTAGAATTAAAAAGAGCTTAACTGTGTAAAATGACCCCACCTGCTTGGAGGCTGATTGTATTAGGAATATAAACTGTATTATATGGCTATCCTTTATTATGTGGCTGAAAATAGAACCACTAGGTGTCTATTAGTACTAATTATGATACATTTGCAATCTCTCTATATAAGCAAAAACTGTTCTTGACTTATTTACAAAGATGAATAGAATAATTTATGCAAAGCTTTAAAAACATAATGCGTGATTGAAAATTGCTTGTTATTGATGGCTTTGTTCTTTTCTTAAGCATCTTTGTTATCTCAAGGAGTTAAATGTGATAAACAACAGCTTAGGTGGAGGACTACAGATATGCAGAATCCATCTGAATGTCTCCCACGGCTGTGCTGATCAAATTAAAGATTGTAAACCATAAGGAACAGGAATGCCCTTGACGGTCTCATTGTAGCAGGGTTCATTCTGGAAACATCACCGCATATGACTGCAGAACCAATATGAATTTATGCAGTAACACTATTGCCACTGTTTAATATGGATAAAGACCACTAAGTTTTTTTTTATTATTATTATTTTTAGCTACACTTTTAATCAAAACTTTTATTTTATTTTGTTTTTTAAAGAAAACGAATAGATAGAATATAGAAAAAGAAACCTAGTGTTTTTTTGTTTGTTTGTTTGTTTTTTATAAAAAAAGTAGATAGAATAGAAAAAAAGACAGCTAGTGTTAGTTTTTTAAGAAAAGCTAGCAGTTAGAGAATACATATTCAATTGATAGAGGGTCAAGTGTGTTTTTTTGTTTTGTTTTTTTTTTGTAAAAAGACAGATAAGATAAAATAGAATTAGAATAGAGAGTGCTAGAGTTAGAGGGTCAAATAAAGATGGAAGAGATGTGTTTTTAGCCGTTTCTTGAAGGCTAAGGATTCAGCTGCTCTGAGTTGGGCAAGTCATTCCACCAGGTGGGAAGTGGGAACAGTTAATGAAAAAATCAGTGAAAGAGATTTTCTGCATCTTTGGGATTATACAATAAAGTGTCGTTCACTTGCAGAACGCAAGCTTCTAGAGGGCACATAGGTCTGAAGCAGTGGTGTAGTGGAGAAATGGGTATACTCTTAATTTATGCCCCCCATTTTTTTTTAAACGGACCGGCAAAGGATGGATGACCTGTGTCATAAACAGTGACATGTAAAACTAGTCTTGCATATTTAGTTCACTCCAAAATGGGCCAGTAATATTTGCACACTGTCACTTAACGTCTGCTACTTGAGTAAGGATCATTATGAAAATTATATTATCGACAGAAGGTGCAGATTTTGCAATAAATAATTAAAATAAATAAATGAATATATAATTAGACTGCAGCAACTGACATTTTGTCAGAACCTCTAGTAAATTACATGCTATTTTGTTTAGTTGTCTGTTCAGAATTGTGATCTCGATTTGAAACAAACAAAAAATTATAATTCTCAATCATTTCAGAAGTGAGGGGGACATAAATGTCAAATACAATAACATTTTTGTCTAATTGACAGATTTTATTATGATTATTATTATTTATTAATGATTACCTCTTGCCTTTAATTGGCTGAGAAATCAGATACACTGCTGGACAATAACCAATAATTTATAATGTTTTTCCTGGATTTTCCTAATGACAGTTTTATTTGTTTAGCCTATATACTACATTTTTTTTCCCCATTTTTATCACAGAATAAGGCAGAATATCTATTTTATAGCCTAGTAGCCTATCTATTGCCAACTAATAAATGCTATCAATTAGCACTGCATTATTCAGAATCAGATGCTTTTTTATTACCTAGAGTCAGATGACTTGAAAAACACACATAAACCATATTGTTGCAATCATGTGTTTACTGTCTTCATGTTTATTTTTATTCAGCTTAGCTTCAGTAGAGATAGCTTTGGCTACAGCGATAGCTGGATTCTTGCACGTCATGACTCGTAAGTTAGTAGGCCTTCTATGTGGCCGGTTCGGACTTTCTGCGCGAGAGCGCCATCTGGATGTCACGAATCTGGTCTATGAACTTCCGTTAACTCACCACCAGAGGTCACTCGCTCACCACTTTGACTCTTGCACCACACTACTGTTGCACTTCACTTCAAACTACAATTCCCATAACCCGTTGCACTGACTACACACAGCTGATCGCACTTATTACACAGCTTACTTAAACCATGGACTTCCTCTTCCTCTCTGCCAAGTATTGTATAGTGTATATCACTCTCCCAGCGATAGCTACTCTACGGTGCCCACTCAGTTATCATAGTCTTGCCTTGTCTGTTTTCTGGTGTTTTGATTCTTGCCTGTGTTTCCTGGATTTACCCCTTTGCCTTGCCATTCGGACTCTGTTTGCACCTCTCTTGGACTATTGCTCGTTTACCTGGATTATCTCTCTGCCTTGCCCTGTTGGATATTGTTCGCCGATCATCGACTCTCACTAGCCCTAGGATTGCTCTGTGTCTTGCCCGTACCATACCTCTTTGCCATTTTTTGACCCTGCCTGTTTTTTGACTGTTTATTAATAAAAGCTTGCACATGGATCGGCACGTCTCGTTCGGCCCGTTACACCGGCTTCGAGTAGCCTACAAATGAAACATACACTGCCTTAATTTACTGGATGTTTTTAGGGAATATTTGCATTTATTCACATGCGATTGGATTAGTTACTCATATGCTGGACTGTCATGATTTGGCTATAGTGTAGGACACTACTGAATGATGCTCATCAGAGGGGATTTAACGCCCTTCTTATTGGAGTCTCAAAATCTTGTATTAACAAACTTCGTCTACAAAATTCAGCAGCCATAATTCTATCTGGGGCTAGGGTTGTTGATCATATAACTCCTGTTTTGGAGTTGTTGCACTGGCTCCCGGTTAGATTCCATATTGATTTCAAAGTTCTCATGTTAACATACAAGGCACTGCACGGTCTGGCTCCTCAGTATTTGGTTGAGCTTTTAATTCCCTATACACCTAGTCGCAATTTGCGATCTTCTCAAGAGTGGTCTTTTAGTCGTTCCTAAAACATGGCTTTGTTCTGGGGGTGATCGGCATTTTCATCTTATGCCCCCAAATTGTGGAATTCTCTCCCGGCTGACATTAGGGAAGCAAATTCGTTGGGCATTTTTAAATCTCGTCTTAAAACTTTTTATTTTCGTCTTGCTTTTAACTGATTATTTTGTATTTTTGTATTATCTTGGGTTGTTGTTTTTGCTTGTGTTGTAAAGCGCTTTGAGAAAGTACTCTTTTAAAGGTGCTATTTTAAATAAAATGTATTATTATTATTTTGAAGTGGGTATACGGAATGCCGACTGATAAAGATGTGTGTATACGCCGTATACCTGCGTATACCCTCCACTAAACCACTGGTCTGAAGTACTGAATTTAGGTAAAGGGGTGCAGAGCCAGAGGAGGTTTTGTAGGCAAACATTAATGCCTTGAATTTAATGCGAGCAGCTATTGGTAGCCAGTGCAAATTGATGAACAGAGGTGTTACATGCGTTCCTTTAAACTCATTAAAAATGTATCTTGCAGTGGCATTGTGGATTAATTGTAGAGGTTTGATGGAACTGGTTGGAAGGCCTGACAAGAGAGCATTGCAATAGTCAAGTGTGGACAGAACAAGAGCTTGAACAAGGAGTTGTATGTTCCGAAAGAAAGGGCCTGATCTTCCTAATATTGTATAAAGCAAATCTGCAGGTCTGGGCGGTTTTAGCAATATGGTCTGAGAAATTCAGCTTATCATCAATCATAACTCCAAGATTTCTGGCTGTTTTTGAAGGAGTTATGGTTGATGATCCTAACTGGAAGGTGAAATAGTGATGAAGTGATGGTTTGCTGAAACTACAAGCAGTTCTGTCTTAGCTAGGTTGAGTTGAAGGTGATGGTCATTCATTCAGCAATAAATGTCTGTTAGACATGCTGAGATGCGAGCAGCTATCGTCGGATCTTCAGGATAAAATGAGAGGTAGAGTTGACTGTCATCAGCATAGCAGTGATATGAAAAGCCATGTTTCTGAATGACAGAACCTAGTGATGCCATGTAGACAGAGAAGAGAAGTGGTCCAAGAACTGAGCCCTGAGGCACCCCAGTAGCTAGATGTTGCGACTTGGATACCTCACCTCTCCAAGATACCTTGAAGGACCTATCTGAGAGGTAAGATTCAAACCACTGGAGTGTGGTTCCTGAGAAGCCCTTTCTTAATAGGGTTGACAGGAGGATCTGGTGGTTGATCGTATCAAAAGCAGCGAACAGATCCAGCAAGATAAGTAACGAAGATAAGAAATGAAGAACTTAAGTACTTCACCATATTACTTTTCTTAATGAATGTTTTCAAACACATTAAACAAGTCTTACTGACCTCAATCTTTTTAACAGTATTTTAAATAAATGTATTTTACATTAAATCACAACAGAAGAACACAGTCTGGACAAAAACAATATATTTTAATGACTTTTCTCTACATGTTATTTAACCATTTATAGATGAGTGTGGAAAAAGTGTGTGAACCCTTTAATAACTGATTGACCATCCTGTGGCTACAATAACTTCCACTAAATATTTCTTGTAATTATGATTTATTATGAAAAATTGGACCACTTTATATTAACAGTCTTTAACAATGTACTGTACTTACAAATTTTAAAAGTTACTTTTGGTTACTTAAAAGTTACAAAGATAAGTTAATTATGTTACAAGGCTTTTACCGTGTATACATTACACACGCTTTAACATTGTACTTGTATTTAAAAATACCTTCCTGTAATTACATATGTTATTAATTTCTGTAGTTGCAGTTATAATTACATATTACATTTGCAATACAACATGAACACAACAAGTAAACTGTACCAAATAATTAATTATTTTTTATGTAAGTACATACTGTCGTTAAAGACAACTAATATAAAGTGGCAGCTAAACTTTAAGCAGAAATCCAGGAAAATCAAAATAATTTGCATGTAGTTATTCAAAACTCATAAATCAAAAAAATGAGGTTTGACCTAAAGATTGAACCCAACTAATGACACTGTGCAGAATCATTACCTATTTTCAATCTTTGAGGACCGGGGTCTATTGATTCTCCCGGTTCATGCCTGGCTGAGTTTCTAAGTTGTAATTATTAGCCATTCTTTAGCTTTCTTTATTATTTCATTACAGGCATGAGAAACCCTTTTTGATCTTTTTCACGATATATTTTAATCCTGGCAAATTTGCTGATTACTTCTTCCTTAGTAACACGTGCCTTTTAGACAAAAAGCCAATATTAGAAAATTAAAAAGGATTTAAAAGGAATGTTGTTATCGCTCCTTCCCAGAGACGTTTTAATGTAACTCAATTGATGCATCACAGTTTCCATTAACTTTTGCTCCTGAGGTTGATTATAAATACTCCTTTTAATTTAGATAGAACAGAAGTCTGAATGGGTTGTGCTTTATATGTTGCTGGGTCATTCCCAGGTCATGTGACATATTAATTCATTCATTCATTCACTCATTCAGTCGTAGCCAAGTCATGTTTCTCCAATCCAATTTCTTTCCTCGTTCATCTGTTTGCCAATGGCAGTTATAGAATCACATAAAGAGGCGGAGGTCATGTTGTTTGACTAGCATGATTTGATGCAGTCCCTCTGATCTGAACAGCGCTGGCTTAATTTAGTGTGCAAACAATACTGTGTTTCTCTTTAAGGTAGTATGATTGGGGGGAGTGGAGACTCACACTAATGGAGCATATCAAAGTCACCCTGAATGCTCAAACGGTCGGGGCTAGTTAATGTGCACATAAAAGGCCAGTCAGTGTGCTGTCAGTTGGTCTGGGCGCACATCACAGATATTCGTGGGATAGCTAGAATTGATGTAATTGGACTTCAACTAGAGTTGGTGTGTATTGTGCTTGAAAGGTTAATGATGTATGCAGAAGGTGTCTGCATTGTCGCTCTTATACATAATGACTTAAAAAGGAGCATACATCAGACATAGGGTGATGCAGTGGTTAAAAGTGACCCAATTGGAGATATAATAATAATAATAATAATGATAATAATAATGTATTTTACAAATTAAATTATTCATGAAAGGAAAAAAAAACATTTATTGCTGTATATTATTTTTATATATAACAACAACAATATATATATATATATATATATATATATATATATATATATATATATATATATATATATATATATATATATATATATATATATATATATATATATATATATATATATATATATATTTGTTGTTGTGTTTGTCAGTTAATAATAATAATATCTTACTATAAAATTACATTGAACATCTCGGTTACGTATGTAACCACGGTTCCCTGAATAGGGAACGAGATGCTGTGGTGACGTCACCGTATGGGGAATACCCTTTGGTGTGATGAATGTCTGAAGCCCTGTACCATCCCGCCAATCCTATTGGTCAAATAGTGCTTGGCACCGCCTTAGACATGTGTAAGCATAGTATACCTGCATTGCCGTGCATTATTATTTCACTCAGATTTCATGGACTAAGGAAACGCTATCAAAGGTGCAGAACGGCCTGAACCGCAACCAGCCAATGGGACATGCGTTGCTTTGTGACAGCACGACCTTTATTCTTATTCCCGAAACAAACGAACAGCTGGTCGGACTCACGCAATTGTGCTGTATGATCAGCACAGATCTTCAGGGCCCTCACAGGACAAAGGCTTAGATTTTCTGACCCAAACTCCGTGGACGAGAAGGATTCAAAGCGACTTTAGGAACGTAACCAGGCCTTGGTTGCAGCGAAACCTTCACCAATCCTGGTGCGAAGTCCATGCACGAAGGTGAAATAGAAAGAGCTTGTAAATCCCCAACTCTCTTGAGGGAGGATAAAGCTATTAATAGGACTGTCTTTAGAGTCAGGATTTTTTCAGTCACAGTTTCCAAGGGCTCAAACGGATGTCCTGATAGCCCTAGCAATACAACGGACAGATCCCATGATGGAACTCGCGCAGGGCGGAAAGGAGGAGGAAACCAGGGGATGACGACCCACTGAAACGCTGCCTAGGTACGCGTAGTTAGCTGATATAGCTGCCACACATACTTTAAGAGTGGCTGCCGTTACTCCCTCTGAAAAATGACTTTGAACAAACTCCAGTACTGAAGTGATGGGGCAGTAAGCTGGATCCATATCACGACTCCTACACCAAGTAGTAAACAGTTTCCAATAAGTCCACTTCCGCTACCCCAAACACTCGCCAAATGCAGTTCACCATTTGAGGGTGCAGCCTCCATTCCCCTTCCACCAGGCTCTGTCTCGAGAGCATGTCCGCTCCGAAGTTCAGGCGCCCCGGAACGTGAACCGCTCGGATCGACAGAAACCTGTCCTGAGTCCACAGAAGGACCTTCCTCGCCAGCCTGCATAGGGGCGAGAGCGTAATCCTCCTTGGTGATTCAAATAAGACACAACCGTTGTGTTGTCCGTCCCGACTAACACATGACAGCCATTCAGCAGTCTTGAAAAATGTTGGAGAGCTAGAAAGACCGCTAGCATTTCCAATCTGTTTATGTGCCACCCTCGCTGTGCCTCCGTCCATGTTCCGTGGGCTGAACGTCCTTGACAAACAGCCCCACAACCTGTCAATGACGCGTCCGTCGTGACAGTCTCGCGCCGAAAACAGGCCCCCAATCAAACTCCCTCTCGGAGAAACTTGGACGACGTCCAGATATTTAACATGAACACACCTCTGTGTCACCGAAATAGTTCGATGCGGATGACAACAGGGAGAAATACCTTGGCTTTTTGTCCACCATTGAAATGGGCGCATGTGAAGTAAGCCTAGACGGATTACAGGGGACGCTGCCGCCATTAAACCCAAAAGTCTGAGGCACAAACTCACCGTCACTGTACGACCTGCTTTAAAGTGGCGAAGGCGTGATATGAATGACTGAACGCACGAGGGAGACAATCGTGCGCTCATCACGCGAGAATCCAGATCTATCCCTAAAAAGGTTATCCGTTGGCAAGGGATCAGAACACTTTTTTGGAGATTTGTGCGTAAGCCCAGGCTGCTTAGATGATTTAGCACGAGATCTCGATGAGAGCGTGCTTGAGTCTGTGATTGCGCTAATATCAGCCAATCGTCCAGGTAATTTAGCACACAAACACCCTAGAACCGCAACGGGGCCAGAACTGCGTCCATGCATTTCGTGAAGGTTCCTTGGAGCCAGGGCTAACCCGAAAGGAAGAACACGGTATTGATACTCTTTGCCCTCTAAAGCGAATCTGAGGAATTTCCTGTGTCTCTTGATGATCTGAATATGAAAGTATGCATCCTTCAGATCGATTGTGACAAACCAGTCGTTTGGTTGAACCTGAGACAGAATAGATTTTATCGTCAACATCTTGAATTTGCTCGTTCTGAGTGCAAGATTCAAACGGCGTAAATCCAATATTGGTCGTAAGCCGCCACCTTTTTTGGGCATAACAAAATATCAGCTGTAAAAACCTGACTCCGTCTGAGAGGGGTGTACTTCTTCTATAGCCCCTTTCCTCAGCAGAGATGACACCTCTTGTCACAGCACTGCGGTTTCTTTTGAACTCACGATCATGTGAAGAATCCCGCGGAAAGGAGGCGGCCTTTTCGAACTGAATGGTGTATCCGTAACGAATTGTGCGTAATACCCATTGTGAAATGTCGGGCAGGCGTTCCCACTCGGCTCGAAAATCCTTTAATGGCCTCAAGACATCCGTCTGCGGCTGTGATGTGTCCACATGCATTAGAATTTCAGAGCACGGAAAGCCTGTGGCGTCCATAAGAACGAGAACTGCATGTGTTAAAGGATTAGTTCACTTTTAAAAAAACTTTTGCTGATAATTTACTCACCCCCATGTCATCCAAGATGTCCATGTCTTTCTTTCTTCAGTCGAAAAGAAATTAAGGTTTTTGATGAAAACATTTATCCATATAACGGACTTCAATGGGACCCAAACGGTTCAAGGTCCAAATAACAGTTTCAGTGCAGCTTCAAAGGGCTTTAAACGATACCAGACGATGAATAAGGGTCTTATCTAGCGAAACGATCGGTCATTTAAAAAATAAATACAAAAGTTTAAGTTTTATAAGCACAAATGCTCGCTGTGCTCTGTTCTGTGATGCGCGTTCGTGGCGTCACGTAATACGCAATTACGTGGAAAAGGTCACGGTTGAGGTAGGCGGAAGTACCGAGTCAGTAGGCTTTTTAATATTAAAACACCCAGGATACGCACACGAAATTGGCATTTTAAACGATAAACTGACACAAAGACATTTGAATGTATATATGGTCCTCCTTCCGCACATTTGTAAACACTGACTCGGTTCTTCCGCCTACCTCAACCGTGGCCTTTTCCACGTAATTGCGTATTACGTGACGTCACGAACGTGCATCACAGAACAGAGCAAGGCGAGCATTTGTGCTTATAAAACTTAAACTTTTTTATTTATTTTTGAAATGACCGATCGTTTCGCTAGATAAGACCCTTATTCATCGTCTGGTATCGTTTAAAGCCCTTTGAAGCTGCACTGAAACTGTCATTTGGACCTTGAACCGTTTGGGTCCCATTTAAGTCCGTTATATGGAGAAATGTTTTCATCAAAAACCTTAATTTCTTTTCGACTGAAGAAAGAAAGACATGGGCATCTTGGATGACATGGGGGTGAGTAAATTAAGCCATCGCCTCGTGCGGCGCCTCGGCAACCGCAGAAGCGACATGGCGGGGGTTGGACGCAAGAGCGACCTTGGAGAAAACTTCTACCCTCAAGCACGGAACTTTCAGTCGCAGGCCGTCACAGTGGGAACATGTTGACAGGCCGCTAAGCGCCGCCTGCGCGTGCTGCAGGCCCAGGCATACAGCGCACCTGTCATGAGTGTCCCCCGCCGTGATAAAACCTGCCACACGGATCCTTACATCTCCGATGACTCAGTGCATCTGCAAGGAGGAGTTAAACACTGCTCAAGAAGAAAATATCGCTGAGAACGCGGGATGCTTTCTAGGGCACAGAAAAATTTACTTTCGTTTTCACTGAATATAAATCGAACAGACCACTCAGATCATTAGGCTCGAGTCAGTTAGAAATACCAAGGGTTCACACAAAACAAGGGGAGTCTGCTTTTAGCTATTATGCGGCCCGCAGTTGGAACCAGCTTCCAGAAGAGATCAGATGTGCTAAAACATTAGACACATTTAAATCAAGACTCAAAACTCATCTGTTTAACTGTGCATTTGTTGAATGAGCACTGTGCTATATGTCCGAAATGACTGCAATGAATTTTAAGTATAATCATTTTCTTTAAATTTATTTTAAATCAATTTCTATATCATTTTAAAATTCCTTGTTTTTATTATTTTTATTTCCATGTTTTTATTGATTTTTAATGTCTATTTCACTTTCTTTTATGTAAAGCACTTTGAATTACCACTGTGTATGAAATGTGCTATATAAATAAACTTGCCTTGCCTTGAAGGAAATGAAATCTGAGTGAAATAGCGCGCTGCATGCAGGTATACTTTGCTTACGTATTTGTGTAAGGCGGTGCCAAGCACTATTTGGCCAATAGGTTTGGCGGGATGGTACAGGGCTTCAGACATTCGTCACACCAAAGGGTGTTCCCCATACGGTGATGTCACCGCAGCATTGAAGTGAGCTATGAGAGGGAACTTACATTACATTGTGAGGTGTATCTTACAAATAAAATTCTAAATGAAATTATAAATTAGTGTTGTTTTAGTTGCTGCTGTTTTACAAATAAATTATAAAGTTCTAAATTTATTGTACCATAATTTACAGTTAAGTTATTTTTTCATAATTATTAATATTTATTATTATTGTTATTATTCAATTTAGAAGTGTATTTGTAAGTTAATAATAATATATTACAATAAAATTCTACATTGAACAAATATATATATATATATATAATTACAGTATGACACTCTGGGCTGTTTACTAGAGATTTCTTCAGAAAAAACCTGTAAAGAAAAATCTCGATATTAAAAAATGTATAAAAAAACCTCTACAGATTTCCGCTGATGCAAGTCTCTTCCAAGCAATCAAGCTTCACACACACACGCACACTCAGAGAGGCCTGTATGTTTGAGTGTATTATTGTTCTTTTGACACATATGGACTGAGGTGTTTTACAAAGGTAATGTTTTATTATTAAAATAAATGGCTCATTTGTTTTAATAATAATATTTGCAATACAATGTACAATGCAATACAATATATTTAATAGAATGAAGGACAAATGTCTGTTTATTGCTTTAAGATGAATGTTTGTTCAAGGTTCTTTAAAATGACAACATTTATGTAATTAAAACAGGAAAGCTTTTAATTTTACTTCTAGAAATCTATTTTGTGACCAAATTAAAACAAAGCATATAATTAGAGTAGTTTTATCACTGTGCTTATATATTTAGTGACCTAATTTCACTCTTTTAATTAATATATTATATATTATTACTTTTTAGTGCAAATCCCTGTGGTGGCAAATAATTAGCACTTTTGCAATGTAATGCTTAATTTTGCTTGCACTTAACTAAATAATATCACACATATGGTACACACCAGAAAGATATATACAGTGTGTATATACAGTATGTGTATACAGTGGTGTGAAAAAGTTTTGGCCCCCTTCCTGATTTTTTATTTTTTTGTTATGTTTGTCACACTTTAATGTTTCAGATCATCAAACAAATTTAAATATTAATCAAAGATAACACAAGTAAACACAACATTGCAGTTTTTAAATAAAGGACTTTTTTATGAAGGGAAAACAAAATCCAAACCCACATGGACCTGTGTGAAAAAGTGTTTGCAACCAAGCCCCCCCACCCCCCGCGTGATAAACCAAAACTGTGGTTTATCACACCTGAGTTCAGTTTCTCTAGCCACACCCAGGCCTGATTACTGCCACACCTGTTTGCAATCAAGAAATCACTTAAATAGGACCTGCCTGACAAAGTGAAGTAGACCAAAAGATCCTCAAAAGCTACACATCATGTTGAGATCCAAAGAAATGCAGGAGCAAATGAAAAAGAAAGTAATTGAGATCTATCAGTCTGGAAAAGGTTATAGAGCCATTTTTAAAGCTTTGGGGCTCCAGCGAACCACAGTGAGAGCCATTATCCACAAATGGCGAAAACATGGAACAGTGGTGAACCTTCCCAGGAGTGGCCGGCCGACCAAAATTACCCCAAGAGCGCAGCGACGACTCATCCAAGAGGTCCCAAAAGACCCCACAACAACATCTAAAGAACTGCAGGCCTCACTTGCCTCAGTTAAGGTCAGTGTTCATGACTCCACCATAAGAAAGAGACTGGGCAAAAATGGCCTGCATGGCAGAGTTCCAAGACGAAAACCGCTGTTGAGCAAAAAGAACAAAGGCTCGTCTCAGTTTTGCCAGAAAACATCTTGATGATCCCCAAGACTTTTGGGAAAATACACTGTGGACTGACGAGACAAGTTGAACTTTTTGGAAGGTGTGTGTCCACATCTGGACGGGGGCAGTCGTGGCCTAATGGATAGAGAGTTGGACTTGTAACCCGAAGGTTGTGGGTTCGAGTCTCAGGTCCGGCAGGGATTGTAGGTCGGGGAGTGAATAACCAACACTCTCTCCACCCTCAATACCACGACTGAGGTGAGACCCTTGAGCAAGGCACCGAACCCCCAACTGCTCCCGGGCGCCGCAGCGTTGGCTGCCCACTGCTCCGGGTGTATGTTTACTACTGAGTGTACACTTGGATGGGTTAAATGCAGAGCACACATTTCACTGCTGGTTATACTCTGTATAATTGTGTATGTGACAAAAAAAAACAAAAAAAACATCTGGCGTAAAAGTAACACAGCATTTCAGAAAAAGAACATCATACCAACAGTCAAATATGGTGGTGGTAGTGTGATGGTCTGGGGCTGTTTTGCTGCTTCAGGACCTGGAAGACTTGCTGTGATAAATGGAACCATGAATTCAGCTGTCTACCAAAAAGATCCTGAAGGACAATGTCCGGCCATCTGTTCGTGACCTCAAGCTGAAGCGAACTTTGGTTCTGCAGTAGGACAATGAGCCAAAACACACCAGAAAATCCACCTCTGAATGGCTGAAGAAATACAAAATGAAGACTTTGGAGTGGCCTAGTCAAAGTCCTGACCTGAATCCTATTGAGATGCTGTGACATGACCTTAAAAAGGCGGTTCATGCTCGAAAACCCTCCAATGTGGCTGATTTACAACAATTCTGCCAAGATGAGTGGGCCAAAATTCCTCCACAGCGCTGTAACAGACTCATTACAAGTTATCGCAAACGCTTGATTGCAGTTGTTGCTGCTAAGGGTGGCCCAACCAGTTATAAGGTTTAGGGGGCAAGCACTTTTTCACACCGGGCCATGTGGGTTTGGATTTTGTTTTCCCTTCATAATAAAAAATTTCATTCAAAAACTGCATGTTGTGCTTACTTGTGTTATCTTTGATTAATATTTAAATTTGTTTGATGATCTGAAACATTAAAGTGACAAACATGCAAAAAAAAAAAAAAATCAGGAAGGGGGCCAACACTTTTTCACACCACTGTATATATATGTATATATGTGTGTGTGTGTGTGTGTGTGTGTGTGTGTGTGTGTGTGTGTGTGTGTGTGTGTGTGTGTGTGTGTGTGTGTGTGTTTAATAGGTGGTTAAAAAAAATCCCAATTTTCAATTTACCTCATTTGTTTCCTTCTACACACACACACATTATATTGTTGTGTACACTGCCAGCATATACACCTATGCTCTCTCTCTCTCTCTCACTCTCTTCATTAGAGGTACGGGTATTGATCTCAGCACCAGCTATCTGTCGTTCCTCCGTAGATGCCCTGTTTATCCACTCATCCTGTCTCCCTACGTGGCTTTTCGTGTTGTAGCAGAATCTGTCCATGTTTTTGTTTATCACCTCTCTGTCTTTCTCCTTCTCATTTCATTCCCTTTTTTCTGTCTTCATGACATGTCTCACTTCACCCTCGGCTTCTCAGTCTCACTCTCCTTAGCAATTATCACACAGAAAGTCAGTCAGGCGGACCCAGAATGTGAGAGCAGTACCTGGGTCGCACTAGTTAACGCTGAGGTGATACATGAACAAATGCAGCGGAATCGATAACTGCAAAAGGGGTAAAATTGGTGGGAACCACCGTGCTGGTATTAAGGGAATGTTAAGTGGTGTCTGAAATGAGCTGAGGGATAATTTAAACAGGACACCTTGTTAAAGCCTGAAGTGAAGCTGCTGGGATGGTTTTACCTAATCTTATCATCAATGGAGGGTAGATAAAACGCAAAAGCCAGAACAGCTGATGAGAATTTAACTAGATGTTTATTGATGTGGACTGATTAAAACCTACCACTTTGAATATAACATTCTGGTGGAGATTTTTATGGAAATATTTGCATTGTCTACATGAGAGATGGTTAAGAATGGGCGTCACTGTTTTAAAGAGTGTTGGGGATGATTATTTATTAAAAATATTTGTTTTTGATACCTAACAAGCTTGAAATGGTCGAAGTAGAGCATTTTGCTGGATTTCAGTAATTTTCTGACGTTTACTTCATTTTTACTGATCTATTGTAATAAAACCTACAATCTGATGTTGTTACTTCTGTCTCCTTGTGGCGGGAATGCACTTTAAAAATGCTGACTTAAAAACAACCCAATTTTCATTTTGGCAACCCAGCACTAAGTCGAAAAGGTTTTTGACCTCAACTTTTGTTTAACATTTTGATGCTGATTGGTTAAAATTAAAATAACTTTATCACACACAGAATGATTACAGTAACAGTAACAACACAGGCTACAGTAATAATGAAAAGGTGAAAATTTTATTGAGAATTCCCAGAAATGGGCAAAAAATATAGGCAAAGGTAAAAACAAACGAGAAAAAGTGCAGACAAGAATGGCAAATCAACAGTTAAAAGCTAAATGGTATTTTCTTTTTTTTTATGTTGAGTTGAACAGTGTTGAATAAATACTGAATAATTAAGGTTTAAGGCCAAATTTGATCAGATATTTTGTTTATTTAGTTTCTTCTTCTGATGGAAATTCTCAGTATGGCCAAAGCATCACGCTTTGAGTGCCTTAAAGAAACACACAGACTGAAAGCTTGTAATAAACACTGGAAGTCCAGAATGAACTGTGTATTATAGCGAATCTACAGAATTTTGCCTTCTCTATTTAAATTGTTTTTAATCACTCACTCAGTCAAATTCTGGCTTGTTCAGTTCCTGCTCACCAGTCACCAATCAAGTGATTTGGGTGTGAAAGAAAACACTCAGACAAAACACAGAACACGTTCTGTGCTACAGCCTGTTGTAAAGTTTTTTCTCCTCTCCGCTTCAATTAGTTTTCTTATGTTTTCCGATCATTGAAATGCCACAAACTCAAGATACAAGTGAATCTCACTCAGAGAATCATTGGAAGTTGTGTGATGTTTGCTTTCTTTCACATCCGCGTTCCTAGCCCAGCACCGTTGGGTTTACCAATGCTATCTCATAGACAATGTGTACATATTTTAGGAGGTGGCTAATTCGTACAAATTCATATGATCTCACTCGTATGATTTTGTACAATTTCTGTGTTGATTCCTTCTGTACGATTCTTTTGTACGAATTCCTATGAATTTCCCACCTTGTAAAATACAAACGATTTAAATTTTTCACCTTGTCAAATATGTACAAATTGTTGTGAGATCAGGTTGGGTCTTCAGATTTTAAGCAATCATCAACCAAATTATTTGCCCATTGCAGCTTCTTTACCCAACAGTCTCAACCCAGCATTTGTTTTGAAAAAAAATAATAACCCAGTATTTTTAACTTGCATTCACTACCTTCGTTCTTTAACATCTTTTATTCAACTGGATTTTTATTTGAAGTGTAAAAACAGACACTAATTTTTGTTGTTTGTTTATTTTTTTTAAAGGATTAGTTCACTTTAAAAAAAACTTTTGCTGATAATTTACTCACCCCCATGTCATCCAAGATGTCCATGTCTTTCTTTCTTCAGTCAAAAAGAAATTAAGGTTTTTGATGAAAACATTTCTCAATATAATGGACTTCATTGGGACCCAAACGGTTAAAGGTCCAAATGACAGTTTCAGTGCAGCTTCAAAGGGCTTTAAACGATAGACGATGAATAAGGGTCTTATCTAGCGAAACGATCGGTCATTTCAAAAATAAATAAAAAAGTTAAAGTTTTATAAGCACAAATGCTCGCCTTGCTCTGTTCTGTGATGCGCGTTCGTGACGTAATACGCAATTACATGGAAAAGGTCACGGTTGAGGTAGGCGGAAGTACCAAGTCAGTAGGCTTTTTAATATTAAAACACCCAGGATACGCACACAAAATGGGCATTTTAAACGATAAACTGACACAAAGACATTTGAATGTGTATATGGTCCTCCTTCCGCACATTTGTAAACACTGACTCGGTACTTCCGCCTAAGTCAACCGTGACCTTTTCAACGTCATTGCGTATTACGTGACGTCATGAACGCGCATCACAGAACAGAGCAAGGCGAGCATTTGTGCTTATAAAACTTAAACTTTTTTTTTTTTTTTTTTAAATGACCGATCGTTTCGCTAGATAAGACAGATTCATCGTCTGGTATCGTTTAAAGCCCTTTGAAGCTGCACTGAAACTGTCATTTGGACCTTGAACCGTTTGGGTCCCAATGAAGTCCATTATATTGAGAAATGTTTTCATCAAAAACCTTAATTTCTTTTCGACTGAAGAAAGAAAGACATGGACATCTTGGATGACATGGGGGTGAGTAAATTATCAGCAAAAGTTTTTTTAAAAGTGAACTAATCCTTTAAACAGCTGAATCTCTCAACATTTGCAAATTTTTATTTTCTTTAAGTTTAATTGTTGAAAGAACAATACACACCACTTTCTACACAACTTTCTACAAGAGTATGCTCACTTATAAGTCAAAACTGTCAATGGTAACACAATGCTATCACATATGTCCAAAAATAATTCAATAAATCATTACTAACAACACATTCAAAGTTCTGTCATGAAACTCTTGGTGGCGCAGGAGGTTCTAACTCTATCTGACATAATGACATCATTATTCACATGGTGCACCTGATTGGTTTCTGTCATATCAGCAGCCAATAAGCTGCTGCTCAACATTCAGTACTTGCTCGCTGTAGCAGTTGCAGTGCGCTTCAGGAACCCTCCACCTTCCCCAGCTCCACCTGTATAGATCTACTATGGTGTGATTTCATGTATGTTATATATGGGGGTTGTTTTATATATGTTATATGTTCAGCAGCAGTATTTCTTACATGCTCACAGCAGCATGTTTGTGGATGTATTGGCAATAGCAAGTCTCAGTAATTGCTCTGCAGCAGCAGCGTAGCAGATCTTTTCTGACAAGACCAAACACATTAACATTGCCTTCTCTGAGAGTTGTCTATTTTTTATGTTTATTTTTTTTGCTTAAAGCAGCCATTCTTGCTGAAAGGCTTAAATGAAGCTTCAATTTAATAACCTCATCCCTGCATCTGTCACTGTTGATTCTGTGATTTTTTAGATCAGTGAATAAATGTAAAGATCAGCAAATGAACTAATGACTACAATTTCTAGAAGTGTTTGACTAGTGATAATGTTTTTGCAATGCAAATGTGCTGCCAACCATTTCATTTCAAGTAGTGAAAAAGTGCAGTATTTTTTGTTATCGGAATTATATAATGTTTTATGAATACCTTAGTACGTCAGCTACCTCTAATAGCAAAAATATATGCAGTATGTGGAATTATTCTGCTTGTTTAGCATTGGGAATAGAGCAATGCTGTCAAACATAAACACTGGGCTCCGAGAGGCGGATCTGGCTGTCAGGATACAATGACAGGTATTTACAGGATGTGGACTAATAACATCATCATGTCTGTCTTCTGCAGCATGGGGTGTAGCAGTACTTAACTTCAAAAGCTGGGGGCCTTTCCTAGGAATTGTTCCAACAGGCTGTTTTTCAAAGCCAGGAAAGCTGACAGGCTCGGAGAGAATATCCAACACCGCCTGGCTCTGTGTGTGTGTGTGTGTGTGTGTGTGTGTGTGTGTGTGTGTGTGTGTGCGTGCACATGGTTGGCGTAAACTTCACACACACACCTGCTGTATGCAAGGCTTCTGAGGTTATTAACAAAAATCAGCAGCTTTATGAAAATGTGCCAGTAATGTATTGAATGCGCACAAATGTTTAGCATTTTGTATAAACATTAAAAGGTGGATTTCCTCCAAAATCCTGTCATTTCCAGGTCATTCCAAACATGTATAACAAAAAAGAAGACATTTTGAAGAATTATGCTTGACGCTTGTTTCCAACAATCAAAAAGGATGGAAAAGTGCTCTATATAACTCATGCACTGTATCCCAAGTCTTCTGAAGCCACATGATAGCTTTGAGTGAGGAACAGACTTTCATGAGAGGTTATGAGAGACATATCAATATCTGATTTGTGAATTAATCTTTTGAGTCAGGTCTTTGTAATGAATCAGTTGATCCAGTTCACAAATCAGACTGATCAGATCACTGAGTGTAGGATCATTACTAAATAATGACGTAAATTTCCGTTTACTTCTTATACGAACCTATCATACAATATAGTGTCTAATGGTAACTGACCGATATTTGGCATTTTTTATTATTGACCTTGACAGACACGTTTTTCTGTCTAATGAATTATAATGGATTACAGAATCTAGAAATTTCTATCTAAACTATAAATGTTTTGCAAGAGAATGCAGAGTTTCACGGGGAAGCAAGGAATGTGTTGTGAGAGAGAGCTAAATTTCTTGGGGGAACACAATTTATTTGTGAGAGAACTCTAAAGTTTTATGATTTAATGCAAAAGCGTTAAAACAGAATCTCATTTTCATTTTTTGTCCATTGGTACCTAGAGGCCCTGATAAAAGTGTTTGACTTTATAAGTATATTTTCATATTCAAAGTATTTTTATTTATTTATTCATTCATTTTAAAACTATTTCTATTTTTGTAAAGACTTTGTAAAATAAATGTAAATGCTACTTTACTATATTAATTAAAATATTGTGATTTTATGGGCCACCCTGCTTGTTTAGATACTGGCACCAGCAATAGCCATTAACAACTCCATTTTTGATATTGTATCATGCTTTTATTATTATTATTCTTTGTAATTTTTGACACTTGAAACTCATTGCTATGAGCAAGCACCTGGAAATAAACAGTCAGTACAATTTTTTTAAATATTTTTTTATGTTGCACTGAAGAAATAAAATCTTACGGGTTTGGAACAACTTGATGGTGAGTAAATTATGACAGAATTTAATTTATTTTTCTTTTGGTGTTGTCACTGTTGTCACATTCGCAGCCCAGTTTGGATGCCCTGAGTTTACGGTTTGTTTGCTGTAGTGATGCAAATTTATGATGTTGTTTATATTTTATAACACTGGCGGGTAAAGTTGCCAAATAACACCAGCTTTATGGGTTTTTGGCAGAACTGAAATGACTGAATTACTTGTCCTGATCTTGAGGTCTAGGTGGTATAACAGAACCAGTGCACACAACTATAATTTACAATTTCCATTTACATGCAGTAAATTACAAGGCAGATATTGAGGTTTTAACATGGGAGAGACGGTAATCTCATTCGCACTGTAAATGTCACACAGCTTTCAGATTATCCTCTCTGTGCATATCAGATTTAGCACGATTGCTGAATCAGATTTGCTTAGAAGTTATAAAATAGTTCGATTTTTCTGGGGTGCTTGTGGTTTGTGTTGTGATGGAAATTTAGTGTGTATGACTCAGGGATGTGTCATCCATTCACTGAATCACAGCTCTTCTGTTCTCAGCACTGAAGCACTGTGAAATGATTGGACAATGCACGAGTGCATTAAACAGACATAAGCCAGTGTTTGGAAACTCATTAATGTGACCCTTTATTCAGAGTCATTCAGAGAGAGTCATACACTCCCACATGCAAATTCTCACTATTCACTCTTCATTCAGCACTTACCGACAAAACACTAGCAGACACTCTGTCCATCTTCTGTTGTATCTCACACAACAACCACAACCAAACACACACTCACACACAAACTAACAAACTAAAAGTAACAAGTAACTTAAGTGCATTCAGAACCTTGCCAGTATTTTGTCAGCATTTTGTTTTTCCAGTAACAAGCTATTCTTTGCATTGGAAAGTGCTTCATTTTAGGGAATCAAGACTTTTGATTCGCCAGTTCATTTGAGTCATCTCTCATTTTACTTAGAAATCTCAGAATCTCTTTATGCAGTTTTACATTTTTTCATTTTTATTTTGTGAAACATTCTAAAAATTTAAAATATCTGTTAACTGTTATTAAAATAAATACATGTAATTTATTCCTGTGAAGGCAAAGCTGGATTTTTCTGCATCCTGTCTTTAGTCACATTTCAAAAATTCATACAGCAATTATAATATGCTGATTTGATGTTCAGGAAACATTTCTTCTCATTATCAATGTAGAAAACAGTTTAATATTCTAATATGCTTAAACTGTGATACCTTTTCCAGAATTATTTGATAAAGAGAAAATTCAAAAGAACAGCATTTAATTCAAATATAATAATTTGTAACTATAAATGATACATAAACTGTTTTGTATTTCGTAAATGTAAACTGTTTAGCTGTAACTGTTTATTTTCTTTCTTTAAAACAAATGTTTTTCTGATCTCAAACTTTCCAGCGGTTTGTTTTTGTGTTTTATAAATTATAAAAGGATTTCAGAATAAAAAGGTTGCTTTCTAAAGTAAATAAACCTGTTTATTTTTCAAGTTCATATTATTTATTTTTCTAAAGTCATCCTTTTTCAAGCTAATTCCATCTTCCACCCTGCTTGTTACGATATTGGCACTGGCATCGGCATCAACGATCCAAAATATCCATTTAATTCCATTTTTATACTTAATTTCAGGACTCTTTGATGGATAGAAAGTTTGGAAGAACATAATTTAGTTGAAATAGGAAACTTTTGTAACTTTATAATTTTTATATATTTTTTTTTCTTGTTAAATAAAATATATATGTTTTTTAAAGTCTTACTGACCCCAAACTTTTGAATGGTATATACAGTAACCACTTCAGCTTTATGTACTTTTTCAACACAAAAAGTTACTAATAAAAATACCAAAGTAACCAAAGAGAAACTTGGCTGTAGTTTAAATTATGAGCAGCTCTTATATTGGCAAGCGACAGTTTCAAAGCAAGCTCTTTAACACTTCACACAACCAAACCACACCACCATCCCACGACCACATACACACATACCGCCCTCCCAGACGCACTCGAGTGGCACCTCGGTATGAGGGACGGGGCAACATATGCTCCCCTGCTGATAAACAAGGTGCTCCCTAGTTGGCTGCAATCTGAGGCAGATTGGACTCCAGTTAAAAGAGCATGCTGGCATATAAATGAACCAGAGGGGGGGGCCATGGTCTGTGGCATCCTCCCTACTGGCACTCGGAAATGAGGCAGCAGTAGTGACAGGACAAACCCTACAGAGTGACTATACCACACGCGTGTGCCCATCGCAAACCCCGTATGGTCATGTCCCGCACCGCCCGCTCCTCAGTGGAGGTCAACTCAAAGACATTATGTACTGGATTTAACTGGTTAAAGACTGAAAGGAATAATTCATCCAAAAATGAAAATTTGCTGAAAATATACTTGCCCTCAGGCCAGCCAAAATATTGTTGAGTTTGTTTTTTCATCGGAACAGATTTGGAGAGATTAAGCATTACATCACTTGCTCACCAATGGATCCTCTGCAATGAATGGGTGCCGTCAGAATTAGAATTCAAACAGCTAATAAACAACATCAAAATAATCCACAAGTAATTCACATGACTCCAGTCTATCAGTTAATGTCATGTGAAGTGAAAAGCTGTGTGTTTCAGAAGCAAATCCATTAACGCATTTTTTACTCCAAACCATTGCTTCCGGCTAAAATACAAATCCTTTGTTCATAATTTTGCTTTCTCAGGTGAAAAAGTTTTCTGAATGAGAGAAATATGCACAGCTCAAAAAAAGTCTGTGTATTTTGATGTGAGACGACAACAGGGGACAAGGGACTTTTTCACTGAAAGAAGCGTTATTATAGATCATTTTAATTTATCATTTTCAATTTTGGATGAACTATTCCTTTAAAAAGTTTGTGCCTTGTTGCTAAACATTTGGTAATGCCTGTCGAAATGTAATTTGCAATAATAAATAACACAGCACTACATTTTGACTGAATTACTGATTTGCAAAAATACCTAATATTTTCCTAATTTGATGAGTTTAAAAAAAAGATCACTTTTTTCTATATATGCCGTATACAGGTACATCTCAAAAAAATTTGAATAACGTTTTTTTTTTTGTTTTTTTTTAGTCATTTAGCAGACGCTTTTATCCAAAGCGACTTACAAATGAGGACATAAGAAGCAATCAAAACCAACAAAAGAGCGACAACGTGCAAGTGCTATTACAAGTCTCAGTTAGCCTAACGCAGTACAGATATATATTATTATTATTAGTTTTTATTTATTTATTTATTTTTATTTATTTATTTTAATAAAAAGACATAGATAAAATTAAATTGGAATAGAGAGTGCTAGAGTTAGAGGGTCAAGTAAAGATGGAACAGATGAGTTTTTAGCCGTTTCTTGAAGATGGGTAAGGATTCGGCTACACGGATTGAATTGGGCAGGTCATTCCACCAGATGGGAACAGTTAATGAAAAAGTCTGTGAAAGTGTTTTTGTGTGTCTTTGGGATGGTACAATAATGCGTCGTTCACTTGAAGAACGCAAGCTTCTAGAGGGCATATAAGTCTGAATTAATGAATTTAGGTAAAGGGGTGCAGAGCCAGTGGTGGTTCTGTAGGCAAACATTAATGCCTTGACTTTAATACATGTAAAGTAAGACATTTCAAAAGTTTTTTGTTTTAATTTTGATGATTAGAGCTTACAGCTCATGAAAGTTAAAATCTAGTATCTCAATATATTAGAATATTTATATTTGAGTTTCATTAAACAACCATCTCTACAATATAAATTCAGGGTATCTCTTGTTCTTTGAAACCACAATAATGGGGAAAACTGCTGACTTGGCAATGGTCCAGAAGACAATCATTGACACCCTCCACAAAGAGGGTAAGTCACAGAGGGTCGTTACTGAAAGGAGTGGCTGTTCACAGAGTGCTGTATCAAAGCATATTAAATGCAATGTTGACTGGAAGGAAGAAATTGTGTTGGAAAAGGTGCACAAGCAACAGGGATGATTGCAAGCTTGAGAATACTGTCAAGCAAAGCTGATTCAAACACTGGGGAGAGTTTCACAAGGAGTGGATTGAAGCTGGAGTCAGTGCATCAAGAGTTACCAAGCTCAGATGTCTTCAGGAAAAGGGCTACCAAGCCACTTCTGAAACAGAAACAACGTCAGATGCATCTTACCTGGGCTAAGGAGAAAAAGAACTGGACTGTTGCTCAGTGGACCAAAGTCCTCTTTTCATTTAAATTAAAATTTTGCATTTAATTTGGAAATCAATAGGCACAGGGCTCAAGCTGCTTGAAGTCCAGTTTGAAGTTTCCACAGTCAGTGATGATTTGGGGTGCCGTGACGTCTGCTGGTGTTGTTCCATTGTGTTTTATCAAGTCCAGAGTCAATGCAGCCATCTACCAGGAGATTTTGGAGCACTTTATGCTTCCATCTGCTGACAAGCTTTATGGAGATGCTGATTTGCTTTTCCGGCAGGACTTTAGCACTTGCCCACAGTGCCAAAACCACTTCCAAGTGGTTTGCTGACCATGATATTACTGTGCTTGATTGGCCAGCCAACATGCCTGACCTGAACCCCATATGGAATCTACGATATATTTTCAAGAGAAAGATGAGAAATAGTCAATACAACAATACAGACGAGCTGAAGGCTCAATAGTGCCTCAGCAGAGCCACAGGCTGATCGCTTCCATGCCATTCCTCACTGATGCTGGAGTTTGTGCTAAAGGAGCCCCGACCAAGTTTTGAGTGCATAAATGTACATACTTTAAAGAACTTGAACTTTTCTGCTTTGCAAATCCTTTTTTTGATTGATCTTAGGAAATATTCTAATATTTTGAGATACTGGATTTTGACTTTCATGAGTTGCAAGCTCTGATCATCAAAATTAAAACCAAAAAACTTTTGAAATGTCTTACTTTACATGTAATGAATCTAAAATATATATGAAAGTTTCACTTATTGAAATGTTACAAAAGAAATGCCGTTTTTCATGATATTATAATTTTTTTTATATTTACCTGTATGTATAAAAATAACAAAAATGATGAAATGCCAAACATTTTGGTTAATGACAAAAATAAGTATATCTAAGTATATCTTCAAATGAGTGGAACACTTTGTTCAAACACTCATGTACTCTTTACATAAACTCAACTATATACATAAGCTTTTCTTTCCATAAAATGTGTAATTTTCTGTTGCTGAATGTAGTAAAACAGTCAAAGATATAGCAGAAAACATTTGGGTCATATTTGCATTTTCTACTCTCACTAGATGTCATTTTAACTTGAAATGCAGGATTATGCATAAAATAATGTCATCAGAATCATTCAAACAGGTGAAAATCATCTGAGAATTTATCAAATAGTTGTAACCCGGCACAAAGGAAGATAGGAATAATGATAAAAGGCTAACACAAGACTTCTTCGACTTAAAAAATCATCAAAAGCAAAAAATTGAATGAAACGTGACTTTTTCTCTGGCACATCACACTTTGTCACAAAATATGATGTATATTTTGTGAGAGTGTGATTTACTAGAGCAAAACAGTCACTGCTTTTGCAATCAGCACTCTAAAATAGTATGAAGCAAGTAGGCTATTCGATTTTTTTCAGCGTGCTGCAGGGCAGTGTAATTATTTACAATAATAATTGACAAAATATCTTAACTGAACATTTAAAATGAACAGATTTAACATTTAAAATATGTAACCTTTTTTAGTCATAAAAGTTACAAGGTCATATTGATTCGCCTTAGCCATTAGCTTAAAGTGTCATGTTTCCTCTAATTAAAGGAGCATTTTATGTTGTAAAACATGCATTAATTATAACATTTCTTCAGAAAGTGGTTATATTAAATGTTAACGAAGGAAACCCCTGCTAGATTACATGATGTCCAGCACTGTAAATTGAGTAAAGTTTCTTTATTACAATATAGGGTTTGATGTTTTAATCAGTGTTAAGAAGATGTAGCAGCACTGCAAAGATAATTGCAAAGGAACTTAATCCGATCACTTTAATCTCTCCAGGCTACATCCATTGTGATCTGGAATTAGGCGAACACCAGAGACAAGAACTGAAGGATTTGTGTTGTAGAACGCAGCCAAAGAAATAGGCACGATCACGTATTGTAGCTGGAAGGTCTTCTATAGATGGACTTAATGTGGCATGTGGATCAATACATGCATGCTAAGAGGTGTGTAGCATTGCTCTACAGCATAAAAACACTATTATATATGGGTGGTTGTTCAATTAAGAACATTTACATCCCACATAAGATGATTTTATAGTAAAAATAAGAATATAGTTTTAAGCTTTAAACTTTCTTTGTGTTTCCCTAATTTGTGCTGAAATTAATCATCTATCCATCTATCTGTCTATCTAGCATTATTTTTTTAGTTGGAAATTTAGTTGGTGTTTATTTGGAATGATATGGGCCAGCCAAGGCTTTAACCTTTTATTTTATTTAACTTTTTTTTTTTTTGCAAAAAGTAAAAAAAATAAATAAATAAATGTCATTACTATCATTCAATTTTGAAGATTATAATTGAATAACCACTCATACATAGATTTATATATATTTTTTTTAATTTATGTAAGTAATTCAAAATTATTTAATTTACAGAGAACAGACTATATGGTTTTACATTAAAGTGAAATTAAATCTGTGCCTATTTGTTGTAGCTTTTACAGTTTTTCTCAGTTGCTTTGAAAATTTTCAAAACTATTTGTTCAACCTCCACATCATCTAGTCACTTGTGCACATCATAAAAGCAGTTTCTCATTGTTTTGAACAAGTTGCAATTGCTTTGGTACATTCATGTAACTGATTAATGATGTTTTATTAACAAAGTTCTGGAGGAGCGCGTCAGATACTTAGCCTAATTAACACAGCAGGTTCGCACTCAAGTTAATCAACGCACGGATATAAATACAGCTGACATACCTCTATTCATTTGACGGATAATCAGCAACCCTCCACCACCCCTTCTCCACTCGAGGTATCACTAGAGTTCTCACTACACTATGGGGGGTATTCTGGGTTCGGGCCATTCCTGAGCCTGGAGCCCTTCCCCAGGACAGCATGTCAACTACGCATTACTATACTCGCCAAATACGCATTACTTTACTCGTGCTAAATATATGCAAGTGTGAACTCGTGAATGTGCATTTGTCTGCTGTTTCCTACATTATCAGTTGCTATTGTCATGTTGCTCAAAAATGTATTATATAGTTCTCTGTGCTATTGTCTTACCCCTCAAAACATCTAGTCATTAGTTAATCGTATAAGTCATTAAAAGCAAAATGGTTGATCTAGTTGTCATAAACTGTCAAGCATATTTTCTACACATCTCTATTAGACTTTTTGTAAATGTGCCATGAATTGTGCAAATGAATCTTGACTCTCACTAATGAAGAGAATATAGATCAACCTATAAATCAACAATTATCGGAAATAGCTCAAAGGTGCATTCCATCCTTCAATTGGAAAGCATATATAGACAGAGGACAACACAAAAGTTACAAATTCTGACGATGGATGAGCATCCAGAAAACGGTCAGGGACATCAGCAGAGAGGAAGAAGAGGAGTAAGGATGCATGGAAGTGTACAGAGGCAAAATAGAGGAAGAGGAAGAAGAGGCCAAGGACAGTGGTGCATATCAGATGAAATAATGTTGTCAATCATGGCCTTACAATGGCTGAAGGGTGAAGCTAAAAATTGGGAGATCGACCATATCCTCAATAATTAAAACATTTTGAAACAGTCTCTTTCAATCAATATCCCACATACAGTAATGTGTAAATTTGTACTTTTGAAAGGAAATATGGCATGCATAAGAAGTGCAGCCTTCTAACTGTCATCCAAATTGTTGCCATGGTTTACATCAGGTAATACTACTGTAACAGTGCACTGTTACACTTCACACTACTTTACATGTTATACATTTGTACAAAAATAACAATAAATACAAATGTTCATATACTATTTTTTCTATGTACTATTGACTCTTCTAAACAAATATCAGATTTTTTTATAAAACCTTAATTTCCATGGGTGACTGTCATGGTGAAAAAACAACTAAGCATTTTGACCAGTGTAGCTCACACTATGACAAAAATACTTTATATTTTGGTGGCCTTGGCCAAATTACTGACACGATAACTAGGTTCCCTTCCAGGAACTCGAGCTGCGTCTAAACGCTAGGGGAACGTCTTCAGCGTGACCGCGCTCTGAATCACATGTGTAATCTGTCCAATGGAAGGGCGAGACGTCACGGGCAGGAAGCATAAAAGCACGTGCGGTGGAACCGGCGTTTGCTTTTTGTCATTCAGAAACCGCTACTCTGTGTGTGTGTGTCTGTCGATCTGTGTTGTGAGTCTTATTTAGTGTTGTTTGTGTCTCAATCACTTGAAATAAGCTCCACAATGTGTGCAAGCACTTGGGCGAGAGCAGATCGCATTACAGGCTGTACATTCCTCCCTGCAAACGCTTTATCACTGCTGGGGATGCACACAGTCCGTGTGTGGTCTGCTTGAGAGCAGAGCATGCATAGTCAGCTCTCGAGTCTGCCCACTTTGTGAGCGTTTGTCACTGCGTATGCTTGCTCTCGGAAGGCTCTCTTTGAGGAGTGAACTTTCACTAGTGTTCCTCACGGTGCCGGTCCCGTTTCTGCCTAAGAAAAATAAAAAAGGCGGAGTGGCGTGGGACTGCGCTCGTGGGAATCGCACATGGATCAGGTGGAGCCCTCTCCCCCAAAGAGAGGGCTCGACGCTCCGTCTGTCTTCCTCTGAGGAGGTGGATGTGAAGGACGTCGATGAGCTTTGTAAAGCTGCAGTGTTTGCACAAGCATATTATGAATGACGACATCATTGTATTCGCGTTGTCAGCTCTAAGAAAAGGGGCTGATTGTGCTTCTCACCACCATGCCTCAGCAGCGGCGGGACCGTGAGATTGTACGGCAGTGAGAAGCACAATCAGCCCCTTTTCTTAGAGCTGACAACGCGAGTGAGATCGCGAGGATTGCAACATGGATCTGGTGGATGGGTTGGAGACGGGTTCGCCCTATCTCCTCCTGCAGTCCCCAGATCTAGCACTCTCGCTCGGGGCTGGAAGCCCACGGTGTGGTCCTTCCCCCTTTGAGTGAGAGCTCGCTGTTGCAGCACGTGTTGCAGAGGCAACGTCATTCTCATTCATATCAGAAGCGATGCCCGGGTGGAACAGACGCTCGTGAACTATCTGTCCCCTGGCGCGGCGCCGTCTCTGAAGGTTCCGTCCTTGCCGCTGTGCAAAATTTCAGAGCTGGTGGGCAAGGGGTACGCGGCTGCAGGTCAGGCTGGTGCATGTCTGCACACCATGGCGGTGTTACAGGCGTATCAATCCGACATACCTGCTTAAAGAGCTAGATGAGGAATAAGAGCTCATATCTGCTATCTCTGAGCTCCGTAGAATCGCTGGACTCTGTGGTTGACCCTATCTGATATGGAGAAGATAGGGTCTTCTTCATGGACGCCCCGCTTGCGCCCTCTGGCCTGTTCGACGATGCCATCAATTCCGTCGTCGACAGGTACCAGGAGGATGGTAAACAAGCGGTGGCATTCTAGCGGTTCCTCCCTCGCCTATCTCTAGCTCAGGGGGCCGCCCTCACCGCGTGCCTGCTCCTCGTACAGAGAGGCACAAAAACAGAGCGTTGCTACTCCACTTGGTCTCTAGAGTAGCTAGTTCGGCCATCGCCTGCTTCTCCACTTCAGGGCACCGAGCTAGCAGCTCTAAGTATATAGCTCGAGAGACTGGTTCCCTTAGTAGACTATTTGGCAGCTACTGCCAAATGTGTCTCAGTGGATCCTGCACACTGTAGAGAGAGGCTGCAGAATCTAGTTTGGTTCTCCTCTGCCTCAATTCAACGGGGTGAATCCCACTCTGGTGGGCCCCGAGCAGGCTCTGGTAATGGAACGAGAAGTAGAGTATGAAAGAGAGTCCGGGTTCTACAGCCGGTACTTCATAGTTCCCAAGAAGGATGGAGGGTTGCGTCCCATTTTAGATCTGCATCAGTTGAACCGCTCAGTCAGCAGACTGAAGTTCAAGATGCTCAAACAGGTCGTGTCTCAGATCAGGTCCGAGGACTGGTTTGTTACGATCGATCTAAAAGGACGCACACTTCCACGCCTCCACCCTTCCCACGCACAGGAAGTCCCTGAGGTTTGCTTTGGGGGCAAAGCTTGCCAATATTGGGTTCTTCCCTTTGGCCTTGCACTCTCACCCCGCACTTTTACATCAACGTTTGGTTGATTCTAGCTCAATCGGAGCAGCTGCCGATTCGACATCGAGGTGTCGTTCTCGCGCACTTGAAAGAGCTGGGGTTGAGACTGAACGCCAAGAAAAGTGTGCTTTCTCCGGTACAGAGGATCACTTATCTAGGCGTGGTGTGGGAACCGACCACGATGCAGGCACGTATGTCCCCTGATCGGATTGAGTCGATCCTCGCATCAGTCAAGAGAGTGAATGACACTCACTGTCAAGCAGTTTCAAAAACTGCTGGGTCTGATGGCAGCTGCGTGCAACGTGATATCTATTGGCCTGCTGTACATGAGACCCCTACAGTGGTGGCTCGAACCAAGGGGTTCTCCCCGAGGAGACACCCACTTCACATTCAAGCTCACACGGCGATGCCTACGTGCCTGAGACATGTGGAGACGTCCTTGGTTCTCGTCTCAGGGCCCGGTGCTGGGAGCTCCTGTTCGCCGCGTAATGCTAGCGACGGACGCATCCCTCACCGGTTGGGGAGCAGTCACGAGTGGCCACCCTGCCCGCGGTCTGCTGAGACCATCCTCCAATCCAGAGCTCCCTCTACAAGGAAACTGTACGCCCTGAAGTGGACACTTTTCACTTCATGGTGCGGAGACTGCCACCTCGACCCAGTTAACTGCCCGATTGGTACAGTGCTGGAGTTCCTGCAGGCCTGTTTCTCCGCAGGGTCAACCCACTCCACCCTGAGGGTTTGCGTGGCGGCTATTCGGCCTACCGCACCCCTCTCGGTGGCCTTTCAGTGGGTAGACACCACCTAGTACATGTTTCCTCCAGAGACTGAGGCCTCTGGCCAGAGAGCTTATGCTATGTGGTGGATCAGGATGCTATTACATAGCCTCGAGACCTCTGCTCTCCCCCGTCTCGGGGATCAAGACTTACTTCTCAGAAGTTGGCCTTTGGGACACAGGCCCCACCCACTTTAGCCATTCGTGGCCCTTTTGTCTCTCGCCCTTTTTGTGCTCCTGAGGGATACACACAGGGCAGGGACTTGGAAGTCTGGTGGCGTGGGAATCACGTTCCCCTAGCATTTCGACGCAGCTCGAGTTCCTGGAAGGGAACGTCTCAGGTTACGTATGTAACCCTGGTTCCCTGAAGGGAACGAAACGCTGCATCTCGAGGCCATACTTCCGGCATCCCTGCGAGCGGTTGCTTCATTCCTAGAAGCAAACGCCGGTGCACGTGCTTTTATGCTTTCTGGTCAATTTCATCACCCGTCCATGACGTCTTGCCCTTCCATTGGACAGATTACACATGTGATTCAGAGCGTGGTCACGCTGAAGACATTCCCCTAGCGTTTCGACGCAGCGTCTCGTTCCCATCAGGGAACCAGGGTTACATACGTAACCTGAGACGTTTTGAAGCATGAATGAAATGTTTTGGGTGTGTAACTACATTTTGCAGACATGCAATAAAGTTCTGAAGTTCCAGCAAACAGTTGTGACATTTCCGCTCACAGTTTAGAGAATGTTAAGACTGTTTTGAAAAATGTGCCAAAGCAGTTGAGAAAAACTGTATTTGCAAAACATTTGCAATGTTTATTTTAAAGGGGTCATGTGACGTTGCTAAAAAGAACATTATTTTGTGTATTTGGTGTAATGCAATGTGTTTATGCGGTTTAAGGTTCACAAAACACATTATTTTTCACATACTGTACATTATTGTTGCTCCTCTATGCCCTGCCTTTCTTAAACGCGTAGATTTTTACAAAGCTTATTGTTCTGAGAAGCAAAGCGTGCTCTGATTGGCCAACTATCCAGTGCGTTGTGATTGGCCAAATCCCTCAAGCGTGAGATGGAAATGTTACGCCCCTTACCGTATTGTGATGCCATGTCCCGGCGCGACGACACAAAAACAATAAAACCCATTATAAACGAAGCATTTGTTGCATCCAGTGGGGGCATAATTACTGATTATAATGACTTATACTGTCTTTTTAAACATTACCATGTCTGCATTTGTGATTGGAGAAACGACAAACAACAAGCACTACTTTACACTGCTCAAAACTTGCGTTTGAATAGTCAGTAGCAGAAACGTACTTACAGGCTGTGAGTCAGAAGCGTCAAACTGTCCTTGCAAAGTTGGAATTGCCCCACTTTATAGAAACAGCCTTTGTGCAAGCCAGCATTGAAGGCTACTCTTCCAGGTTCAGGAAATAGTCCTCCATAAAATGTGCTGCACAGTGCACACACTCTAATATTTGGGTTGATCTGTTCTGGAACAGTGTTGTAAATACAACTTAACCACTGATTTCTAGTTGTGTCCTCTTTTGGAAGCCCAAACAAAGTACCTTTACTTTCACAACGAAACACAGCATCTCCATGACATGGCACCAGCAGCAGCAACAATACTACAGTGAGACTAAAAGTTATGCCTTCTTTCATTGCGTATACGTTTGGGTGGGGTTTTGCTAATCTTCCCACACCATGACGTAGACATGTGGGGGCGTGTTTAAATGAGCTGTTTTAGGGGGGCGTGGCAGAGTCTTTACTTTTATAAAGAATATCTCTTTGGTTTTGAGACTTTAGTCTTTGCAACTTCAGGGATCTTATCTATGTGCAAACAGCTTGTAACACTCCAAAGAGAAAGGAAAATTTGAAAACGCATCATATGACCCCTTTAATGCCAATATATTTTTTGTGGTTTTTTGTCTGCTTTTTATGATACATGGGGATATGTATATGATAAATATATATAAAAGTGTTGTTAGAGGTATTTTTGAGGTGTCACCCTCAAATCTGCCTTCTTAGTTATGATTTGGTAAAACCCTGCTTTATTTATCCCATAGTTTACAGTGTAAACATAAATGTCATTTTATTTTTATCATCAGGAATGGTTAAATGCAGGGGCATCATTAACCTTTTTTATTTAATTTTTTATTAACAATCATGCAGCTTAATTATCAAAATTGAGAATTTTTTTGGAAGTTGCATTTAAAATTCACTTGACTCACATGTGAGGGTGAGTGATAAGAGAAAGGAAGAGAGGGAGAGGAGGACAGAAGAGGGGAGGAAGTGATGTGATTGCAACACACTGCTCCCCAAGGTCGCCTATAATGGATGACTGCCCACTCAAGCCTCTTACTCTGCATTCAATCAGACCACCAATCAATTATGAGCATAGAGCACAAATGCCTGCCTGGCCTTTATCACAATACAGTCAGAGCTGCAGCACGTCTGCTCCAGGGAAGAGAATCAGCGGACGGCTTGAGTTACTGTTGTCTTTGACTCTCTGATACTTCCTGATCTGGGCTTTTTTTATGAGGGCATCTGCTTCAGGAACAGTTTGAACTTTGGATGGTAGCTGTGAGGCTTTATAGAGAGCTGCTTGATTGCTTTTACATGTGCCAAATGTTTCGCCAAGCCAGACTGCATTTTCATCTCTTTTATACCTCTTTACTTTCTGTCTGGAAAAAGGAGAGCAGCTGTGAGTCAGTTAATTTAAAGGTTCACTTCCAATTTTACATATGAGTTTAATGTGGAAACATCAACTGGAATTGGAACATGACTTTACATTGGACTAAATACCCAAATGCAGACGGAGACCTCCTCACTTTCACAAGCCACTGGTCTTGACATATGGGGGCTATGGTTCTCCTGTGGTACACAGGTTAAAGTCCCAATCTGACTCCTCTTCTTTCCCCAATGATTGCATTCTGCTCTCAACTATACAAGCTAATAAAAAGGCAAAATTCATAGCTTTAAAAGATTTTTGTACTGTTCCAAGTGATTCAGCACCTCTTGCCGGTTGGAGTTTATAGGGTTCTTTTCCTGTCTAATAAAAGCTTGTTTTTGACTTTCAGGCTCTGCAGGGTTTAAATGGAAGTCTTTTATAAGACTAAAAGATGGAATTATCTCCTAAGGTGGTATTGGATTTGTGTTATTTGAAGTATGTTTCTGATTCAGGGATTTTAAAATACTTTAGACTGGATTGGCTATTCTGCAACAACTATCTAGAACAATTAGCTTTTAAACCGATGTAGAATCATGTTTTCATTTGGTCAAGTGGTTGTATTTTAAGAGAGTGGGAACTAATGTTTTAGAAGCTATTTTGAAACTGTAACCTGCCAAGCTTCAAGCTGTTATTAATTTGGCTAAATTAATCGAACTACAGTCAAGCTAACGCTTAAAATGTATTTAGCTACACCACTAATTGCTAACAAAAAGCTAACTATATTAAAGCAACTAGTATCAGACTGCGTGTAAGTTTGTGCATTAGTGATGGGGATTTTACAGTGACTCTTTCCACAGGTTACAGCACTATGCTGGTTGGTGGTGAAAAGTGATTGTCTTTGGCATTGATTCATGGAGGAGCAAAACATCTCCAGGTTACGTATGTAACCCTAGTTCCTCGAGGGAACGAGACGCTGCGTCGAAGCGCTATGGGAACTCCTACTCCTTCAGTGTGACCGCATAATCACATGTGTAATCTGTCCAATGGATAGGCGAGACGTCACGGGCGGGTGACGTAATCGACCAGGAAGCATAAAAGTATGTGCGGTGGAACTGGCATCAGCTTCAGGAAATGAAGCAACCGCTCGCAGTGATGCCGGAAGTATGGCCCCGCGATGCAGCGTCTTTTTCTCTCGAGGAACTAGGGTTACATACGTAACCTAGAGACATTCCTCTTCAGGAACTCGAGCTGCGTTGAAGCGCTATGGGAACGAGATGCCCATGCTGCCGGACTTCCAAATCCCTGCCCAGTGTGGATGGAGCACAGCTAGGGCGAGAGAAAAATGGCCACGAGTGGCTAAAGTGGGCGGGGCCTGCATCCCAAAGGTGAGTCTTGATCCCTAAGAAGGGGGAGAGCAGAGGACTCGAGGCTATGGAATAGCATCCTGATCCACCACATAGCATAAGCGCTCTGGCCGGAGGCCTCAGTCTCTGGAGGAAACATGTCCTAGGGGGTGTCTACCCACTGAAAGGCCACCGAGAAGGGTGCGGCAGGCCGGTATAGCTGCCACGTAGACCCTCAGGGTGGAGTGGGTTAACCTGCACCCCATCCCGGCACATTCTCGCCAGAACTCCCGGGAGCAGAGCGATCGGGGAAAAACCGTACAGACGAAGCCTCGGCCAAGTCTGCACCATAGCATCCAGTCCCAGAGGAGCTGAAGGACTCAGAGAGAACCAGAGGGGACATTGCGATGTCTCCTTAGTCACAAAGAGGTCCACCTGAGCCTGGCCAAAAACTCTCCATATCTGCTTCACCATCCCGGGGTGAAGCATCCATTCCCGGGCATCGGCCCCTGCTTCGACAGGATGTCTGCTCCCATATTGAGATGTCCAGGAATGTAGACGGCTCTCAGCGAGAGGTGTCTGTCCTGGGACCACACAAGGATCTGGGGCACCAGCTTGTACAAGGGGCGCGAACGCAGACCTCCCTGGTGGTTGATGTAAGAGACCACTGCTGTGTTGTCGGTGCACACCAACACATGGTGATCTCTTAGGTCTGGGAGAAAGTGTTTGAGCGCTCGAAACACGGCCAGCATCTCCAGGCAGTTGATGTGCCAAGTGAGATGGCGATCACTCCACAGACCGCAGGCAGGGTGGCCATCCATGACCACTCCCCAACCGGTGAGGGATGCATCCGTCGTTAGCGTTACGCGGCGACAAGGATCTCCCAGCACCGCGTCCTGAGACAAGAACCAAGAACGTCTCCACATGTCTAAGGCACGTAGGCATCGCCGAGTGCCCTTGATCATGCAAAGTGGGTTTCCCCTCGGGGAGAAGCCCTTGGTTCTGAGCCACCACTGTAGGGGTCTCATGTACAGCAGGCCAAGAGGTATCACGTTGGACGCAGCTGCCATCAGACCCAGCAGTTTTTGAAACTGCTTGAAAGTGAGTGACCAGCCTTCTCTCACTCTCTTGACTGACGTGAGGATCGTCTTGATCTAAGCAGGGGACATGCGTGCCTGCATCATGGTCCAATCCCACACCACGCCTAGATAAGTGGTTCTCTGTACTGGAGAAAGCACACTTTTCTTGGCGTTCAGTCTCAACCACAGCTCTTTCATATGTGTGAGAACGACATCTCGATGTCGAATCACCAGTTGCTCCGATTGAGCTAGAATCAACCAACCGTCGATGTAATTGAGTATGCAGATGCCCTAGAGTCGCAGAGGAGCCAGAGCAGCATCCACACACTTCGTAAAAGTGCGGGGTGAGAGTGCAAGGCCGAAGGGAAGAAGACGATATTGGTATGCTTTGCCCCCGAAAGCAAACCTCAGGAACTTCCTGTGAGTGAGAAGGATGGAGACCTGAAGTATGCGTCCTTTAGATCGATCGTGACAAACCAGAAAAACCGGACCTGATCTGAGACACGACCTGTTTGAGTGTCAGCATCTTGAACTTCAGATGCATGACTGAGCGGTTCAGCTGACACAGATCTAAAATGGGATGCAACCCTCCATCCTTCTTTGGAACTGTGAAGTACCGGCTTTAGAACCCGGACTCTCTTTCGTGAGAAGGGACCACCTCGATGGCCTCCTTCCCCAAGAGAGTGTTCTTGTTCCATGACCAGAGTCTGCTCGGGGCCCCCCAGTGTGGGAATCACCCCGTTGAAACGCGGCGGCGGGGTGCCGAACTGAATGCGATAACCTTTCTCTAGAGTGCGCAGAACCCATTGAGACACATTTGGCAGTAGTTTCCACATTGCAAAATAGTCTACTAAGGGAACCAGTCTCTCGAGACTGGCCTCTGGTGTTCTTAGAGATGCTAGCTCAGTGCCCTGAAGCAGAGGGCCGGCAGCTACTCTAGAGCTAGCTACTCTAGAGACCCCTGAAAGGGTTTCCGGGCGGAAATAACTGCTAGAAGCGCTCGCTGGGGATCGCTGTGTCCTGGAACTCTGGCAGGGTTGGCCGACTGATCTCCTGAGGGCACTGAGGAGAGACGGACGCCGTGTAATTCAGTGTAACCCGCTCTTCGCCAGAGGGACCTGCCCTCATAAGTCCTGGGCTATAGGCAGCAGGACGTTTTAGCCGAATACTATCCAGCGAGAATGACGGTCTGCAGATCCGCCTTCTGCTAGAAGCCTTTGGCCCGGGAGCGCCACTCTGACTCCCTAAACGAGGAGCTGGAACACGGTTGGGGCTGCTCTGCCCAGCAGCAACTCCGTTTCTATGCATTTTTTACGTTGCTATAATGATGTCGTCATTCATAATATGCTTGTGCAAACAATGTTTGTGCAAACACTGCAACTTTCTCATCGATGTCCTTCACGTCCACCTCCTCGGAGGAAGACAGGCAGAGCGTCGAGCCCTCTCTCTCTGGGGGGAAGAAACCGCGGGCACTAGATCTAATGGGAAAGGAAGAAGATAGGGGCTCACCCGTCTTCATTCCCTCCACCTGATCCAACTGCGATTCCCACGAGCGCAGCCGCCGCTCCGCCTCGGCGGAAGCGGGGCCGGAACCGCGAGGAACGCTAGTGAAAGCTCACTCCTCAAAGAGTCTTCCGAGAGCAAGAATACGCAGTGACAAACACTCACAAAGCGGGAGCTCCCTCGAGAGCTGACTCTGCATGCTCTACTCTCAAGCAGACCTCACACGGACTGTGTGTATCCCCAGCATTGATGTAGCATTTGCAGGGAGGAACATAAAGCCTGTAATGCGATCTGCTCTCACCTAAGTGCTTAGTTTTCTCTGCACTTTTAGACAATGTGGAGCTTATTTCAAGTGATTGTGTAGGGACAAGCAACACTAAATAAGATTCACAACACAGATTGACAGACACACACACAGAGTAGCGGTTTCTGAATGACAAAAAGCTGACACTGGTTCCACCACACAAGCTTTTATGCTTCCTGCCCGATTACGTCACCCGCCCGTGAAGTCTCGCCCATCCATTGGACAGATTATACATGTAATTCAGAGCGTAGTCACGCTGAAGGCATTCATGCAACCGTTCTTTCCAAAAACAATGATTAATTCAGGGAAAAAAACAGTATCTGCATTTCCATTACCCTTCAAATTGTGCAAATTGAAATTGCAAGTCAGAAATATGCCCAATGGAAACACGTCAATTTCTTTTTCTTTTTCTTTTTTTTTTCGCATTTACAGGTCACCTGGCATACAGTACCTAAAATTCACAAGATCATTCTTTAATGTACTATAACCTCATGAAGAAACTATGGTGGCCGAGAGATCTCAACGCGCAGCAAATGAAAAAAACACATGCAAATAAAAAAAACACATACAAATTAAGAAATCATCTTCATCAATTTGATAACACACATGCTGCAAATGCTCACACAACACAAACAAATAAAGAAACGCGCTGCAAAAAAAGAAACATGCTGCAAACACTCACAACACAAACAAATAAAGAAACGTGCTGCCAAATTAGAAATGCACTGTAAATAGTCATAACACAAACAAATAAAGTAATGCACTGCAAAAACAGAAAAATGCTTAAAATAAGCACAGGTATTTTAGCCTATGGTATTAACATTAATTAATTAATAAATACATTTATTATATAAAAATGTATTTCCGTATTTAGTTGTGTTATGAGTATTTGCAGCACGTTTTTTTTTTTTTGTGTGTGTTGTGAGCATCTGCAGCACATGTGCTGTCAAACTGATGAAGATGTTTTCTTAATTTGCTTGTGCTTTTTCTATTTGCATGTGTTTTCTGAGGTTGAGCTCTCTCGGTCACCATAAGAAACATGTCATGCATGGCTGCTGTCAAGTATAAAGGGCTTTCCTTGCCATTAATACTTGAATAACCCCTTATTTACACTGCACACGTCTGTGGTGCATTACGGCTCCAACGCAACCACCGGAGCTGATCGCAGCCTTTCATGATTCATTGAATCATTCACTCAACTAATTTATTCAAAACATTGATTCATGGAACGAAAGCAATGACTCTTAATCAGTTAGCCAGTGAATCAGTCACTCAACCAATTTATTTAAAAGCTTTGAATCATTCAGGAACAAAACCAAAGACTCTTTTTGTTTCAGTCAATTAATCAATCACTCGTCTTTTGTTGCTATAACAACAGCTGCAACGTTAGCCTAGCGTTGGCTTTTGAGGTTAACAGGGAGGGTATGTTGGTTCACAACAACATTTGTGATAGCGCGACATTATATGGGAAAGGAAACTGTAGGGTGCTTCCAACAATTTAGTCCAGGAGCTCCGGTTGGATGATGCACGGTTTCATACAACTCCTTGTTACAATGAGTCGGTGGATTTATTTGATTAGTGAATGACATATGATCTTTGAATCGTTTATGTAGCTGAGTCACAAATATTAATTGGATTTCACAGCATTACTTATGAGAAGGACTTATTATTCAGCATACTGCCAAGGTGATTTGTAAGTGTTTTACATTTTGGTAAATATCTGGTGAATTTGTACAGTATAATTCATACATATTCATGCTATCTGCTAACTCCCTACTGAGGGTTAGGTTTTGTAGGGACCTTCGTGCTTATTTTTTATTTACAAATTTATACTAACTTGTAAAATAGTTGTATTTTCTAATGAGATTGGATTGGATCCAATCTGGATCCACCTCATTTCACTCTTTGGTACAGCTGCAGGTGCAATAAAATGCAAAGAAAACCACAGAAATGTAGCTTTTTGTCACATTACACCATTTATTTGAAAAGCAATGCTGGTGAGTACGCTAGCAAAACGTAAATGCGTGTAAATACAATTTGTTTTTCGAAATTGTATTACCGACTGTCATTCTGTAAGTGATGAAATCAGATTTGTTTGTTCAAGCATCAATCCGGCATACGGTATCTACAGCGCTTACTATAGGGATGTCTCATGTCTGAAGTGTCAGCACAACAGCGTCTGTCGTCATGTCCCTACAGTGCTGAACTCATGAGGCGCATCGGCAACATGAGCGTCAGAGGATTACTGTATTTACATTCTTGATATATGCTGTGCCTAAAAATGCTCACTTGTTCACTTGTTCATTGCGTAGTAATTGCCACAGATGAGCGTAAATGACTGAATTCAGCAACTGCTGTCGACAGTATTGCTATATGAATGACTGAACTCAGTCACTGCTGTTGCATATATATCAATAATGTTTATGGCAGTGGCTTAATTCAGTCATTTATGCCTGGTAATATGTGGTTACCAACAAAAAGGCCTCCAATCGGAGCACTCAGGCTGAAAAGTGTTATAAAATATTAACAAAACGTATATGAATGATTTGGGTTTGTAAAACCTTCCCTTTTTTCAGACTACATTTGTGAACCCGGACCACAAAACCAGTCATAATGGTCAATTTCTCGAAATTGAAATGTATACATCATCTGAGAGCTGAATGAATAAGCTTTCCATTGATGTATGGTTTGTTAGGATAGGACAATATTTGGCTGAGACACAACTATTTGAATATCTGGAATCTGAGGGTGCAAAAAAAAAAAAAAAATCTAAATATTGAGAAAATCGCCTTTAAAGTTGTCCAAATTAAGATCTTAGCAATGCATATTACTAATCAAAAATTAAGTTTTGATATATTTACAGTAGGAAATTTACAAAATATCTTCATGGAGCATGATCTTTACTTAAGTTTCTAATGAGTTTTGGCATAAAAGAATTTTGTGGTCCAGGGTCACATTTAGTCTTTATTTTTACATTAAGCCTTTTCAATTCTTTTTTTTTCTTCTTCATTTTCTAGTAAATAATTTGTCATACAGCAATATAATAAACTTTTTTTTCCGTCCATATATACAAATTCATATCACACACATTATACGTATATATATATATATATACAGTTATATATATAGACCCCATACATAGTTTTTGAGGATTTATTGTCTGACATGCACAGTTGTGTTCACAAATATTGCCATGTAGCTTTCTAAGCTATCAAAAATACAAGTTAAGTCAAGATTGCTGCATCAGACCAGAACAGTCATATTTATTAGAACTTTTTGCGTCGTAACCACTCATCAACCAAACCCTCTAAGGGGATGTGTCAAATATGCATGTGTGTATGTAGGTGATGTGTGAATTATGTGTCAGTGATGCATTAGTTGCTTGTATCTGCCCCTACAGCCTTACCATTAAGTAATCATCTATACTGTTTAAAATGAAAAATAAATAACAACATTTCAATATCCATCATGGCACTAAGTCAATACACAATATAAAAAACTTCAACAGGTTATAAATGTTTCTGAGCTTGTATCATTAAAGAATATTACATAGGCTACTTAGATGGTATAAATCATGTTTTGTGCTAGTTTAAGAGCAAGTTTAAGAGTAACACTTTTGAATTTCCTAACATTAGAAAGAAATAATAACAATATCAATAATATCAAAGCGTTGAAACTGGATCAATTTTGAAAACAATGTTTGGTTTTCTGTTATTACCAGAGGTGGGAATGTCTGTAATCACCCAGAACACACTATCAATAGTCTAGCAACAGCCCAGCAACTGCATAGCAAGAGCCTAGCAACCACCCAGAATATCCTAGCAAACAACTAGAACATCTAACTGACCAAACTATTAATGTTTCTTAAAGAAGATTTTAAGACACGTCAGCATAAATTTGTCTTTCTTAAACGCTTACACACAGTTCAAATACACTGATGACTTTCCTGCCCAGTGAACACCCATGAGATCAGTAACACTTAACATAAAACTCTTATTAGGATTCAGGAATTATTTTTGCAGCTAAATGTCTATTACAGTATACAACATAAATTAAATTACAGATAATAACAGCAATAAACTTTTGGGAACAGATCATTTTCATTTTACTACTGTAAAGTAATCTTGCAGTAGATGAAAAACACTAGAAAAGTTCAAACACCAATGAATTGTATATGAACTTTGTATGCACCACAATACAGTACAGTAAAAAAAAAAAACAAGTAACTTCCGCATCCTCTGCACATTTGGTTCAATTCCATTACAGTATACAGTACTATAGCAGTTTCCTGGTCTCCTGACACAAGAGCTACATCTCTAGGCAGTCATTTCTCAGTTCTGCAAACATGCAGTACACACAAAAAAAAAATGGTTACAAATCAAATTTTACAGTCACACGTTTGAAGGTGTACAACATGTGCTACCATTTACTGTACATATAGAATAGTGACATTTCCATCATCTCATGTACTGGTACTACATGGGTTTTATACTTAAACATTCAGTATAATTACAGTACAGTACCAGATGATGTAGGCAGTACAGTACAGTATCACATGATGTAGGCTATATTATTCATTCAGCTCTCTCCTTTCTCCATTGTTAGGATGCAGAGATTCTGATTGGTGTCATCAGTTTTGCTACCTAATGTTTAACTTTCTTATTGTTAAACTTTTTGAGAAATGTGTATTTGTTTTGAGAATTGAATTAATGGTTTGGGAAAATGGGCCAACTAAAATCAGTTATATTATGTTAACAATCGAGAAAACTGCAATACAAGATTCTTACCTAACTCTGCTATTAGTTTTTGTGATAGGCATCTTCTGATTGATTTCATGTTGTTGTTTCGTCCGATATGGCAGAAAGACCTATATCCATGATGAAAGTGGAGCGAGCGATCGAAGAATCGGATCACCAAACAATTACGGGATCTCAGACATATCCAGACGGGGTTAGGTTTCTCAGAGGACTTCTGAATAAACCGAGAAGCAGTATATGATTCACGAACAAATGTAAAAACAATTTGTTAGTGAATGCGCTGTGCTTTGTGTTTTTGACTCAAAAAGAACCGATTCATAAGAGTCATTTGTTAATGAAGCCGACTACACTGGGCGTGCTGCGTGCGCGTGGTGCTGCGTGCGAGTGCAACCATCGTGTACAGTTTAGTGAAAGACCTGTTTATTTGCCATTATTTTCCGTTACGCTGTCATCGTTACAGCTGAAAAGTAGCACATCAAACACTGCTTACATTTATATTTTATTCTGGGATAATTCTGGGGTGGCAGGTGGGGTGGCACAACTTTTTCTTAGGGTGGCAGTTGCCACCCCAGTAGATCCGCCCCTGCACTGTAGTTATAAAGGGATGGATATGGTCAGCAACAATACTTAGGTAGGCTGTGGCATTTAAACAATGCTCAATTGGTACTAAGGGGCCCAAAGTGTGCCAAGAAAATATCCCCCACACCATTACACCACCAGCCTGAACCGTTGAGGCAAGGCAGGATGGATCCATGCTTTCATGTTCTTTACGCCAAATTCTGATCCTACCATCTGAATGTTGCAGCAGAAATCGAGACTCATCAGACCAGGCAACATTTTTCCAGTCTTCTATTGCCCAATTTTGGTGAGCCTGTGCGAATTGTAGCCTCCTTTTCCTGTTCTTAGCTGACAGGAGCGGCACCCGGTGTGGTCTTCTGCTGCTGTAGCCCATATGCTTCAGGGTTCGACGTGTTGTGCGTTCAGAGATGGTATTCTGCATACCTTGGCTGTAACGAGTGGTTATTTGAGTTACTGTTGCCTTTCTATTATCTCTAACCAGTCTGCCCATTCTCCTCTGACCTCTGACATCAACAAGGCATTTTCGTCCACACAACTGCCGCTCACTGGATATTTTCTCTTTTTTGGACCATTCTCTATAAACCCTAGAGATGGTCGTGCGTGAAAATCCCAGTAGATCAGCAGTTTTTGAAATACTCAGACCAGCCCGTCTGCCACCAACAACCATTCCACGTTCAAAGTCACTTAAATCCCCTTTCTTCCCCATTCTGATGCTCGGTTTGAACTTCAGTAAGTCGTCTTCACCACATCTAGATGCCTAAATGCATTGAGTTGCTGCCATGTTATTGGCTGATTAGCAATTTGTGTTACCAAGCAATTGAACAGGTGTACCTAATAAAGTGGCCGGTGAGTGTGTGTGTGTATATATATATATATATACACACACACACACACACACACACACACACACACACACACACACTGTAAAACAATAGCACAATGTACTGTATTTATTTGAAGGATTTTTCATTTATTTAGTCATTTTATTTATTTATTTATTTTTTGGTGGAAATGACTTTAAAATTACTGGATTATGTCCTGTCCGAAAATTACCAGTACATTTCCCTTTTTTTAAAATAGTGTATTATTTTATATTATTTTTAGCAGATTACACATGTTAGAATATATATTAAAATATATATATTTAGAGTCCGATTTCAGGACAATAAAATGTTTAGTTAGGTGCAGCATTTATAACAACATGACATTACTCGGAAATATTTGATTTTGCATTCTGAGGTAAATAGGGATTTGCTACAGTGAGTGATTTAGTAAATCAATAGACATTCATTCTGAATGGACCGCTCTTGGCCAGATTAAGCTAAATATTCATATTTAATGAATATAATGAAAACTTTATGGTATAATTTTGCCAAAATGACGATTTTCAAGCTGCTTCACCATCAGACATCTTTGAGTCCAAACGCTTTGAAACAGAAATGTCTTCCCTAAATAAAACAGACGAAATGAATAAAACAGTACACTGAGGGCAGTGTTTTTCATAGTGTATCCAAATTGCGATTGACTCATCCTCTGTGCACTGCTTCTGCTGTGCTGAACCATGAATCCTGCTCTGGATGTCAGTTGAATCTGAGTTTATTGATAAATCTGTCTGCAGTCCACAGTTGGATGGGGGAATGTGTGAAAGCCGCTCTTTTGATCTAAATCAAACTTTTGAGAGGTGAAGACCTGCACCAGGCCTGTGCATTGAACTTTTGATCAACACTGTCTCGAAAAAACTGTGTGAACAGAGCTCTTCTTCTCTCTCTAAATAGTGAATTATCTTTTTCATCACGTTCCTTTTCAGAAAGTTACTGCCCAGAGATCATACCCTCTTGTCTGAAAAATATATTGAGTTTTTAGCAGAGCCTGTTAAGTTGAGAATCAAGCGAGACTGTGTGCTTAAAGAGTTAGACTATTTCAAACATTAAAATCATTTACTTGTGTCATTCTAAACCTGTATGACATTCCTTAGAAAATAAATGAACAGTGTAGATGGTTGCTTGGTTGCACTTTATTTTAAGGTGTCCTTGTTACAGAGTAATTAAGTACTGAGTAATATTAATCAACTACATGTACTTACTATATGGTTAGGGTTAGGATTAGGGTTACTTGCATGCAATTATGCATTATTAATTGTTATTATAATAGTAAGTACATGTAATATGTGTAGCAAGGACACCTTAAAATAAAGTGTTACTGGTTGTTTTATTTTCCAAAACCCATTTAAAGGAATAGTTCACCCAAACATTAAATATGCTAAATATTTATCCTCAAGCCATTTAAGATGTTTGTTTCTTCATCAGAACAGATTTAGAGGTATTGAGAATTACATCACTTGTTCACCAATGGATCTTCTGCAGTGAATGTGTGCCGTCAGAATGAAAGTCCAAACACCTGACTGAAACATCACAATAATCCACAAGTAATGTTTTTGTAATTTTTAAGGTTTTTAATATATTTTTATTTAACGGTAATTATTTTTTTTTATTTTGGTTTTAGTTTTAGTAATTTTCATATTTAAACTTTATGCCAATTCGCTAAAAAGTCAATTTTTCTCAGAATTTTTATTTTTAACAGATTTTTTTTTTTTATTTATTTATTTTTTTTTAAGCATCAAAAGGACACAAAATAGTCGTTAAAACCATCAGTCTTCTAAAGTCATATAATAGCTTTGTATGAGAATGCATCAAAGATGTTTTAATTAATTTAATTGAAAACAAAATAAAAATTGTTTTTATTAATTAAAATAAAGTTGAGATAAAATATAAAATATTGAATTAAAACTTTAGACATACAAAAATAAATATTGCCTTGGCAACTAACTAAAATAAAATGAGTTGAAGTTGAAATATGAAAATTTCAAAAAAAATAAAAAATATTTAAATATATTACCGCTAAATAGTAATATTTAAAAATAAATAAATTAGTTTATTTTAAACATGACAATAAAAAAACAGCTAATTCAAATGAATTAGTATATAAATAATATTAAAATACTTTAACACTTCTGTGAACAAATCATTCAGTTTTGTATTGTGAACCAGAGCAAATGATTCATTTAAACAATGTGACTCATTAAAATTATTATTTATTATTTTCTAATTGGTTTGGATACTTCTCAATAAACTCTCATAAATGTGCCAAAGAGGGTTTTTGTTTGTTTGTCACACAAAGCTATCATGTCTTATGAAAACTTGGAATATTGCGTCTAGAATTGTACAGTCCACATTTCTGATACTTTTATGGTGTTTTTGCATCCTTTACTGAACTGGAAAGCTTCAACTGCAGGGAAAAGAAACAACGTTCTTCTACTTGCTCCAAAATGTTTTCTTTCATGTTACACTGAAGAAAGTCAGTCATATGTGTTTGGAATGACATGAGGCTGAGTCAAAACCCATTTTATCTTCATGTATGTGCTTGTGTTGGTATGAAGGACACTTTTGCAATGACAATTTATGAGGTGGGTTATGAGAGGTTGTATTAAAGGGCTGTGATATTCCATTATTTTATGATAAGCAGCATGACACCACCTGGTCACGGTCCATTACACCATTTATTGAGCTTCATCAAATTGTTTAAAAAGAAAAACATAAGCTGACATTGTGTTCAGAGATGGGTGAGTGTAGCATGTAATTGTGTTTCAAAGCAGATGGATTGAAAACATAAGCCTGCTTCTATAAATAGTTTTATAGTGAAACACTAGTGAAGTGTCAATTTATTTTGACAGTAGGTTTAGTGAAGCATAATTGGGCTGTTTGTGTCTAAAATGACGCCTTTGAACGAGTCTTATTGCTTTTATACAGCTTCAACATTGTCAGCCGCTGACGTCAAGAGTGCGTCTCAATGTAGTTTTTCATTCTGAGATGGTGATATTTGTGTTTAATTGAGGCAGGCCTATTTTTACAGGTTAATGCAACCGGTGAAATAAGCATCTGCATGTCTGGCACACCGTGCACAAATTAACGACAGCAATTTATTCATTTGTTGCATGAATTGATCTTATCAGGAACTGTTTGCTGCACATTTACCCACAGCATTCTGCGAACTCAATTCTGACACATTAACTCGCTAAATTGGGCAAGATTAAATGTTTTGATTAGAGCTGGAGAGTGGACAGGGAGGACGGAGGAACGATGCACTTAATTGTCTGTTATAAGCAGTTTTTGGCCGCTATAGAAAGACAACATAAAGCTCACTGCTCTGGTTTGACTAATTCACTTCAGCTGAAGCTGATTTCAATAATGCCTCTTTATGGCATTTAAATAAAGGAAGTTGGAGTGGGAAAGAGCTCTTTTCACTGTTTTCCAAATGATTCATAAATAACCTTGAGTAGCGTAATCTCTCCCTGCTGAATCTACCAGAAATGCTGTTCGCCAACTTCTGTTGTGTTTTAGACGCTGGTCACTGTAAATAATCATTAATCAGTACTTTTTGCCTTGTATTACAGTAAATAAATTATGTAAACATTCTTAAAACAAGATAAATGTACTTGCAAAGCAAAACTGCATAATTTGAAAATTGTTGAATTATCTCTCTCTATCTCCCTCTCTCTCAATATATATATAGAGGCCTATATAAGCAGTTATATATATATATATATATATATATATATATATATGTGTATATGTGTGTGTGTGTGTGTGTGTGTGTATATATATATATATATATATATATATAAAATCTGGATTACCTGTAAAAAAAAAAACACTCATAATCAGATTACAATTACCTATTTATTTATTATGTTATTCACACAATGGCAGTAAATTATTCATAATTTAGTAATTATATCTAATTCTTCCTTTTTACCTTTTAAATTTCTAAACAAACAAAACAAAGCCATTTAAAGGGATCATATTATTTTGCTAAAAAGACCATTTTGTGTATTTGGTGTAATGCAATGTGTTTATGTGGTTTAAGGTTAAAAAAACACATTATTTTCCACATATTGTACATTATTGTTGCTCCTCTATACCCCGCCTTTCTGAAACACGCCGATTTTTACAAAGCTCGTCGTTCTGAGAAGTGAGGCGTGCTCTGATTGGCCAGCTATCCAGTGCATTGTGATTGGCCGAATACCTCAAGAGTGAGACGTCATGTTACGCCCCCTTACCGTAATGCGATGCCGTGTCCCGGCGCGACGACACAAAAACAATAAAACCCATTATAAACGAGGCATTTGTTGCATCCAGTGGGGGCATAATTACTGATTATAATGACTTACACTATCTTTTTATGTGTCGCGTTGCATCGCGCCATGTAAACATTACCATGTCTGCATTTGTGATCAGAGAAACGACAAAAAACAAGCACTACTCTACACTGCTCAAAACTCACATTTGAATAGTCAGTGGCAAATTCTTTAAATAAGAAAACGTACTTAAAGGCTGTGAGTCAGAAGCGCCAGACTGTCTTTGCAAAGTTAGAATTGCCCCACTTTATAGAAACAGCCTTTGTGCAAGCCAGCATTGTAGGCTACTCCCAGGTTCAGGAAATAGTCCTCCGTAAAATGCACTGCACACACTCTGATATTTGGGTTGAACTGTTCTGGAACAGTGTTGTAAATACAACTTAACCACTGATTTCTAGTCCTCTTTTGGAAGCCCAAACAAAGTACTTTTGCTTTCACAAGGAAACACAGCATCTCCAGGAGCCTCATGTATAAAACTCTCCATAGATTTCATCATAAAATTGTACATACGCACAAAATCTAGATTTTGCGTACGCACAAGTTTTCAGATTTCTGGCATACGCCAGAACATGCACAAAAATCCCTTTATAAATCCCAGTCAGGGGAAGATTGTGCGTACGTGCATCTCCACCCAGTCTCCTCCCAGAAATCACCATATATGGAGCTTACAACACCTAGTGTTACTATGCATATCCTCATCTACATATCATTTCCATGCATATTCCCATCCACGTGACACCATGTTTTACACCGTCAAAGGTACAAGACGTTAAGGAAATATGAGATACGGACTAAATGCCATTTGTGCCACATTAATTTTTATTGCCAATATCATCCAGAATGTTTTAGAATATATCAAAATATCCATAAAAACAAAACTGTTTAGTTCTCAGATAAATAGCCTATTTTAGAATATGCTTGAACTGATTCTTTCCACTGACCAAATGGTTTTTCAATTGTTTTAAATAACTCAAATCAAATAAAATGTATGTAGTTTTGCTGAAAAGGTGAACATATTTTAGCTATTTTTAGTGGAAACAGGTAAGACATTTATTGCAGTGTAAAAACAATTGTCTGACTCGCTCATCACTGACAAAGTATCTTAAAAAGGAAACAGGCAAATCTTACCGTCATGAAGCTCAGTTTGGGAAACCATAATATAATAAACACTCATGTTTAGTGCACTTCACGTTGTTGATCTCTTTCTTTCTTATTCTCTCTTTTCCTATTATAGATCAGTTTGGTACAAGATTATCCTATTTAAATCAATGTGATAAACAAGTTCAGTAATGTTGCATAACAAGTTCAAGTTAACAAGTTCATTGTGTAATTTGCATGGGAATCAGTAATAGACTAAAATATGTCAGTAATCTAACCAGCACTGAACACGATATGAGGGTTTAACAGCAATTAAAAATATACTGATTTAAACTAAATTCAGTCAACAAAACTAGAAAACACCACTGAGAATATATCTAAATAAATAAATTAACAACAGTACAAGTTGACTTCAGTGCTGGTTAGATTACTGACATATTTTAGTCTAAGTCATTTTGACCTGGGGCCTCATATATATATAAACGCTGTTTTCCAAGCACATATCTGGATTTATACAAAATTAACTTGCCGTAAATATGTGCGCACCGTACTGATGCTCTTGACTGTGCGTACGCACTCTTTTTCCTGGAGTGATGAAGTTTTCATTTCGATATACACATTTACATTTACATATTCCACTCTCATCAATGGAGATAAGGACTGAAATTACATAAAGTCATTACACAGAAGTTAAACCAAAATTATATGAATTTAGACATATTTGTAGTTGATGCGCTTAATCACTTTTCCTGTGGCATGCAATGTTTTAATGACAACGATGAGTGCTATAATAATAATTCATATATTTAAACTAAACTGCAGATCTCATGTTATGAGAATTATTTTAGCGAGAACAATGATCAGTGATGCACACTTCACTATTATGGCGGGCACTGCTGGATTCGGTGGTCGAACGGTCCATTGTGCGGTTTTAATAATAGCTACTGTACAAAACAATTGTTAAAACAATTGAAATACTATTAGGTCAGTGGAAAGAATGAGGTCAAGTATATTCTAAAATATACTTTGTTCAGCTATTTATCTGAGAACTAAACAGTTTTGTTTTTATGGATATTTTGATATATTCTAAAACATTCTGGATGATATTGGCAATAAAAAATAATGTGGCACAAATGGCATGTAGTCCGTATCTCATATTTCCTTAACGTCTTGTACCTTTGACGTTGTAAAACATGGTGTCACGTGGATGGGAATATGCATGGAAATGATATGTAGATGAGGATATGCATAGTAAAACTAGGTGTTGTAAGCTCCATATATGGTGATTTCTGGGAGGAGACTGGGTGGAGATGCATCTTCCCCTGACTGGGATTTATAAAGGGATTTTTGCGCATGTTCTGGTGTACGCATGTTTTTATAAATCTGAAAACTTTTGTGTGTTGGCAAAATCTAGCTTTTGTGCGTACATACACTTTTAGGATGAAATCTACAGAGAGTTTTATGCATGAGGCCCCTGGAGATTATTTTTTTTCTCAAAAAAAATAAATAAATAAATGTTTTTACATTTGGCTAAATCTTGCTGACTTTACTTAGGGTATAACAACTTATCAAAAAAGTGTTTGATATTTTTATAATATACTTGATAATTGTTTGATTTCTTGGAATTTTTTCCCCCACCTTGTTAAACATATGGCATTTCCAGTCAAAAATGATCAGTTTACAATCAATGAATCAGTGAACGAACCAATCAGTTTCTATTTTGTAATTTTGTTCTTTAAAAAAAAAAAAAGATAAATGATATTCAGCATATGACAAGGATTATTGCCATCACCCTAATGCCAAGAAGAGAAGAGATTCTGAATTGATTGTATAGACTTTTAAACACAATTACTTTTGCCTCTGTGCTCAGACCTAGAGCTTGTCACCTTTAGTGGATCTTAAAATTATTTTTGACTATTTTGATGATTTCTGAAAACATTTGGTTTTGTGCAACTATGCGAGGAAGCGTGGAGTGATGCACACGCTCGCCAGCACAGCGGAGTTAAGTAAGTCAGGCGGTGTCCTCTCTGAAGATGAACACATATTCTGAGAGAAAGCCTTCTGTTTACAGGGCCAAGCGCGGCAGTCTTCCAGAGCAGCTTAAAACCTCTCGCACAAACACTCAATTAATCAAGTGCGTTTTAAATTCCACACATCAATCCGCAATAGAGAGTATGACATTAGCACACAAATTGTGCCGCAAAGGGATTCTGGTACTTTAATATCAACAAACTCTCACTGGAACACATCAGCAGCTCCTGTGAAGATGAATCTTTATACTCAGTTTCAACTTTTCAAACAAAGGATTTGGGATTATTTTTGCGTATTAGAGGTGATGAGCCTGTCTGTTTGCATTTGAAGCGTGTTCATTTGTTGCAAATGTCTGCATTTCGGCTGTCATATTTGAAGTGAGCGAATCAGCGAAAATGAAAGCTCTCTGTGGAGTACAAAGTCTTGAAATGCAATCTAATGCTCTAATTACTTCTTTTCAAAATCACATTTGAGATTCGGCTCTGTCCCAGGCCTCCACGATTACTACAATGAAAGAGCTCTACTGTATAGTGCTGATTTATTGCATGAATAGCTCAATGTGATCAGTGTTTATTGCGGCTATTGGAAAGCATTTATTTAAACAAAACGTCAGTGTGTGAACAACTGCCTCGTCAGAGTTTCTCCCTGAACAGTGAAAGGTGGACAGTATTGATCGGTATAAGACACAATATGTGTCCTCAGCTACACTCTGGGAAATAGGAATGCCAAACTGTGGCCCCTCCAGCACTTTCCTGCTAAATTAACAGCTTGATCAATGACAAGGAGGACACCTATTCTCTTCTGATGTGGAGTCACTCTGTCAAAAGCAATAAAGCTGAGCCCCAGTGAGATGTGGAGTAAAATGAGCCAAAAGCGTTCCCACTTCTGCTGCATGCAGTTTTGATGCGGCGAAAGACGCTTATGGTTCTTGTAAATGTAGCAGTGAGGGTTTGATGTAATTTAGAGTGATGATTTGGAAACTGTCTTAAACATTTGATCTTGCTTATTTGAAAGCATGGTTGACCATTGGGTGCCAAGCCTGAAATAAACCCCACAATCCAAATCGCGACTCTTTGCCAAAGTCACACTCTGGTAGAGCTTGGCACTGCTTTTAGGTTCTGATGAACTCTGAAGTAAATATCATCACTAATGACTGATTAGGTCTGTTTTTCACTAACACACTCTCTCTCTAGCAAAGTGACTGGTGAATTCTCTTGTCTAATGTGCTTCATATACTGTATATTATGGAAGCCTGTTTACAGCACTAAATAAAAAATTAAAAAGGTAATTGCCACTTTTTATTTCACAATTCTGACTTGTTTTCTCACAATTGCAAGTTTACATCTCGCAATTCAAACTTTTTTCTCAGAATTGTGAGATATAAACTCACAACTGCGAGTTATAAAGTCAGAAATGTGAGATATAAAGTCTGAATTGCGGGATGTAAACTCACAATTGTGAGATATAAACTCACAATTCTGACTTGTTTTCTCGCAATTGCGTTTGTATCTCGCAATTCTGACTTTATTTCTCAAAATTGTGAGATATAAACTCACAACTGCGAGTTATAAAGTTGTCAGTCCTGTGTCTTGTTTTCCCCTCCTCTCGTGTCTCTATTTGACCTTCCTCGTTCCTGTGATCATTAGTTAATTAGTCCCGAGCCCCGTTTAATTAGTCCTCACCTGTTCCTCGTTGATTTCCTTGTGTTCATAAGCCCTGTGTTTCCCTGCCTCTGTGTCCAGTCTGATCGGCAATCCCTAACGTCAATCTGTGTGTCACTTTGTCTCCAGTGATCATTGAAGTTTGTAAATAAAAGTCAGAATATTCAAGACGTTCCTCGCCTCCTCGTTTCCCTGCTCCTATGTGTGACGTGACAGAAGACTGGACCTAACAGTAAGCGGCGTCAAACATTTTTTTGTTTTCGTTTTTTGAAAGTGTTTTTATTTGTTCCAGTTTTTGCTCCGCGGCATGGGCGCCGCCTTCTGCTTCGCCGCCTTAATCCGGGAGGATTTCCCTTTTTATGAGTATTCGGAAGGAGTTCTGTAAGATCGGCGTGGAATGATAATACTCTTAACAAGCTGTTCTGGCTCGGGGCAAACTACCACCGTCCCGTGGACCTCCCAGACACCACCGGCCTGAGTTGGAGAGAAGGGATCTACCGGTGTCTGGGAAGCGTCCGGGCCCGAGCCAGCCCGCCGTCGTCCGTGGCTCTCCCGAACCCTCTGCAATTCACGCTTCAAGAGAATTTTTGTTTTTGTTTTGTATTTTTGTTTTACAAAATATTTGAATTAAATTGTAAATATTTAGAATTAAGTTGTAAAATTTTTTTTTTACAAAATGTAACTTTTGGCAGTGAAATCAAATAATGAATCCAAAAAGAGATGCTAAAACTGGAAATAGAAGATCAAGCCAAGCACATTGCATTGCAGAATGTTATTCTCAATCTCTGCTGTAGATATTTTGGAAAATGTCATCGGTCATCAGGGTATTCTGTGCTGAAAAATTCAATACTGTGCACAACATACTCTACACAACAAGAGGACTAAGAATAATATGCCAGTATGCTGCTCCGAACGTCTCTGTGTGAGAGAGTATCATGTGTTTGTGTGTGCATGCTTGCATTTATGTTGCAGCATGTGCCATCAGGCAACTCCGATAAGACAGTGGAGCATGAAACTGGCAGAGCAGAGAGGATGTGGTTCCGCCTCCAGCTGGGGATTGGCAGATTAATTTGATTCATTCATTAGTTTGATCAACCAATTTAGCACTTTGGAAGATATTAATCAGATGTTTATTTAAATGTCACCTGGAAGCAGCGGAAGGGAAATGAGGCCGGTGGGAAATGGAGTCTTTTCAGGAGCAATTCCACAATTGGATCATCTGGATTGGCTTATTGAGGCATTCAGGAACACAGAGAGCTCTCATAACCGCTATTATGAACACCCTGAAATTAAAAGCAATTTATACACTCTTGTACGTGTTCTTTTGGGTATGAGATGATGTTTGAACGTCTGCCAATTATCCCACATGTCAGTTTGCTTTAAAGACAGCAGGATGCTGCGCTGATGCTCTCAAGAATTCTTTATCCATGGAAAATTTAAGTCAGTAACGCAGTAATAGTGTGTTCAAATCATGTCAGAAAGATCATATATTTATGAGTTGAGCTGAATGTACAGTACATGAACTCCACCACCAAGTCGTAATTATGAGTGGAAAACATGTGGCATCTGCATTGACTGTAAATTTGCTGAAATTATATAATAAATATATAATATATATAATGTATATTAAAAATAAAATATAATATATAATACTATACAGTATATAATCAATAAATAATTAAATATATAATAAATTATTGTATTTGTAGTATTTTTTTTACTTACAATAAAACTAATTAAAAATACGATAGTACTGTCTTATTTGGATAACATTTTTTGGTTTATTAATCTGTACTCCTTTAAAATGTGTTTTTGGAAGGAAAAGAGCATGTGTATTTGTCTATGTAAATGTTTGTATTTAAATTGTTTCTTAATTGTTTAAAATGATTAATAAATAAAATTATGATAGTACTGTACAATTACGATAGAATATATGACCATTCATTTACAGCACCTTTATGAATTAAATAATAACATAAAAAAGCAAAAACACACCTGATGCATGTTCTTTATTAATCATTTTGTAGAAGTAGAGTTAAAAAAAACTCTTTTCTTTTTTTGTAGAAAAGGTTTGTCACCATCTTACTCCGACCAAAGTGTCTTGATTACGACACATAAGTACAAATTTACCAAAAAGACTTGAACATACCGTAAGCATTTGACACGTCTTTGAAATAACATTGACTGAGCGTTACATTTATGTATGTGTATTCTTACGAGACTTGCTTCCTCACACAGTTCACGGCTCTCCTGGCAGGCACAATTTCCGAGGCTGAAGAAATATAAATCTCCTCTAGGTTGTTATGGGTAAATACTGTAAGCTTCAAAAGATTATAGTCTAAGCCTTGGTTTACAAACCAAGGCTGCACACAAGCACTGAGGGAATCTGGAAGTATTCTGTGCATACACATATAAACACAAACACACACGCTTCAATTGATGACAGACGAGGCAAGAAATGCTATATAACACTGCTTCCTCGGCCAGATTAGGTCTGTTTAGGATACTGAGGACGTTGTTTACAGAGGTCATGGTTTCAGTGTGGGAGGATTTACAACTTCCATATTGTCCTCACACGGTGCTTTATAACTGTGAAAAATATCTGCAGGATTTATGTTGGGTGTGCAAATTCCCTAGTAAATCATGACAATGGTGTACAGTATGTGTGTGTGTGTACATGGGTTTGGAAGTGTATATTTTTACTCTGCATTTGTGTTGTATAAAGTCAAATCAGACTGTTGTTTTTCCATTTACATTTTTGATAAACAGTTATCCATTATCTGATGCGTTTTGGATCACGAATCCTTCTGGGAGCACTTGAACACTTTGATAATTATCTCATTTTAGCTTTAATGTTGGTTGGTTATGTTTATTTCGAAAAAAATATTTCTATAGCAGAGGTCACCAATTAGTAGTCCACAGTCCAGAATCATTGATCATAAATGAATGTAGTTAAAAACATAGTGAGGTTTATTTCTCCATATTGAGAAACCAATTAGCTGAAGCAGTATTTACCTCAAGCAAAATATTTCACAATGTTTTTATACAGAATCTTAATTGACACTAAGTATGGAGACACTTTTAAATCAGAACATAATGTCTATGTTCAGTCACTGCACAATAGTGAGAAGCGTGCTTAACAGCCAGTGAGAATGATTGTTAATGTATAAAAATATTGTGAAACAGATTTTTAAAGACATTTGTAATGTTACAAATAGTTCTATTTCAAATAAATGCTGTTCTTTTAGACTTTCTATTCATCAAAGAATCCTACAAAAGTTTAAAAATATTAAGCAGCACAGTTTTCAACGTTGATAATAATAATACATGTTTCTTGAACACCAAAATCACAGGAATAAATATTTAATATATCAGTTTTAGATTGTATAACCTTATATTATATAAATAGACAAATATATAAGCACACTTCAAAGAGTGTGTGTAAATGCATAGCTGTGCACCATAGATATTTATATATAGATGCCTCATTAGCGCCTGTTTCTATGGGCCGCTATATGTAAGCCATATTACAATGGTCAAAGCCAGTGTGTGAACACTCAAGAGCAAGACTGCACATCTGCAGCTGTGACATATCTGGAGAGGTCAAATGTGGAATCTACGTATATCTCAGGCTGTGCTCTATAACAACTCCTGACTTAGTTATTTTAGGATATTTGTTTGTAAAATTATTAATTATTTGTTTACCTGTATTGTTTATTTTTGTGCTTTTGTTATCCAAGTCCATATTTTTAAAGGCTGTATCTTATATAGCAAATACAATCAGACAACTTATCCGCTGAACAGATGTTGAAATATGCTGAATTGCCACACAAAAGAAGGCCTATATCCTTTTTACATATTCATTGTCATATCTCCCTTTTAGAGATCTAAGTGTCTTCTCCTCCGCTCTTCATGCTGATAGATGCCTAAGTTAACCTTTAGAGGGATCCTGTATTACACACGACTGTGCCTGACGACTGATCCCATGGGGTCTGCTGGACCTTGTGGGTTAAGTGATGCCACATCTAAATCATAAATCAGTCGGGCAACCAGCTCTCTTGACCTGAAGGTCATTGTTTCATTAACTTCCTGCCACTCTGAATTTTCCATCCATATCTACCCACAAATATAGTAGTGCATTGCTTTTGCTCCTATCTCTTCACACACATACTGTATACATACACACACACACACACACTTACCTTTACTTTATTGCTTATGCCTTATTGATTCTTGAAGTGGTAATATTCTAACTGATCTACAGCATTCATAAATCTTGGCTGTGTTTGGAAGCAGCCACATTCTCTCTCATGTTGATTGACAGCCCGTTGCCCCAGGTTTACTCTCAAATAGGCGTCAGATCTCTGGCAAAAGGGAACTGAATGGACAGAAGCCTATTCTCAACTCTACAGCGGCCCATCCGCAGGGGAGAGCGGCTTTCCTACGGCTCACGCCGCTTACGCTGTGGGTGGGTAAACAGTGTCGGTGCTTCTCTTTCAGGAGATTATCAGATAAAGAATGGGGAGGATGACACACAAGCACAATCAGATAACACTCCTCCACTCAAGCAGCCGTTCCTTCCCTCCCTCGCTAACAGAAAGGTTCCACATCATCGGTGGAAACCAAAATAGAGGGTGGCAGCTACCTTTGATTAAACTGAGAGCAGGAGAGTAAAAGTTGGTATCTACAACAAAACAAGGATGCAGTTTATTCCCACAGTGTTGTTTTAGCTGATCGCTATATTGCTACAGATTAAATTTCTTTGAATTTCAGAGGATTCATCTAAGAATGCTTGGATAGAGTTGAAGACACTGGCTTCATTCACACAGGCAGTGTTTGGGATTGACTGTTGGTCCAATTATTGATTTGTTCACAAAGAGGTTTATAGGCAGTGTTTTGTCAACTGAATTACTGACAAAAGTGTTTTGTTTGTTTTTTTCATCCATGAGAACAAAGGCAACATGGGAAATGTGAGTAAAATGTCTAGTAAAATATGATTATTGCAAAAAATCCAATCATCATCAATACTATGCTGCAACACAAGTGAATAAAGTTACAACACATGCTGGTTTCTGTAATTCTCTGTTTCAATTTAAAACATGGACAATGAATAACTTAATCAGGAAAATTTCACAACAGTGCAAGAGTGTACTCACAATGATATTTCAGGAGTTCAGGATTGCATTTTTAAATGTTTCAAATATTGTTAATGTTAAATCTAGACAGGTTTAAATTAATTTAGAAAGCGTTCAAATAGTTGGCTTAATTTAGTTCTTTCTTGTCAACTAAAATATTATTCTTGTGGACTAAAAATAGATTCCATTTTCAAGTAAAATTTATTTGAATGAATATGACTACAAAATATCTAGAGGGCAAACTAAGCAATGTCTAATGTGTAACTGTAAAAATAGTTTTGTTTACAGGAGTGGATCGTATGCTTTCAAAGGCTATCTATACAAAGATGGTTCACTCATCTTTTTGTGATTTTGTGCAATGCATTTTCAGTATTTCCCCATTGAAATAGAAGTTCTGCATGGCCAAAATACCAATTCAGGGGCTGCATCTTTAGAAGGATCCAGACATTGAAGTCCACGAAGGTCAAACTGAGTGTTATTAATTGGGAATGTCTAGCCTACAGAGGATTGCTTTTGTCACCTAGCAGCTGTGACAGCTGTAGGTGATAAGAGGCAGTCGCATTTGTCCTGGACTTTTTTGAAAGTTATATTCAGCTGTCTGAAAACAAAACAGTGTTCACAACCTGTCTAAAGATGTTCACCTTGGTCCATTTATGTATGTAATAAAAAGTATAAAATATCACATCTTTGTAAAATATAAGTATTTGAACCACTGTAAAGTTGTTTCTCTCCAAAAAAAAAAAAATCCTGTCATCAAGGGCACGCAATGAATCTTGAGATGATCTCGGCCATTAAGGATCTATTCGTTTTATCCTTCATTTCCCCGGAAACAAAGGACGCATTTGAAAGAGCCTTTGAAATGGGACAGCCTTTGTCACATCGCTGTGACATATTCAGTCTTGGATTACAGCCTTTAAAGCAGGGTTCCTCAAATCTTGCCCTGGAGGGCCAATGCACTGTAGAGTTTAGCTCCAACCCTGATAAAACTCACCTACCTGTGATTTTCTAATGATTCTGAAGACAATGATTAGCATGCTCAGGTGTGTTTGAGGAGACTGCGGAGTCTCCAGGCGAGGACCAGCAGACTGAAGAACTGTTCTCTTGTCACTTTAACAGTCTGATAAGCTCTTCTTGCACTACACATATATCTGCACAGTTTTGTTTCATTTAACTGGTTTGCACTCTATCTATTTTGCCATGTGCCTTATGCCACTTTATTTATCTCTTTTTTTTATTTTTCTACAATGTCCTCAGACTGATAAGCTCCTCTTGCACTATATATATATATACACACTCTATACACATATATCTGCACAGCTTTGTTTTATTTAACTGGTTTGCACTCTATCTGCCATGTGCCTTATGCCACTTTCCCCTGGTTTCACAGACAAGGCTTAAGACTAGTCCCAGACTAAAATGTAATTCTGAGCTGTTTCAACTGTAATAACCTTGCACTGACTAATCTTAAAGCATATCAGTGCATTTGTTTTCTCTCAAGATGCACGCCAGTAATGTTTTTTCTAATGCATGTTAATAAACATTACTCAAATGCCCTAATTGAACTATGACCTAATCCTGGCTTAGTCTAAGCCCTGTCTGTGAAACCAGGCCATAATCTATCTCTTTCTTTATTTTTCTACAATGTCCTCATTTGTATATCTGTATAGTTGTATGTGCCAATGTGTAAACTGTATTTATCTGTATTTGAATGTCTACTGTCAGTGTTTTAAATGTTAACTGTATGCACCAAGGGTCTGAGAGTAACGCAATTTCAATTCTCTGTATATGTACTGTACATGTGGAAGAATTGACAATAAAGCCGACTTGACTTGACTTCTTATTTCTGCCAATGAATCTCTTTTATAATCTGTAATGTAATCTTTCCCATTCCTTCTTTTTCATCCTACGTTCCTTGAGCGCATCTGCTGGTTCAAGGTCTGATCTGAATTGTCAGTGTAGATGTTGAGCAGCCTGTGTAATGTGTGACATGTTAAAGAAAGACAGGTTGCACAGAACCTTTGCAATACATTTGCTTGCTAACTAGCCATACCTTGACACTTTGACCCCAGTCTAATCACACAAAGATTAGCCAATCACAACAGAGATCATTTATAAAGAAGTCTTAAAGGTATGATATAATGGTCGTGCAACTAAATTGCAATTGTTTTTGCTGTAAGAAACATTCACTAACATTAAACATTGACTTGTAATACTACAAAAGTGTAGCTTAAATGTCTTGCTTCATAGCCTACAGTCTCATACTGCCAGGAACCACGTGTCTGTGTTCCAAAATAGGAGTTAATATGTCATAATAGTGATGGGTGTCCTCTGCGATCACACACACAGTGACCCACATAAGTGCTCACAGGAGGGTGAAATGACAGAGAAATAAATCAGCCGTTTACACCAGATCAATCCACATATCAATCAGTCTCTCCTATAAAGGTAACTGAGGTACAATCCAATCCTCTCTGAATGCGTTCAGACTCATGTTTGTATGTATGTGTATGTCTTTTCCAAGAGAAGTCATCTTCAATGAGATTCAGTGAATGGGGGATCACAGAGCGAAATATCACCCATCCTAAATATAAGCCAATCTAATCATAGAGGGGTGAGAGTAATTAAACTGCCCACCTATTAGTTCTGTGTAGCACAAAGCTGCTTCTGATAGAATATGTTCATTTATTTTAGGATGAAGAGTAGGGCTGAGACATAAAAAGTATGTTGGCAGACAACAAACCCACAAGCCATTTACAGAACTATTAGTTATTGCACCAAAACAGCACCTTTTGCAACTAATTTGGATATTAGTTAACTATAAGTTATTGCACCAAAAAAATGGCAGTTTTTGTTGTGAATCAGTTTTTACATGACCCATGTAGACTCTTGTGTGAATGAATAGTTCAGTATTTTTAAATCAGTTATAAACTGTACTTTTTAATTTACTGCATTAGCAGAGAGAATTGTCTTTCATATGCAAGCAAACATGGACAAACTGAATCAGATTCTAATTGAATGCTTATTGAATCTAAATTGTACTGCATTTAATCTGAAAATCTGTATTGACTCCCAGGCCTAGCATATTTTGTAATGTTTTCGGACATGTGCCAGTGAAATAATCAGTACTTAATATTTTTACAACGCTCATGGATCCAGTTTAGTATAATGGTAAAATACACTCTTAAATGGCACTTAAACAAACAAAATGAGTAATTAGTCGCATTACATGTCAATCAGACAATCTCTTCCTTGTCTAAGTGGACGATTTCTGATCAGAATAAGCTGCAGTGATGAGGACCATGTTTTTTAAAGTTTGGCTAGATGAGACTGTATTGTTGGATACAATAATATCTTGCAAATTAGGTATTCTGCTCTTAGCCGCTATTGTTGGATTGAGTTTGGTATTTTCAATAAATGTGGATCTCCGGAGACTGTGGGCATTTGAAAATGAAGGAATTTGGTGCAGAGGAGATTTCATTGAAAGTACTGTTGCATAATGCTTCACAGCAGGTTTATGTCTAAAATGTTCTTTAAAGTTATTTAAGGATAACAGTTTTGATCAATGCAATTTAGATTATTGTTTGTACTTTAATGACACAGGGTTTTTGTTTTGTTTTGTTTCCTTTTGTTGTGAATATCAGTGGCGGGCCATGCATTTTATACAGTACCTAGGCCTTCAATGGCATCCTATATGAATTAATCCACCTCTTAATACCATCATAATGATGCCACGGCTATAGAAACCATAAATATTACATTAGAAATGCAGTGTAACAGGGCATTGCATCACAGACAGGTATCTTACGTAGCGATAATGAATGCTATTACTAAAGCTAGAAACCCAGTTAACACAATTCAACTAGTTGCCGCAGCTGCGCAAAGCATCATTTCTAGCTGAAGTATTAACCTGACAAAATGAATCCGACATTCTTACAGACATTTACTAACTCAAACGTATTTATACCTTAAAGATAACATTGGTATAAAACAAATAAGGCAATTACATGTGTTTTAAAGTTGACCTAACAATTTAACGAACTCTAACTGCTTTCCGTCTTCACGAGTCTCCCCGCCGGTCTGTCTGCGCGCTGCGGGAGGAAAATACTAGTTAGCGCAGCTTTACCGCGAAAGCGAGCAAGTAACATTAAAAAACATTCATACAAAACGATGAAGAAAGGTGTATACATGTGTTTTAACGTACCTCTAGGACTCTCATCTTCGTGCCGAGTATCCCCGTCGGTCTGCCTCTGCCATAAAGCAATAAAAAAGTAAAAAATGAAATTTAACCTAATGTACCATACTCTAGTGGATTTTCATCTTTACTATGACTCTTTCACAACGCCGGTGCTGAGGAGGTGTTTGGTTGTTTTTTGCGGTCATTTAGATTTACAGAAGGCGAATATTTTTCTGAATGCACTGAAAATATACAATAACGCACTGTACACAGCATATACGGTAAGAAACCTGAGAAACAATAATACCGTGAAAACAAAAATTATTTACAGTGATGCTGTTTGCTAGCTTTGTGCGCTCTCTGACCATCCAATCAAAGGACGAGAAAATGCTGATGCTATCGTAAGTCTGCTAGATGGCCCTGGTCCTGCCAACTCGAAATCTGATTGGTTAAAGCAACGGTTTCATTGCCATTGATTTTAAGCTAAAGACGCTTGCACTGTTGATTCTGAAGGCCTTAGGCAGATTTATTTGACCCTGACGACACGATTGCTGAAATATGATTGGATAAAAGCTCTAATATAAACATATACTACTGAGAGCAGCGCAACCAAGAGAAAAGCTATGAAATGAAGAGAATAGACTATTGGGAATAATTTAATACAGATTCATGGAAAAAAAATTATTAAAACTAAGTCAGTGATTCTGATAGTGTTTAGGCCAGCAGAGAAGGCTTTGCTGGCCCTGACGGCCCACCACTGGTGAATATGCTGTTTGGCATGATAACATTTAATGTCCTCATTAACCTTTATAGTCCCATTTATCCACTTGTTAACAACCACCTTTTTCCAGAAACATAAAAGCTTAAAAAAAGTCATGAGTAGGGTATTACTGATGTATTTTATGTTGTAGAATAAAAAGTAAAAATATCTTGAGTCACAGAACTTATTTAAGGCATTTAATCAAAAACCCATTTACAAAAACCATTGATTTTTGTATGGTGGAATTGGAAGTGCTAAAATGCTTGTTTCCGCAGCACTCTTTAAGTAAGATTCACACTCTAGCCCAGTAGATGGAGATAATGAACCTAATATTAGTTTGTGAGCCACAAAAATGAAAAAGAAGATGACTGTATTGTTAAAAGTATTTTGTGGATATTGAATATTGATTAATAATGAGTTTTGTGGTATTCTAAATGAAAGTTTAGGATGAGCATGTTCATTAGCTTTGGACTGTGATGAAGGAATACAAACATTTCCTGCTTTCTTCTAAATCTTTCTGTCATCTTGTCTCCTCAACTCTGCACTTTTTTCCATAGCTGGGTCCCAAACCCCTCCATTATAGACAGATTGCCTGATTACAGAGAGTGAAATGAGAATGCTGTTTATTGAATGCTTCCTTCCTGTTCATGCCACATTGAAAGAATGCACTTCAAACTGCAAACTGCATCATTTTTTAAACATCGACAGCAATATTTCAAATATTTATAGAGGCTATTAAACAACAGCTCACATATCTTCTCAATGTACATGTTGATTGTACTTTGAATGGTTCAGTTGATCTAATACAGCATAATATTTATGGATATTGTTTATATGAATGAAGTCTGTTTTAATATTCTTTTTTTTCTTTTTTATTCAGATGCCGACTTTAAAGACATAGGAGTCCCCAAACCTCTTCCCTGTGGGTATTATTCATTCATCTATAAGCATCCTCCATATGAATACATCTAATGGCTTTCCATTTTTTTTAATTTGTCTTCTTATGTCGCCCCCGCTGCAGTTTGTGAATTTGAGATGGGAGGACCTGAAGGCATCATTGAATCGCAGCAGATCACCAAAGACGGCAAAGCCTTGCAGACCGAGGCAGTGGACTGCAAGTGGTACATCCATGCCCCTCCTCGCTCCAAGGTCAGTCCCCCGCAGTCAGCCCCTGTCTCCCGCTCTGTCTAATAACACCCAAGTTGTTTCCCTGTTGTCGTTCTGTTACCCAGCCTGCCACGTTTCTGACATATGACAGCTTGTGTCTGCCTCAAGCTGTGCAGTTACCACCTAACATGCTTCAGTGTTTGGCTTGTTTTGCAGTCGTTTGCATTATGCGGCCATTGTGAAAACATCTCGGGGCGGATTTGTATGCGGTTAGGTGGAATTCTGTTGAGGATAAAAATGTGGCAGCTTTTGGTTGTGTGATATACAGCAGAATGAGCGCTCAAAGGGCTACCATTGTTTTTATAGCAGATGAGAATCAAAGAGAATGTGTTCATGTGGAAAAGGTCAGACAGTCCAGTTTATTTGGGGTCAGATTTGTTTTTTAATTGGAGCACTGTAAAGGAAGCAGTTTACAGCTGCCCTGGTCTCATTATTTACACCTGCGCAAAATACTGGCTAATGTTTTCTTTTCTCTTGTCTTTTTCCATTTCGTGGTGCAGTAACACTAAAAAACTAAAAAATCTCGGACTGCTTATATTTTTCCCTTTTATTATGTTGTTTTTTTGTTCCAAATGGCGGAAAAACTAAATGCACCCTCATTAGGAAAATTTATTGCATAGCTGTCTGGAAGTGGACTTTTTGTGAGTGCTAAAGAGATCTCATTTCGCTATATGCGCACTGTCGGAGAGGCGCGTGCCGTGCACATGAAGAAGCTGCTCAGAGAGCGCAGGAGCATTGAACAGAGTTATTTTTGCTGCTTTACAGGCCTTGAATGGTTAAATACACACACACTTGTACGTGTCGAAATGCCCGTCTTTGCAAGTATCCTCGTAAACAGAGTAATTTAGGTCTTAAGTGAAAGCAAACAGCTGAGAAAGAAAACACGTGTAACAGTATAATGGATCATGGCAGCTCTTAAAGTGACAGCAGTCTAATATTCCTGCTGTCTGTCATTTAGGTTATACAAACAACAAATGAGAGAAAATCTGTCATTGCTCTTGTCTAAATCACTTTTGTAACTTTAATAAGAAGAAATATATATTTAATTTACACAGTAAACTTGACTTGCAAGATGGCGCCGTTGTGTGTGGCACGCCGTCTGCTGCTCTCTTTGTCATCTATTGTTTTTATGTTTTTATGTGTGTCTTTTTTAATCATGAGCTGTAAAATGGTGTTGGTTTACGACCGCCAAACACTAATGGACATTCGAGTGGCCATTGAAACTGCCAGGCGTGACATTTGCGTGCCTCACACTTCTTCTCTACCTACACGTTCATATTTCTCTCTACATCATTGCTGGCGACTGGCTGACTTGCCTTGGAAAAGGAAGCACCGGAGGAAACGTGGAAAGCGGGGTGGAATTGCTGTTCGACTAAGATCCATCGCATGGACGCCGTCTCCGTTGTCTGATGGGTCTGTTTTGGCCTGTGAACACGGTGCTCGCTGGAGTAGGCTTCCAGCATCGTATCAATGGCTTCGACCTGTCATACCCAGCATGCTTTCCATGTCTTCGTGCCATCTTCCTCCCAGTGTTCGCTCCTGTGGAGTGAATACCCTCAATCTTCGATTACTGAGTCGGACAATGCAGTTTCAGGAAGATTCATCGGTATATAAGATGACTTTGATCAACGCACGCTCTCTGGTAAACAAAACTTTATTATTAAATTACTTTTTTTTACTTCACATGCTTTGGATATGCTATGCATCACGGAAACCTGGATTAAACCTGGAGACTTAAGTCCTTTCACTGAGCTGGTGCCACAGGGCTGTAATTTTTTAAATTCCCCTCGGTTATCTGGCCGTGGGGGAGGATTGGCGACAGTTTTTAAAGACACTTACATCTGCCATTGTTTATCAACTGGGACTCGCAGTAGTTTTGAAGTTCAATTGTTTCTACTCTCTTTGGATAACCCAGTAGTTTTTGTTATTATTTATCGGCCATCTCATGTAAATAAGGATTTCCTCAGTGAATTCGCCGAGTTCTTGGGGGAAATTGTCACCAATTATGATAGAATCCTGATCATGGGGGACTTTAACATTCATGTCTGCTGTGACTCCAAGCCACTTTCAAAAACAATTCTTAGTCTACTAGACACTTTTGATTTTTTGCAATGGGTTCCTGGACCAACTCATCTTCAGGGCCATACTCTGGACTTAATTTTATCCCGTGGGTTAACAGTTTTTGACATTAATATTGATGATGCAGGCTTGTCTGATCATATGCCTATATTGTTTTCTATGCCATTGGATGGGAAAACTCAGAGACATTCCCCACTTCCACGTTGGACTCGTACCATCACTGACCGTTCAGGTGAAGAATTGTCCTCCATGTATGTGCATTTAAATGCTAATCAGGATATGATTTCTTCTACATATCACTTGGATGCTGATGAACATCTAAGTCTGTTTAATGCTACCTGTTCTAATATTTTAAACTCTGTTGCACCACTAAAAGTTAAAAAACATAAACAAAATTCAGTACTTTGGCAAAATGACTTTACTCGTTCTCTCAGACAGACGTAAACTTTCTGAACGTAAATGGAAAAAAGATAAACTACTAGTGTCATCTGAAATTTTAAGAGACTCTCTTTCTGCCTATCAACGGGCTGTAAAGGCTGCAAAATGTAGTTATCTCTCTGAGTTAATTTTAAGAAATAGCCATAAGCCAAATATCCTTTTTTCCACGGTTGAATCTGTTCTTTGCCCAAATGTTAATCTGTTTCCTGAGACATCGGTTTCTCTTTGTTTTCCAAACTTTTGGAGAAAGTGGTTCTAAATCAACTTCAGTCTTATTTGACCATCAATTCAATCTCTGAAAATTTTCAATCTGGTTTTAAGTCCTGTCACAGCACAGAGTCAGCTCTTTTAAGAGTTTTGAATGACATCATGCTAATTACTGACACTGGGCAGTCTATGGCTTTGGTTCTGTTAGACCTCAGTTCTGCTTTTGATTTAGTTGATCATAATACACTTATATCCCGTCTTGAAACATGTGTTGGCCTTCGGGTTGCAGTGGTTTCGTTCTTATCTCACAGATAGGAGGTATGTTGTTAGTATTGGAAACCACTCCTCATCTGAAATATCTTTAAAATCTGGTGTCCCTCAGGGCTCAGTGCTTGGTCCAGTGCTGTTTTCTCTTTACATGCTTTCTCTAGGATCTATTCTTAATAAGTATGGGGTCTCTTTTTATCTGTATGCTGATGACACACAAATATATATCCCTTTGAAGCATGATAACAAGCAGGCTTTAAAGTCTATTTTAAATTGTTTGGATGAACTAAAACTTTGGCTTACAAGTAACTTCCTAAGCCTCAATGAAAGTAAAACAGAATTTATTTTGTTTGGCTCAAATGACCACTGTGTACATCATTTTGAATCTGGACCTCTTACTTCATATAGAACTACATGTGCAAAAAACTTAGGTGTATGGTTCGACAATAATCTTAAATTTGGTAAGCAGATAAGTACTGTGGTTAAGTCCTGTTTTTATCATCTTCGTCTTTTGACGAAGGTGAAGCCATTTTTGTCTCTAAAGAAGTTTGAAATGGTTATGCATGCTTTTGTAACATCTCGATTGGATTACTGCAATTCACTGTATATCGGTGTTCCTCAGTCATGTGTTTCTCGTCTACAGTTGGTTCAAAATGCTGCAGCTTGGCTTCTTTATGGGAAGCGCAAATATGAGTCCATCATGCCTGTTCTGATTTCACTGCATTGGCTGCCAGTCAAATATAGTTTTGATTTTAAAATTCTACTGTTTGTCTATAAATCTCTTCATAATCTGGCTCCACAGTACCTATCTGACCTGTTACAACCATACACTCAGTCAAGAGTTCTCAGATCTGCTGATTCTGGTTTATTGCAAGTTCCTAGGGCACGTCTCAAAAATAGAGGTGATCGTGCTTTTTCTATTGTTGGTCCTAAGTTGTGGAATAGTCTCCCAATTCATATTAGAACTGCTTCAACAATATCTGTCTTTAAGTCTACTCTAAAAAACTATCTCTTTTCCTTGGCATTTAATATTTAATATATTTTTTTGATTTGTTGTGCAACGATTTTTATTTTAGTGAACCTCATTCATTTTACAGTTTATGTTTTATATATTTGTGTGTGTATATATATATATATATATATATGTATATATAATATAATATATTTATATATATATATATACTGTATATATAATTTATTTTTTAATTGTTTATAAACTTGTCGACTTGTTTTTGTTTTGCATACTTTGTGCAGCACTTTGGTCGACTTTGGTTGTTTTAAATGTGCTATATAAATAAACATTGTATTGTATTGTATTGTAAAGAATATGCCGTGTTTTTTGCATTTGATTACTTTTTAAAATGTATGTAGCATTTCTTATTTATTTGTTCTAGTGTTGTTGTTTTTTTTGTCCTATTGCTTGTAATTAGTTTCCTATTCTTGTTTAATCACTGACTGTTTTCTTGTCTTCGCTGAACTTGAGTTTTCTGTTGTTGTTTTTTGTTTGTTTGTTAGTTTGTTTGTTTTTATTTAGTCTAGCATTACTTTTTTGTGATATTGACATTGGTGACAAATCAGATTCTAAAAACACAGGATGAGATGGAGACTCCCTGTGCGAGCACATGCGAGTTACTGGTGGACTTGTCGGTGAATGGTGGATGGTAGATTCGTGAGAAGAATTGGATTTACGGGACGCATCATCAGTAGTGTTCCTCTGGGTCATGGGGTGTTTCGGCCTTTGACACTATACACCCTCTCCAGAGGCGGCCAGCTCTAGGTTGATCAGACCTCAGCTTGCGTCCCGAGTCCAATTAACCATGAGAGTCACCTTGTTGTCAAGTGGACATCTCAGGGGACTGTGCATGGCAGAGACGTCCTGTTCCCTGAGCCAAGCCAAAGCCGTCTTATCTCCTGGCACACTACTTGGGGGCCCAGCTGGGGTCGTTCCTCTTCAGCCAGAGCCACTGGCTGCTTCTTTCTGCTGCCTCTGATGCAGCTTTAACGGCTGTGCGCTGGTTCTGGCCCTTAATTCCCAGGTCCCTCAGCAGTTTTGTGGTAGATGTTCCCACAAACCCTCTGCACCCAACCTCCACTGGGCGGACTTCCACGTTCCAGCCACAATGTTTTGCTTCGGCGGCTAGGTCGGCATACCGTAGGTGCTTCCGCTCATATGCCTCCTCCATGGAATCCTCCCAGGGTACGGTGAGTTCGATTATGTATACTTTCTTTATGGAGGGGGACCAGAGCACCAAGTCAGGCCTCAAGGAGGTAGTGGCAATCTCTGAGGGGAACACCAGCTGTTTCCCAATGTCTGCCAACATCTTCCAGTCGCGCGCTAGGCACAACTGGCTTCTCTCTGATGGTGTGGAGTTGCTCCTGGCAGCTGTAGTCCCTTCACGGACAAAGGCAGTTGCCCATGGTGTTATTGAGGTGTTAGACATTGGTAGTGACAGGGCATTGATGCTAGATCGTTTTTCCTCCAGTGTGGCAGCAAGGCCCTTCAAAACTTGATTGTGGCGCCAAGTGTATCGTCCTTGGGTAAGGCTGGTTTTACACCCGGTGAGTATGTGCCGGAGGGAGGCTGGCCTGGAGCACAGGATGCACCCAGGATCTTCGCCAAACCACTGATGGAGATTAGCTGGTGTTGGGAGGACATCAAATATGGCTCTGATGGTAAAGCTCAAATTCCTCGCTTCCATGGCCCATATATCCCTCCAGCTCAATCTCCTCCTTTCGACACTCTCCCACCGTGTCCACAGTCCCTGTTTGCCGAGGGCGACTGCCTTGGCCCATCTTGCCGTTTCCTCCTGACGCCGCACTTCCTCCACCACCATCTTCCTCCGTGCTGGAGCAGTGGCGTTTCTCCAGGCTGGGCGACTAGTTGTTAGTCCAAGGCCTCCTCTTCCTTGCTGCACGTTCCCCACAATATCAGCATGTCTGAGAGCTGCTGTTGCCTCCTCTACTGCTCTTGCTGGTCTCCACTTGCGCCCAGTAACCAGGGTCGGTGCATTTCCTCTGATCACTGGATCTTTGGATTCGTTCAAGGTCATCTGCAGACGTGTTTTAGCACACTTGAACTCCTCTGTAAGGCTGGTGAGGGGCAGCTTGAGGACGCTGTCTCCGTAGAGGCTTATGGTGGTGAGGCAGCGCGGAACTCCAAGCCATTTCTTGATGTGGGCTGTGACTCTTCTCTCCAGCTTCTCTACTGTTGTGATGGGCACCTCATAGACTGCCAGGGGCCACAACACTCGGGGTAGTAGCCCATACTGGAAGCACCAGGTCTTCAATTTCCCAGGTAATTGGGTGTTGTCAATCGCCTGTAGGCCTGCATTGATATCATTACGCAGTTGCTTCACCTGGTCTTTGTCTTTCAGGCTTGCGTCGTAAAGCCTTCCGAGACTTTTGACTGGCTGCTCAGATACAGTGGGGATTGGGTCATCACCGATGAAGAACTGCAAGTCAGTAAGCACTCCCTTCACCACTGAGATGCTGCGTGACTTAGATGGTTTAATCTTCATACGGGCCCAACTGATGTTCTCCTTGAGTTTTCTGAGTAGCCTCCTGGTGCATGGAACGGTGGTAGTTAGGGTGGTGATGTCGTCCATGTAGGCTCTGAGGGGAGGAAGGCGCCGACAAGAGCCAAGTCTTTGCCCACCTACAACCCATTTTGAGGCTCGGATGATGACCTCCATCGCCATGGTGAAAGCCAAGGGAGAGACGGTGCATCCAGCCATGATGCCTACTTCCAGGCACTGCCATGAGGTGGTAAATTCAGGCGTAGTAAAGCAGAATTGCAGGTCCTGAAAGTAGCCTTTGACCGGGGTTGTGATGGTGTCCGGGATGTTAAAGAACTCAAAAGTAGTCCAGAGGAGCTCATGGGGCACAGAGCCGAAGGCATTTGCAAGGTCCAGGAAGATCACGTGGAGGTCCCTTTTCTCCATCTTTGCCATTTGGATTTGGTGCCAGATCATGCTGGCATGTTCTAGGCAGCCAGAGAAGCCAGATATTCCTGCCTTCTGTACCGATGTATCCACATACTCGTTTCTGCACAGGTATTCGGCCATCCTTTGTGCAATGACCCCGAAGAAGATCTTACCCTCCACGTTAAGCAAGGCAATGGGGCGGAACTGGTTGATGTTTGCTGCATCCTTCTCCTTTGGGATAAGGATCCCACCTGCCCTACGCCACGCTTTGGGTATGATCCTCTTCTGCCATATTGTCCTCATGAGGCTCCAGAGAAACCTGCTAACATCTGGTGCGTTCTTGTACACTTTGTATGGGACTCCGTTTGGCCCAGGCGCTGATGCTGTTCGTGCCCGATGGACGATCTTCTCCACCTCTTTCCACGTTGGAGGACCGATCTCAAATTGATGCTCTGGAGGGTCGATTGGTGGAATGTCTGGAGGGATGGTCAGGTGTTCATAGCGCTTTGGATCAGAGTGCATTGATCTCAAGTGCTCCTCCAGGTCATTCTTTGTTGTTCTTAGAACTCCACTTTTCTCCTTGGTGAAGAGAGTTTTCAGGAACTTGAAGGGATCTTTATAGAACCGTGTTCTTGTTTGTTCTTTATTCCTCCTCCTTTTCCGTAAATTCTCTGCTCTGCGGAGGGATGCCAGACGTGTTTTAATGTCAGCTTGGAGGGTGCTTATGCCCTCCTTTTCCACTTCCGAGGCCTTCTTCCAAAGTTTCCTGAGTTGTCTCCTTTCTTGCACAAGGCACTTGATTTCCTGTTGCCTCCTGGAGACTGGTGGAGTGGGAACCTGTTTAGTGACTTTCGGCTCTAGTACCCCAAAGCGTTCTGTTCCATATTGATAGATGATGTTTCCCATATTCTCTAACTTCTTCTCCACTGTGCCTCGAAGTTGTTCGAGGGACAGGGTCAGATCTTTATTCACCGTTTCCCACAGCTTTTTCTCTGCAGCACCGGGCCACTTCACACGCAGTCTGCAACTTGGAAGTCTCCGCTCGACTGCAGGTCGGGGAGGTTGGGTGGGTTCCACCGCTGATGTTTGTTCCACCGCTAGCTCTGTGCTTGAGTTTGCCTCTTCCACGACGGGGGTACTGATGCCCTCCAAACTATGGTTTTCATCCAGTTGGTGAGCTTCACTCGACTGATTTGACCCCTTCCGCAGGAAGTAGTCAATGCGAGGCCCCGGTCTCTCTTCCCTCAAGCACCTTTTCTTTCCCTGGTGAATCCTCAGACCCCGAAAAGATGTTACTCTCCTCCATCCACAGCTACATACCTGCAGCTTGTGGTCCGATGCTGTGGCAGAGCTTGCTCTGCTTGCTGTGGTATTCTCTTGCGCTGTGCTGTCTTTGCTCATAGTCAATTCCAGTCCAGTCGTTACCGTTTTGTCAGCCGATGAGTCTTCTTCCGCCCCCGCTCTCGCAGACTCTGGGGGTGTTCTCTTTGTTCGATTCTTCGTAGCTAATGGGGGGTGTCTCTGACTTGCTGCAAGGCATGAGAGACTACAGTCGTGGGCAGCTAACCCAAGACTGTCCCGTTGGGGTCTATTCCCTCCTGCCAGCTGTCTCTCCATGCTGTCACAAGGACTTTCCCCTGTCGTCAGCTGATCTTTCTCAGCAGTCACTGGACAGGTCCAGATAATCAGATTCTAAAAACACAGGATGAGATGGAGACTCCCTGTGCGAGCACATGCGAGTTACTGGTGGACTTGTCGGTGAATGGTGGATGGTAGATTCGTGAGAAGAATTGGATTTACGGGACGCATCATCAGTAGTGTTCCTCTGGGTCATGGGGTGTTTCGGCCTTTGACACTATACACCCTCTCCAGAGGCGGCCAGCTCTAGGTTGATCAGACCTCAGCTTGCGTCCCGAGTCCAATTAACCATGAGAGTCACCTTGTTGTCAAGTGGACATCTCAGGGGACTGTGCATGGCAGAGACGTCCTGTTCCCTGAGCCAAGCCAAAGCCGTCTTATCTCCTGGCACACTACTTGGGGGCCCAGCTGGGGTCGTTCCTCTTCAGCCAGAGCCACTGGCTGCTTCTTTCTGCTGCCTCTGATGCAGCTTTAACGGCTGTGCGCTGGTTCTGGCCCTTAATTCCCAGGTCCCTCAGCAGTTTTGTGGTAGATGTTCCCACAAACCCTCTGCACCCAACCTCCACTGGGCGGACTTCCACGTTCCAGCCACAATGTTTTGCTTCGGCGGCTAGGTCGGCATACCGTAGGTGCTTCCGCTCATATGCCTCCTCCATGGAATCCTCCCAGGGTACGGTGAGTTCGATTATGTATACTTTCTTTATGGAGGGGGACCAGAGCACCAAGTCAGGCCTCAAGGAGGTAGTGGCAATCTCTGAGGGGAACACCAGCTGTTTCCCAATGTCTGCCAACATCTTCCAGTCGCGCGCTAGGCACAACTGGCTTCTCTCTGATGGTGTGGAGTTGCTCCTGGCAGCTGTAGTCCCTTCACGGACAAAGGCAGTTGCCCATGGTGTTATTGAGGTGTTAGACATTGGTAGTGACAGGGCATTGATGCTAGATCGTTTTTCCTCCAGTGTGGCAGCAAGGCCCTTCAAAACTTGATTGTGGCGCCAAGTGTATCGTCCTTGGGTAAGGCTGGTTTTACACCCGGTGAGTATGTGCCGGAGGGAGGCTGGCCTGGAGCACAGGATGCACCCAGGATCTTCGCCAAACCACTGATGGAGATTAGCTGGTGTTGGGAGGACATCAAATATGGCTCTGATGGTAAAGCTCAAATTCCTCGCTTCCATGGCCCATATATCCCTCCAGCTCAATCTCCTCCTTTCGACACTCTCCCACCGTGTCCACAGTCCCTGTTTGCCGAGGGCGACTGCCTTGGCCCATCTTGCCGTTTCCTCCTGACGCCGCACTTCCTCCACCACCATCTTCCTCGGTGCTGGAGCAGTGGCGTTTCTCCAGGCTGGGCGACTAGTTGTTAGTCCAAGGCCTCCTCTTCCTTGCTGCACGTTCCCCACAATATCAGCATGTCTGAGAGCTGCTGTTGCCTCCTCTACTGCTCTTGCTGGTCTCCACTTGCGCCCAGTAACCAGGGTCGGTGCATTTCCTCTGATCACTGGATCTTTGGATTCGTTCAAGGTCATCTGCAGACGTGTTTTAGCACACTTGAACTCCTCTGTAAGGCTGGTGAGGGGCAGCTTGAGGACGCTGTCTCCGTAGAGGCTTATGGTGGTGAGGCAGCGCGGAACTCCAAGCCATTTCTTGATGTGGGCTGTGACTCTTCTCTCCAGCTTCTCTACTGTTGTGATGGGCACCTCATAGACTGCCAGGGGCCACAACACTCGGGGTAGTAGCCCATACTGGAAGCACCAGGTCTTCAATTTCCCAGGTAATTGGGTGTTGTCAATCGCCTGTAGGCCTGCATTGATATCATTACGCAGTTGCTTCACCTGGTCTTTGTCTTTCAGGCTTGCGTCGTAAAGCCTTCCGAGACTTTTGACTGGCTGCTCAGATACAGTGGGGATTGGGTCATCACCGATGAAGAATTCATAAACAAGAATTATGAAATTCCTATGGTATCAAAAAATTTGATTTCATAAAGACCTTATTTATTGCAAAAATAACTACATTGTTATATACATTGTTACCGCACAATAAAATTGCACATTGTCAGACCTCTGTTGTGTGTCTTGTGTTTCCACGTGCTCCCTGTGTTTTCATGCCCATATTTGGTTTGTTTCCTGTCCTCGTTTCATGGCATTAGTAGTTTATCCTTGTCCAGCCGTGTTCGTTAATTTACCTGTGTATTTATAGTCCTGTCTGTGCAGTGTTATTTCGTCTGGTCTACTCGTTACTCCCCGGTGTTCCTGTCTGTGTCTGTGTCTGTGTCTGTGTCTGTGTCTGTGTCTGCCTTGCCTTGTCCTGCCCTGATGTAGGCATTAAAGATATGTTATTTGAGTTTACGTCCTCGTCTCTGCGTGTCCTTGATCCTCCCTGCTGTGTGCACCGCGACAGAAGACCAGACCAAACGGTAAGCATCGTCCCTTCACTTCGTTTTGTTTTGTCCAGTTTTCTAGTGTGTTTTTTTTGTTCCTGTGTTTTGCCTGCCATTCGCGGGACTCACGCCGCGGTCTGTGGGGAAAGCCCACCCACCGTCCGCGGCTCCCTGAAGTCACGCCGCCACCCGCGGCTCACCCTAGCCCGCCGGAGCGCCACTGACTCAATGCCCGCCGGATCGCCGCTGAGTCATACCCGCCGTTCACGGGAGATCACGCCGCCGTTCGCTGGGTCACGCCGCCGTCCGCGGCTCACCGTCACCGCCGTTCGCAGGAGATCACGCCGCCGTCCGCGGCTCACCGTCCCCGCTGTTCGCAGGAGATCACGCCGCTGTCCGCGGCTCACCGTCCCCGCCGTTCGCGGGGTATCACGCCGCTGTCCGCGGCCCCTCTAGTTTGCTGTTTCGCAGGGAAGGCCAACCCGCCGTCCGCGGTCACTCGGCCCGTCGCCGGCTGTGGCTTCCTCCAGCCCGCCGGTCCCTGCCGTTGAGTGTCTGGTCAAGCCAGCCGGCTGCTGCCGTTATTTTCATGCCGGCCGGCTGCAGCCGTAATTGACCGGACAGTGACCGAGGTCTTTTTAACTTTTGCCAGTATGTTTGGTCCCAGACACCCTGATACCCCCGAGCTGCCCCAGGGAAATTTTTTTTTTTGGGGGGGGGGGGGTAGAAGGTTTCTGGCTGGAGTGGCTGGGCCGAGGAACGAGGCCACGGCCATGAAGACCACCTGCCACGGCCTCCTGAGCTCCCTGCTCCACCTCGGCCTTCGGCTGTCTGTTTCGCGCTGGAGGCCCCGTCCGGTGTATGTTTCTGTGTCTGTCCTGAGGGGCCTCCAGAGCGCCCACCCCCCCTCCCTGATGGAACTGTTTAGGCTCGGGACGAGCCTTTCGGAAGGGGGGAGTTATGTCAGACCTCTGTTGTGTGTGTCTTGTGTTTCCACGTGCTCCCTGTGTTTTCATGCCCATATTTGGTTGGTTTCCTGTCCTCGTTTCATGGCATTAGTAGTTTATCCTTGTCCAGCCGTGTTCATTAATTTACCTGTGTATTTATAGTCCTGTCTGTGCAGTGTTATTTCGTCTGGTCTACTCGTTACTCCCCGGTGTTCCTGTCTGTGTCTGCCTTGCCTTGTCCTGCCCTGATGTCGGCATTAAAGATATGTTATTTGAGTTTACGTCCTCGTCTCTGCGTGTCCTTGATCCTCCCTGCTGTGTGCACCGTGACACACATATCGTGATTATAAGCTTTTGGTCATATAGCCCACCCCTAGCAGTCACATATTCTTGTATAATATTCTAAACTGTATAATCGACCATTGTCCCATGCAACTGATTGTCTATATACACTATGTTCAAAAGTTTGGGGTTGGAAATTTCTAAATGTTTTTGAAAAACATGTATTCTCAGTAAGGCTGCAGCTATTTGATCATAAATAATGTAAAAACTGTAATATTTTGAAATATTATTATGATTTAAAATTACTGTTTAATTTTAACAGTAATTTAGGGGTGAAGGAGGTTTCTATTCATAATCATTTTCACTGATTCACAATGTCTAAGGTCAGGTAAAGTAATCAGGCTCCTCTTGTTTGGCTCTCAGTGGGACAAGTTACAATTATTACATTTTTTACATCTACATTTTTATATTTTCTAAAGAAATGTGAGTGCCGTTTTCATTTCATCACATTTTTTTTTATTAGATATTTTACAGTAAATGTTTTCTAAAGACTGGTGATAAATCAAGATTAATTGACAATTTTTTCGACAATTTTAAAATATTGCTATAAAATAGATTTAAAGTTAAAAATTGTATACAGGGGGGAGTCACGTGACGTGCTCATGAACCTAGTTGCACTTGAGTAGAGCTCCGTACGTTTGGCCTCTTTTTGCAGATTTTTTCGTTTTGTTTTAAGCGTTATTCATTGGAGGTGCTTTACCTGATGGCATGCAGTCGTAAACAGCAGGAGTTGTCTCCATCGGCTTCTCCGATTAAGAAGAAATTCAAGCCACCGACCGCGAGCGATATGATGGACAAGATGGTGAACACTGTTACACACTTTGAGGACATTCTAAGAACCCAGTTGACGGCGATGCGGATCGAGTTATCTTCTCATGTCAGTTGTTCAGTCGCTATGCTTGAAACTGGATCTTCTTACAGGGGAGCTGAGAGAACAAAAGAAAGTTGTTGCAGATCACGATAGGCGCGTTGCCGCGCTCGAGCAACAGGTTGTGGACTTACAGGATCGCAATAGGCGCAGCAATCTGCATCTCGAATTGCCTGAAGGTTCCGAAAAGGACGACCCTATGGGCTTTTTGAAAAGATCGCTACCGACATGGCTCCCGTCTCTGTCAGGTAAAGAGATTAAAGTGGAGCGAGTGCATCGTGTATACACAAGGCTCTCCTCAGATCGCGCTAAACCACGGGTTTTCATCTTTAAACTGCTGCGGTACACAGACAGGGAGGTCATTCTGCTGGCCGCCAGACTTCATGCCCCGGTGAAAACTTCCAACGAAGCAACGCTGTCTTTCTTTTCAGATTTTTCTCCGGTCACCGCAAAAAGAAGTGCATTTCCGCCAATTAGGAAAGAGATGAGAGACGCTGGCATCCAGAATTTTCTCCTTTATCCTGCAACGCTGAAGGTCATTCTCAATCAAGGTGAACCTAAAATGCTACACTCCCCAGAAGAAGCAAGAGATTTTCTCAGATCCCATTCATCCACCAACTCTCAGTGAACTCCAGCTGGACATTTGCTGTCTAATCGGAGAAGAGATGCTCTAAATGGTTAGGTGACTGTGTCTTTCATTGTTCACTTTAATGTTCACTTCTTAATTCATAGTTCATTGTGCATAAAGTATTGCTTACTGATTATGATATTTTAGTTGTTTTAGTTGTAGTTCCCTTCCAGGAACTTCGAGCTACGTCCGAAGACGCTATGGGAACGCCATCAGCGTAACCGGCGCTCTGAATATTTTATACAACAGTCTAATGGATGGGCGAGGCGTCACGGGCGGGGTGACGTCACGACCAGGAAGTTATATAAGCACGTGCGGCGGAGCCGGCATCAGCTTTCTGTCATTCAGCAAGCGCTCTGTGTATTGTCAGTCTGATTTGTGTCTTGTGAGTCTTATTTGGTGTTGTCTGTCTTAGTTAAATGTCTGTAACTAAATTGTTACAGGATGAAAACTTTTGCAGTCAATTCAGAAATAAATTAGCTGAGTTTATTGAAATTAACCAAGGTTCAGTGGATGATCCTCGAACACTTTGGAATGCATTTAAAGGATTTATAAGGAATAACTCAATTTCATATTTCTCTTTCCTTTAGAAAAACCGACACAAAAAGATAGTTGAACTGGAATCACCGCTCCAGAATCTGACTAGAGATAATCAGCGTTGTTTCTCAGACAATACACTCAGTAAAATCATGGCGGTTAGGTCCGAACTCAATTCATTACTGAGATCCAGGGCAGAATTCCTGATTCAAAGATCCACGCAGAATTACTATTTTCAAGGTAGAAGACCAAGCCACCTTTTAGCCCTAAGATTACGCAACAATGAAAAGTTTGCTAATATTTCAGCTGTGAAATCCCAATCTGGGCTCATTATAACAGACCCAAAAGACATTAATATAGCCTTTCACTCTTTTTACTCTAACCTCTATACTACTTCTGCTGATGGTGACCCTGACTCTTTTGCATCTTTTCTGTCCAACCTTGATTTACCTAGGCTGTCAGATTCAGATTCGGAATACCTGGCTGAACCGATCTCTCTTCAGGAGCTGGAATCAGCAATTCGATCTATGAACAAGGGGAAATCCCCAGGCATAGATGGCATTCCAATCTAATTATTTACTACTTTTTGTTCGGATTTAGACCCCGTCATGTTAGATATGATCAATTTTTCAGTTACTCAAGGCTCATTTCACTCATCCATTAATATAGCTGTTATTTCTCTCTTGTTAAAAAAAGATAAAGATCCGACTTCCTGTTCTAGTTACCAGCCACTTTCTTTGATAGGGACTGATGTTAAATTATATGCTAAAGAACTATCTCGTCGTCTAGAGAAATTTATGAATAGGCTAGCTCATCATGACCAAACAGGATTCATTAAATCTCGCTCATAATACGGAATACTCATAATCATATTTCTTTGTTTGCTGATGATATCTTATTGTTTTTGGAGAAGCCGTCACATTCTATTCCTCATGTGCTGAATTTATTTGTCATGTTTACTTCCCCTCAATTCAAAAATTTATTCCATGTCCCTTTCTATATCTATTCCATTGGTTCAAAACTTTAAGTATTGGGGATAAATGTTTTTCCTTCCCTGCAGGAAATCGTCTCAAAAAACTATAATGATATTCTAGTCAAAGCATCCTCAAATTTGGAAAATTGGTTTCAAATCTGTCTTCCAACTTCTTTTCAGTCCCGTATATCGGTGATTAAAATGAATGTACTCCCTCGTATCAATTTATTTTCTTCCATGATTCTTCTCGCTCCACCGGTTGGCTACTAGAACAGACTAGATGCATGTGTTTCATGGTATATATGGGATGGGAAACGTCCTCGTATTAAACTGACTACCTTACAACGATGTAGATTACATGGAGGTCTTTCTTTCCCTAATTTTAGACTGTATGCGCAAGCCTTTTCCCTCTGCCCTTTATCAGTTTGGTTTGATCCTGACGCTTCTGTGTCTTGGAGAGCAATTGAGGAATCTATTGTTTATCCGTATAGATTGATGCATCTTGTTTTTTTGGGAGTTCTACTTAGGCAGTGTAAATCTCGGTTTGTAAGTCCCATTGTAACCCACCTCCTCTCCACATGGAGTGATGTTGAACGACGTTGACAACTAGCTACAAAATGGCATAGACATTCGCCTATTTTCCACAATAATAACCTTTTGTCAGGCAGTAATCCATTTCATTGTCCGCATTGGACTCATAGTCAAGTAAACACTCTAGGTGATATCTATGATGATAGTGGTTTAAAATCCTTCCAGAATCTTAAAACTCAATATAATCTGCCAGGCACCTCCTTTTTTATGTATTTGCGTATTAGATCGGCCCTACGGGCATATGGGGTGTCTTGGAACAACTGCCTGTTCACCCTGTGCGCAAACTAATCCTTCCTTCTGAGGAATCTCCCTCCTCTGCTTCAGTCATCTATCTCTTTCTTCTTGAGCATTCATACAAACCTTTATCTATTAATACTGTTTGGGCTAAGGATCTTAATGAGGATGTGCATGTTTTATTTTCCGATCAGGTGTGGGGTATGTTTAAATTGTCTTCTAAAAACCCTAATCACCAAATGATTCATTGGAAATTGTTGCATAGGGTTTACTAGAGTCCAATGAAACATTTTTATATGAATCTGTCGTCTTCTCCTATAAGTGTAATCTCTGTTCCCAAGGAGTTTTAGGCACGTTTTTGCATTTTTTTTAGGAGTGCCCCTCTCTCTCACCTTTTTGGACTCAGCTCTCACAGGACCTGTCATATTTGTTGGGTACTGAGATATATTTGACTCTGCGCCATTTTTTCATGAATGACTTTTAGGACTTCACCTTGTCCGTCCAACAAAGATCTTTACTCTTAGCTGCTCTCACAGCAGCAAAATAAATTACTGGTCAACCATTGGAATCCTCCTCACACAATGGACAGACGAACCTGTACTGTGTATTTGTTGGACATTATCTCGATGGAACTCTCTACTTCTCGTATACATGGATCTAACGTGAAAACTGTTCATTCATGGCATTCAGCTTTTAATGTTGTGCCTTCTTTTCTAAAATCTTTGTAAAAATGATTGTATTGTTATTTGTTTATCTATTAATATTAATTCTAAATTTGTACAGCTGCTTTTGTTTTGTACTACTGTTCCACAGAATAAAATTCAATAAACAGTTGTTCAAATGTTTTGTTTTGTTTTGTTTTGTTTTGTTTTGTTTTGTTTTGTTTTGTTGTTGTTTTGTGGAAACCGTGTGTCTGATCACTTAGAAAAACACAAACAGACGTTTTATTCAGTTTGCAGCACAGATGGTGTTGCATGAGATATGTCAAATGTTTGGTGGAAAATATAAAAATTAAGAGGAATAGCAAGCACCGCTAAATTGGAGTGCAAAGATAAGACTGTGTAATCTAAGGCCAGCCCAAATCTTTTGATTAAATATTTGATTTTGTCACATTATATATTCCTCGACCTTAGGGTTTATAAGGCAGTTTGTAGCGATTGGCTACTCAGTTGTCAGTGGATTTACTTTCAGGATCAGTTTCTGGATTTTGCTTTCAGCTGCCCTAAGGTTATTAGATTATTAGGCGAATCTGTCTTAATAACCGGTGGGGTACCTTAATGCTTTATATAATCAGTTCTGTCCACATTCCTCATATTCCGCCTAGTAAATTGTACCTAACCAGTTCTAACAAGCTGACACATACTGCAGCGAGTCTCCTATCATCTTCATGTGATTCTCTGAGGGAATTGGAAAGCCTCATACTGTATGTTTCATCTGTTTAGATGTGGTTCAGTAAGTGGGGTTTTATGTACAGTGTGGGTTTAAGTGATGCCCCCTGTTTTGCTGATGATGAGAGATTGTATACACCACAGCAGTCCAGAAGGACTGCGGTGTCACTAGTTCATTACTTATATTGTAGGTGTGAGCATATTGTGGGGTGGCAAGGACAAACCGACCAACATGGCTGGAGTGGCATACTGATCGGTCCCCTATAAAAGTGGAAATGTGCTGAACTAAATGCTATTACATTGAGAAGATTTACTGAGCTGTGAGTAACACATGAGCCTTTGCTCACTGATTGAACTGGGGTGCTTCATTTACTTGTCATAATGCAACACCAATTGCTCATTAAATGTAAAATCACCTCAACTTTAATCGCTGGGAGAAGAACACTCTATTTGGAAGTTTTGATTCTGTCAAATCTGTCAAATAGTGTTACTTGGTTTATTATGATGGTCATTCTAGCAGTGTATTTATAGGAAAAGTACACCTTCAAATTAAAATGTATCCACCCTGATGTCAAACCAAATCTGTTTGACTGACTTTCTGTGGAACACAAACAGACATTTTGAAGAATGGTCTCTAATGAATGGAGATTGGAGTTTTACCGTTACAAAAAGGATGCCATAATAAAAGTATCATAAAAATAGCTTGTTTGCATCTTTGGAGGTCATGTGACAGTGAATGAATGAGTATGATTGATTTGTGAATGATTCACTCAGACTGGTTTTGTGAACTCAATCTACAGGTTAATTGAAAAGTTCTTTCATTTCATGCTGACTTTTAATATTATTGGAATAAAATGCAGAAATCATACAGAAAACACTGTTTTTTGACAGCTACAGTCCTCGTTCACTTTCCTTCTGTTTAAAAATTGGCCAGAAACATGTCATTTAACCAGATTTTTATTTTTATTTTTATTTTTTTAAATTCACCTTTCGTGTTCCAATGAAGAAAGTCATGGAGGTTTGAAAAGACTTGAGGGTGAATAAATGATGACAGAATTTACTAATATTTCAAATGGTGAAAATGGAAGTCTGGATGAACAGAGGTGTGAAGTAAGCTTGATTAGGGTTAGACTGAGTGAGAAGAGAACAGATGGTTCGTTCTAACACCTCTCTGCTTTTTAGAGAGCCCAAAGGAGCTGGTGTGAGTGGATGTAGTTTATTGCCTGTAGCTTATGACTGCAACTTTTTGAAACCTCTCAATTCTGTGTACGAGCTGAATTTCAAACATAACCCTCTGTGTTCTTGTTATTGATCTTTCTGTGCAATTATCATCACTCTGAGGCTTTTCTGACTACAGAGATCTGTTTTTAAAGCAAACACAGTTTACCAGGTAATCTAGATGTCACTGATATGACAGCTGGGATGGGTGCATTGAAACCACTGAAGGAAAAAAAGATTATTTCGACAGAAGTGTCCATTTTCTTTGTGAAAATCGAGTTCTCGGTGTGTTTGAAGTAATAGATTTTCAATGGATGTGAGAGTCTGTTTCGCTCTTTTCCTCTCTTTTAGATCTACTTGCGATTCCTAGACTACGAGATGCAGAACTCCAACGAGTGCAAGCGTAATTTTGTGGCAGTGTACGATGGCAGCAGCTCGGTGGAAGACCTGAGGAATAAATTCTGCAGCACGGTGGCCAATGATGTCAAGCTGGTGTCTGCGCTGGGCGTGGTCCGCATGTGGGCCGATGAGGGCAGCCGAAAGAGCCGCTTCCGGATACTCTTCACTACCTTCCAAGAGCGTAAGTCATATACACACACAAACACTCACTGCTATTACGGCTCTCCTATCCAACCCTTGTGTGTGTTTGTAATATGTATATATATATATAAATTTATATTTACATTTATATGTGCGTAATAAATATACACATTACATATATATATATATATATATATATATATATGCACACTGTGTGAATCTTTTGAAAAAAATATCTGGGTCAATGACAAGAAAACTGAATTTTCAACATTTTTCAGGATACAATAGAAAATTCAAAAGAACAGCAGTTATTCAAATAGAAATCTTTTGTAACTTTATAAATATCTCTACTATTTCTTTTGATCAATTAAATGCATCCTTAAAAAAAATCTTAGCTGAAATATCATGGTTTCCACTGAAGTATTAAGCAGTACCAATATTTTTAACATTGGTAATAATTAGAAAAGTTTCCTGACCAAACCAGCATATTACAATGATATAAATAATATGTGATATTTATGGAAGCCCATTTCCGCCACTAAATAAAAAATAAATAAAAAAAATGTAATTTCGAGTTTTTATCTCACAATTCTGACTTCTTTTCTCAGAATTGTGTGATACAAACTTTTTATTAGAATTGTGAGATATAAATTCGCAGTTCTGACTTTTCTCAGAATTGCATTAAATAAAACTTGCGAGTTATAAAGTCAGATTAACGGGATATACACTTGCAATTGTGAGAAATAAAGACAGAATTGCAAGATTAAAAACTCGCAATACGAGTTTGTATCTCGCAATTCTGACTTTTTTTTTCTTCAGTATTGTGAGATATAAACTCGCAATTGCGAGTTATGGAGTCCAATTCTGAGGGGGATACAAGACTGATATGTTTTCAGAATTGTGTTAAAAAGTCAGAATTACGAGATGTAAATTCTCATTTCTGAGAAAAAAGTCAGAATTGTAAGTGTATTTCATGCAATACTGACTTTATTTCTCAGAATTGCAAGTTTAAATCTTGCAATTCTGAGGGGGGGTTTTTCTCGCAACTGCGAGTTTTTATCGTGCAATTCTGAGAAATATATTTCCCCTTTGGTTTTGGATTGAAATAAGACCTACACTGTAGACAATTCTTTACAATTTTCATGAAGCCCACCTCACCCCACTGCAAGGTTGATTTAAACCCTTGTGTACATGTTTGTAGAAAATTTGACAAGCACTGACATCTTACACTTCAGCACTCATTCCCTGTTTTATGAACACTCACTTATAAAACACACTCTCTCACTCTCATTTGCACCAGCACATTCATACCTGACAGAACGCTAAACCGAGCAGGCCTGGGAAAATGAAAACAGCTCATCCATGTGTCCATTAAAGGTACACGGGCCATCTATTTAGCTGCAAACACACTATAAATCTTGCATAACCCTGCAGACTAAACTGGTTTATACTGGTTTATGCAGGTTAGGAGCTGCTTGACCCACACAGCCATCAACAGAAACGGCAGTTTAAAGGGATAGTTCACCCAAAAAATTAAAATTTTGTCAGTATTTATACCATTTGTCACCTTAAATCTTATCTTCTTTTGGTGTTCCAAGGAAGAAACAAATCATACAGGTTTTGAACAACATGAGGGTGAGTAAATGATGACAGAATTTTCATTTTTGGGTGAACTATCCCTTATATATCTTTTTTTTTTTTTTTCTTTTGATGAAGGTGTTTTTAGTTATTATCATATTTAGTGAACCTATTTAGTGAATGAATTTAGAGAATCATGTTGTAGCTGACTAAAAGTCTGGGAATTTAAGTCTAGCTTTAGTCAGTTAAAAGATTTTAGTTATGCTACATAAATGTTAAACCGATAATTGCACTTATTTTGCTCAAAATTATAACAACAACAAAAAAGACTTTGTATTGTGGTGCATATGTTACGTATGTGCGTTATTTAATCGCAAACAGTATAGTTAAGATCCACAATTGGATTCATTACAGTTCGTCAATGAGAAGGTTGATGGCAGATTTAGTAGCACAAAAAGAGCAAATGATAGTGTGAAGGAACGCAGACTAGCTTTATTACACTTTCATTTGATTAGAATTTCGCAATGGAGATCATGTTTTCCGATCATCAGTTTTTTTTTTTGTTTGTTTTTTTTAAGAGAATGGTTGCCGGGTTGCAAAGATAAAGTAAAACACAGGGCAGAAATGTGCATCTTAAAGGGATAGTTCACCCTTTTTTATAAATTTTTTGAGAATTAGGTTTTTAGTAACTATTTCTTTTTATATATATATAGATATGTAAGTCAATGGCTACCATCACCAACATTCTTCAAAATATCTTCTTTTGTGCCCAGCTGAAGAGAGAAACTCATACAGGTATGGAAAAACATGAGGGTGAGGAAATGATGACAGAATTTTCATTTTTGTGTGAACTAGCATCCCTTTAAGAGAGAAGCTCTTGTAGGGGGATTTAAACTCTGGACATCGTCCAACCCCAAGTATGAAAACTTATGGAGGTCTATATTATTTGTCCTATTTTTGTTAAAGAAAATATAGAGACATTTTGGATATCAAGAGTTTTTATTTTTTAAACTACATTTTGGACTCGTCTTTATTCGGCAATGATACGGCATATTGATATAATCAGAGTTAGTGTTTATTGATGTCAGTGTTGTCTCATCCTCGTCTCGTCTTAGTCATGGAAAGAAAGGTTTTCGAATTGAGACACATAAACTCTTTGTTATTTAATTATTAGTACAGTAACATTACATTGTAGCATTGTAAAATCTGCTGCATACCTTCCGATGTCGAATATAAAGATCACTTGATCCCCCGTTTCCTCTGCTAAATAGCATTTATAAAAACATATGGGCAACAGGCGAGACCACAGATGCACAGAATTACAGGATTATTCATTTAAGCAAGGGATGGAGCATTTTCTATTAAGCATGGGGGGCTGTGATTGGACGTCTTTGATTGGGTGGTCCTGCACAGTCGGGGTCGCATCTCTCCGGGTGGCAGTGCTAGCAGAGTATAGACACTATAAAGCGTAATGGAGGAGGAGAGAAAGTAAAAAGAACGTGAAGGATGGGTGCTCTAAAAGAGGATGAAGTATTGTGAGAAAGGAGGGACAGGAGAGGAACAATAAAGACTGAGTGTCTGGCTAAGCGAGGAAGTGCTGAGAGAGAGAAAAAGTGGATATAGGGTGATAAAATGGTGGTTTAATGTTGGGCTTGTAGCACACTCATCATTTGTGCACTCTGCCGGCATCAAACGCCTTTCTTTGTAATGGTCCCACTGCTGTTCCTGTGATGCCCCGTCGCCATTCGTCTGGTCCCAGTGGCCCCTAACAACGACCTCAGCCTAATCAAACCGTGCCGATACTGATGGGTAAAGGATTAAAAGGAAATGATGCCACCATCCTCATTGTGCCACAGCCAAAGCAGCAGCCATAATGTGTGCGAGATATATATATCAAACTGGGGTTTGGGGACTCCAGACTGTGTGTACTTAAAGCTGCAGTCCATAACTTTTTTGGGTTAAAAATTATCCAAAATCAATATTTGAGCAAGTACATAACCAACCAGTGTTCAAAACTATCACCTTACTTTAGCCCGATTCACAACGATTAGCTTTTAATAATGTCGCGGGAAATTCGAGCATGGCACTACGTCATTACGTCACGTCTGTAAACATGAAGAAGTTTTCCCGACTAGTAGGCTATAGCACGTGCGGATGCTGCAGGTGGCGCATCATTTATAGCCTTTTCTCACAGGAGCTAGAATAATTAAATGTATAATTTTGATGGCGGATTGTAATCCAGAAAGTATTATATGTTTATGAAACACATGTGAATGAAATTAAATTGTATTCCAGTTTTAAATATGCTTCTGATTACACAGAGCCTGAATTTACACAAGATTTGTATTTTAAAGAAAACCAGTTTGAAGGGAGCATAGTTTGTTTTTTGGGTTAAAAGAATTTCTTATGAAATTCGAATGGTATGACAATTAGATTAAACTGTACAGAAATTGAAATCTACACGCTACACACTATACTCACTATACTCATAGTCACATAATGCTGATGTTGTTAATTTGAGAATAAAGTATAACAATAATAATAATAATTTGCACGGTTTGATGTGAAATGAGCTAACTGATCTTTAGATTAAATCACCATTGGTAGCGCGATTTATGGTAATGTTTTTTTCCTCAATTGGTCAGAACAAACGTGACTGACTTGTAACTTGTTCAGATGACAATATCCGGTGAAAATTCTTATTTGGATCATATATTCCAAGACAAAGACTAATCTGTGATTGCGAAGTACAGTAAACATCCCAAAACGTTAGATTCATCCACGCTGGAGCTGTGCCAGAGTACAACCCCATGCAAGCAAGATAATTCTGCAAGTAACTGCAATTCCAGGTTTTCAAACATAGATGGCGACAAAGAGGCAAAACTTACGAACTGCAGCTTTAATATATTAATGAAAAATGTTCATGAAATTTGTTGAATTTGAATGTTAAAAACATAATGTTAATTTTATTCTATGGACAGCATTTGATTTTAACTATAAGAACTTTTAATATTTTATTAAAATAACTTTTTATATTTTATTAAAATATTTATTTAAATAAAATATAACATTTTTACATATTTTCAATTTGTTTAATGTGTACTTATTAATAAAATATATATATTTTTTACATTTGCCAGATTTATAATTTTATTCTATTGACATTTATTTTCTATTTTATTGAAATATTTTTTTTTTTATAAAATATAACAAATACATTTAAATTTATTACAAATATTCGTAATTTCTTTAATTTTGGAAGCATATCATTTTATATGTTATTTTATTATCGCAATATAATTTTTGGAGGCGTTTTCAAACTGCAGGGGGCTGCAAGTGAAGCAATAAAAAATAATAATAAAACAAATTAGATTATAAAATAATAATAACAATTTAAATGTGTTTTAGGGCTGATAAAGTTAACGTGTGTACTTAATAAATTAATAAAATATATTTAACATTTTTGTATTTTTAATTTCTTTTGTATGGAAACAGTAGATTTTTGTATTTTTATTATTACCTTTTTTGTTTTTGCATTTTTTTTACTGTTTTTAAAATGTCAAACATATTTTTTGTATATTCATATTGACCAAATTTGATTGTAAAAAAAAAAAAATATATATATATATATATATATATATATATTTAAATATTAGATTTTTATATATATATATATATATATATATATATATTATTATTATCACAATTTTTTTCTCACATAATATTAATAATTTTTTTAAACACATGCAAAATATATGGATTTTTTATTTCTTGCAAGGCAGTCATCATATTTGAGGGTCCTTGGATTCAAAAAATCTGATAACCCCTGGCGTCAGGAATAGCAAATGAGCTATTTTGTGCCCAATTCCAGACTACGGCACAACAACACAGCTTCCACTTGCTCTGATTGATTGTGGGGCTTTAATGGACATTAGTGTGCGTTTAAAGAGAGCGGCGGATGTCCTGAAGCATGCGGGAGAAGAATGGTTGAGGGAATGAGTCTGTGGTTTGGTGCTGAGGCCCTTGAGGGTTCAGAAAACACAAAATGCTCTTTCTGAGACAGAAAGAGGCAGCTGCGCGCCAGTCTCGTGAATGGCGATAGGTGGATTTGTGTAGGAGCCCAGTGTCCTTTGTGCAGCCCTATCCAGTGAATGAACACAGGATGTGCGGTTGCCCGGGTAACACCCCTGCATAACTTGTTCAGGCACTTACTTATGCACTGCCTCTCTCCCTCTGGTTTGCTCAACTCAGCAGCTGAACGAGGGAAACCACCATCCTCTGAAAAGGGTCTTGCCCAATACCTTTAAATTAATCAAACTGAACTTGTTCGCTCTACTACAGAAGCATATTATGTTTTAAGATGAATGATTAAAATTGTTGAATGCATGTGCAAATGGCTATTTTTCTGGTAATTTTTTACATTTAAGGTTTTATTTGTTAGCATTGGTTAACTAAGTTAACCTGAACTGACAATGAACATACATCTACAGCATTTATTACATTTAGATCATAGAAATTTCGACTTTTACTTTTTTTTTAAATCAAATGGAATTCAATTAAACGTTAGCAAAATGAAATAACATACAAATATTACAACTATTAATAAATGCTATTAAAAAATGCTAAATGATAGTTCAAATTAGCTAATGCAACATTGACAAATCATACCTTATTGTAAAGTGTTACCACTTTCGTTATAAGGTCTCAGGAAATGAATAATATATGGAGGTTGAATCACCTTTAAATAAAGTCCAGTCTCATTTAGTGACTTACATAGGAGCAGTACAGGCCTGCAGCACTACCTTGTGGTAGAAAGTGAAACTGAATCAGAACGTGAAGTCGAGAGTCCTGAGGACAGAACTGCTGGAATGATGACTCATCCTAATTTACATTGTTATTTCTCACCTGGGAACCGCTCAGGAATACGGTCATTAATAAATCCACAAGGTACATCCAGTCAACCTTGAAGCTGTGTTATTTTAGGAGTTTTCTGTACGGAACTGCGTGATCTATGTCCTCTGCAGACTGCAAAATAAGCATGTCAAGTGAGGAATGTGGGAAACGGCCACACATTGGTGGGCGTGTGAGGTACTTATGTACGTGAGGTGATTGAGGCTGAAGCTCCTCCTCTTCTGAAAGTCACCTTGGCTTTAATTGAGTCTGCTGATAGTGTAAATGTTGTAAATGTTATGAGTGGTTCTTTTTATGAATACTTTCTCATTTCATGATTTCAGCTGAGACCTTCATTAATTTTTCAACTCAAAATGAAGAGATTGAACAACCAACCTAATATATTTTTTTACACATAACACAAATATTAGATTAATCTTCTTTGATCTTGAGTGATATCAGCACTTATGGAAATATTAAAGTACTTGCAGTTTGTGCCTGCATTAAAGAGATAGTTCACCCAAAAATGTGAATTCTGTCATTAATTACTCACCCTCATTTCGTTCCAAGCCCATAAGACCTTCGTTCATCTTCGGAACACAAATTAAGTTTAAACTTTCTGCCCCTCCATAGACAGCAAAGCAACTGACACGTTCAAGGCCCAGAAAGGTAGTAAAGACATCATGAAAATGATTCAACCGTAATTTTCAATTCAATCTTAATTTGTGTTACAAAGATGAACAAAGTTCTTATGGATTTGAAACAACATGAAGGTGAGTAATTAATGACAGTATTTTAATTTTTGGGTGAACTATCCCTTTAATTATATCTAGGCAATTAGCAGAAACTCGTGAAATTATCTCAAGATTTTTTTTATATATATATATATATATTAAAGGAATCATTTACTTACCCTCATGTTGTTTAACCAAACAGTTGCTGGTAGTTTTTTTTTTTTTCTTTTTTTTCCATACTATGGAAGTCAACGGCTATCAGCAACTGTTTGGTTACCAACATTCTTAAAAATATCTTCTTGTGTGTTCAACAGAAGAAATAAACTCATACTCATATCATTTGAGTGTGAGTAAATGATAACAGAATTTTCATTTTTGGGAGAACTATCCCTTTAAATATTTAAATTCACTATTTATGCTTATATAGACCCCTTCTTTGGGTTAAACCAGAATAATATTAATAGATATATTACAAAATATCTGTGCAGCTTCTACAGACTTGTTTCCATGCATATTTGAAAAGCTGGATTAAAATTCATGCCTAGCAGAAGGCAACAGAATTTGATTTGGTTGGTTTGAGTAATGGGTTTCTAAATTTGAACTGTATTGATGCACAGACACAGTCAGATATACATCCAGTGTGATTTGTGAGATTAATTGTGTTCAGAGGGTAAGATTATAGACAGCATCTTATTAACAGGAAGAAATGAAGTGTAATATGACATTAGCATTATCTATTTTCTATTTTTCCTCTCATCAGCTCCCTGTGAGGCAGATACTTTCTTTTGCCACAGTAACATGTGTATCAACAACACGCTGGTGTGCAATGGAATCCAGAACTGCGTCTACCCTTGGGACGAAAACCACTGCAAAGGTAAATCGTGCTTTTTCTCAATATCCTCTCAATGTACACGGATATGTCGGCCTTTGTTTTTCTCTAAATGAAAATCAATACTTGGGGAGATGCATTGTCTTGATGTTTGTCCCCTTCATGCTTGATAGCTAGTCAACACAAAATATTTCTCACTGGTTTTACGAACACACAGCTGTTATAAAGCCCTCAAACCTCTAGCTGGGGGTCATTGATTGACTGCATACGCCACTGTAATGCCGCTGGAAAAAATTAGCTGGCCACTAGAAATTCATTTGTATATGTGAATGACTGAGGCTCAGGCTGGGTTTGAATATTAGCATCAATTCTTAAGTGCGGTTCGGCTATATCTGTGCTTATATTTCACATAAGCTGTTCTGAATTAACTGAATGTTGGAAATATTGCCAGGGGGCTCTGGGATATGCATGGGAGAGGTGTTTTAGCACAGATTTTTTTTATTTTTCACAATAGTAGGTAAGAGTAATTGATAAAAATAATAATAAATAAATAAAACAAATTTAAAGTTGTTTTTGCTCATTTATTAAGGAAATATTTCACCTAAAACTTTTTTAATTAACTATGTATAACACATTTTTAACACATTTACTAAAGTACATTTTATTGCTGTTTGCGTTTGCTTTTTTAAAGATTGATTAATCACATCTTTTTATTCAGCCTTAGTTTAAAATAGTAATAAAAAGAACAGTAAAACATAATAAATAAATCAATAAAAATTAATTAAGTAATTAATGTTTTAAAATAATAATAAATGCAAATAGTATAAAATAAATGTCAACTTTATAATACAGTGCTTAATATTTTCCTCAGTGCAAGATTAACAAATAAGAAGTAAAAAATACAAAGCAAATGTTACTAAATAATTAGTATTCAAATATATAACAAAAATATGCTAATAATATTTGAATAATTTGCTTTGGTTTTAGTACACTTACATAAGAAAAGCCAGATTATTTAATGGAATGCTTAATATTTTTCTTAATGCTATAAATAACAAAAACATAATTTAAAATACTACAATAAATACCACTTAATAATTCATATTAAAAAAATTATATATAGCTACAAAGAAAATATGCAGATAATAATTGATTGTTTTGGTTTTAGTACAATAACATCATATTTAATTTTGGAAACATATCATAAAGCCTTCGTTTGTGGTTTGTCTGCACCTCCAAATACAAACGCTCCACTCCATTGAACCAAAGCCAGCGCAGATGTTATACGCTCACTGTGCTACATAAATGTCAAAGCTCTCCCATTAGAATGATTTACTACTTCTGTGTGCTGTTTGTAATCTCTTTGATACACCAGTTTCAACAGAAGGTAACCCGTGATGACATTGCATGCCTGCGGTAATAATTTATTAGGCTTCCCGTTGTGTTTTGCAGAAAAGCGGAAAGCCAACATCCTGGACAACCTCAACAACACCAACGGCACCATCATCGGCGTTACGTGCTGCATCGTACTGATCCTCCTGGTCGTATCGGTCATCGTCCAAATCAAGCAGCCACGGAAGAAGTACATCCTGAGACGGGAGGACTTTGACCCCACCATGTTCCAGGAGGTGTTCCAGGAGCCGCCGCATTATGAACTCTGCAGTCTCCGCAGCGCGGCGGCCACTTCCGCAGACCTGGCCGAGCTGGCCGAGGACTTTGAGAGTTACCATAAGCTCCGGAGTGCTTCCTCACGCTGTTTCCACGAGCATCACTGCGGCTCCTCACAGCTGCCCAGCAACAAGGGCAGCCGCACCAACCTGAGCGCCCGCGAGGCGACAGCCGCCATCCTGACGGACCTCCCGCCGCAGCCCATGCGGACGCTTCCTCCTCAAACCAACCGCAGGAACATTCTGGTAATGAGACACACCTACTCACAAGAGGCCGCTGATGCCTGTGACCTGGACGATGACCTGGAGGAAGTGCCCACCACCAGCCACAGGCTGTCCAGACATGAGAAAGCAGTGCAGCGGTCAGTATCCATTGATTTTTGATGAGAAAAATTCATCTTATTGCATATTTTAGAACGATTTACTCCCACTTTTAGTTCCTTTTTAGCTCAGCTTCTCATTGATTTTTTATTATTTCATTTCTTGTTTTTTTTTTGCTTTGATCTTCTTTTTTTGTCACTAAGACAGCCGTCACGGTCAGAGTTGGGTTTGTAAAAGCTGTAGAGATGCAGAAGATTAGCTTTAAAGCAAAAATGAAAATTAGCCCATGTATTACTCACCCTCAAGGCATCCTAGGTGTATATGACTTTCTTCTTTCAGACGAATACAATCAGAGTTATATTAAAAATTGTCCTTGCTATTCCAAGCTTTATAATGGCAGTGAATGTTTTTTTTCAACATTACAAAAGAAATCAAATACAGTGCACCAATCCATAATAAAATATGCCTCACATGGCTCCGGGGGGTGAATAAAGGCCTCTTGTAGCAAATATATGTGTTTTTATAAAAATGATATCCATATTTACAATGTCTTAAACTCTTTTCTCTCACTTCTACTAAATGTCATACGCTGAAGCCGTTCTGCCATTATAAAGCTTGGAAGAGCGAGGACAATTTTTAATATAACTGTGATTGGATTCGTCTGAAAGAAGAAAGTCATATACACCTAGGATGCCTTGAGGGTATGTAAAACATGGGCTAATGTTCATTTTTGGGTGAACTATCCCTTTAATTGCTCACCCTCATGTTGTTCCAAACCCGTAAGACCTGTGTTTATCTTCGGAAGGCAAATTAAGATATTTTTGATTAAATCTGAGAGCTCTCTGACCTTTCATAGACAGCAACACAACTGAAATGTTCCCCAGATCCAGAAACGTAGTAAGGACATTGATAAAACAGTCCATGTGACATCAGTGGCTCAACTTAAATTTTGCAAAGCTATGAGAATACTTTTTGTGCGCTGTTCGGGTAAAAGTCAAAACCCAAAGGATCAGGTGTTGTGGTAGAATGAAGACCCGGAGTCAGAGGTGAAATTCAATTGAAGAAATTTACTGAAGAAATAGTTTGCAGTTTCAGGCAGAAGTCAGCTTTAACACTCGCATGGAGTTCGTCGGCTGCTCTGCGTACAATTTATAAGCACAGGCAATTATACCCTACAGAGGATGCTAATTGCGTCAATACAAAAGTCAGCAAAATCTGATTGGCTCTAAAACTAGATAAACTTAGAAAGTTTCCACAGATGGACGTAAATGGCTTCAAGCATATCTTCAAATGATTATTGCAGGCATCAGCAAAGGACGAAGACGACACCTCAGCTCGGCTCCGGATGGCGGCACGAGACAGTCTTCTCATCTGACACAGAGAATAGATGCCGACACGCACACATACACACAAAGCCCTTATCTGCATCTCCAGGTTTTCTACTTCCAGCGAGCATCTTATCAGTGTGGTTGGTTACACACATACTATGCAGTCATCAATCTTGGACAATAGAAAAACAGGATAGAACAGGATTTTTAATATCTGTTATTCAACATCTAAAAGTTACAGTCCTTTCTGTTACTCATAGCTCACGTAGATGGTAGGTCATCCTGACCCCTTAGCCTGGCCTTGTGACCCTAAGAATACACTCAACATGTGTTCTCACCTCTTGTTCTTAAGACTTAAAAAAGAATACATGCACTGCACTTTTCAATCTATACTAATATAGATGGCTTTACTTCTTAAATCAATCATCAACAATCTGGTAGGTTAAATACTGATCAATAACTCGATTAATAATCATACAAGAAATATTAATAAAACAATTAATATCAGAAGGAAGGATATGGTCAGATCGGCTTCCACTCCATCCTCTCCTTCATCGCAAAGACAACAACATAATTTATTCAACATTTCTTAGTTAACGTCTTCCGCTGATTATGTTGATTATGTTCTGGGGAAAGCGTGTGCATGCATTGTGGTACTCTCCTAAATGGCTGAAGACATTAACTCTGGGAGAAAAATTAATGTCACATGGACTGTTTTATCAATGTCCTTTCTACGTTTCTGGGTCTAGGAACATTTCAGTTGTGTTGCTGTCTATGCAGGGTCAGAGAGCTCTCAGATTTCATCAAAAATATCTTAATTTGTGTTCCGAAGATGAACGAAGGTCTTGCGAGTTTGGAATGACATAAGGGTGAGTAATTAATGACAGAATTTTCATTTTTGGGTGAACTATCCCTTTAAGAATATGCCTGCTGAATGTTTACAGCCTTCTATCAGCAAAGCTGACATCTTAAGATTAATGTTCAGCTATAGACTTGCTGCATGAAGATGGAAATCAAGGATAAACAGACTTTTTTGTATTTTTCAGAGGTCAGAGGAATATTATATTTGAAATGATCAAAATATCTTCTATTTTGATATGGTTATATAATGTTTAAAAGTTTGGGGTCAGTAAGAATTTAATTTTTTGAATAAAATAATACTTTTATTCAGCAAGTATTCAAATTGATCAAAAATGACAGTATTTAAAATGTTGTTTTTAATTCAACTTTTTATATTCATCAAATAATTTTGAAATAAAGTGTATCATGATTTCCATAAAAATATTGAGCAGCACAACTGTTCTTTTAATAGTGAATTATAATAAATGAGTAGCAAATCAGTATATCACAATGATTTATAAAGGATTATTTGACACTGAAGACTGGAGTAATGATACTGAAAATTCAGCTTTGCCATCACAGGAATTAATTACATTTTAAAATATATAATATTAATAATAATATTATAATAATAGTAATAATATTCCAAAATATTACTGTTCTTTTCTGTGTTTTTGATCAAATAAATGCAGCCTTGATGGCCATAAGAGACTTCTTTCAAAAACATTTTAAAATCTTACTGACCCCAAACTTTTAAACAGTTTATTTATTTTTATATATTTAAAAATATATATATTTAGCATGAGGACATGAGAAAAAAAAGGTAAATGGGTGTGCTAAAAAAGACAATGCTTCTATTCCTCCAATTCTTGATAATGGCTTACAGCTTTATGTAATAGCTTTTTAAGTAATTTTCAGTGTAAAAAAGAGAGACTGATTATGTACATGCACATTTTGAGCATTGCTCTTCAGACAGGATGCAAGAGAGCTAGACCCCAAACAAATGAGATGTCCATTATAATTCCTTATGCAACAAATACCATGATATTAAACATACAAGCAATGATATTCCAGGTTCTGCCTCATTGGGTCTCTAAACAAACATGAATCTGAGTACAACACAACTAGGGTGTAACAGACAATCTGAAGGTAAGACTCTTTAAACGCACTCAATTTCATTATTTAAATGTTTGTCTCTGTGAGTCAGTGCCGATTTTTTTTTTCTGTTCTGTCAAAACCCTTCATTGACATTGAGATGGTCATCATAAGGACATGTGACCGTCTTTGCTTATTGGCGAGGTCCTTTTATATGTTGCTTGTCATTTTAGCTTCCTTTAATTAATTTTGTATGTTATCATGTTCTGTTCTGATGTGCATGGAATCAATTTGATGATTTTTATTAAGGATATCAAAAACAGACATTTCAGATCCAATCAAAGGCAAATTCAAGTACTCTTTACAAGATAATAAGAAGTATGGGGCAGCCGAAGCATAACACCTCATTGAGGGCCATCTGTGCTTGTCTTACATACACTTTGAGCCATCGTTCTGAAATTATAATTTGTGAACTAAAACAGGAGTGCTTTAAAAAAAAACATTTTGTTATTTAACTCACGCCGACTGACTTTCTTCAGTGGAGCATGAAAGGTGAATTTTCAAAGAATATTTTGGCTACCTTGTCCAAAATGACAAATAAAGCACCATTAATTTATCTTTCACCAGTGTTACTTTAGTATTATTTATCTATGTTATAGTATTTATTAATGTTTTGAATTAGCTCATACCCATGTATATACATAGTAATTTGGTTATAGGCTATATATATATATATATATATATATATACACACAGTCATGGCCAAAAATATCGGCACCCTTGGTAATTATGACCAAACAAGGCTGTGAAAATTAATCTGCATTGTTCATCCTTTTGATCTTTTATTTAAAAAATTCACAAAAATCTAACCTTTCATTGGATAATAAGAATTTAAAATGGGGGGAAATATCATTATGAAATAAATGTTTTTCTCAAATAAACGTTGGACACAATTATTGGCACCCCTAGAAATTCTTATGAGTAAAATATCTCTGAAGTATATTCCCATTCATATTCACATTCTCCAGGGTGATCATGAACATGAACTTATCCAGCCATGGCTTCCTGTTTCACAGAAATATAAATAGGAGGGAAAACAAAGCCCAAATTCCCTTAATCATCCATCACAATGAGAAAAACCAAAGAATATATTTCTGATGTGCAGCAAAAGATAATTGAGCTTCACAAATTAGTGAAGTGGCTTTAAGAAAAGAGCTAGAGCAGTGAAAATTCCCATTTCCACCATCAGGGCAATAATTAAGACTTTCCAATCAACAGAAAATGTTACGAAACTGCCTGGAAGAGGACGTGTGTCTATATCATTCTAATGCACTGTGAGAAGGAGAGTTTGAGTGGCTAAAGACTCTCCAAGAACCACAGCTGGAGAATTGCAGAAAATGGTTGAGTCTCTGGCTCAGAAAACCTTAAAAAAATTGTCAAACAGCCCCTACATCACCACATGTTGTTTGGGAGGGTTTCAAGAAAAATTATCCTAATTCATCCAAAAACAAACTCCAGCATATCAGTTATCAGACACGACTGGAACTTCAAATGGAACTGGCTTCTAGGGTCAGATGAAACTAAAAAATTAACTTTAGCAGCAAACACTAAAGATGGGTTTGGTGAACACTGGGATTAAAAGTACCCCATGTGTACAATGAAATATACTACTGTATTTTTGATGTTGTGGGCCTACATTTCTGCTGGAGGTCCTAGACATCTTGTTTAGACACATGGCATCATGGATTCTATCAAATACCAACAGATAAAAAATCAATAAGTGACTGACTCTGTTAGAAATCTTATAATGGGCCATGTTTGGATCTTCCAACCGTACAATAATCCAAACACAAACCTCAAAAACAACACAAAAATAGGTCATTGAGCACAAAACCAAGCTTCTGCTATGGCCATTCCAGTCCTCTGACCTGAACCCTATAGAAAATGAGTGAGGTGAACTGAAGAGAAGAAGCACCGTCATGGAGCTGGGAATCTAAAGGGTCTGGAGTGATTCTGGATGAATGAATGGTCTCTGATCTCTTGTCAGGTGTTCTCTAACCTCATCAGGCATTATAGGAGAAAATTTAGAGCTGTTAAACTGGAAAATGGCGGTTTCAAAAAGTATTGAATAATAGGGTGCCGTTAATTGTGGCCGATGTGTATTAGAGGACAAAAAAAAAAGAAAAAATAAAATAAAAAATATATATATATATATATATATATATAAATATACAAACCCGATTCCAAAAAAGTTGGGACACTGTACAAATTGTGAATAAAAACAGAATGCAATGATGTGGAAGTTTCAAATTTCAATATTTTATTCAGAATACAACATAGATGACATATCAAATGTTTAAACTGAGAAAATTTATAATTTTAAGGGAAAAATAAGTTTATTTTAAATTTCATGGCATCAACACATCTCAAAAAAGTTGGGACAAGGCCATGGTTACCACTGTGTGGCATCCCCTCTTCTTTTTATAACAGTCTGCAAACGTCTGGGGACTGAGGAGACAAGTTGCTCAAGTTTAGGAATAGGAATGTTGTCCCATTCTTGTCTAATACAGGCTTCTAGTTGCTCAACTGTCTTAGGTCTTCTTTGTCGCATCTTCCTCTTTATGATGCGCCAAATGTTTTCTATGGGTGAAAGATCTGGACTGCAGGCTGGCCATTTCAGTACCCGGAACCTCCTTCTACGCAGCCATGATGTTGTAATTGATGCAGTATGTGGTCTGGCATTGTCATGTTGGAAAATGCAAGGTCTTCCCTGAAAGAGACAACGTCTGGATGGGAGCATATGTTGTTCTAGAACTTGGATATACCTTTCAGCATTGATGGTGCCTTTCCAGATGTGTAAGCTGCCCATGCCACACGCACTCATGCAACCCCATACCATCAGAGATACAGGCTTCTGAACTGAGCGCTGATAACAACTTAGTTTGTCCTTGTCCTCTTTAGTCCGGATGACATGGCGTCCCAATTTTCCAAAAAGAACTTCAAAATTCTTCTAAACACAGAACAGTTTTCCACTTTGCCACAGTCCATTTTAAATAAGCCTTGGCCCAGAGAAAACGCCTGCGCTTCTGGATCATGTTTAGATATGGCTTCTTTTTTGACCTATAGAGTTTTAGCCGGCAACGGCGAATGGCACGGTGGATTGTGTTCACCGACAATGTTTTCTGGAAGTATTCCTGAGCCCATGTTGTGATTTCCATTACAGTAGCATTCCTGTATGTGATGCAGTGCCGTCTAAGGGCCCGAAGATCACGGGCATCCAGTATGGCTTTCCGGCCTTGACCCTTAAGCACAGAGATTGTTCCAGATTCTCTGAATCTTTGGATGATATTATATACTGTAGGTGATGATAACTTCAAACTCTTTGCAATTTTTCTCTGAGAAACTCCTTTCTGATATTGCTCCACTATTTTTCGCCGCATTATTGGGGGAATTGGTGATCCTCTTGCCATCTTGACTTCTGAGAGACACTGCCACTCTGAGAGGCTCTTTTTATACCCAATAATGTTGCAAATTGACCTAATAAGCTGCAAATTGGTCCTCCAGCTGTTCCTTATATGTACATTTAACTTTTGCGGCCTCTTATTGCTACCTGTCCCAACTTTTTTGGAATGTGTAGCTCTCATGAAATCCAAAATGAGCCAATATTTGGCATGACATTTCAAAATGTCTCACTTTCAACATTTGATATGTTATCTATATTCTATTGTGAATAAAATATAAGTTTATGAGATTTGTAAATTATTGCATTCCTTTTTATTCGTAATTTGTACAGTGTCCCAACTTTTTTGGAATCGGGTTTGTATATATATATATTATATAATATATTATTAATCAATAATCATTTCTATGTATTTGTGTTATTTTTAATAATTAGTCATTTTTAGTCAGTTTACAACTTCAACGTATTTATTTCAGTTGGTTTCCAATGTATAACATTTTTACTTTTCGTTTAATTAAGTTCTTATAATTATAATATTTGTAGATATTATTTATAACATTTCAGCTTTATATTAACCACATTTTTAAGTTTAGAGTTTCAGTTACAATTTTAATTAATAACAACACTGTCATTCATTTTGAAAATTCACCTTTTTGTGTTACACTGAAGAAAGTTGGAAACAACGAGGGTGAGTAAATAATCAGAAAACCTTTTTGGTGAAATATCCTTTTAAAAATTTCTTTGATAGCTTTAATTTAAAAAAAAGTATAGGCTAACACAAATTTGTGTAAACTTTCAAAACACTCTTTTATTTTAGCTATACATGTAGGCCTATTGTGATATACTTTGATGTGTTTTATACTTTTAAACATGGAGTCATGGAGATTTGTCAGTATAATTATCTATAAAGAGCAGCATTTCTTCATATTAATGATGATTTTGTTATGTTCGTGCTTTGCAAATGATTGTGTGTGTGTCACACTGTGTAATGTGCAATGCTGTGTTTTTTCTCATCTCCCATCACGCATTGTCTCTGTCACGTAGACTTCTTGAAAATAGTGCAATCCTGGATCAGTACGAACGGGCTTCAATGAAATATGAAAATGTGGACCGGAGATATACACCAGCATGATAATAACATGGACATTTTAAAGACAAATTTATCAAAACAACCTGCAGATGTAAAGGAGGACGTGGATTCGGTAACAAAGGAAGGGACTGTGATGAAACCACTTTAACATGTAGCTCCTAATTTAAGCTCATTGCCTTTTAAGGTTACTTATTTAGGATTGCAGAACATTACCTGAATAGATGTGAATTAGTACTTTCAGGACTGTTGTAGTGCATGCATTTTATTGTCATGTTTTGCCACCAAAAGTTGTCTTTTTATTTGTCAGAACACTTTTATTTAAGATGTCGTATATTTGTGACTTTCAGCAAACACTTTCTCTTCACATATTTGTCCAATTCGCTTTATTGTTAAGAATTGCATGCATGTTTCTTTCTCATTTTTAAAGTGAGTGACTGTGCATTTAGGTACAGCATCAAACCCAAGACTAATTTATTGTAGATAGGTTTAATTACAAAATATATATAACAAATGGAATGACACTATGCCCTTTCCCTCCCCTAGTTTACTGCAATACTTACTAACTGCATGCTAATCATCATAATTCAATAAATCATAACATTTATATATAAAATACCATCTATGATTAAACTATGATATATTTCCTTTACATAAATAAGTTTTGAAATACCGTAAACTCTTCCAGTTGCTGTTGTTTAGGACAAATGGTGGATAACAGCGAGTTAACATTTGCTACATTTTAGTAGCACACAAACTTTGTATGTTAACGGTGTTCTAACTTTTGTAGATGATTTCTTCAACAGCTGAATCACCAATACAAGCAGAGTTTATGCTTTGTCAACGAGCAATAAACTTATTATTAATAAAGGCATTAGTAATTATAAATCTTGTTAAGTTTACTTTTCATGCTTTTGTGTGATCCATTAACCTGCGGTAAATGTCAGATGTAATATCAACAGAGCTTTATAAAACCCCATATGCAAGACATTAAAACATCATATTCTCTCTCTCTCTCTCTCTCTCTCTCTCTCTCTCGCTTTCTCTCTCTATCTCTCACACACACACACACACACAGTATGTCAAATGTCCCTGTTTTTTCAAGCTACATTTTTAAACTTGAGTCACCATACTAATTAAAATGAATTGTCTGTGTTTCTGTCTGTCTGGCCGGCCATTGTCTTGACATATTTTGTTTTAGAATTTAAACTTTATAAACAAAGGAACATAAATTATTTTGATGAATTAATGAATGAATTTACATTATGGGTGAATTTACACTTTCTTATTATATGTAGACAAAAAGTCATCTGAAGTGGAAGGCACAAAAGGTTTGTTCCAGCTTTTAAATTTTTTTTGGAATTCTGATGTTATAGTCATGGCCAAAAATATCGGCACCCTTAGTAAATATGATCAAAGAAGGCTGTGAAAATTAATCTGCATTGTTAAACCTTTTGATATTTTATTTAGAAAATTCACAAAAATCTAACCTTTCATTGGAGAATAAGAATTTAAAATGGGGGGAAATATCATTATGAAATAAATGTTTTTCTCTAATACACATTGGCCACAATTAACGGCGCCCTTTTATTCAATACTTTTTGAAACCTCCATTTGCCAGTTTAAGAGCTCTAAATTTTCTCCTATAATGCCTGATGAGGTTAGAGAACACCTGACAAGAGATCAGAGACCATTCCCTCATCCAGAATCACTCCAGATCCTTTAGATTCCCAGCTCCATGACGGTGCTTCTTCTCTTCAGTTCACCTCACTCATTTTCTACAGGGTTCAGGTCAGAGGACTGGAATGGCCATAACAGAAGCTCAGTTTTGTGCTCAGTGACCCATTTTTGTGTTGTTTTTGAGGTTTGTGTTTGGATTATTATCATCTTGAGTGAGTGCTGATAAAAAGCTAATTTTTAGTTTAATCTTACCATAGAAGCCAGTCACATTTGAAGTTCCAGTCGTGTCTGATAACTGAATATGCTGGAGTTTGTTTTTGGATGAGCTAGGAGAATTTTTCTTGATACCCTCCCAAACAACATGTGTTGATGTAGGTTTTCTGACCCAGAGACTCAACTATTTTCTGCAATTCTTCAGCTGTGGTTCTTGGAGAGTCTTTAGCCACTCAAACTCTCCTTCTCACCGTGCATTAGGACGATATAGATACACGTCCTCTTCCAGGCAGTTTCGTAACATTTTATGTAGATTGGAAATTCTGAATTATTGCCCTGATGGTGGAAATGGGAATTTTCACTGCTCTAGCTCTTTTCTTAAAGCCACTTCACTAATTTGTGAAGCTCAATTATCTTTTGCTGCACATCAGAAATATCTTCTTTGTTTTTTCTAATTGTGATGGAGGATTAAGGGAATTTGGGCTTTGTTTTTCCTCCTATTTATATTTCTGTGAAACAGGAAGCCATGGCTGGATAATTTCATGCTCATAATCACCCTGAAGTGCTCAAAATTGTGAATATGAATTTGGAATATACTTCAGAGATATTTTACTCATAAGAATTTCTAGGGGTGCCAATAATTTTGTCCAACGTGTATTAGAGAAAAACATTTATTTCATAATGATATATCCCCCCATTTTAAATTCTTATTATCCAATAAAAGATTAGATTTTTGTGATTTTTAAAATAAAATATCAAAAGGATTAACAATGCAGATTAATTTTCACAGCCTTCTTTGATCATATTTACCAAGGGTGCCGATATTTTTGGCCATGACTGTATATATTTTAAATGTCTTACGTCTGTTACTTTGTCGTTTTATGTGTTAAATACAAGTTTTAAAGTTGCAAAAGCTAATTGTGACTTATCTCATAATTTAGGATTTTCTCACACTGAAAAAAGGTACAATATAAACTCAGTATTTTGAGATATAGTCATAATTCTAAAAAGAAATTGCAGTTACCTTTTTTTATTCTATGCATGGTGGGAAAAAATTATATCTCAAAATTCTATTATTATTTTTTTTTTCAGAATTGCAAATTTATCTCTCACAATACTGAGTTTATCATAATGATTTATGATGTTACAAAATATTAAATAAAAAAAAATGCTGTTCTTTTAAAATTTCTCTTCATAAAAAAATCCTGGGAAAATTGGTTTCCATAACATTGAAAATAAGAATTTTTTCTTGAGCACAAAATCAGCATTAGAATGAAGATTATGTGACACTAAAGACTGAAAATTCAGCTTTACATTGCATTTTAAAATATACAGAATATTTTATAAATATATAACCAAACATATTTTAATTTGCAATTACTGTTTAAACTGTATTTTTTGATCAAATAAATGCAGCCTTGGCGAGCGTAAGAGATTTTTCCATAGACATTAAACTTTTGAACGGTAATGTAAATATGAACACATCAGTGGTGAGACTATTCTTTTAAACATGAATATGAAATGTGAATGAAATCCATTTTCAGATGTGAAGTTTAATGATCTGTTCCTTTCTTTGCAGGCTGTTACATCATACCCTAAACCTCTCCTGACTGACATCTTGTGGAAACAGCGTCAAAGAACTTTGACAACTTGCTACTATGTCAATTTTTAGAATTTGATGGGGAATATCTTAAAAGTATCTGATACTGTGAAGCTCTTGGGGACTAAAACATTTTTCAAACTGGACTGAAACTGAATACAAACTGGTGTACATTTTTCATTCAGTGGAATATGAGACATGTTTTTGTTTACTCTGATTTGATGATTGTAATGCTCAGATTATTTTTCAATACGAACTGTAACGTCCTGAGTAGATGCATAGCGTTTTTACTTTGCGAGAAGCATAGTTCAAGACCTTTAAACCATATGGTGCGATACTTGAACCAACCGATAAACAGGTGTAGTTTGTAATCCTCCTTTTACAGGGGTGATTTTACTGTGACTATTGCCTAGTTAGATGTCTCTGACTAGCATCTCAGATGTTTATTCTCTTAATGTTCAACATTAAGGTCAATTATGGTCATGTCTATGCATACAGTAAGATATAAGTGTGCCGAGCAAGACTTTCAAAGAATTGGTATCAAGTTGCACACCATGGCAGATTATTTCCCTTCTATTTACGATCTGACAAACCTATTAATTTGACAACGTATTTCGTTAATATATTTGATTTATGCTGGACAGATTGTTTTAAATAAAGTGATACAAACATATTCTATTGGACTACTTTGAAAGTGATTTTATATATAGTCAGGTTTTTAGGAAGACGTTTTAAGGCACGTGTTAGCTGGTATTGTAGTGATATGTATACACTGATTATGAATAAGAAAAATAATAGTATATGTCATGGACACTTTCATGGATGAATGGTAATTGGAATTGAAACAAAATTCAGCAGATTATGGAATACAAATGTCAAATAAATCAAGGATGTTGCTATAACATGAACATAAAAATAAAGATGCCATATGTAATACAATGCAAAAGAGACAGAAATGTATCTTTACAACATGAATACATAATGCATTTCATTTATTGACTTTCATTTACAAAGTTAAAATACTATCAGTAATTCCAAATAACAAATGAATGTTCATAATTAAGTTGCTGGCAGAGATTTTCCATTAAAGTTTGAACCCAAATAATGTTCCACAGATTGTATCATTTTACCTGATTGTATTGAAAGAAAGAAAGACAGAAAGAAAGCAGCCTCTCGAAATATAAAACGTCTTGTTAGTGTTACAGTTCAATATTGTGCTAACACGAGATAAATTCTGAATCGCCTTTCTAGTGAATCGGAACTTTTATTTTGAAAAATGAAGGCAAAAGGCGTGAAGCCAACAACTAATGCCATCCACTTCAATATGACCACTTGTTAAACGATAAGAAGACATGTGAAGAAAGTCAGCGTTAAAAAACATGTTATTCAAAGTTATGCACGGTATATCGTAAAGATCAACTGTTTAGACAGATAATTTATACTAGAAGGAATCATGTATTCAGTATTCAGAATCGGAAGAACGACAAATTGTGTGCAGCGCCTATTAAATCGCGTGCATGTCAGATTACCACAACAGATTCCAGCTTTACACACAAAACCACCTGTTTTTCAAACAAACCGATGTCCTTCGTCTAAGTGGACATTTTATTACACTCGCTCGCTCTACACAGGAGTTCATTTCTGTAGTAAGAACGATGACCAGGTGTCAGTTTCCAGAAGTTCACACACACCTCCTCCAAGCGCGTCTGCAGCACAGAAAGGTACGTGCAGCTCAGAAAATCACCACAGTGAACATGGTTTCCGCCAAAATACCATAGTTAGGGTTAGGAATCGGTATTACCAGCCACTGTCACTAGAAAAAGTCATGAAACTAAATTATTGTCAAGATACTCTTTACAAAAAGGCTGCATTTGTTAACTATATTGGGTAACTTGGAACTAATGAATAAAATACTACGATAAAACATTTAGTAATTTATAAAACACTTACTATGTGTTTGTTAATATTATTTAATGGACCGGAACTAACACTAAACATTAAAAAATGTTAATAATATTGTAGCAAATGTATTGCTCCTTATTAGTTAATGTTAGTACATGGATTAACTAACGGGACCTTATTGTAAAATGTTACCCAAAGCTGTTAGAGAGAGATCCTGGGTGCGTATTTTTTTTTTTGGTTGGTTTTTTTGTTTGTTTTTTCAAGGATGGTTCCATTAACTACAGTAAATATGGAAATTTGGAAACTACTGTCACACTGATCAGTTTAGTGCCAATATTCCCTACAACTATTCAGTATACATTTCTGATTGTGTCTGTCTTTCCTCAACAGCAAAACAAGCTGGCAAAGATTTCACCTATTTGATTGTGGTGCTCATTGGACTCGGTGTAACAGGTGACGTGTTTGATTTGGCACAAACCAAGGCTTGACTGTGGGCCTCGGATTTCCAGGGGCCTCTGGGGCCCAGGGCTCATAGTATGCAGGGCGACAACCAGGGCTTTTAGGCATCAACATGCATTTCCTAATAATGATGATTGGGTTTATTTTAGCATTATTTATATGCTATTTTTACTAGAACTAGATTTTTTTTCAGTAATTTTAATTTTAGTTCAAGTAATTTTGTGTTTTCTCTCTTTTTTTCAGCTTTATTTGAATTACCAAAACAAATTTGAATTGTTTTAGTTAACAGTAACAACACTGTTCCAAAATGTGTACCCAAGATTTTATTTTCATGATCTGGCTCTGGTTTAAACATCTATGTGATGATATTGTAATCATAGAGTTTAGTTAAAGAATATTAAATTAAGGTGTATATTTTTAACAGTGTAATAAATGATCTGGCTGTCATCCTTATTAGGTGGACTGCTGTATGTGGTCTTTCAGGAGCTGTTTTCCTCTTCAAGCCCAAGCAAAATTTATGGAAAAGCCTTTGAGAGGTGCAGAACTCACCCAGAGGTCAGTGTATGATTCATTTATTATTAACTAACTATAAAGATATACAAACCAAATATTCTAAATGCCTGAATTAATCCGGTATTTGCTTTATGTAAAGGTGATTGGAGCTTTTGGAGAGCCCATCAAAGGCTATGGTGAGACCAGTCGGCGTGGAAGAAGGCAACAAGTGAGGTAAATTTTAGAATATCAGTAAATACAAGCACTCGAGTTTAGGGATGTAACGATTACCGGTTTGACGATAAATCATGATAAAATTCCCCACGGTTAGTATTACCGTTTCATATTTTAATTATCATTAAAACCGTATTCGATTACCACGATTTGAACAACTCGCGATAAATAAATACTGTCCAGCATAAAGCAGAGTGTAACAGTCTCACGAGCGCACGGCAGCAGAGTTTCATTTTGGGTGAAAACAGGACGGAAAAGCTGGGAGGTTTTAAAAGAGTGCTGAGGGAATTATACACATGAATATATCACTGAATTAATTATATGAATGTACCTCTGAAGGATCTGACTGTCTTCAGAAACGATTCGATGGCATTTTGTTTTCATCTTCGCTCCATGTAATACCTAAAGGAAGTGTTCTTAAACATAATACTGCTTTGTTCGCGGAGTTCACGGAAATCAGCTGTAATTCAGCTTTTCCATATAAAGCGCCACCTGCTGTCAGAGAGTGGATTTACAGACACTTATTTACATTCAGCCTGTGTGCAGTTTCTTTCTGGCCAAAAAACGGACCAAATTTGCATGTCCTGCTGTAAATTTTAACCGGTTGATGAAAAACAAGCTTATGTGGATTCTACACATTTAAACAATTCAGATAAGCTATATAGAATTATTTATGGAGCAGATAAAATATATATAATCATTTATTAATCAATTATCATTTTAACTTAACCCTTTTCTTTAAAGGCTGAAATGTGAGGTCTACCTTTATATGAAACTTTATTTGAACATTTACATTATTTATTTGCACATGCTATTAAACTGTTGTCAGTCAATTGTCATTTAAAATCCAGACCTCATTGGTAATGTTATTGCTTTAGTGATTATGCAAACAAAGTCATTTTATTTGCTGTTTGTTGATTTTTAAGTATAAAACTTGGTGAAGTGATTTATGTGTCGGTACTTTTTGAACATCTCCAGCATATTTTAACAATACCGTGATAATACTGATAACCGTGATAATTTTGGTCACTATAATCGTGATTAGAAATTTTCATACCGTTACATCCCTACTCGAGTTACACCTCACATACCTGTATGCCTGACAAGATTTTTCTTTCAGTCATGTCGAGTACATGAAGGATGGAGTCAAATACATGCAGCTGAAATTTTACATTGAGGGATCTGAACCAGGATTACGGGGAACTGTTCATTCTGAATCAAAGGAGGTACATTACCACATCTCAATAAAAATGGTTATATTACGGTAGTTTCATGTTGACAAATATATGACAAACGGCTTATTCTTTCCAACAGAATCCTGAGACTGGAAAATATGAATTCAGGTATATCTTTGTAGACATAGACACGTATCCCAGGAGGACAATCGTCATCGAAGGCAACAGATAAAATGAGTTTTAACAGTGTAATGCAGTATTGGAAATTTCAATAGCATTGGATCGGATTAATCAAGCTTGAATTTGTCATGTTTGAATTTTGCTGTATTGATCTTCCATGGATTAGTCTACAGAAACTTGTGATGATCTGCATATTTGGACATGAGAGCACTTGTACTGAAACATCTGATATTTTGTACAAGGATTTGCATGTTTTTATTATAAAATATGTGCTTTGAAATAAAGATAATTTATAGAATTGATATAGAAAAGCAGTTTTATTCAGTGTACTGTAACTGGAATATAGGTTAATAAAGAAATTTGATATCTTTATCGTAAATGGTCTGTTGTTCTTCCTTTGCCAGAATTAATGCAATGCAAATTCAGCTATACTAAGTTTATATTTCCTTTAATTTAGTGAAAAGTGTATTAATAAAATATACTGTTGTTGTTATACAGAATTATTTTGAATTAGCAATTGGACAAATAGTGGCAAAACCTAACAAATATATAACTAAATTAACCTCTATTTTTGCATATACAGGTAGTATGTAAGTTTAAACGTTTTTAATGACCCTAATATTTTGACATGCAATATGAGAAAATATCTCACTTACATGAGACTGTTAAGTAACACGTATCTAGTTACGTATTTAACCTTGCATTCATGAACGCTTCTTGTACCCAGTAGGTGGCGATTTATTTCTATTTCTGAACAAAATAGAAGGTGGATGATATTTAAGATTATATAAAAACCCGTGCTGTCAAAATATTAATCGCATCCAAAATAAACGTTTTTGTTTACATAGTATATAAGTGTGTGTAATGTGTATATTTATTATGTATATATAAATACACACTCATGCATGTATAACAGATATAAGAAAAAATATGTTACATTTATATATTAAATATATTTATTTATTTATATATAATATGAATTATATGTAAATATTTAATGTAAATATTTTCAAAATATATAGGCTACTGTGTGTGTGTTTATACACATGATAAATATACACAGTACACATGTATTATGTAAATAAAAACGTTTATTTTGAATGCGATTAATCGCAATTAATCGTTTGACAGCACGAATAAAAACATAAACTACTTAGCTACTGTGGTCGCTCAAGGTCCTTCGAAGCATATCTATCAGAATCAGAATTAGCTTTATTGGTTTGCACATTCGAGGAATTTGTTTTAATGACAGAAGCTCCACAGTGCGACAGGACTGGGCACAGATAATAATAATAATAAATAATGGACAATATGCAAAATAGCACAAACACAATATACAAAATAGACAATTCAGTAGGTATGTTAGGTGCAAATTTGAAATGTAATAAGTATGTGTGTAAAATAAACAATTAAAATAAAAAGTAATGATAGTGTTGTGTGTTTCATGTTTATTGTTAAGAGTTCAAACACCAGTTGATACTGATATTGCAAAAGTAAATACTTTTGTAAATACTTTCTAAATACTTTTGCAGATATTGATTTGCAAAAGTAGATACTTTTGCAAATCATCTACGGTTTTAAACTCACATAAATAATAGCAATAATAATTATGTTTATTTTTATTTACATCTAAATGATTAAACCACAACAACAAAAACGTAAAATAAACTATGAAAGACTTTTAATTTGACGTTCTTCTCCCATGATTCCACGGAAGTGAGGACGCCTTGCGAGACAACAGAAGAACTACAACAAAACCCCCTCCGTTAGCTCATGGAAAAAACACAGCCCTCGAGATTTCCCGGAAGCCCTTTGAGGCTCTGAAGTATTAGCATTTACTAAGAGCGAGAAGCCACACTCGGCCTTAAGGCAGCCAGTGAAGCCGAGTTGCTCGAAAAATTACACCCAAGTGTCGGTTTAGGTATTTTATGAAGGTAAACACATTTTGTAGCCTGTTAGCAAAGCGACTTCCTCTTGTGTCTATGAGGAGCAGATGCTTCGTTAGCTGTCTAAAACTGGATTATAACGCCACTTAAAACGCGTTTACAAGGTGAGCTGCTTTTGTTTTGACAAGTTATATTAATATTTAATAACTAGAAAAAGCCCTGTGAATGCTTTTAAAGAGTTGGTGTTCCCGTGCGATGTTTGTTTATGTGTTTGTTTATATAGGTGAAGTAAGCGTGTGCTTGTTTTTAATTTATATAACAGTAACCCAACACTGTTTGATATACAATATATTTGAAATAAAGTCTGTTTAAAATGTTTCTAGTGTTACTGTAAGAATCTGAGCTGCTTTAAACATGAGATCAGTTGCCAGTTTGAGTGATTATTCATATGTGGGTTGGGTGATTATTATAATTATGAATAAATCAAGATTGCCTAGATCTCAAATTGACATGTTTCTTTGCAGATCTTGCCAAACTCTTGTTATTGGTTCTTATTTCAGTTTGACAGCTTGGAAGCTGATTATGGTAATTGATACCAACTGGTGAGAAGCATGGAGCTGTACTGGTACATGTAAGTTTTGATGTGATTACAGTACATCGTACCAGCATTGATTTTGTTTATTTCAGTTTATTTAGTTGGCATGTATCACGCAATGTGATGTAATCAAATCAAGCCATGCTTGTGACTTTGAGACTTTGAACTTGTTCTTTATCCTGTTTTAGAGTCGTCATAATATTTATTATGATTAAGATCTTCTTCTACATCTGCTGGTATCGCTCAAGGCAAAGACAGTTGGCTGCATACCTCAGCAACCCCCGAAACGCTCAGATCGTCATTGTTGGAGGACGAGCGTACCTGCACCAGAACTGTGAGAGACAAAATGTGAGTCAACTACAGGTTTAGTCCAATCAGATGCTTTTTTTCAAGGTGTGGTCGGCTTGGCTTGCGTCAGCCGCTGCTGATATAATTGCTGTTTGGAAATGTGACACAGTTTAGCTTCCTGTGCAATACAGTGTGGATCTTATGAACTCATTGTATATTCAGAAAGACAATAAGATAGACTGATAGTAATTGGTTATGTTATCTTCTGTTGATTTGACTAGGTAAAGGGCAGAGAGACTGATATGAGCTGATAGACAACTCTTTTTTTTTTTTTTTGATTTTGATTACGCACTCAAAGGGGAAAAGGATGTTGTGATTAAACACCAAAAATGTATTTAAATCCACTTTGTCTAACCCTCATCACTGTTTAGTCAGCCTAAAAAGGAAAGAAAAGCTTCATTGCTTTAATTTCAACTTTATATACAGTGTATACACTACCATTTATTATATTTTCAAATAGAAGTAAATACTTTTATTCAGCAAAGATTCATTAAATTGCAACATTAAAAAAGTGACTAAAGACAGTTATATCCATGTTACAAAAGATTTCCATTTCAAATAAATGCTGTTCTTTTGAACTTTCTATTCATCAAAGATTCCTGTTTCCATGATAAATAATAAGCAGCATATTTCTCTAGCGCCAAATTCAGCAAAACATAATGATTTCTGAAGTATCATGTGACACTGTAAACTGTAATAACTGCATTTTAAATTATATTAAAATAGAATAGTTTTTTATTGTAATAATATTTCACAATATTACTTTTTATTACTGAATTTGTGAACAAATAAAATTCCAAATTTTTCATATTTAAAACCAATTTTCTGAATTTAAAACTCCCTGTTTGAGTGGAGATTGATAGGCCCTTCAACTGTTGTCCAGGACGCATCTGGACAGATACCTTTTATGCTATTAATGGGAAGCAGTTATGCATTTTTGAAGGTGGCTTGGATGATTTGGACCCTGTTGACACCTGTATTTAGCACTGTCTGCTTGTGATCGGATCACCCAAAATAGATCTTAAACGGAATCTTTGTCTAAAATGGAAGATGGAATCTTTAATATCTGAACACAGGAAATATATATCTGCTCACAGGTTTCAAACTGAATGGAAGTCTGCATTCGGTGGAAATTTTGCAATTGACGTTTTCAGCGCAAGTCTGAATGTCTGTGTCATTCACCTACAGGGAAGGTTTTGGTGAACTTCCACTTTTACGGTTTCACAACACCGTTTTTGACCTTGGTGCTCTGCATTTTTTTGACTACTAAAATGCCACTAAATTTTTTGGTCACTAAAATGCATGGGCTGTTCTTTTTTAGAGAATAATTTCTCTTGTTGGTGCTCAGCACTTGTCAAAACTAACCGGTGCCTGTGAAAAACCCTGAAGAAGCAGACGAGATGGAACAAGAACAGGGCCCAGAGCTGAGGGCCATTACAGGGCTGACAAAACCTTTTAGGAATGTAATTGTTTTTTTTTAGGCAGTTTGACTAAAGCGTATTCACTCTTACAGTCAAATTATGTTATCTGTGACTGTATTATAAATGGTATTTCTTTAAAAGAGTCTGAAATGTGTTCTCTCTGTAGCTCTAAAGTGTTTTGAAGCTGTAACACTGCTTTTTAAATTCAGAAAAAGCCCTTTGTTTCTGAAAGAAAGAGTCTTATGTTCAGAAAAGCATCTGGAAGCAATTTGTAGCACAAGTATTGAAGACTATATCAAGCCAAAGAGCTTTGCTATTCAGGTAGGGTTTCTATTTTAATATGTCACTGGATATTTTGGATAAAAATAGACTGGCATCTGTTTGTGCTATATATTTATTAGCCCATCATACTTTTTAATCACAATTTTTATAGGATATATGCCTATAAAAAAATTCTAAATTATGCAGGAATTTAACTGCAGTTTCTTCAGAAGATATATAGCCCTATTTTTAGAAACCCTAGATGCCTGTAGCTCCCCACACAGGAAATATCCTCAATTTGACAACAAACATTTCAGAGAGATGATAAACTTCTAGCCTGTTTGCATGTTCACATGCCAGTAATGTTTTTTTCGTTCATATAGTAGTTTTTTAATGCATTTTGCCTCATTTGTAAGGGAAGTTACAGCATGCTGACTTATTACAATGGTTGCACGGTAATTTGTTTAATGCTAAACAAACCGCTTTGCTGAGCATAATCGAGAAGGGAAATACCAGTACATTAAGATCCAACCTAGAAGATGACTTTCTCTTTAAGCGAATTTTCATGAATCTGCATATGACACAAAAAAATGAGTGGATCATATCCTTACTGAAACTGAGATAATATTGTGTTTGCCAGCAAAACTGAGACTCCAAGGTCTTGTAAGTAATAAAGTATGTAGGCCTGGGCAAGTCATTGCACAATTCTACCATTTAATAGCAAGCATCGACCGGATCTGGTTTCACTGTCACATGTATTTAAAGTTGTCTTTAACAGAAGAAGTCAAACTCAGAAGCTTGTTGTGTGTAATGTGTTTGATTCCCGTCTGATTGTGGGTGTTTAACTCCCACTGTTGCTCTGCTCCACAGACATCAATCTGGCCCAGTTGGTACGGAGTTCAGGACGACGGCTCGGTGGGCGAACCCTCTGCCTCTCTTCCACCATCATCCTCGCTTTCTCATCTGGACATGCCTCCTCCGTATGAGGCTGTGTCTGGAGGTAAGACTGACTCACTGTACGGCTACACCCCAGTCTGCACTAGAACAGAAATAATAAATTTTTAAGATTATTAAGAAAATTGATAAGCTTTTGTTGGAACACTTTAAAGGCCACCGGGACCCAACAATTTTTTTCTTTTTCTTTTTTCTGAAGCCATTCATGCCACAGTTTAAAGGGCTGACATTACAATTAAAAACAAAAATCATTTTTATTTCAAAGGAGGAGCTTCTGGCTATTTATTTTGTAATTCCAATATCAATTGAATTTTTTTGGATATATTGGAATTTTTAAATTGGCATTTTTCCCCAAAAGAAAAACTGTCTTAAGTGTTTTGAAGCTGTCTTGGGACAGTTTCGGAGCTTTAAGGTGGAGTACGGAGTAAGGTAAACACATCAGACAAATTGTCATTTAGAGAAATAGAGAAAATTAATAAATGGTTTTATGCAAATATGTAGGGTAATAACCTAATAATAGTATTTTTACGAAATATATAAATCATATGTATGAACATGTAAAATTGATTAAAAAATATATATATTTATTTAATATATTTATTTATAAATTATAATGTGTAATACAGTACGGTATTGTGCAGAATTCTTAGGCTATTAGTATTTTCATTAAAAAAATGGTTTTAAGCCAGTTATTCTTCTGGCCTAAATCCAGAAAAACTGTGGCAACGTCTCCAAGATGCTTGAAGAAACCTTCCTGCAAAGGTACAGTACTGTGAAAAGCTATAGGCACTTGTGTAAAAATGCTGTAAAGGGAGGATGTAATTCATATAATTCATGTAATTCAAGTAATTTCATAATAGATTTGATTGATCAATTAACTTATATTAACTAAATTAAAATCAACATTTGGTGTGACCATCCTTTGTGTTTAAAGCAGCTTTTGCCCTCGTTGCACTTGTGCATAGTTTTTCAGGTAGCTTTGCAGGAAGATTTCTTAAAGCATCTAGGAGACGTTGCCACAGTTCTTTTGGATTTAGTCTGTCTCAGTTTGTTCTGTTTCTTCATGTCATTCCAGACAGACTGGATGATGGTGAGATCAGATCTCGGTGTGGAGCACTGGCTGTTGTCAGACTCCTTGTGCATTCAAAAATCTCATCGAATTTTTACAATTACAATTAATGGCAAAATGAATGTTTGAAAATGTAAACTTATACATCTGAGGATAAGCCTTAATGAAACCATTTTGTGCCGTTTAGAAGGCATTTTTATTCCTCTGTTATAAAGTCATGGATTTTTTTGGTCAATGGGGTGTTACGAAAAAGTTAACCATAAACCAAAACATAGGAATTTGTCTGCTAATCATTTTCTAGTTGCAAATGTTTTGAGTTTGGAAGATGGATTTAGCTTTATTTTTAGCGCTCTGTGTATATGGCATAATCCTGATACGGTTTGCAGTGTACATGTAGATTGTGTCGCACTTAAAATCATCTCTGAAAGTGCCTTTCCAAGTGATCGCTCAGAGCACAGCTGGAATGTAAATGATTAAATGTTTGTTGAACTATGAGCTCTTGCACTGACGCTCTCTCGTGTGTCACAGTCTTAGTTCATCCCTCTGTGAGAGGCTTAATGCAGTAATGCTAGATATGTTTACAAGGAAAATCACCAAGAATATATACATATATGGTATGGTGAGGAGATTGTCAAATCTCAAGGGTTATATTAATAGTAAATACTTCACATGTCTCTTCACCCTAATATGAAAAACAGCATCTCGGTCACATTACATCTCTTGGGAAAGTCTCGTGCTTTCTCTCACTCTGCTGCTCTGTTAATGGTTTACAGGGAAAATTTTATGACAAGAGGGAACAACAGTTGGAGAGTGGGCCTGGGGACATCAGCCATCCCAAATTAGACCAATGCTTCTTAATTGGCAGGTTTCATAACTGACACGCTGAGAAGAACGTTTATGCACACCAGCTGCCAGATATTGACGTTAAAACATGGAAAAGGTTTAAATGAATTTGGCAATCAAGGCTCTGTGCTTTGGGTTTACTTCAGTTCAGTTTCTGTGCTGAGATTGATCTTCTGGTGCTTGTGAGGATTGGCAGCAAACGGCAGATTCTGGCTCACAGTTCCATTCTCCTGTATCTTTCTTTTGCATTTCCCCCCCTTTTCATTTTCCATTTGTGCTCTCATCATCTCTAACAAAGTCTCATGAGTTTATGAACACCAGATTTCAGCAAGTAGATCTGTGTCTAAAAGAACCCTGAGAACCAGAGTGAAAGATATCTCCAGAGCAGGATGTGGTTTTTGCCGACCTTCAATGCCACATCATTCAGCATTTTCAACGTTTCTTGATATTTGAGTGAAGTGGAGATGGAAAACCCCCATTTTCCCCAGAAAGTTGTACGTGTAGTTTGTCACCTGTTCCATGGAAATGTTTGGCAACATTTGCATTTGTTTGCTGTTTAGGACCAAATGAGGCATTTATGGTTTGAAGTGGCCTGCAGCATGAAACAGGAAATTATGTAATTTAAGAATGGCCGTGCTATTTAGCATGCATGCCAAATTGTTGAGTCATTGGAAGGTTTGGTTCTGCAGATGGTAGCTAAAGGTTTGTGGCTAGCATTATTAGTGTTATTATTATTATTAGGGGTTCAAGCACAAAGTGCTGAAACCCTATTGTAATTGTTAGGATTTTTATTTATTTTATTTTTTTTAATTATTCTCCGGTAAAACTGATCGTGCGGACCAAACCGTAAGGCCTAGAGAGCTGAAACTTGGTCAGAACGTAGTAGTATTGCTCGCTACTCAGATCCAAAGACTCGCCCCAATCGGCCTATCGGGGGCGCTACAGCGATCATTTTTGGAATCCTGAAATTCGACTAAAAATCAATAACTCGTGAACGAAATGAGTAGGGCTGCAACTAACGATTATTTTAATAATCGATTAATATGTCGATTATTTTTTTTGATTAATCGATGAATCGGATAAAAAACCAAGAAAAGCATTAATTTCCAACCCTTTATTCAAAAACAGAACTAAAATCTTAAGAAAGTGCACAAACATGTTGCTCCTTGAACATCCCTGAGCTGTTATAATAATACAATAAAATAAAAATGGACTAACACAAAAAACATACACATGTATGCTTTACATCTGCCAAATATATAGACTTTGTTTTTTAAATAAAGTGCCACCTGAGCTGCCAGAACAATAAATAATTTATAAAAAAATAAAGAACAATACAAATCAGAAAATTTAACAGGATTTGTTTGAATGTCAGAACTTGTTCTCTACACTACACTGCAGACGCACACACTGACACAAACTCTCACACTGACACACACACACTTACTCTCTCACTCCCTTTGTTCAGACACTTTGCATTGCAATGCAAAAATGTGAGCATGTCCACATGCTCCTGGCTCAGGCTCTCTCTTTTCTTTGAGGCTATGTTGCCTGCTGCAGAAAACAGCCGCTCAGATGGTGTTGAGGTGGCAGGGATGCAGAGGTAAGACTTGGCTAGCCTGGCCAACATGGGATATCTTTCATTGTTAGCCTTCCACCACAATAATGGGTTTTCTTCCTTGGCAAGGCTCTTTTCTCCAAAGTATGTGAGGACTTCGTTCCTCACTTGGCTGTGGACATCCTCAGCTTCACCTGCTCTATCCTCTTCTTCACCATCAGAACCAAGGAGTGAATCAAGTAGAGTGGCTACTAGAGGTGTTGATTCAGTAGCTGTAGTATTGGTGGAGGTAACAACACTGCAACTGCCATGCTGCTGCACATCCATCTTCCTTCTCTCTTCAAGTGACATTGTTTGCCGTTTAGTTTGAACAGGTAGGATTTCATCAGGTGAAAGAAACTTGCTCAGTTTCCTAAACCTTGGGTCAAGGGCCATCGCAAAAATCACTGTGTTTGGTGCTCCATCTGAGAAAGCAGTCTCCCTTTTCCATCTCTCCTGCAACTGCTGCACCGCAGTGAGTTGGAAAGCCCGCAGCGGGGCTGACTCGTAGACAGCACTCTGGGTGGACTTCAACAGCCCCTTCACAAGAGGTATTGCAGATATTGTTGCATATTTCTGTCCACTCATGAACACAGTGACGCATTCAAAAGGCTTGAGGACTGTTGAAAGCTCTTCCAGCAGGCTCCACTGGTCTGGTTTCAGATCCAGGTACCTTTTGCCTCTCTGTGTGACAGATCTGTCGGACAATGTTGCTGTTACAGGCCACCTTTGCTCAAGCAGTCGACTTATCATATAGAATGTGCTATTCCACCTTGTGCTTATGTCTTGAACAAGGCTGTGCTCTGGTGTGGCCATTTGTTGTTGTTTCTCTCTGAGTTTACTGCTGGCTAGCTCGCTTTTCTTAAAATGTTCTACCAGACATCTTGCAACCCCGACAGCTTTTTCAATGCTTGGATGCTTCAACGCAGTATTGATCACAAGTTGCAAAGTATGGCCAGTGCAACGGACAGAGGACCACCCATGCTTCTCCTCCAGGATATTTGCTGCAGCCACGATATTAGCACCATTGTCATGGACTATGGCAATGATTTTGCTAGGAGGAATTTCAAATCTGGCCACTACCTGCTCCAACCACTCTGCAATGTTAGATGCAGTGTGTCTGTCCTGCAGTGGCATGGTGGTGAGGCAGAATGACTGCATGTCCCAGTCATCTGTGATGTAGTGGCATGTAATGCCAAGGTAGGCTTCAGTTGCTACACTTGTCCATACATCAGTGGTGAGAGCAAGTTTGCTGTTGTTGGTGTTTATTGCAGTTGGGGGAAGTCGTGGCCTAATGGTTAGAGAGTTGGACTCGTGATCCAAAGGTTGCGGGTTCGAGTCTCCGGCCGGCAGGGATTGTAGGTGGGGGGAGTGAATGTCCAGCGCTCTCTCCACCCTCAATACCACGACTGAGGTGCCCTTGAGCAAGGCACCGAACCCCCAACTGCTCCCCGGGCGCTGCAGCAGAAAATGGCTGCCCACTGCTCCGGGTGTGTGTTCACTACTGTGTGTGTGCACGTTGGATGGGTTAAATGCAGAGCACGAATTCCGAGTATGGGTCACCATACTTGGCTGAATGTCACTTCACTCAGTTTTCACTTCCTTGAATGTCTCTTCATATTTTCTCTCCATGAGCTTTGTGAAGTGAGTCCTGGAGGGCAGAGTGTAACCAGGGTTCAAGGTGTGGATCATTTTAGTGAAGCCGTCATCGTCAACCATCGACAGAGGCCTCATGTCAGTGACGAGCATGTTGAGGATACTATCCGTCAAGACAGCGGCTTGCTGTGGTGTACATGATGCATTTCCCATCAAGAAGCCTCTCATGGTTTGCTGTTTTTTTCTGGAATCAAAAAGATAGTATGAGTATGTGTAATAGCACAATTTTTACATCAACTAAATACATACTTCCATACATACTTGTTTTAGTTACTAGTTGTGTAAAGGTAAGTAACCCAAAGAGCAATTACAGACAAGACACACACACACACACACACACACACTCTCTCTCAAGTTCACTTGAAACTTATTCATTAAATTATTACCATCATTGTAGTAAGTGCAAGGTCGCATGGATTTCTCTGCCTCCGCCATGTATCTTTCCTCTACCTCCGCTCGTTTTTTTTATTTTTGCTCCGCCCTGTCTATGAGGCGCCGAACTCTGCTAGCATCAGTGCGCGAGAGAGACCGAGTGTGTTCGCTCCGCGCTCAACTAAAGTTTTTTTTTTATTTTTTTTTTTATTTTTTTAAATAATCAAACGTCTCCGCGTCGCGCGACACAACGAATCGATTATGAAATTCGTTGCCAACTCTTTTAGTAATCGATTTTAATCGATTTAATCGATTCGTTGTTGCAGCCGTAGAAATGAGATATCTTCACCAAACTTGGCACACAAACATAGCAGCTCAATCTTTGGTCAAATAAAAAAAAATTGCGCAGATCTGCCACTTGGGGGCGCTATAAGATTGACAAAACTATAACTGGGTAAGTGTTGGTCCGATCGACATGCAATTTGGTATGAAGTGTCTTTGTCCGAAGTGGCACAAATATCTATGAGGACATTCACGTATCTCAAAAAACATGGCCGCCATTGGCAAAAACAATTTAAGCACCTCTTTGACAAGGTTAACATTCTCATTCTGATCAACTTTGCCTTTACAATCACTGCTGTTGATCAAACTGTTCTTTAAGTATTTGAGATTATTTAAAAAAACATGCTTTTGTCAACTAGCCTTCAGTTTTTAACTCAAAATCAATCAAATCAGTGCAGTACTGTTCTCTAGACTCTCTAGGTCAATAATTATCAAAACAATGTTGAACATTTGCATTTGTACAACTATAAACCGGTCATTTTATAATATGCTATTTACATAGTGTACCCAAAGGCCTAATAATACTAAAAGAAAGCCCATGATGCATAATTTCATTCTAAACAAGCATGCAAAATTTAATAGAGATTGGGGGGGGGGCTATAATAGTTATAAATGTCAAAAACACAGTGATGTATGAGAAATTGCTATTTATAACCACTAGACGGCAACGGAAGACCACTAATGGGCTTATGAAACACTAAAACAGTACTGTTCATAGCTTTTCTTTAGGAGATTTTATAAAATCACTTATGACATTTAAAATCGCATTTAATTTAAGTTTACCATTTTGTTCATACAGATATGTCAGTTTTTACAGTTTTGCCATATTATGATCACAGAGAAACCTGAAAATTACTATATAAACTCTTTAAAAGAAAAGACTTGCAAAAAGTATTGTCACCTGTAATTTATTTCAAATATCTATATCTGCAACAAAATATGTGTGCATGTATGTCCGTGTATAAGTGTGTTTGTGTGTGTGTGTGTGTGTGTGTGTGTGTAAGCAAGCTGAATGATTATTAATATGATAGTTTAACCATTTCATTTCTATTTGTGTTGTGTGTGTGTGTGTGTGTGTGTGCGCACGCCTATTGTCCATTTTCGATGTTTCACAGTCAGCTATACATCCAGGTTGGCCTAGACCCTAAAAGCATACCACCTTAGGCCTTAAAATGCTTGAACCCCGGTTATCGCTGCTTGCAGCTATATTTATTATTAATATTCTAGTTGTATTTTTAGTGAGTTAATAAGTTGGTATGTTTGTGTTCTGGTATCTCTTCATCTACCATAAAAATTTTCTTCACAGAAATTTGTGTAAAATTGCTACACTAAAAACTGTAAGTTACCTTAACATATATGTAATTTTACTGTAAAATACTATCAAATTCTTGCATGCTAACATACGGTGATTTATGATGAAAAATGATAGATAGATAGATAGATAGATAGATAGATAGATAGATAGATAGATAGATAGATAGATTGATTAACATTTCATGACTTAATGAAATAAATGATATATTTATATATAAATTATATATATTTACCATATATAAATCCTGAAATCTCCAGGTATCCGTTTCAAACCTTGTGCATGACCTTTGCACTCTCCTCTTTGTTTTATGCAGCAAATGACCTGAAGCCTCCACCGTACAGTGAGTACGCTCAAAACAACGACACCGACGCATCCCTGAGCATCGCCATCCCGGACGGCAACGATTCCAGTGGAATTAGTGATGCCCCGCCCCCTTACACGCCCAGCATCACCTCTCCAGCCAATCAGCAAGTAGATAGCCACAGTCAGTCACAGCCAGAGGCAAGCTCAAGTTAGACTTCTCTCATTATAGAAGCACAACAAGGGCTAAGCAAAAGCTTTAGCCCCTCTAGGTCTTGTTTTTCCATCTGGACTTATTTTCTTCTCAAGCAAATTATACAAAGAAAAAAGATTTCACATTGGCGGTGGATCTTGCTCATTCTCTTGACATGAGAGAATTTGGATAGCAAAGAATGAGACTGGCCTGATGCCATCTCCTGGCAGAGTCGAGCACTGCTCTACCCACGCTGGTGTTCCGGTGCTTTCAGTTCACCCATGCCTTATGCTCATTTCCTCCAGCAACACCACAGCGCATAGCCATACGACAGGCGCAGCCATTTCGTCATTTTAAATAGTCACTTTCACCTTCATTTATTTGCAGTAGTGTTGAAGACTAATGCCATGAACGTGTGGCTGCTAGAGGAACTGTAAATAGGCTAGTGGGTTGATTGGTGCCATTGGTTTCGATTAGACAATGTTGTCGACACATTTCTTCCCAAAGGGAGACGTTAAAGGGATAGTTCACATAAAAATGAAAGAAATAGTTCAGCCAAAAATGAATATGCATGGAAAATTTACACACCATCAGACCAACCAAGATGTAGATGAGTTTGTTTCTTTAGCGGAACAGATTTGGAAGAATTTAGCATATCTTATCATATCATACTTGCTCACCAATGGATCCTCTGTAGTGAATGGGTGCCTTCAGAATAAGAGTACAAACAGCTGATAAAAACATAATAATGTACAAGCATTTCAAGTTTTTAACCTCAAACCATTGCGCCCGATGAAAATGCGAATCCTCTATCCATAATATTGTTTTCTCCGGTGAAAAAGTTGTCTTGTCTGAATCAGGAGAGAAATATGCACAGATCAAGTGCATTTACATGCAAAATCAGTTCTATATAAATATTGTGATGTTTTTATCAGCTGTTGAGGCTTTAATTCTGATGGCACCCATTCACTGCAGAGCAAGTGATGTAATGCCAAATTTCTCTAAATCTGTTCCGATGGAGAAACAAACTCCACATCTTGGATGTCCCAAGGGTGAATACATTTTCAGCAAATTTTCATTTTTAGGTGAACTACTCTTTTAATATTCTGTCATCATTTACTCACCCTCATGTAATTTCAAACCTGCATGATGTTTTCTTCCATGGAAGTCAGCGGTAATGTTTGGTTACCAACATTCTTCAAAATATCTTTTTATGTTACAGAGCAGAAAGTAAGTCATACATCGTGTCTTTTGGATTGACGTGAGGGGTGTGTAAATGACAAAATTTAGATTCTTGGCTGAACTGTCTCTTTAAAGTATAGAGGTCTAGCCTCAGGTTTATTTATAAACTCAGTTTATATGTGATGACAATTTAAAAAAAGAAAAACATTTGCCCTGAAGCACTTTTAATGTGTTGTAATTGCCTTAATTCCGTCTGTTGGTAAGTGTCCAATATTCCCGAATCAACCAGAGCCGGTGTGGATCGTGTGGCTAATGGTTATGACTCGTGTAAATGTGCGCAGTCGTACTCTGTGTAGTATCGCTTATCAGGTTAACTGTAATACACTGATGCATTTGAGATCACGGTGCCCTTATTAACAATTTCTGCTAACCGAAATAGACCTTTTCATGTGTGTGTGTGTGTGTGTGTGTTAAGGCATATGTTGTGTGTGATAGATTCAAACAGAACTTCGTGAAAATGTTTGTGCTTTGGTGAGCGCATGAAGTCATCTCTGTGCAACTGTCGATATATCAGGTTCACATAATAGGATCAATTTTTTTTGTATATAAAAAAAAAATGTCCATATGAAAGGATGTGATCCAAGTGTGCTTTTAGAATATGTGTGTGTAGTTCTGTTCCCTTCCCCCCCCCCCCCCCCCCCCCCCGATCACCCCGGCCCTTCACTATATAATTTCATTTAATCATAATTTGATTTAAAATGCTAATCCTGCAACATGTATTCTCATTTAAACTGAAGTACAGTATATGCTATTTTTGTATTTATGGAAAACTCTTTGAATCTCTTTCAAAATAAAGATCAGTGAAATGTGTCTTGTTTGAAAACAGCATTTTTTTCTCCAACAAACTCGTTGATATATTTGGTCATTACATCTGTTATTTCATCATAAGCAGATGAAATATTGAGTATAAGCATATTGTATATTGTACAAAAATAGTGCACTACCATTCAAAAGTTTGGAGTTGATAAGAATCTTTATTTTTTTGTTTTAAAAAGTATCTTCTGCATTAGGCTGCATTTACTTGATCAAAAACAGTAAAAAGAGTAATATTGTGAAATATTATTACAATTTGTAATAACTATTTTCTATTTTAATATATTCTTAAATGTAATTTATTCCTGTGTTTTTCAACAACCATTACTCCAGTCTTCAGTGTCACATGATCCTTAAAAAATTATTATAATATGCTGATTTGCTGCTTAAGAAACATTTCTTATCAGTGTTAAAAACAGTTGTGTTGCTTTTTTCAGAAGTTTTTCTGAAGACCATATATTTACATACAGTTGAAGTCAAAACTTTACATACACCTTTCAGAATCTGCAAAATGTTATTTTACCAAAATAAGGGATCATACAAAATGCATGTTATTGTTTTTGTACTGACCTGAATATTTCACATTAAATATGTTTACATATAGTCCACAAGAGAAAGTAATAGTTGAATTTCTAAAAATGACCCCGTTCAAAAGTTTACATACACTTGATTCTTAATACTGTGTTGTTACCTGAACGATCCAAAGCTGTGATTTTTTTTGTTTAGTGATAGTTGTTCATGAGTCCCTTGTTTGTCCTGAACAGCTAAACTGCCTGCTGTTCTTCAGAAAAATCCTTCAGGTCCCACAAATTATTTGGTTTTCCAGCATTTTTGTGTATTGGAACCCTTTCCAACAATGACTGTATGATTTTGAGATTCATCTTTCCACACTGAGGACAACTGAGGGACTCATATTCAACTATTACAGAAAGTTCAAACGCTCACTGATGCTCCAGAAGGAAAAACCATGCATTAAGAGCCGGGGCGTGAAAACTTTTTTGAATTTGAAGATCAAGGTAAATTTAACTTAATTTGTCTTCTGGAAAACATGTAAGTATCTTCTGTAGCGTCTGAAGGGCAGTACTAAATGGAAAAATATGATATTTAGGCAAAACAAGAAAAAATTACTCATCTTCATTCTGTTAAAAAGTTTTCACGCCCCGGCTCTTAATGCATGGTTTTTCCTTCTGGAGCATCAGTGAGCGTTTGAACTTTCTGTAATAGTTGAATACGAGTCCCTCAGTTGTCCTCAGTGTGGAAAGATGAATCTCAAAATCATACAGTCATTGTTGGAAAGGGTTCCAATACACAAAAATGCTAGAAAACCAAAGAATTTGTGGGACCTGAAGGATTTTTCTGAAGAACAGCAGGCAGTTTAACTGTTCAGGACAAACAAGGGACTCATGAACAGCTATCACTAAACAAAAAAAACACAGCTTTGGATCGTTCAGGTAACAATGTTTTTTTCTTTTTTTTTTGAGGATTCTTTGATAAATAGAAACTTCAAAAGAACATATAGTGCACAATATGATATCAAAAAAAATATATATATTTTGTGTACTAAGTATATACTATAACTTATGATCAATATAATGCATCCTTGCTAGATAAAAGTTATAATTTCCAAGAAAGAAAAAAACCCAGGAAATAACAATAGAATACTGCATATTGTATAGTATTCACTGAATGCATTTTCAGTGCTGGAAATTGACAACTGCATACTGTACAGTATATATTGCATGCTGTGTTCTGTTTTTAATAATACATTAAGTAAATTTTAAAGTAAGTTTTGTTTATAACTCCCTTGGCAGTCCAACCTAACAATAAGTCCAGAAGACATGACTTGTTTGTTATTCAAAGTGGAAATCTGGAAAATCTAAGATACATTATGCTGTTTTGTATCGTGCACATCTTGGAACAGCAGTTATTTTGTTTTGTTTTTATTGATACAGAAAGTTTGCGTTCTGTGTACAGTTACTTTCTATAAAAATCAGTAATAGTAAGACTTTCTGCTGTGACTTTTAAGCTAATGTGGCCACTACTTTCGACACCACAAGGGGGCAGTAGTACATTATTCTTCAGCTCTGTCTGTTCTGTCAAAGTGTTCCTTTAAGTTCCCTACATCTTTATGATAACATGACTTTCAGTTTTTTATTTTTAACAGCTGGCTGTGTATTCCATATTTCCATATTCATAACCCTGCAGAGCCAGTGCCCTCTGTGCTTTGCTTCCTACTCTCTGTGTGGGATGATCGAATCTCAGTCAAATCAGTAAGGTGAGCGTCTCCTGGCATTCTCTATAACTTTAACTTATGACTGAAGAATGCAGCTTTGCTTTGCATAAGGTTTTAAAACATTTGTACTACAACAGATCTTTCACCACAGCATATGTAAATCAAATGCAGGAGATGCATGTAGATGTCATCTGGAGATTCGGTCTGCCAAAGAATTACTCTGACCTTTATCGACCACTTTCAAATGCCACTTTTGAAAAACAAAGTCATCCATACCCTAACATTTTATATAATAAATGTCTATAATAAGAAAATCCAGTATTATATTAACAATTTAATGCAAAGTAACTTTAAAAAAAGAAAAAAAAACTCCTTACATACTGTATATGAAATATATATATAGATAAATATATAGATATAAATATCTACTAAAATGTTTATGTTCATCAAGGCTGCATTTATTACATGATAAAAACAGCAATACTGTGAAAAATCTACGTCTGTCTATCTGTCTGTCTGTCTATAAGGTTAAAAAGAACAGCATTTATTTAAAATATAAATATTTTGTAAAAAATATACAGTACTGTTCAAAAGTTTTTTTTTTCTTTTTTTTTTTTAAAGAAAGTAATACTATTACTCGGCAAGGATGTGTTAAATTAGAAAAAAAAGTGATAGTAAAGACTAGTAAAGTTTAGGAATAATAATATTTATTATCATTTCATTTCTTTTTTTTAATTCATCAAAGAATCCTAAAAAACAACTATCACAGGTTCCAAAATATATTAAGCATCACAACTGTTTCCAACATTGATAATAAATCAGCATATTAGAATGATTTCTGAAGGATCAAGTGACGCTGAAGACATTGCATCAAAGAAACAAATTATACTGTAAAGTATATTAAACTAGAAAACCATTATTTTAAATTGTAATAATATTTCACAATATGCATATAGATAGATAGACAGGTATATTATTATATTATACTATATATATATATATATATATATTAGTGCTGTCAAATGATTAATTGCGATTAATCGCATCCAAAATAAGTTTTTGTTTACATAATATATGTGTATACTGTGCATATTTATTATGTATATAAATACACAAGCATATAGTATATATTTGGAAAATATTTCCATGTAAATATTTATATTCATATAATTGATATTATATATAAATATTTTAAATGCATAAACATTTGTCTTAAATATATGCATGTGTGTGTGTATTTATATATACATTATAAATATACACACACACATATATTATGCAAACAAAAACTGTTTTTTTTGGATGCGATTAATCACGATTAAATTATATATATGATATTATATATATACTGTATTTAATTTGATAGTCACATAGTATTGTATATTGAAACCTAGAAAACATTTATTTGGAATAATGTTATTGTGGTTTTTGGGATGAAAACTAATGTATAAAGTGTAGAAAACGTATTTTGTGTCATTGCAGTGGTCCTTTAATTCAGCATCAGAACATTTTCAAGCCCAGGTAAGCCTTGTCATCAGACTATGTTGATGGAAACATGTAGAAAAGGTTGGTTTGTGCGTGTTTTACAGCGTTAATGTTGGTAACAATAGCATGACTTGAACAAAACCAAACAGATGTCTTTATATCTCCATAGGAATATGTTTTGAGACTTGAATTGGCCTGTAACTTCAGTGTTTGATGAGCAGTGATTGCACCGGTTCTCCTCCACAGCTCATACAGGAACATATAAGCCACACCACAGGCAGAAGCACTCAAGAGGAGGTAAGTGCTTTTGGCCACCCTGCAGGAGCACTGGGTGTGCGGCCATCATCAGTGTTAGTCATGTGGATCTGGTGTGAGAAACAAATGAAACGCACATATCAGCCATCAAAAATGAGTCAGCCACTATAGACTTGTGCTGACCAAGCCTCCTCACATTTTCTCTGACTCATCTGTGCTTTCTCTGATTCTGTCAAATCTCCTTTTTTTTTTCTCCAGAGGCACCAAAGCTGACCCATTCTTTCTCTCTTTTCCTCATCTTGGTCGCTAGTGTGTGCTTATCAAGTATTCATTAGGATTATCGGATGAGCAGAAAATGTCATGTCAGAATTATTCTTATCCGAGCAGTTTTTATGAGGGTATGAACCAGATTTAAACTGCAGCGTCTGTAGCATCTTGTGTTTAATTGCTACTTTGACATTAGCAGTAGGAGGATAAATATACTAAAAGTTGTTGCAAAAATTATACTATTATTACAAGTTAAACGTTTGAACAGATTTTACAAAGCACTATTATAAATTAGCATCAGATGTAATATGTTATTCCAGTGTTATTCCAAATATTATAGTTCACCCAAAAAATTACACAAAAAATACATGTCGTTCCAAACCTGTATTTCTGGTTTAACGTTATTTAAAAGGTGTTTAGTGTTATAGTTTAATTATCCATTTAAGTACCGACTAATATTAATTAACAACATGAATGCACTAGGATTTGGTTTAGGGTTATTTGCGTGTAATTATGCATAATTTACTGTTATCACTATATTAAGTACATGTGTAACAAGGACACTGTAAAATAGCATAAAATCTGCCGTGAAACACCAATGAATATGTTTAGATTATATCAATATTTGTCATTTATTTGTTATTAATGTTTTTATTAAAGAATATTCTAGGATTTATTAAAATATTTGATTAAAGTGTGGTGTCAAATAGAGTTTTCTTTTTTTGTTTCTTTTTTTTGAAAGGAATTAAAAGTTTTATTCAGAAAGGATGCAAATTGACCAAAAGTTACTGTAAAGATATTTATAATATTGCAATTATATTTTTTTTAACCTTTAATTCATTGAAGAATGTTAAAAAAGAATGTCACAGTTTTCAAAGAATTGTTAAGAAGCATAATTATTTTCAACATAGATCATAAGAAATGATTATTGAGCAGCAAATCAGCATATTAAAATGATTTCTGAAAGATCATGTGACACTGAGGACTGGAGTAAGGACTGCTGAAAATTCAGCTTTGCATCACAGGAATAAATGACATTTTTTAAGTATATTAAAATAGAAAACAGTATTTTTATTAAATAAATGCAGGCTTGGTAAGCATAAGACACTTATGTCTGATTACTAATTACTAAATAGTACTATTTTAAAATGTTACTAACTGCAAACTATACAATAGTCTGTATATTATATCCAATATAAATAACATTAAATTCATTATAAACATTTTATTTGTATTTTTTATTATTCAGATTTGCTTTGATTCGATTTCTGACACACCAAAAAAATATTTTCTGTTGTTAAAGATTCTACCCTACATCTTTTTTTCTCACTAAATAACCTCGTAAATGTGTCACATTATACAGTTTAAATAGGTTTCGAACAGGTATCACAGCCTTTAAAGAGATGTCTCGAGCATCATTCAAATAGGTGATGATGCATCATATAAAAATATAAGCATCCGTTTGCGAGAACTGTGGATGGTGAGTGGCGGGACATGGCTGCGTGCTCTATAGTTGGCCGAGGCAGCACATCCATCCTCATAAATGAGTGGAATACTGTTAGCCTCAAGTGGCAGTTACACTTATGAGTGCAGGAAGCTGCAGTGTCATTCTTTAGACAAGAGCATCAGTCAGCCTGATTTAGCTGTGACAGAGAATCGTCCTGTTATATTGATGTATTGCTGTCATTTTAAGCAATAGTTTACCCAAAAATAAAACAAAATAAATAAATAAAAACTTAAATTTAATATTACATCCCTTGCTCACCAATGGATCCTCTGCAGTGAATGGGTGCCCTCAGAATTAGAGTCCTGACAGATGATAAAAACATCACATTACTCCACAAGCAAGACTCCAGTCTTTAAGTAAAAAGCTGCATGTTTGTAAGAAACAAATCCATCAAAACATTTTATTTTTAAACCGTCACTTTTGATTGGTCGTTAATCCGTAATAACACTTCCTTCAGTGAAAAGTCCACCCTTTGTTGTCCACTCACTTCAAAATCACCAACATATTTGTTTAGAACTGTTTTGAACTGCTTTTGTTTGTAAATGGTGCTTTATCTGAGCATATATCGATATTGAGTTATGGACTTGTATTTTAGCTGGAAACAATGGTTCAAAGTTTGAACAGTTTGAAAAATGCCTTCATGGATTTGTTTATTGCAAACACATAGCTCTTTGGTTCACAAGATGTTAATTAATGGACTGGAGACATGTGAATTATTTGTTGATTATTGTTCTGTTTTTATAAGACTCTCATTCTGACGGCACCCATTTACTTGGTGAGCAAGTGATGTAATGCTAAATTTCTCCAAATCTCTTCTGATGAGAAAACATCTTGGATGGCATGCAATTTATCATTTTAGGGTGAATTATTCATGAAAGTTGTGGGAGCACGTGGATGCATGAGTGTTTGCTTATTATGTGAATGGCTGAGATAACAATAACAAGTAATGCAATGACAAATCAGTACATTTCAAAATAGATTTTTAAAGAATGTGTATGCAAAATTCATACCATTATAAGTAGCACACAGAAGGAATGGATACTTTGTCTTAATGTTTTTTGTTGCTGTGAGGGCAAAGGCTTTATGAGACTCTCTGTAGTTTTAATTATGATTTATTTCAAGCAAGATGTGCTGTGGGCGAGTGCTGTCTGCTGTATGGAGACCCGTATGATTAGAGAGGGAGAGGACATTTTTTAGGCTGTGTATTTTGCTCAAAATGACTTTGGTACCATTTCATGTTTTAAACAGACATACAGTGTCACTTACTGTGGGCGATTCCTCTGTTAATAACAAAATACGGTGTAGATGATGTTGGTTATTGGATGATGGGCATGAAACAGTGGCTGCACTGCAGATGTTTTGGGGCAGAGATGCTCCAAAACTGCTGGCTCACGCTCTTAAACGTCCTGCCGGCCAGTTTACTTCATAAACACTGACACGAATAATCTTGTCTTATTTTAATTATGCATTCAAAACAGGACAACAAAGTCATTCAAGGCCAGTCGTACTTGAAGTATTAGACACACGAGAGTGCAAAGGCAAAATTTGCCTGCTGCAGCAGAGATTTATTGTTGTGTTGAGTCAATGTTTTTACATAAATTAATAGGGAGGGGTTTCACAAATGGAAAATTGTCATTCCAGCAAGTGGATTTCTAACTTATGGCAAAGACTTGTGGTGATGATATACTCTTTTAAATTGACTCCTGTAATGAGTTGCAGCACGAAGCCAGTAATAAATAATTGCTCAGCTCGAAAAGTTCAGATTTAGGCAAACCTGGAAGCCAAACCACAAAACTTGAGCAAGGCACCGAACCCCCAACTGCTCCCCGGGCGCTGCAGCATAAAATGGCTGCCCACTGCTCCGGGTGTGTGTTCACGGTGTGTGTGTGTCCACTGCTGTGTGTGTGCACGTTGGATGGGGTTGGATGAGTTGGATGGGTTGGATGAGCACGAATTCCGAGTATGGGTCACCATACTTGGCAGTGTATCACTTCACTACATAGAAGTTACAATAAGTAATAAAAGAAGTCAGCTTTAACACTCGCGATGGAGTTCGTAGGCCGACCTGCTTTACAATTCAAAAACACCAGAAATTATACCATAACAGAGGTTGCTAATTGCGTCAATGCATAAGTCATCAAAATTCTGATAAACTTAGACAATTTCCACATATGGATGCAAGCTTGAAGCATATCTTCTGATGACTATTTTAGTGACAAGTGATCAGAGGTCCGACGCAATACGTCTCTCCAAAGACGTATATCTGATACGCTGGACATAGCCAGCGGAACGTTTATCCTGGACTGTCTGAGCTTCTTCCTGTACAGACAGATACTAACACACATACGCAGAGAAACACTTATCTTACTTCAAGGTTGCCTCAGCCCTAAACCTTATCATGGTTACACACTCAATGAGAGCAGCTTCTTAGAGAATAGAAAGGCAGACTAAAGCCATAATCAACTTATTCTATAATATGTCTAAATGTAACTTTGATTAATAATTATTCAAGAAATATTATAATTAAATATTATTATGAAGGCCATTGTAGACCTGCCATCCACTCTTTCTGTCCCCCGTTTAGACCGGTGTGGGGTCCAGTACCCCAGTCTGGTCTACCAAGTGAGGTCACCACGGAAAGTACATTTCTGACATTTCTAGTAATAAACACATTCTTTCATACAAATACTTCCCTTTAATGTTCATCTACTTACTTAATCCCACTAGTTCTATTTGCACTAGTATTTCTTCACATAAAAGTTATGTCCTTTCCAGTGAATCATTTTGTGTGTCCCTCTAACTGGAAAAGTGTCCTCCATCCATATATGCTTTCATCTACACATCTTTGTAAATACCTCTCTTCCTACTTCACACTTACTTTCTAAACAAAACATTTAGACAACAGCCTTAAAACTACAATTGCATATTCATTAACCAGATTTTACAAATCATTAATATATTATGAAAGAAACACCACATGCACAATAAGTAATTCATTTTTATGACCCTTTAGATAAAAAATTGTCTTGTTTGATGTTGCATGTCTTATACATCTTTGATGGCTTTTGGTTAATTTGGTCATATCAGAAAATTAACTGATAACAATAAAAGTACATATTCTCTGGAAGCCGGGCTAAATGAATAAACACTGTTATTGCATTCCTGACATGTGTCAGACCCTCAGTCTCCTCACAGATACCAAATACAGACACTGTCTATAACCTAGATACTAGGATAAATACATTGGTTTTACAAAAACTATTATTTCCAATCCATTATATAGTGCAAGAAGAGAGATCGTAACTCCACTCATTCATTCCCCCATTTGAAACCGTGTTGGGGTTCAAACAAAATGGTAGTCTAACTTCAACTAAAACCATAAATAAGACCCAGATTAAGCCATCTTTAAAAATAGAAATAAAAGAAAACAATATTTCCACTAAAACCTAGAATAGTTCCTAAATTTTACTTAATAGCCCTTTTATTAAGTTTTACTTTCACCACAGATCCATTTGCAATCATCATAGCCCACATGCCGTAATGTTTAAAATAAATGAACATAAACCTAAACTTGCCAACATTGGTCGAAATGACATTGTAAGTATCAAAGTGTATAACTTCAAAAATAGAACTTACTTGTTTACTTATTTTCATGCATGTATCTTTATGTCATGACATTACTGTTAATCATACTCAATGCCTAATTATTGTTTTAATGCACATCTCACTTATCATACCGTTTTACTGTACTCTGCCTAAATTAACAGCATATTCAGAAGCACATTCTCAGGACCTTGTGTAAAAGTCAGTTTGGTCCTGACTAACCTTGTCAGTTATGCTTACAGGTCAGCTACCTGATCCAAGTCTTAAAAAAAATCATATTTGTCATTTGGCAGTGATACTTATTTAATCAAACGTGTTATAAACTGAACAAAAACAGAATCCTATCAAACAATACTATTGCTCAGATCTAAACTAAACTAAACTGCCAAATATTCATTAAAAGACATCCTCAGTTCCTGTTAAACAGTGTACATTATCAAAAAGCCCTGTCAGTGTTCACAATAATTATCTTAATTTAATTTGACTTGACAGATGTTCATAAATAGTTCCATAGCTCCTCTTACAATTTTGTTGTTCATAACATTAATTTTAGTTGCTATATTTCATTTCATTATAACTACTTGTCACTGTATTTCTCCATCAGTTGATTAGCCATTTGGTTAGCCAGCAGATCCAAAAAGCAGCAGATTTTTTTATATAACTTATCTCTGTTCTACATAAACCAAACTATTATGTCACTCAGACCTTGAGGACACACACAGACAGCCTTATAGCTGCTTTTGACTTTAACCCATATTACCTAAACAGGACTGGCTCCTTTGTTTTCCCACCGGCCTTTCTTTATGTGAGGGCTCTCTCTCTGGATAATTTGGTTAGTGACTTAGCCAATGTGTCACTGTTTCTCTGCCGTCAAGTCTAAAATGTTTACCTTTAACCATTCAAATAACAAAGCGTTAACTTGTTTAAATTTAGACCCTCAGTTGAATTTAGACATGGATTTTTAACCCATTATGGACGGCAATCTTCAGTTTCACAAATCCAAATCATATAAACACTCTTAAACATATTAATCCAGAGAGTGGTTCAAATCAGAAGTCGTTATTACCCATAGCAGACAAAGCTGGATAACCAATCTACTTACAGCTTGTCCCATATTTGGCATCATTCTCTTTTCGTTAGATTCACTCAGAATTATCGACTTCTGTAAAGCCATTTCACTTAACCCATCTGTAATGATAAAACACTCATTCCAGATGTTAGTGACACAATATACACAAAATATAGAGTATTCATCCTCACACACGCATATATACTAGACACATGAATATTGAAACAGATTCTATTCAAGGTTTGCTTTTTGTGTTAAATTGGAAGGATTTAAACTTAACATTTTCCTATCAGTTTTTGAGAAAAGTCACTGGAATGTTTTGGCCTTAATATTTTGTTTTTGTTACTCCTGCTTAGCAGGCCGATAAGAGAAGTAGAGCACCGTCCCTGCCTCCACTCTAGCAGTCTCTCTCTCTTACTCTGCTAATTATCTTTTGACAGTTTCATCAAACTTTTAACTCAGACAGACTATAATACAATATAGTTTCCTTCATCATTCCAGATGTTCCAAGTTCCAGATGCCAAAGTTTCTATTTCTGATCTCAATTGACTCAATCGATTCAAATGACTATTTAAAGTAAAATATGCTATGAGCAGTTCTTAAAATCACTTTTACCTCAAATGCTTAATTCCCTTGACCTTTGTTATCCAAACCATCTCTTCATTCAGCAAAAGCCATCTTCATTTTTAGCCACCACCATGTCTTGTAATTATCCTATGCCATGCCTTATGACCTGCATGAGTAAAAACTATGATAGATATATTAGTTCAATATCATATCAGCCTCATAGATTCAGGGATTCATAATAACTGCATTTTTTGAGGTGTACTTGTATAACACCTCCCTTCTCGACAGGTGCCCAGTGGTGTTGACCCCCTGTCTTAGGTTGTCCTCCGCTGGCCAAAAGAGGATCTTACCCGTCATTGAGAAATCACCTCATGCACACTGGTAACCGCTCTTTCCTGTTGCAACATCCTCGACAGTTTTCTTCCAGAATCCGGTATTTTCTGCAGCTCAGGAAAGGTGCACTCAACAACATTGAGACAGGTTAATCACAGCAATATTTTAATCACTAAAATCAATTTGATATCTTCAAACCATCACGCTGAGATTACTCAGTGAATTTAGATATCACACCCATCCATTCAGTGTAATGTTCTTCTACTTCTGTAGCCGGAGCCATCGGGCCCTGTATGATGGTGGAGACTAAAAATAAGACGGATCAGTTACTGGTCATAGAACAAGCAGCAATACATCTTTTTGACTATTCAAAATCATTACTTCTATGTCTCAGTGTCTGTATTATGATTATAAATACATAATGTCTCTTCAACAATAGCCCCTAGATTGTTATTCATTATTTTTACAATTTCTTATTTCTTAAATGCATTGGGCAGTTGAAACATTTAACTACTAATTGCCCTTTTAATGCATAAGATCTGAACTCCTTGTATCGTGTCCTTTAACATCTCAGTGTTTATGATTTGACTGAAACACATCGCTTGTTATCACTTATAACACAGGCTCAGATAAGAGCATTTAGCTGACTTTGAATGAGAGAGAACTCTGAGGGATTCAGGACTGGTAGCAATGCATTTTCATTAACTTTAAACATAATTTCATCATACCATTGCTTTACACTAGCCCACCTTAAAACTTTTTCAAATAAACATCTTTATTTTTGTCTTTTTATTACATTTTTTTGCAATTCAAAGGTTTCTTAACGTTAGTTCTTTTGCAGTCCTTGTCAGTACATTTACATCAACTTGTTTTTAGCCATTCACTTAGTTCTGGCCATGGCTTTGGAATTTCAACAATGGTTTTAAATCTGTCAGGGGTTATCTGACCCAGATTTGTTATTTCGGGGTAGATATTATTTGTTATTTTCTAGCTTTCTTTAAATTAACTTTGATACCCCCGTTTATGTTACTCGTTTACAACATTATCATCTCATATGCAAACATCTAATTTTTTTCACTGGAAATTGGCATTTGGCTGAGATTCTGAGTGGCTGAATTTTTGCAATCTGGCAATAAAATGAGTCTTTCGCCCAAACATCAGTAAATATAGAAATTACAAATTTCCACTCATAACACGTCTCTGTTACTTTTACAGCTTTAGCCAGAGTCATGATGGGGGCCAGCATGAGATAAAAACAACTGCTTCATTGCAGTCAAATGCAATCTTATCTTCTAAAGCAAAACATAAGCTTCTGAGTTTTTCCAAAATGCTACTGCCAATTTGTGTGCCTACAGTCTTTTCACTAACCCAGAATTCTGTTCAATATGCCTTGTCAGGGCTTTCAGCAATTATATAGGAACTATAACAGATTTATGATATCATTCTTTGTCATTTAATCCTTCTATGCACAAAGAATCAGATTAAATAATCACTCTGTTACTTCTGGGATTATTTTTAACAAATAGCCACTTTACACATCTGAAAATAGGCACATACAGTACATTTAGAATTGTTTTTATCTCTCTGGTTCTTTCTTGTTTGCAGCCAATCAAGTTTTTGTTTTAACTTTCCAATCAAAATCAAAGCCCAGACTGACCATCCACCATCTGATCTGTATACGGACTGGATCCGGGTGGCTGCAGTGACCATGTGATCTGGATTCAGTCTGGATCTGGGTGGCTATGGTGACCTCGGAATAAGAAAGAAACAGACTAATATTAGCGTAGATGCCATTCTTCTAACGATGTAACAAGTACATCGGGCATTTTGGTAAGTGTTCCCGGTTCCGGTTGACCTAATTAATGCAGCCTAACAATTCTTTAACGGATCTGAATTATAGAAATGTGATAGTGTATTAGGTGTAAGCCAGGGTACAGAGATGGGTCTTTAATCTAGATTTAAACTGACAGAGTGTGTCTGCTTCCCGAACAGTGTTAGGTAGATTGTTCCAGAGTTTGGGCGCTAAATAGGAAAACGATCTCCCGCCTGCAGTTGATTTTGATATTCTAGGTATTATCACATGGCCAGAGTTTTGAGATCGCAGCAGACGTGAAGGACTATAATGCGATAAGAACTCACTCAAATACTGAGGTGCCAAACCATTCAGGGCCTTATAGGTAATTAGCAAGATCTTAAAATGTATACAATGTTTAATAGGGAGCCAGTGCAGTGTTGACAGAACTGGGCTAATGTGGTCATACTTCCTGGTTCTAGTAAGAACTCTAGCTGCTGCATTTTGAACCAGCTGAAGATTATTTATTAAACGTGCAGAGCAACCACTCAATAAAGCATTACACTAATCTAGCTTCGAGGTCATGAATGCATGAATTAATGTTTCTGCATTTGGCATTGAGAGCATAGGTCGTAATTTATATATATTTTTAAGATGGAAAAATGCAGTTTTACAAATGCTAGAAACATGTTTTTCAAAGGAAAGAATGCTATCAAAAAGTACGCCTAGGTTCCTAGCTGATGACGGAAGAATTTACAGAGCAGCCGTCAAGTATTAGACAGTAATCTAGGTTATTACATGCAAAAGTTTTTGGTCCAATAATTAACACAATTATTAATTAATAATTAATTTTTTTTTCAGAATTTAGAAGTAAGAAATTGCTAGTCATCCAGTTTTTGATATCAACTATACATTCCGTTAGTTTTGCAAATTGTTAAGTTTCATCAGGTCGCGAAGAAATATGCTGGGTATCATCAGCATAACAGTGAAAGCTAACACCATGTTTCCTAATGATATCTCCCAAGGGTAACATGTAAAGCGTGAAAAGTAAGTGGCCAAGTACTGAGCCTTGAGGTACTCCATACTGCACTTGTGATTGGTATAATACCTCTTCATTTACTGACACAAATTGATGGTGGTCAGATAAGTACGATTTGAACCATGCCAGTGCACTTCCTCTAATGCCAACATAACGTGGCGCTAAGATCCAGTAGCACTAATAGAGAGATACAACTACGATCAGATGATAAAAGCAGGTCGTTTGTAACTCTAATGAGAGCAGTCTCAGTACTATGATATGGTCTAAAACCTGACTGGAAATCCTCACATATATCATTTTTCTCTAAGAAGGAACATAGTTGTGATGATACTACCTTTTCTAATATCTTTAACAGAAAAGGGAGATTTGAGATCGGTCTGTAATTAATTAATTCTTTGTGGTCAAGTTGTGTTTTTTTAATGAGAGGTTTAATAACAGCCAGTTTGAAGGTTGTTGGGACATATCCTAATGACAATGATGAGTTAATAATATTCAGATGAGGATCTATTACTTCTGGAAGCACCTCTTTTAGGAACTTAGATGGAACAGGGTATAAAATACAGGTTGTTGGTTTAGATGATTTAACAAGTTTATACAATTCTTAATTTCCAATAGAAGAGAATGAGTGGAACTGTTCCTCAGGGGATATATAGTGCACTATCTGATGCTATACTGTGGCTGACAGCTGCATGGTTACAATTGTATCTGTAATAGTTTCGATCTTGGAAGTAAAGTAGTTCATTAAGTCATTACTACTGTGCTGCTGGGTAATGTCTGCACCCGCTGATGTTATATTTTTTGTTAATTTAGCCACTTTATTAAATAAATACTTGGGGTTGTGTTTGTTTTCGTCTAAAAGAGATGTAAAGTAAGCAGATCTAGCAGTTTTTAATGCTTTTCTGTAGGATAGGGTACTTTCCCACCAAGCAATACGAAATACCTCTAATTTTGTTTTTCTCCAGCTGCGCTCCATTTTCCGGGCTACTCACTTTGTGTGTGCTCATTATACTATGGTGTTGGATTCTTTTCCTTAATCTTCCTTAAGCGTAAAGGAGCAACCGTATCTAAAGTGCTAGAAAAGTGATTGTCAATAGTTTCTGTTACATCATCAAGTTGTTCTGAGCTATTGGATATGCTGAGGAATTGAGATAAGTCAGGAAGATTATTTATAAAGTAGTCTTTTGTGGTAGAAGTGATGGTTCTACCATATTTGTAACAAGGAGTTGGCTTTACAGCTTTAGCTATATGGAATATACACGAAACTAAATAATGATCTGAGATGATATTGCTCTGCTGCAATATTTCAACGCCACTGACATCAATTCCATATGATAGTATTAAATCTAGAGTATGATTTCGACAATAAGTAGGTCCTGAAACGTTTTGTTTAAAACCAATGGAGTTTAGAATGTCTATAAATGCTGATCCCAACGAATCTCTTTCATTATTAACGTGGATATTAAAATCACCAGCAATTAGGACTTTATCTGCAGCCAGCACTACCTCAGATAGAACATCAGCAAATTCTTTAATAAAGTCTGTATGGTGCCCTGGTGGCCTGTATACAGTAGCCAGTACAAACATCGCAGGGGATTTATCATTAACACTTGTTTCTTTGGATAACATTATATGAAGCACCATTACTTCGAACGAATTATACTTGAAACCCGACCTCTGAGAAATACTGAAAATATTGCTATAAATTGTAGCAACACCTCCCCCTTTACCTTTTGGACGCGGTTCATGTTTGTAACTGTAATCTTGGGGGGTAGACTCGTTTAAAGTAATGTAGTCATCTGGTTTTAGCCAGGTTTCTGTCAAACAAATCACATCTAGTTTATCTTCATTTAAGGTGAGAGCTTCAGAGCCGAGCTGTGTACAGCATTTGCTCTCTTCTGTTTCATTATTTCTATCAGGACTAAGCAAGTTACCAAATTTGTCAGTCATATTTCTAGCACAGTTGAAACCCAAAAGAGATGATATCAGCAAGAGATTGAGGTGGCGATCTTACCAATAGCACTTGACTTCTGTGTAATGAAACTGCAAAGTATATTTCAGAATTTCCATATACTGGCCCAATCCAAATAGGCTCATATAAACCAGAATTTCCTGATGTTCCTGATGCATCCCAGATCAATCAATCCTTTCCCTTAACCTATATTTATTTATATCTATATATGCGCATATAGGTTATTACTATTTCTTTTTTACAGTAATGTTTGGGTATTCTGTTCCCTAACCACTGACCTGACCTATTCACTAAAACTCGGGGTACGCCCCTGTCTGTAATGGTGGGAGTCGAGAGCTGGAAGAGCGATTTACGACTAGAACCCCATCTAGCGTCTTAAATTCTCTCGGTACTTCCTATACCTTCACACAAATGCCCTCTCTGGCTTCTATGGCTCTCCATACCACAAATGCACTTTTGCCTCTCTACGGCTCTCAGTGACTCAAATGCACTATTTTCCTTTACGGCTCTCAGTGCCTTTGAGAATGCGTTTTGTTGGCTCGCTGTTCTCCACCATTTAACTGTTGGGGAATTAACAGTTAAAACCCATGGACCAGGTATGATGAACAAAGACCAGGAGTCAGATTGCGATTAATTAAAGAAATTTACTGAAGAAACAGTTTGCAGTTTCATCCGCAGAAGTCAGCTTTAACACTCGCGATGGAGCTCGTATGCCGACCTGCTTTACAATTCAAAAACACCAGCAATTATACCCTAACAGAGGTTGCTAATTGCGTCAATGCATAAGTCATCAAAATTCTGATTGGTTCTAAAACCTAGATGAACTTAGACAATTTCCACATATGGACGCAAGAAGCATATGTTCTGATGACTATTTTAGTGACAAGTGATCAGAAGTCTGATGCAATACGTCTCTCCAAAGACGTATATCTGATATGCTGGACATCGGCAGCCAAACGTTTGTCCTGGACTGTCTGTGCTTCTCCAAGTACAGACAGATACTAACACACATACGCAGAGAAACACTTATCTTACTTCAAGGTTGCCTCAGCCCTAAACCTTGTCGGGCATGGTTACACACTCAATGAGAGCAGCTTCTTAGAGAGTAGAAAGGCAGACTAAAGCCATAATCAACTTATTCTCTAACATGCCTAAATGTAACTTTGATTAATTATTCAAGAAATATTATAATTAAATATTATTATGAAGGCCATTGCAGATCTGCCATCCACTCCTTCAATATGAAAAAAAAATAATAATATGTATGTATGTATATATATATATATATATATATATACAGTTGTGTGAAAAAGTTTTTGCCCCCTTCGTGGTTTTGTTTTATTTATTTATTTTTATATTTTATGTGGTGTTGTTTTTGCATATTTGTCACACCTGAATGAAAAAAAAAAAAAAAAAAAAAAATTATATTACACTAAGATAACACGAGTAAATACAAAATGCGGTTCTGAAATAATGATTTCATTTATTAAGGGGAAAATGCTGTTCAAACCTGCCTGGCCCTACGTGAAAATGTAATTGCCCCCTAAATCTAATAACTGGTTGTGCCACCCTTTGCAGCAACAACTGCAATCAAGCATTTGCGATAATTGGCAATGAGTCTTTCACATCGCTGTGGAGGAATTTTGGCCCACTCTTCTTTGCAGAATTGTTTTAACTCAGCCACATTGGAGTGTTTTCAAGGATAAAAGGACTGTTTAAGGTTATGCCACAGCATCTCAATTGGATTGAAGTCCGGACTTTGATTTGGCCATTCCAAAACCTTAATTTTGTTTTTCTTGTCATGAGTCCGGGTCCTGCGCTTCTCCCTGTCGCCTCAGGAGGCTGCCATCTCCCGTTCTCCCGGACTCATTTCCTGCCACATCACACACACCTGTCGCATCATTCAACTACACTCATTACACCCCCAGCTGTTCTCCATTTGCCACAGACTATATAGTCTCCCCTCTCCCACCACTCTGCCTGGGTTCGTTAGATGTTTTTGTATTTGTTATTTCATGTGAGTGTAATTCTAGTGTTTGCTCGGGTCTGGGATACATGCACTGTGTTGTTGTTCTGTATCCCAGTCCGTTTCTGTTTTGTTTTTGTGCCGTGTTGGCCTTTTTGTTTCAGTTAAAGAGCACCTTCCCTGCACTTGGACCCTGACTCCGTCTTTCCACGGCACTCCTCTTAGTGTCCCGTGACAGAACGAACCCAGCAAACATGGGTCCAGCAAGGAAGTTGCTCAATATCCGCCAGGGAGACCGGAGCATGGAGGAGTATGCCAGGGATTTCATTGGAGTGGCTCGGCAGGTGGAGATGGAGAAGACCTGCCTCATGGTCTTTTTTTACAGGGCCTGGCCGAGCCCTTCAAGTCCCTGGTGCCATACTGGGACCCCGAGGAGTCGCTGGAGGACTACATCGACCTGGCTCTGCAGGTGAGCGGCTCAGCCCTCAGGGTGGAGTTAGCTGCGGAGCCCGTTCACAGTTCTCCCGAAGCGGCGATCCGGGGGGCGGCGGAGGCATCGGCGGCCGTACCCAGTGCCTCGCGCCCGCTTTTGGAGCATCCTGGGCTGATGCGCAGCATGCGGGACCCCCGCTGATGTCGGTGCGAGCGGCGGTGACCACTCACATTCCTCCCGAGACAGCGGTGCCAGCCCACGTTCCTCCCGAGAGAGGTGTTTGCTCACGAAGCTCCCGAGAGAGCGGTGTTCGCTCACGAGGCTCCCGAGGCGATGGTGACCGCCCACGTTCCTCCCGAGAGAGCGGTGTTCGCTCACGAAGCTCCCAAGACAGCGGTGCCTGCCCACGTTCCTCCCGAGAGAGCGGTGTTCGCTCACGAAGCTCCCAAGACAGCGGTGCCCGCCCACGTTCCTCCCGAGAGAGCGGTGTTCGCTCACGAAGCTCCCGAGACAGTGGTACCCGCTCACGTTCCCTCCGGGGCACATTCCTCCCGAGAGAGCAATGTTTGCTCACAAAGCTCCCAAGGCTATGGTGACCGCTCACATATCTCCCGAGAGAGCGGTGTTCGCTCACGAAGCTCCCGAGACGGTGGTACCCACTTACGTTCCCTCCGGGGCAGCGGAGCTCGCTTCAGGCTTTCCCGAAGCGGCAGTGCCCGCTCACGAGCCTCCCAAAGCGGCTGTTTCCGCTCACAGTTCCCACGAGGCGGCGGTGTCCGCTGATGTGCCCCCCAAAGCGGTGGAGCCCACCATTGCCCGCTCCAGGGTGGCAGCTCCACACACACCGCTGTGTTGGCCGCTGGTTCTGCCCTAGGTCTCCATCCCGCCAGCGCTGCCTCAGGCCCCCTCCACTACACGGGCCTGGCCCGCCATCCCTCCCCCTGTTCCACCTCCCTCTGGACTTTTGGGGGTCTTGGTGGAACGTCTGGAAGCCGTTCCTTAAAAGAGGGGTCATGTCATGAGTCCGGGTCCTACGCTTCTCCCTGTCGCCACAGGAGGCCGCCATCTCCCGTCCTCCCGGACTCATTTCCTGCCACATCACATACACCTGCCACATCACACACACCTGCCGCATCATTCAACTACACTAATTACACCCCCAGCTGTTCTCCATTTGCCACAGACTATATAGTCTCCCTATAGCACCTATATAGCTCATATAGCACACATTCCTCCCGAGAGAGCGGTGTTCGCTCACGAAGCTCCCGAGGCGATGGTGACCGCTCACATTCCTCCCAAGAGAGCGGTGTTCGCTCACGAAGCTCCCGAGGCGATGCTCTTAATTAAGGCAAGTGAGGTCTGCAGTTCTTTAGATGTTGTTCTGGGTTCTTTCATGACCTCCTGGATGAGTCATCGTTGCGCTCTTGGAGCAATTTTGGTTGGCCGGCCATTCCTGGAAAGGTTCACCACTGTTACAAGTTTTCTCCATTTGTGGATCATGGCTCTGACCGTGGTTCACTGGAGTCTCAACGCCTTAGAAATGGCTTTATAACCCTTTCCAGACTGATACATGCCAACTATTTTGTTTCTCATCTGTTCTTTAATTTCTTTAGATTGCGGCATGTTGAAGTGAAGTGAAGTGACATACTGCTAAGTATGGTGACCCATACTCGGAATTCTTGTTTTTCATCTGTTCTTTAATTTCTTTAGATTGCGGCATGTTGAAGTAAAGTGAAGTGAAGTGACATACTGCCAAGTATGGTGACCCATACTCGGAATTCGTGCTCTGCATTTAACCCATCCAACGTGCACACACACAGCAGTGAACACACACATCGTGAACACACACCCGGAGCAGTGGGAAGCCATTTATGCTGCGGCGCCCGGGGAGCAGGGAGTTCGGTGCCTTGCTCAAGGGCACCTCAGTCATGGTATTGAGGGTGGAGAGAGCGCTGGACATTCACTCCCCCCACCTACAGACAGGTTCTATTTAAGTGATTTCTTTATTCAACAGGTCTGGCAGTAATCAGGCCTGGGTGTGGCAAGTAAAATTTAACTAAAATAATGTGGTTAATCACAGTTCTTTCAAGATTTAAAGGAGGGGGCAATTAATTTTTCCACGTAGGGCCAGGTAGGTTTGGACAGCTTTTTTTCCCTTAATAAATGAAATAATCATTTAAAAACTGCATTTTGTATTTACTTGCATTACCTTTGTGTAATATTAAAATCTGTTTGATATTATAAATGACAATATATGCATATTATATAATAAATACATAGTAAAAAAATTTAAATATAGAAAAACTATATATGTATCTGTCTATCTGTCAGTGTGTGTGTGTGTATATATATATATATATGTGTGTGTGTGTTGATGTGATTGTTTGTTTCAGGTTTTGTTTCTATTCTGACTTATTAATTACCTAATTTATTATTCTTTATTTTTAGTAAATCCTAAACGTATTTTTTGTTTATTTTTATTTACTTAATAACTCAAGTACAGTTTTCACCATGAAAATAGCTGATGTGGTTAAAAAACAAAGACAAACATAATTGTAATAATGAACAATAAAGGCACTTAAATGTGTTTTAAATTTCAGAGCCGCTTTGGCGCTGGGCTTCATGACTCGGTGTGCATGTATGTGCTTGTCTGTCTGTCTTTGTGACTGTGAATGCGTGCCATGCTAATCCATTGTCTGGCTCATCAACACAGCCTCAGATAATCAGCGGCCCCCAGTTTCTTGTTACCGCCGGAAAATCCTTTGTTCCACCACATTAATTGAACAAGATTTCCATTTTAATTGAATCGCAATACCCATCTGCCTGTACTTAAAGGTGCCAGGTGTGAGATGTTAAAAGCTCATTCTCAGAATCTGGCAGAGGTTATGTGCAGTCAGACAGACTCCCATTAGCCATGTTGAGAAGAAATTTTTATGGCCAAAACTGTTGCTCTGGAGAATTAAGTTTCTGCCTTCAGGCTGCATAAATGGTCTGCTCCATTGCAGAAACCATCTGTGATAGAGGGTGTTATCACAGTTCATTTACACACAGTCTCTCTCTACGACTTCTGATCGAGACTGGGCTATTAGAAGTGTTTGATCTGCACCTTGGCAGCAGTGCTGATGAGAGAAAGCTATAATGATACTATACTCCACACGATTACCTACAATGCTTGACACAGCACTTATTTCTTAACTTCCTCAGTCTAAGATGGGAATCTTTACAAGCAAAGCATGTTTAGGTTTGAAAAATTGAACTATATAATATTTAGTGTCCAGTATATGGACTTAAGCACATCAATTCTCATATAATACTGAAATATAAAATGCTTTTTACTACTGTGGCAAAATATAAGCAAGCACAGCACATTTCCTGTATCTGCTGCATATACATATTTGAACAGGTTTATCATCTAAAAATCATTAATAATCTAATTAGTATGTATACACAACCTGTCAAAGGTTTGGAATTATTAAGTGTTTGCAAGGTTTATCAAAGAAGCCTCTTAAACTATATATTTATAATTGTATTTTAATTAAATAAAATTTATTTTTATTTATTTATAATAATGTTTGGGTCCATTTTAACCTCAAAAAGATACATAAAAATTTATTTAGTAAGGGACAAAATGCATTAGTAAGGGAATGAAACTTTGCAGGTGCTTTAAAATATATTTTTTTTATTTATGTACTACTTTTCCGATTTTTTACAAAAATTTTAAGGTATAATCATTTAAATAATGTTATATATTTCATGTACGGGTCTTTTTTAATTTTTTTGCTACATTATCTATGAAGTTATATACTTATTTTATAAATATGTATGCCTATTGATAAACCATCGTAGCATGAAAAATGTATCACTTTTTTATCTGACTAAGTTTATGCAAGTAAAATTAATTTATTTTGGTTGAAAACTTTTCAGAGTAATATTTATGTTGTTTTGTTAGAATAAATACACTGAAAAAATTATTAATTGAATTCACTATTTGTTTAAGGTAAGTGGTTGCAATCAATTTATTTTAGCTACTTTTAAATAAACAAATTTAGTTGACTAACTTTCAAAAAATGTGTTTATTTAAATGTAGCTAAAATAAATTGATTGCAACCACTTACCTTACTATAAAAGTAGTATAATTTTTTTCAGTGTATGTAGGTTTCATAAATTTGCACTGTTTTTGAACAATCATGAGTTGTAAAGTCAAAAGGATTTAATTCATTTACAATAATTTCAATGGGGTTGATACTCGTCATTTTCATATTATATGTTCTCACATACAAACATATATAATATGTAATTAATTAATAATATGTAATTAATAATATGATTTTGAATGCATTGTTACATATTACACATTTCATACCTGTTTCTGTTTCAGTCCTCATGGTAATATAAAGCAAACCACTGGAAGATGCTTTCTTGTATGGTTAGCAGGTGCCCATGCTGAGTTCCCTTTAGGCACTGCAAGAGATAAACATTAGTCTTTTTTCCTAACATTGTGTCTAATTATTGATGGCTGAGGGCAGAGGAAATTTGTGCTGGCTGGTCTAGCATTCGCTCTCAGTGGCTACCATTGTCAGCTACCATTGTCTCTCTCTTTCTTTCACTCTCTCTGTTTTTCTCCCTATAACATTTTGCAACAGAGATGTTCTTTGTGCGTTTTTATTTTCTTTAAATTGTCATGTAATAAAATCTATGCTTGATCTTTTGGAATAATATATTTATAAAAAGTAATAATAGAATATATGTAGACGTTAACTGGACTATTTTTGCACAAAGGAACACAATTTAGTTCAGTGCCATAACCATTATTTTTCACGATGACTACTTCACCTAATATCCATTGTGACTGTCAGCTTTCTTAATGTCACAAGGCTTCAAGTGAACGGTCTATGAAAATGAGAATGCGACATTGGCCCTCCATAAAAACAAAAGAGATTCTTGCTCGTTGTCATTTTGAAAGATGCTGGTTTTGCTCTAGAAGCCATTGTGGCATGGCTGATAGAAATTAATTAAGTGATAATGTGTTCATTCAACAGCATTCAGAGAACGAGAGCAAAATGTGTGTGAGAGAAAGAAAAATGGACGATGGAGCTTACGCAGCAGTTTAATTAAAATTACTGATGGAGTTACACATTAGAAACGCTCCTGAGAAACAAGTCAAGTTCGACTGACAACTGCATCTCACATGTCTAATTTGAGCGTTAGGATTCACTTATATATCATAGGTTATTAATTTGAAGAAGTTATGTTGTGTTCCAAAACTTTGTGCAAAAGGTCAGGATATAAGGGGGAAAGGGGTGTGTGGCCAAGTTTGGTGACCCATACTCGAAATTTGTGCTCTGCATTTAACCCATCTAAGTGTACACACAGTAGTGAACATACATCCGGAGCAGTGGGCAGCCAATGCTGCAGCGCCCAGGGAGCAGTTGGGGGTTCGGTGCCTTGCTCAAGGGTCTCACCTCAGTCGTGGTATTGAGGGTGGAGAGAGTGTTGGTTATTCACTCCCCCACCTACAATCCCTGCCAGACCCGAGACTCGAACCCACGACCTTCAGGTTACAAGTCCAACTCTCTATCTATTAGGGCACGACTGTCCCATGTAGCCATTGCCTCACAAACAGACTCCATTACAATGCTCTAACAAACCGTAAAGAAAACCAAACTAAAGCGAAAAAATTTGACTTTTTCTCCTTTGAGAATCACTTTGTGGAACTGATTCGTAAATTGCGTGAAAAGACAACATTACGACTCTTATCTCTCTCACTAGACTGAGACAATATGATTTGTTCGATTTCAAGCTACATTCAATCCCATGCTTCACAGCTGACAGGCCACAGGACAGAATGGCAGTGTTGACACAAATCCTCCGATCCCAGATAATAGTCATGATTTGGGAAAACCTGTTCTTTCATCTGAAACAGATCAATGCCGGTGCTAGATGGCATTGTGATCAATCTGTTGTTTTTCATCTAGTATTTGGATTAGATGAATGTTGTTTTGTTAAAATATGTCAAATATATTCATATATATCTTTGATATTTGTGAATTCATTACAACCAACAGCAGCAAGATTGCCAGTGTGATATTGCTTTTATACAACAGTTCAATAAACAAGAATTTAATAGTATTTAACTTTTATTTTAGACACAAAAGGCCTATTGACCATTATTTTTTGTTTCGACTCCGCTAGTGAGAATAGTTCCAAATAGTTTTAAGTAGGGCTGTAGTACTCGAGTCCGGTCTCGAGACGTTTTTCTATCACCTCGGACTTGTCTTGGACTCGTTGGTATTTGGACTCGGACTTGTCTTGGACTCGTTGGTATTTGGACTCGGACTTGTCTTGGACTTGGTCATTGGACTCGCCAATGTTTTGGTTGGTCTCGACCGAGTCCAGCTATATATGCTTTTTTTTTCTCTTTCAAAACAAAACCATTAATCTGGCTCGCTTGTTTGGAAAATGGGTAATGTAATTGGTTTAACTCCATCTTGAACAGGCACTGCCATTGGTCGCCTGGTAAATGCACAGCTGCGTCATATGCCTGGCTACGAGTGTGCGTGCTGCGCGGAGGCATAAATCATTTTTATTTTAGCCACAGATACAATGTCAGCGAGTTGCACAATACAGTTTGGTTTTACAAAGTTCGTTGGAGTTTTTCCTCTCGCTTTCAAAAAAGCTTATAAATGCCTGTGTGTTTTACTTTCACTTTCATTTCTGATCAATTGCTTATCTATAACTTATGTGGCGGGAGGAGCAAACGACAGACACAGTGGGCATGGCATCAGGCCCCGAAGAGGTTTTTATTAAACAATAAATCAACAAAAATAGTGTCCAAGAGGAAAAAGTGTCCCAAAATAAACAGGGGGATCTGGTGTCCCCGTCATGCTGCGGAGCTTGTGAAGGAGGGCAGTGTTCAGGAGAGAAGGGTCCAGGGAAGGGGCGGAGTCCGGTGGCCGCACGCGCTCCCCTCTCGGGTCCAGGAGCGAGTGGTGGCGTCTTCTTCCAGCGGCTTCATCCTACTCCTAGGCCCCCGGAGCTTCTGGGGGACTCAACGGCCCGGCATCCTGGCCTGTCAGCTGTCTAACGGGTAGGCAGTCCTCCTACTCGAGCCGTCTAACGAGTAGGCAGTCCTCCTACTCGACGCGCCCTTCCTGGACCCACGAGGACACCAGCGTGCATGCACGGGGAAGAGACCGGTCTCCAGAGGAGAGGCGCGCTCGGCATTTAAACGGCGGCGGTGATGAGGCTCTATTCACATCAGGTGCGCCTCATCACACGCCGCCAGCCCTGGCTGTTTCAGCGCCCCTCCTCTCTCACACACCCACTCCCGTCGAGAGCCTGGTGAAGGGCGGCGAATACGTGACGGGGTGGTGATGATGATAAGGGGGGAGGCAGCCGACTCGTCACACTTACAACGACAAATATTCTGCAATAAACATGGGACATTTATTAACAAAACTAATAAAAATACACCATTACCATGCTATATGTCACGGTGCACACACGAGGGAGGACACAGGAACACGCAGACGAGGATATAACTTCAAATAATAGTCTTTACTGATGACATCAAGGCAGGTGCAAGACACAGACAGGAACACCGGGGAGTAACGAGTAGACCACACGAAATCTAACTGAACAGACAGGACTAATATACAAGGGATAATCATAGACAATGAGACTAACACGGCTGGACAAGAATTAAGAAGGACAGGAAACAAACCAAATATGGACACAAGAGGCGGGAACACATGACACACACGACAGAGGACTGACACTATAAGCCTAATATAAAATAACAAACTTACAAAATGTTTAAATGTAAAAAAAACTGAAAATCAGCAAACGCTGTGGAACCAAATGAATAAGAAACAGAACGAATAAGAGCAAAATGAATAAAGCCTGGAGGCACAGAATACACCTTGATGTAAAATAAAATAAATTACACAAAAATTGAAATAAAGTAAAAGAAATAAAAAAAAATAAGCAAACACTGTGGCTATGGCTGGGCGATTTTTCAGATTTTATCGATTAATTTGAATTTAATGTTTTGCCACAATTTTTTTTATAAATCGAGGAATCGCAATTTTGAATAGAAATATTACCAAACGCTAGAATTAGACACTTTGACAATAACAGTAAAGAGAAAAAAACGACCCAACCGCGCATGTCGGTGCACATACTTAACTGCTCACGTGTGACGCTCTTTAGGTACCATTCACACAGAATGTGCTTTTGTGTTGACAAAGATGTGACGCGGGCAGTGGAATAGGAAAAAATGCAAGAAGATGGGAGTTAAACATCTTTTAATGTTAAACATCTTTTAACGCCGCATTTTTAGAATGCCGTTTCATGCATGAGACGCTGCAAGAGACGCGAGCGCAACAGTTAAGCATGTAAGCATGTTTACATAGAAAAAACAATGGAAAAGCAGCATAATCGAATAAAAAACCTGTCAAGAAATACTACTGTATGTCTTATATTTCATGTTTGCATTAGGGTGACAGGCTGAAAACTGCTGTTCATTGTTTTACAGAGCCTTTATAGTTAATAATAGCACTCTAGCCCTTGGTTTCACAGACAAGGCTTAAGCTAGTCCCAGACTAAAATGCATGTTTGAGCTGTCTCAACTGAAAATATCTTGCTCTGACATATCTTAAAATATGTCAGTGTCATTGTTCTGTATCAAGATGCACACCTTAATGTTTTCATCTGAGGCAATTTTTGTAAAAGTTGCTTAAATACCTTAATTTAACTAAGGCCTAGTCATGGCTTAAACTACGCCCTGTTTTTGAAACCGGGCCTATGTGTTATACCTTCAGTCATTTTGAATTCGAATTACTTGAAAAAAAATGTAAGCATTTTTCTTGTATTATTTCTGAACATATAATATGCATAAGAAAAGTTTGTACAAGATGTAGTTGTAGTTCATGCATCTTTTCTGCAAAGATGTTTAGTGATTTGTTTAACATTTACATCATGATGACAACTTCATGTGTGGTGCACTTAGAACAGAATGTTCTTTAACTAGAGGGTTAATAAAGAAAAAGATGCTTGAATCATGTTGTAATTACATTTTCAAGTTGCCTAGTTAAAATCGTACAAAATCGAGAATTGGTCAAATGTTCTGAGAAAATTGATTTATTTTATTTATTTATTTTTTGCCATATCGCCCAGCAATAGAAACAAATTTTAAAAAAAAACTTCCAATTTTTAATTTCTTTAATTTTTCAAGCTGTAATTGTCTGTTCTCTAACTGAACTAAATGAACACCTGTAAGACTGTGTATATCCCCCATACCCGGGGGGATGTATATATTATATAACACCTATTTTATATGGCCTAAGGCAAACAGCAAACAAATGCATGCGCGACCACACACAGACACTATGCTACACAGCCTTGCTTGAGAGGGTTATATTGTACTATGGTTTCTTTAGGACAGAGGTCTCAAAACTTGGTCCTGGAGGACTGGTGTTCTGCAGAGTTCAGCTCCAACCCTAATCAAACACACCTAAAACAGCTAATCTAAGCATACTAGAAAACAGCTAATCTAAGCATACTAGGAGCTAAACTCGGCAGGACCCCGGCCTTCTAGGACTGAGTTTGGACACCCTGCTTTAGAACAAGTAAAACAAGTTCAAGAATGGGAACATGTTGATTTTTTTTTTAACATGTATGTTGCTTGTTGCTTGTTATTTGTAATATTTTCCATTGGCAGCCCAGAATGTGACTGTTACACTATAATAAAATGCTGAAAATGTGAAGTTGCACTTCAGCTTGTGTGACTTTAGTGAAATTGCTAAACCTAAAGTAAATAAAATAGCCTAATTTGATCCTACAGTGTTGCTGCACATGGTTTTAGATCATTACAAATAATAAAGCAAAATGATTATCTTAGAATAGAAGATATGCTGTCTCTCATATCACATAAATTATCAATAGTTAAGTATGTGGTTTTGAAGAAGATTCTTTTTTTCTTTCTCTGTTTTGACTGTCTCGTTTGGACTTGGACTTGACTTGGATTCGAACCTCTTTGGACTTGGTCTTGACTCAGACTCGATAGTCGTGGTCTTGGACTTGTCTTGGACTCGACAAAGGTGGACTTGACTACAGCCCTAGTTCCAAGTCACTGCGTAATTCCTGAATAAATCAGGATTTTAAACGACTTGGTTCAGTGAATGATTCAATGACTCAATAAGAGCAACAAAGAATGCATTTGTGTATATAAAAATGTAAGACAAACGGCAGTGCAATGAAAAAAATCTAAGGTAGAAAGATGGGTTTTTTTTAAGTTGAACTCTTCTAAAAGGATAGTTCACACAATAATGAAAATTTTCTGAAAATTAACTCAAAACATTGAATATGTAGATGAGAATTTTCTTTATTGGAACAGATTTCGAGAAATTTACTTGTTCACCAATGGATCCTTTTTTAAAAACTTTAAATTATTACTTCTAGCCAAAACACCAGTCCATAATCGATAACTACGCTCCATAATAGCATTAAAAAAGTAATTTTGTTTATAACTGTTCTGGACTGTTTTGGCTTATAAATAGTGCTTGATCCGTGCATATTTCTCTCCTGGTTCAGATTTTTCACTGCAATATTATCGACAGAGGACTTTTTAGTCAAAAGCAATGGTTTCAAGTTAAGAATGATGCATTTTTATTTATTACAAACACAAAGCTTTATGCTTCACAAGACATTAATAGAAGGACTAGAGTCACGTGGATTACTTGTAGATTATTGTGATGTTTTTATCAGCTCTTTCTCTCGTTCTGACGGCACCCATTCACTGCAGAGGATCCATTGTGATGTAATGTTAAATTTTCCCAAACCAGATGACAAGATGGTGAGTAAATTTTCTGCAAATTTTCTATTTTGAATGAACTATTGCTTTAAGTTAAGCACCACATTTGTAGTATACCATGCGCAAGACATTGCAAAAGACACACCACCCTGGTCTAGCTCATGTTTACATTGAAAAAAAGGGAAAGCAGCAAAATTTTTTTTCTCTATTGATCTTCATAATATATAATCTATTTTTTATGTTACCTAGAGCAAGACCTCTAGCTCCCCTCCAACTGGTGCCATTCTAGTACTTAAAACGTACTTTTCACACCCAATCAATGACGGATAAAAATTAAGTCTTGTCCTACTTTTTTCCCTTCGTTGAATGTCGTATTAGCTAAGTAAATGGTTTGTGAACCCATTTCAAGTTGACTTTAAAGCACCTGCCTTTATTGTTCAACCTATAAAAGTGTCCTTTCTGTCTAAGCATGAGATTTTACTGAGATGTCACAAACCCATATCTCTGTGCTTTATCTCTGCTCTTTTGCTATCACTGCACTGCATGAAATTACATTCATTGCTGCAACTGGCTCACCATCTTCCACACAATCCAATTTCTAAAGCAAGTAGACCATGTAAGTAATTATAATGATCTCTCTGGTCTAACAAAAGGTGGTATATCATGATCTTTCTCATTTGTACATCTTGTTGAGTCTGTTCTGTCTTTCATTTAAAAAAACTGTAATTCCAATTTGCTTTTTTGCAGCGGTCTAATAAGATGCAGTAAGCCTTATGGGTTGTATCATCATCAGATTAGAAAATTATGAAAAGATTATTATATTATTATTGTAGTATTTCAGTGTACCCAAATCATGACTTGCAGTAAACATTAAAGACAAGCTTTGAAATTGTGAGGCAGACACTGAAAATAGATTAGTAGCTGCAAAAAACCACCCTCTTGTCTCAACAAAGTTTGCTTTTTTTTTTTTTCCTAACTTGGTGGCAAACTAAACTTCTTTCCACCCCCGTCTGCTCTTTTTGCCTGACCCCTGCCGTTCACAGTGAGTAATTAAAATTAATTAACTTGTCAGATGTGTGCCTGAAACCAATTACCCCAATGTAAACTTGCTTGTCAACAAACTGTTTTCATGTGAGTGTTTTTGGGCAGCTTGTTAAGATGCAGTGGCCTCTTCTGGGGGAGTGAGAGATGATGGATGTTTACCTGCACTGAGGTGGGCGAATCATGATTTGAAGCCCAACTTAATTGCAACATTTCGATTAGCGAACACCACGACAGCATGATCAAACACAGTGTAATGATAATAATGAATGTGCTGCTTTAGGAAGGAGTCACTGGGGGCATCTGGAAATAAGTTCTGTGGTAGGCTAAGTTAAATAACAAATCTTTAATCAATGTTTTTTAACCGTTTATCATATGTTGACTTAAATTCTAACAAGAAGCTAGAAAATGTGGTCTTTTATATTAATTAAATAAGTGTAATAAGTCATTATATAAAGCTGTTTCCATGGATAGGGTACAATTTTGTGTCCATTTCTTTTAATAAAACAACTGAGAATTTTGGTGGCAAACATTATATGTTGTTATTATTATCAAATGCCTTTACACCATTTTTACAGATACTGTTGAATGTATTCAAAAAGCTTAATTATTCAACTCAAATTATTATTCAATATCAAAGTTATTGAAAGAAAAAAAATCCATCCAACCATTTTTCATACCGCTTTCTTTTCTGCATGTATCTTCTGTATGAAACAAATATCATTTTTAATGTAAGTTTATTAGTGACTACAAGACCACATTTGGTCCCCAAAAGCCCTATACTGTATTCTCATTGCTTATTTATTTTTGGAAAAACCCATTTTACCCTTATTACTTTGTTACTCTTTTTTATTTTGTTCAGTTCAAATTACTGTATGTAAGTTGTTTTGTTTGTTTGTTTTACCTTGAAATTTCACTTTTAATACATTTCTTATTTTATAACCTTTTTGTGGAAAATTACTGAATATACAAATCTGAATTGTCATTATCTTAATTTGCTTAATGCACAGGAGGATGACCTCTAATTCTTATAATGGTAAGCTTTAGCCTTTGGTCTGTTTGCGTTTGAGGTGAGAAGGTTGTGACTGTGTGGGCTGTGGCATGTGTTATGGAGGGAAGGGAAGTTCCCCTGAAACATGAGCTCTCTACATCTCCTCTGTCTCCACATGAGGAAAAAAAATCATCTGATGAGAGTAAAAATTCACTTAATATTATATATTAGTTCTATCCCCTAGCAGTGTTCCTTTATGGAACCCATTGAGCATTTGGGCCTCACGTTGAGCTAAAATAAAGTAATTTAATCATTGTTAATATCCTCGGAAATTCAAGCCTCTGCTTTATTTCCGTATGAACTGATTTTTAATACTTGCATAGCCACTTTAAAAGCTCATTTTCATTTTGTGCACCTAAATTGGTTTTAAAGCTGAAGGTGAACTCGAATCCGTATCGCTCAGATTACTAACTTCCCAGTCATACTCTTAAAATAAGAAAGTGTTCTAATCCTATCCATCATGTCTGAAACAGGCTGGACAGTGACAAATACACTCTGCAACTGGCTAAACTTAAAAAAAAAAAAATACGGGAGTGACAGATAGCGAGAGGAAAAAGAGAGAAACAGAACATTTCATTACATCTCGTCATCCATTTTTATTCTCTGAGCATCACTCCACAAAACCCACTCCAGCTAAGAACTTCCTTCTTCATACAGGGGTCAATAGTTTCAATACAGCCGGCTCGCTTCCAGCCTGCCGAGCAAGAAAAAAGCCGGGGAAATCACCTGACTGAGGGACTATTTACTACGCCCCAGCGAGCTGCGCATAGGTACGCAGAGGTGAATGATGTCTGATGGACTTAGTTGGGCAGCTTGACATCCTCCTTCATGGTACCCTGAGTGGCCCCAGGGACCCCTGTCAGTTATGATGGAATCACTGCTGAGGTAGTTGTTTAGCTCTATGCTTCCCTTTTGTTTTAATGCTCCCAGTGGGGGCCAAACTTGGCAATCGGTTGTTTTGTGATAGATGGAGGTTGTGTAGCACAAGGCTGGTGAGACATGGTCCTGTTGCAAAAGTGGTGACCGGTTTGGGCAATGAGGCTTTTTGCTGCATGTCCAGACGAATACGGTGTTACACATGATTTCTTAATGAAGTTGTAAATAAAACAAATATTGCAGAATGTTTTACGAGAAAATACTACTTTTCCACTTGCAAATTTTACATTTAATTCAGTGTCATGATTATGAAAGCTTGTCTCCATCACTGGATAAAAACATAAAAAAGCGTTTAAAAAGAGTTTAACAAATCTCACAAATTCTGCCTTTATGTTTCAGCTATGGAATAAAACATACAAATTTAACTGTGACTTTTATCTCACAATGAGATAAAAGTATGTGATAAAAATTCTGAATTTCAAGAAGAAAATTGTAAGAATTGTAAGATATAAACTCAGAATTGAGAGAAAAAGAGAGAAGTAAGAGAAAAAGTTGGATTAACCTTTTATTTTCTCAGAATTCTGAGGGGAAAAGTCAGAATTGCAAGAAGAAAAGTCATTGTAAGATATGAACTCTCAATTGCAAGAAAAAGTATAAATTATGAGTTAAAAAGTTAATTGTCTTAATTCTGAGAAACAAGTCTGAATTGCGAGAATAAAATTGTAAGTACAGTATATAAACTCAGAATTGCAAGAAAAAATAATTATGAGATAAAAAGTTGTAATTACCTTTTTTTCAAATTCTTAGAAAAAAATGTTAGAATTGCGAGATATTAACTCATAATTTTGAGAAAAGTCAGAACTGTAAGATACAGTATAAACACAGAATTGCAAGATAAAAAGTCTGAATTATAAGATAAAAAGTTGCAATAAACTTTTATTTTCTCAAAATTCTGAGAAAAAAAAAAGTAAAAAATATAAACTCAGAATTGTGAAAAGTCAGAAGTGTGAAATAAAAACACAATTACCCTTTTTTATTTTTTTTTCTGTGGCAGAAACTGACTTCCATAGTTAATTTAGCAATTTCTATGTGAAAATAGTTTCTACACCATTTTTTTCAGTGTCAATTAATCTCTCCGCCCTGCCAAAACATGTTCAGAAACCTACATAAGAACCAGCTGAAGGGGTCTTAGCGGTTGCCTGCCAACTTAGTCATTAGACTGTCTTCAAAGCTTTCATCAGGAGTCTGGAATTATGTATTGTTAAACACAGTTGTCGAGCGATACAGGATGCTCTTTGATTTGTGAGTCCTCAGAAGCTTCTATATCCTTTTTATGGACATAATAATAGCAGATCATCTCGCTTGCCTTCAGGCTGGCAAATATTTGATTGCTTTTTGGCAATGTTTTCTGGCTAATGAACACAGAAAATAAGATTGTCGCAGGATTAAAGTTTTAGTCCACATTTGAACTTGATAACGACTTTAATCTCCTTGTGTTCCAAGAACACTGTGCATTATCCAAATGTAAATGTTTTATTGCCATTAATTTTGAACTTGTCTGCGGTGTTTGAGTTAAGTCACAGACACAGTATGTCATTCATTGAATTTAATACTCTGCTTTCATGTAGGCAATTGCATATAATATTGGACCAGCCATTCGTTCTCTCTCTCTCTCTCTCTCTATCTCTCTCTCCCCCTTGCCTGGCTGCATAGCAACTCTCTATTACAAGTAGGGCATTATATCCAAGTCATTATAATTTCTGATGCTGAAAAACAGGCCTCCTCCCAAAGCAGCGTTGCACCGTAGCAAGTACAATTAAATCTTTTACTCTGTATAGCTGTAAATAACTGTGTTGAAGTTTATTGGAATATTTAAATGTGGTATATTAATATAACATGCATTGTAGACTTATGCAACTGTGAAATGATGCATTCAGAGTGTTAAAAATAAAGATCTAATTTGTATTCTATTGCACTAATGCATAAATGCAAGATTTTTTCTGTCTTAAATACTATGGAAGTCAATGCCTACTGTGGACTGTTTGGTTATCAACATTCTTTAAACATCATCTTTTGTGTTCAACAGACTAAATAAACTCATACAGGTTTGTAACAACTTGAGAGTGAGTAAATTATGATAGAATTTTAATTTTGGGGTGTACTGTCCCTTTAATTCTAAATGGTAAATTGTCAATCAGCGGTCTATTTCTTAATAATGTCTTAATTATTTCAAGGCAAGGCATTTTAATAATTTCCCTTTTTTAATTATTTTTATTTCATATTGACATGAGTCTAATTATTTATTTACACGCAGTAAGCTTGATACTGTACAGTCAACCAGTCTTTATCAGAAAAAAATTAATTAAATAAAAATCGGTGATAACGCACTAATGTAAATTGTGACCTCTGGTGGTGTCATACGCTACTGTAATAAGAACCAGTCCAAAAACAGTCCAAAACGACTGCTAAACTTTTCAAGGTGATAAAAAAACAACCACAAGTAATTAAGGGCTCCTACTTAACGCATTGTACATTCAAATGATATCCTCCACCTGTGTGTTTTACAAACTAGAGCCCCCCCTATCATCATCAATGAAGCTGTCCACGCGCGCAGTGCAGACATGCTCGTTGGCTCAATGGGACGCTCTGGTCTTGTTGCGTCGCGTCGCTCACTGTAGACACAGGGGCGCTCGCTGGCAGCGCGTCTCATTCTGTTGCTCTCTTGCCGGAGCGCTTCACACAAACTGCCCAGTGAGTTGGACTCCGCGGCACTGCTGCACGTCTTCGGCCGCTGCGCTCTCACTATCGTCTGGGATAGTAGTGGATAGTAGTGGAAGTCGTTGAGTCTTATTTGCGTACGTTACAGGTTGAGTTCATTAGAAAGCTGCTCTCTTATGGACTATTCCCCCGTTGCGGACTGTAGAGATATTGGGATTACTACACGTCATATATTTCACAGAACTCGCTGACTCTTTGCTTATTCTCACCTACATGATCAGGAGGAATATTGCGACACTTTATTTGGTAAGTGACTCGTTATGATTTTTTCCTTTACAGGACTTTATTTGGTAAATGCAAATAGCCTACGGTTTCTGTGTTTCTCTTGTACAAATACATAAGAACAAGTGAATGTTTCCTAAGAATTATGTCTGCTCAACATGCAGTTACTAAAACTGTTAAACATTCTGACTCTGTGCTTTATTTAGCCTGTTTATTTTTTCTCTCTCATATCACTTTTCTCATTGAGGAAAACATTGTCGAAATCATTTTTACCAGAACGCATTTGTGCTTTCATGTCTGTTTTGTGGAACTTTTGCTGATGAAATCATATTTGCCGCGTGGTGGTGCTGCCTCTGAGTAATTTACAGTCTGGAGGAGATGCAGCTTTTGACAGCAATAAAAGAGTTTCACGTCTTAATTCAGTATCTGTACGCTTTGATTGTTAGCAGAAGCTATATATAATTAGTCTACTTTGCTTATTCTTTGATATTGGCGGGGGGGTTTTTTTCAGTTAGATTCTGTATTTTCTTTCTAAAATCCAAAACAACCATTCTAGTTGTAAAGAATGGATTAAAATACATTTGAACATTTTATTGTGTCTTAATTACTTATTTCTAATTTGTAAATCATTAACTTATTTATGCAATTTATTATCTCCAACCGAGAGGAGCTAACTTTTATACAATAAGTTTATTGAACTATTAAATTAATAAATTAATTTTCACTTAATATCAAAATATGTAAATTACCAGCATGGTAGAACTCATCTAAAACGAGTTGTCAAGGTTAACTCATATTTGCTGTAGGCTATTATAACAAAGCTGTTGCAATTTTGCAACATGCATCTTTTATTTGTATAATTCAATATGCTTTAGTGTCTAAGTATACAGCACAATGATTTATAGTTTAAGAGAAGTATTCTCATTTACTATTGGATTTTCTGTTTTCATTTGGATTGATTATGTATTTAAGCTTCGTCACTATGATGATGATGTAAGACAAATGAAGACATTTTCAGAGTGACAAAGACTCTTGTGGGTTTTTATTAAAGACTGGCAATTATTAATGACTGCTACGTTTGATTGTCTCCTATTATTTAAAGGACAATCAATCATGAAATGTATTTGTTCCACTTTACCTGATGTCCCACTCTATGTTAACAGCCACTTTCAACCATGCCTGATCGAGCTCATTAGATTAGTGGTCATATATAAACCTTTCTGTATTTGATTTTCCTGCATTGTGACCTTTGCAGTGTGTCCAAACTGTGTCGTCACACTTACTGATATGATCAAACATATTTAGTTTAATCTAATAGAGAATGTGTCAGGTCATTAGACATAATAGCATCAACTTTGGACATTCAAACTTGGACACTCGTCTCAACCGTGCAGCAATTGTCAAATGCAATCTTTTTTAATCCCTCACTGTAATTTAACTGCAATTTATCTGAAAATGGAAATGACCACTTCAAGTAATATGGAGAGCAAATGCATTTGCTTAATGATTCCGAACACATTTGGCATTCCTGAAATCAGCGGTTCATGTAGCTTTACTGCTCCATTTATCTCTCCAGACTGTACCCTTATGTATTTTACCCATGCTAAATATATGATGACATTCAAGAGCTGGAAGATGGTCAAGTTCTCTTCAGTGTTTCTTTACTTGCTTAAAGGTAGTTGCACTTCAGCACAGGATACTTTTTTAAGCCTAAGCTCTATATAGTGCATGTGTATAGTGTATCACCACCAGCAGGCTTCTGGAAAAACGTGACCCTGGTCCAGATGGTTAAATTACTTTTAGATCATAGCAGTGCAAATCCTTTGAGTTCATTCGCCTGCAAAGGCACAGTCGTTAAGGTCCCATAGGACAAAGCGGCTCGGGAATGTAAAACAAAACAAAAAAAAAGTGCTGATTTCTGCAAGAGTATGATGAGATACCTTTGGGCAATGAGAGCGGTTTGAATTACAGTGTGGATTCAACATTGAATCTCAGTGGACTTGTAAAAGCAATCCTAAACTAAGAAAAAAACCTCCGGGTCATTGATTTAACCTAAACTCTAAACTCTTTAATACTGTTATTGTCCTAAAGAGATAATTTAGTCAACATGAGATCATTAAGTTTATATTTATCATCTATATGTCAGCCATTGTGTCCTGCATTTCTACATTGAAAGTGGTTTTATTTTAGAACGCCCTGTGGATGCTTTAGTAATATGAAGACTGGCTTTTTTTCTTATTTGTAACCCAATTTATTAGTCTGCCACTGGCCTACATGTGTTACGAAGGTGTCACCAGCTATTGTGAAGTTGTTAGTAGGCTGTAAATTGCACCTGCACAGCTTGACAACCCAAAGAGCCTGTTGTTCCACTTCCCCTGTTCGTTTTACATAATCAGACAAAATACCAAAAGATCTTAAAGGATAGTTCACCCAAAAATGAAAATGCTGTCATTAATTACTCACCCTCATGTTGTTCCAAACTCCTAAGACCTGTGTTCATCTTTGGAACACAAATTAAGATATTTTGATGAAATTCAAGAGCTTTCTGACCCTGCATAGACAGCAACACAACTACCACGTTCAAGGCCCAGAAAGGAAGTAAAGACATTGTTAAACTAGTCCATGTGACAACAGTGGTTCAACTGTAATGTTATGAAGCTATGAGAATACTAAATAATGATATAAATTAACATAATAATGAGAATACAAAAATCTCTCGTGAACACTCATTGAAGACTGACATGGAAGGGAAGAAATTGTTAAATAAAGTCGTTATTTTAGTTTTCTTTGTGCATAATTATTTTTATTTTTTTTGTAGCTTCATAAATTACAGTTAAACCACTGATATTTTAACAATAACTTTTCTACCTTTCTGGGCCCTGCACATGTCAGTTGTGTTGCTGTCTATGGCGGGTCAGAAAGCTCTCGGATTCATCAAACATATATTAATATGTCTTACGGGTTTGGAACGACACGAGGGTGAGTAATTAATGACAGAATTTTCATTTTGGGGTGAACTATATCCCTTTAAATAAATAGTTAATCCAAAATTGTACAATTATTTATACCCTCATGTAATTTCCAATCCAGCATAACTTTAATTTTTCTGTGGAAAAAAGAATATCTAAAAAGGTTTATGCATTTAATTTGCATCAAAAATACAGTAAAAACAGCAATATTGTGAAGTATTATTAGAGTTTAAAATAACAATTCTAACTGTTCTATTCGAAGATATTTTAAAATGTAATTTATTCCTGTGATTCGTCCTTGCAGAATAAAAGTATTAATATACAGTATTTTTCTTTATTTCTTTTGTGTGTGTGTGTGTGTGTGTGTGTTTTCCTTTTAATCTTACTTATCTCAAACTTTTGAATGGTAGTTTATCACAGTTTCACTGTGTGTGTGTGTGTGTGTGTGTGTTTGGACCCCACTGACTTTTTACATATAGGTTTTGAACAACGCAAGGGTGAATAAATGTTGACAGAATATACATTTTGTTGTGAACTACCCTTTTAAATGTGATAATTCCATTCATCATAGTCTCTCACACACTTAGCTGTCAATGAAGTGAATTGTGTTTTTCCATTGTTTACCAGCGGTTTTATCCCTCGTCTATATTTACCTTCAGCTCCCCATATCTCCATTCAGGGGTGGTGCTCCTGTACTGATCACAGAACAGTCTTGGCAGTCTTAAGAGGAGAATGCAACAATGGCTGCCACTTTATTACCCTTGTAGAGCAAGTCAGGCTTGAGGAAACAGCTGGTCTGAGGAGCTGACAGGTCAGGGCTAATGATGCGCTTACTTATTCAGTCGGTTAGACGCTAAAGGGTTGCTGTGGATACGTGCGACACAACCTTGATGGCAAATCAGACAACAATAGAGGAGCAAGTGTAACATGAGGCGTAATTGTCACCCGTGAAAGTTTATTAACGTTGCCATATCTTCCAAAGAAGATTAGATAACTATGTTGTACGGAAACATGAGCTATTATGTCAGGACAGATCTGATGTGGTTGCAACACTTTGTAATTATCACTGATTGTATTTGGACTGTTATTCATATTCTTGCTCTTGATGTTCATGATTATTTTAATGGCTGTTTGTTAGTTTCCATAAACATTATTTGCTGTCTGCTCTAGGCTGTAGAGAGAATTCATTATTCATAATTCTTTCAATTCTTATTTAGAATTGGACAATTAAGTACAAGATGTGAACAGCATATGCATAGTATTTTAAATTAGCTGTATTTTTTGGTTCACTTCAAGGTTGTTCATATTATTGTTCATGTCTAGAAGCCTACAAGTCTGAAATGAGAAATCTGTGCTGTATCAAGTTTTTTGTGAGCGTACAGTCCACAAAAGAGACTCTTTTATCATGCTGGAATAGTTTCATTCGATCTGCAGCGTTGCCAGATTGGAGCAGGACTAGAGTAATAGGGACTGCTTTCAACTGCCTCTGTTCTGCAGGTGGAAGCCAATGCTTTCAGGGTGAGTTTTTGAGTTTTACAAAGAAAGAAAGCAGGTTTGAATGTGTTTTGAGCGAGAAAGAGAGCTCTTTAATTCTCTCAGCTTCAATTGTAACAGATATGTCCACATGTCAGTGCAGATTAGCGCCATCTCTCCACACTGGCTGATATGTTTACTTAGTCCTAAAACCACAAAACCTCATTACCCTTCTTTTGCTGTCATTTTCAACCACAATCCTTATATTTAGCCCTGACTCACTGATTGTAAAACTTAACGTTGACAAATCCCCTTGGTCTCTGTTTCCGCTCGGTGCTCGTATGAAAGACTTGTTTCTTTTTTGCACATTTAAATAAGGACAGCACTTCAGCAGCACTAATAGAGGTCCAGTTTATAATCCCATCAGACCTCGGGTGTTATTTTTAGGGAAGGCTTGGAGAACATCCTGTTTATGTTTAAAACACTGGACCTTATGTTCTTTGGGAATAAAGGATGGGAGCCAGATCAGGAGTTTTTCCCTCCTTGACTTACTGTAGTTTATTAATGTGATGCCATTCCACCGGCGGTTCTTCTTCGGACTGAATCATGAGTTGTCAGTCTTCTGAAAATGATTTTCCATGCTTTCTAGGCCCGGTTTAACAGGCTCGTAATTTTTATGCGGGTGAATGACGTTATAGTATGAGTGAAAGGGCTGTTTGAGTGATTCTGCGTATGTTTCTGAGAGAGTTTATGGTGACAGCAAAGATCCCTGAAGACCTTTAATCAAATCACTGACATGTTACTGAAGATGGTTGACATTTGTTTAAAAAAATGTATGGATTTATTTTTGTGGTTGTTTTATGTGGAGCAGTTGAAGTTGTACAATCACTTTTAGGACCATGTTCTTGAATTTGTGTTCTTGAATTTGTGTATGTGGTCAAGTTATGGCATAATAAATTTAATGGAGCAGAAATTAATAGCCACTGAACTAGATCGAAGGTCATAACATGTTCATCTTTTCTAAAAAACATAAAAAACACTAGTCTTTACATTCACTTTTTAATAGCTAATGACAACAAAGATAAAATTAAATGAGAGGGGTTATTTGCTCCCGTTTTAATTATGTTTATGAGAAATAAATGGTGATTAACTGTTAATCTATTCCGAGATATTTGCATTTTGTTTAGTTTCAAAGTAAAACAAATATTTATAGATTACCTGTTTTTTTTCAGGTTTTTTTTAAATATTGTTTTATATTCATGGTTAAAATGTATATACAGTGCATTCAGAAAGTATTCAGACCCCCTTCACTTAAAAAAAAAAAAATTGTTGCAGCCTGATACTACAATTGTTTTAAAAAAAAAAATTCTCATTAATCTACACTCCGTACCTCATAATGACGAAGTGAAAACTGAATTTTAGAAATGTCTGTAAATTTAATAAAAAAATAAAACTGAAATATCGCATTTACATAAATATTCCACATTTAATATGTGGAATAATTCAGATTTTTTTTTACGATTTTTAAGGGAGTACCTTATGCTCATTTGATCAAAAATGAGGAAAAAAACAGTAATATTATAAAATATTTTTCAAATAAGTATATTTTGCAGTGTTTTTCTCTCTCTCTTTCTGATGGAATACATACATTTACATATTTTACTATATATAATGGCACAGGCCATTAAAAAAACATATATATTTCAAATTTATATATAATTTATAAATAATAATATATATAATTATACATTATATTAAATATATATTATATATATATACACGCAACAATGACATAAAATGACATGAACACTTTCCCTGTACTCAAATCATTCACTTTCAGGATTTTTCTCTGGGTTCTCCATATAGTCTGGTTTATAGAAAAGCTTCAGCCTCTGTTCTAATGCAGTGGAAATGTGTGACCGTGGACTGTGTGGGGAGAGTGATGCAGATAGCGAGAAAGCACTTAATATGTATTTAGGGCTTTTTTCAGATAGAGCTGTAGCCTGCCGCCTCCCCTGCTGCTCTGAAAGCTCGTGTCAGGCTGTGAACAGCATCCATCTCTGTCTGGGGTCCTGAAAATGTGGCATAGCAGATAGAGAGAGTGTAGATTGATTCCTGTAGCCAGGGGTTTGCTTCAGGGTGAAGGAGGTCTGCGTTTAAAAAGAGGCTTTAATGAGTTGCTTTGGAAGGTGGTCTGCGTGGTTCTGCTCCACAGCTTTTGTTTTAACACTACGTGATTCTCTCGCTTGCTGTTTCTGTGGACTGTAGAGTGAGACTCGGCGCTTATGATTTTGTGTCAGTTCTGTTTTCTGCTTACTGCATAGAGAGTTTGGCAGCGTTATGTGAAAACTGTTAATGAAGCATTTGCATACAAGCTCAGGACTTGCATGTTTGATATCACGTGACTCGGTTATGTGTTAAACGGTTGCTTAATTATATACTTAGCCTAAAATATTACCAGCTTTATTTGAACTTTCTCCAATAAAACATTGCATCACTGTACCTGATTTTTATCTATTTTATACATTTTGCGATAATTCATTGCCACATTTTCTTTCCCAATATTGCTTTCTCATTCACTTTTGAAAGAAACAGGAATACTTACTATACATTTACTGATTAAAAAAAAAAAAAAAAAAAAAATATATATATACACATATATATATATATATATATATATATATATATATATATATATATAATAAATAAAAAAATAAATATATATATGACCCTGGACCACAAAACGAGTCATAAGTAGAACGAGTATATTTGTAGTAATAGCCAACAATACATTGTATGGGTCAAAATTATCGATCTTTCTTTTATGCCAAGAATATTTTGGATATTAAAAGATATTTTGTAAATTTCCTACCATAAATATATTAGGATTTCATTTTGGACAACTTTAAAGGTGATTTATTCAGTATTTAGATTTTTTTGCACCCTCAGATTCCAGATTTTCAAATAGTTGTATCTCGAACAAATATTGTCATATCCTAACAAACCATACATCAATGGAAAGCTTATTTATCTTTCAGACGATGTATAAATCTCAATTTTTAAAAAAAATAACCCTTAAGACTGGTTTTGTGGTCCAGGGTCACATATAATAGAAATGTATAAATGAACAATTTATACAATCCACTACAAAATATTTCCAGTGAAAATCTACCTCAGTCTAGCAATAATTCAAAAATATTAATTAATTCTGGTGACACTTTAGAATAGGTAACACTTGTTAACTATTAACTACGACTTTTCCCTCGATAAATTCTTAATTTGCTGCTTATTAATAGTAAGGTAGTTGTTAAATTTAGGTATTTGGTAGGATTAGGGATGTAGAATAAGGCATTAATATGTGCTTAATTAGCACTAATACATGGCTAATATTCTAGTAATATGCATGCTAGTAACTAATAGACGTAACCGTAAGGTGTCCTTGTTACAGTGTAATTATATGTTAAAGTAGTGAATAATATTAACTGCATGTACTTACTTTATATAGTTAGGGTTAGGGATTGGTACAGAGTTACTTGCATGTAATTATGCATAATTTAATGTTATAAGAGTAAGTACATGTAAGATGTGTTACAAGGACACCTTAAAATTACCTTTATTGATATTAAATATTGTAAATAGTTTTGTATTTTTTTTTTTTTTTAAGCTTTAATTTGATGTGCTTTTGTCATTTTTATTAGATGCCTTATTTTTATTTAAATTTTAGTACTTAAACTTAACTCTTCAATTACACTTTTTTATATAATTGTTACGGGAAGCAGACTCACACAAGGGATTAATATAATCATAGAAGCGTTTATTGAACAACAGATCAAGGAATGACTGGTGAGGATGAGTCTAAAGTTCAAGGGACTGATTATAGTGGAGATGAGAATGTGAGAATGTTTTTGCCTTGCCAGGAACTCGTGGAAGCAGGGAGAAGCACACACCTCACTGGATGACTTGGGATCCAGGCTGGCGATCGCTGGAGGAGACTGATGCAGGAGATAGGAGGACAAGACGCTGGAGAGGACACAGGAGGTAGGTAAACAAACAGGTAAGTCGCTGGGATAATTGGGCAGGGACTCTGGGGAAGCCTCCAGGGCGGGTCTGGGGACTCTGACAGCCATGGTGAGACAGGAGACCAGCGGAGACGAAGGAGGGATGGGCGAAACCATCGGAGGCACAGGAGGGCTGGACAGGACCAGCGGAGATGAAGGAGGGTTGGACAGGACTAGTAGATTCATAGGAGGGCACTCGCGAGGAGCAGGCTCTGGGGAGAGGACAGGAGCCGAGAATTCAGGGGGTAATTGCCAAATCCAGGAGCTCCAGGGCAAGAACCAGCGGGCTTGTAAGTGCCACGAACGGCGGCTCTGATACACTCGCAAACGGTCGGGCTTAGCTTCCCCGTGGACGACGGCACCATAGACTTCGCCGCGGATGGTGGAGATATTGACTTCGCCATGGGCGGCGGTTGAGCTGAGTGAGGAGGTTTAGAATTACTCACGGAAGGTGGAGGGCTAGAATGAGGCGGCTGGAGTGAGGAGCGGCTGATGGGCTGGAATCTGGAGTTGGCGCATCCTCCATTTCGCCTACTTGAAACAATGATCCTGCAATCCATAAGGCGAAATTTTGGTACTGAGCCAAAGACCAGCTGGGGTCTCCATGTGGCATAACCATTTGGATCTCTTCTTCCAGTCCACCTCTAAAACCCTCCATTAATGTGATATCGCCGCAGAGGGCTTGGTAACTGGTGGTAAGAAATTCCTCCACATACTCCTCCACACTCCTGTCCTTCTGGAACATAAATAATGTGTATCCTCCAGAAAGATTGTCTTCCTCCCTGGGACATACGTTTATGGAGGCTAACTCCAATCTCATCTTCGGTAATGGTCCGATCTTCTGTTACGGGAAACAGACTCACACAAGGGATTAATATAAATCACAGAAGCATTTATTAAACAACAGATCAAGGAATGACTGGTGAGGATGAGTCTAAAGTTCAAGGGACTGATTATAGTGGAGATGAGTACGTGAGAGAATGTCTTTGCCTTGCCAGGAACTCGTGGAAGCAGGGAGAAGCACACACCTCACTGGATGACTTGGGATCCAGGCTGGCGATCGCTGGAGGAGACTGATGCAGGAGATAGGAGGACAAGATGCTGGAGAGGACACAGGAGGTAGGTAAACAAACAGGTACGTCGCTGGGATAATTTAAGGAGCCCACTTCGTTGAAATGAACCATAAGCATAAGCCAAACGAGATCAGACGCTGGAGTGCTGTGACGTGTGTGACTTTGTAGTGGGTGGTGATGAGGATCCAATGACGTGCAGGTGTGTACAATCAATGATTAGGTGAAACCAGGTGAGGGCGTGCGTTGTGATTGGAGAGGGAGAAGGACAGACAGACTCGTAACAATAATATTTATAGATTTTTTCAGCTTTATTTCAACAACCAAAATATAATAAAATAAAATAATTTTAATATTGTTAACAAAAACAGCACTGTTTTTGAGCTTGACTCTGATGCCATATAGATATCTGATATGTTTAAAAAGCTCAGTTTCTCTGCCAATACCGATCCAGGTATCTGGCAGGTACAGCTCTACAGTTTTATTGATGTTCACAGAATTGAGAGGACAAGAAATGGCAGGAAGACGGATGGATGGGGTCAGCAGAGGACATAAACCAGACTTAAACGTCCTTATGGCTCAGCATGTCAGAATATGTGGCCTAACCTTTAATCCCGGGCCCTGTCTATATGCGCTTTTCAAGTGAGAGGATGACTCAAACTCTGCATTTTGCTTTCTTGACATGTGATCTTTGTGATGTGTCTGCGCTGTGCATCTGCGCCATCCAAATCTGAGGAAGCGTCAGGGGACTTGACATCATCCCTGACAGGTGAGGCACCTGAAGGCTGAAGAGATGCAGTGAAGTCAGACGGAATGTGACAGAAGTGAGAGAAAAAACATAACTGCTTTCTTTGACTTCATATAAAACATCAGAAAGGATTTGACGCCTATTGAGGAGTCTTTTGCTCTTTAAATATGTGTCTTTAAGCCAAACATCTATTGTAAACATGTTGTTTAGGCTGTTAAATATTTTTCTTGTCTGATGTACTGTAAATATGTGCAGATATAACAAAGCCACAAGGTCACGGTAGATGCGTGGGCATGCAGAAAATCCCTGCTGTATCAATGAACAGCTTGATTTTATGGAAACAGAGCTCTTGCTAATCAATACAAAACCTCCTAAGTCCTGCTTAAAGCATCGAGCGGCTCCCTGAGAAGATGTAGCACACGACTCTCCGGCGAATGATGGGGCAGCGACACAATTTAAACGTGTCGACTGGCTCCTCTCAGATGAATGGTTGTTCATGCAGACTATATGAAGGGATAAATAGCAGATTTGCTCTTACTAGAGGCGTATGTTGTTTATATTTAAAATCTTAAAATTGTGATCAAGTGATCTCTTTCCAGACACATGTCTCAGTCAGGGGCCCCAGAATGAGTTTAGCAGGGTAGTGGGAGACAGACAAACAGTTCACAGCGTGAAGTGGGTGGGTGTGAAACCCCTTCTAGCAGACAATAACAACTTCCTGCCTGCTGAGACGAGCCAAGAGAAATCACACAAACCAGACAACAACAAGTCTGTTTACAAATCACTGAATATTTTTAGCAAGCATGTTTCTATCTATCTATCTATCTATCTATCTATCTATCTATCTATCTATCTATCTATCTATCTATCTATCTATCTATCTATCTATCTATCTATCTATCTATCTATCTATCCGACTGTCATTTCATCTATCTATCTATCTATCTATCTATCTATCTATCTATCTATCTATCTATCTATCTATCTATCTATCTATCTATCTATCTATCTATCTATCTATCTATCTATCTATCGATCCATTCATCCGTCTTTCTTTTTTCTTTGTCTTCTCTTCTGTCTGTCTGTCCGTCCCTCTGTCTCTGTCTTACTGTTTTTCTGTTTGTCTGTGATTGTCTTAAGTTAATTAATACTGATCAAATCTCTTTTTCTAATGTCTCTCATATCTGTCATGTATTGTTGAAATGTAAGTGCTTCAATTTTTCTCTGTTGCTTTTACTCAATTAATTTAACAATTTCATATAACAAAAATTCCCAAGGTGACAAAACATCTAAACATTTTGACCAATGTGGCTCACATGATGACAAAAACACTTCTTATTTTGATGGCACTGGCCAATTTACTGACACAATAACTTGAAGCATGAATTAAATGTTTTGGGTGAGTAACTATGTTGTGCAGACATGCAATAGAGTTCTGATGTTCCAGCGAATAGTTGTGACAATTGCACTTACAGTTTAGATGACGCTAAGCCGGGTTCAAAAAATGTGCTAAAGCAATTGAGAAAAACTGTAAAATAGACTTCATAAGTGATGATGCATCAGGATCAGGATGCATTATCTGATCAACAGCCTGACATTTGTCATTTTAGGAAACAAATCGGTTTCAAATCATTTGTAAAGCAATGGAAAGCTTTATTACATCCAACATCTACTCATTTATGTGTAGATGATTTCATCTTCCACTCCTTCATTATGACAGGTTTATATACACTATGACTCTGTCATAGAGTATCCATTAATATTTTAGCTACATTTGAAAGTTTCTCTCCATCTATGTTTTTCCCCCATTTTTATTCATTTATTAATTCTCTCTCCACCTGTTGCCTTTACCACAATGAGGCTTAATGATGCACTAAAGTGGTACTAAAAGCTAATTGTTTTGAAAGGTTACTCTGATAATGATGGTTATTTATGCAGAAGGAGACACATTTTATCTCTTCTCTCTGTCGACTTCTTCTGACCCATTTTTGCTGGAAACAAATGATGTTACTCCATTTTCATGTCCAGTATGATTGGTCAATTTAAGCATCAGAGGAGTGTTTACGCTGTCAGCCTCCTCTGGCATTCATGAAGTGATTTCACTCTATCATAGAAAGATTCAAATACAATACACCTTTATACACAATCAGCACAGTAGTAAGAAATGAAGTAAAACATCAGTTCCCTATCGAAAGGGAACTCCCGTTGCGTTGTAATTTTTTATTGACAACTGCTAATGGGGAAACTCCTGTTTACTCTGTTACTGAAGCCTGAATTGTTAACGTTTGTGTAGCTGCACAAACCAATGGTGCTCGAGTCCGCTAGAAGGGGCGGAGACGACTGCTACAGGAGTCGGCCCAGCGCGCCATTTCATCAGAATCTTCTCCTTCAGCGTCGAGACCATCTCTTCGCTGACTCTGCAATTAAGAAGGCGAAGCAGAAGTACAGCCTGCAGCTCGCACCGTAGAAAAAGCCCCCGGCAGCGGAAGAAGCGAGACGCCTTCCCCTGCTGCTATCTGGCTGGTAAGAGCAATTCCTGTGCAATTCTCTGCTACGTTGTTTTTTCAAATATCGCGAGTGTGGCTCGTGCGGGGAATCCTGCATGATGCAGAAGGGCAGTGAGTGCGTCACCTGTCTGGACAGCCCGCATGCAGAGACTGTATGCTCATTGAGACGGAATGCTCTCACAGAGGGCATGAGTCTCGCTCTTCTCCGCTCGCGAATCACATAATTTTTTTTTTTAAAAACAGCTCCTCTCTCCCGTTTCTCCTCTCTCAGTGAGCTTGGATAAAGGAACGGTGCAGTCACGGGGCTGAACAACCGGCTTTGAATGATCCCACGCCGGCAAGAGCCCGCGTGCTTATTCTCCCCCGACACCTTTATCCACCGGTGTGTGTTTTACAAGTGAGTATAGCGCCCCTCTTCGAGCGGCTCAATCTCTCTAGACGGATCAGAGTAAGAATGCTGTCACCAATATCAGATCGCTGACAGCTTCGCATTTGAGTGTGCGTTGCTGAGACTGTGCTCACTGAGACAGACCGCTTTCACAGAAAAAGCATGAGTTTGTCCCTGCATCGCTTACGGATCCCCTTCTTCAATGAAGATGGCCCCGCAACTCTTGCGTGTCTTCTCTACCGCAGAGAAAAAAATGGCGAACTTGTGAGTTTTGAGCGATCAGGCATGAGTGATTTATGTCGGCACAGTTCCCGTGTGTTTCAGTCTTATCGCAGCACTTTGATCTGCCAGTGTATTTTATACGTGAGGATCAGCGCCCCTCACTTCATCGAGCAGCTCTGTCCTTCTAGGTGGATCAGAGTAAGGGCTGTCACTAGTGATTTCATATCACTGACAGCCTTGGATTTGAGTGCGCCACATGCCTGGGTAACCCCCACACTGAGGCTGCACTCACTGAGACAGATTGTGAGAGTGTGCATCTCGTGCCGGCACAGCTCCCGCGCGACCCACTCTTCCCTCAGCGCTTTGATCCGCCAGTGTGTTTTACACGTGAGTATTAACCCCTTGTTGCACGGATGGTTTTATCCTTAAAGGCGGATACGCACAGCACTTAGATCTGCCGGTGTGTTTACACATGAGGATCATCAACACCCCTCATTTTCGAGCGGGTTGATCTTTTGGATTAAAAGAGAATACTGATGGCTTCAGATTAGACGCATCTGGACCATGCCTACTCTGACGCTGCGCACACGGGGGCTGGCTGCTCACATTGAGAGAGCACTGAGTCTAGCGAAGCAAACTTTTGAGAGGAAAGGAAAAGATAAGTTCTCGCTGAGGCCGGAACTTCATCGAAGTAAGCTCACGCTCATTCTCCTTCCCTCCATTCAACACTGAGTAGATGGAAATTCTATTCAAGCTGGGCACGTCCTTCTCATTCAGCATGTGCCCAAGCAAACTACCACTGTGATAATGGACCCGCTAGAGCAATTCTCCTCTGAATAATGCCCCGTCACAGACCGTTTTTGAGATTCGCTTTCGAGGGAGTGGCCTATCAATACATGGTCCTTCCATTGGACTGTCTCTGGCCCATGCACTTTTACGAAGTGCGTGGACACGGCCCTTTCCCCTCTGAGACAGATGGGAATCCGCATACTGAACTACCTCGACGTCTGGCTAATGCTAGCCGACTCAGAATGGCAATTGATCGCTCACAGGTCGTTGTTGCTCAACCATCTAGAGCGTTTGGGGTTGAAATGCGAGCTTGGATAACACCGGAATGCTCCCTGACTATCCAACAAGTGGCGGTGTCTTTCAAGCTGGGGGCTTTGCGTCCCCTCAAAGCATTTCAGAGGATGCTCGGCCTCATGGCTGCCTCCAGCTCAGGGTGGGGCGCTCTGTACAAGGGCAACCCGGCGTACGGCTCCTGGTCGACCCACGAGCGATGATTGCATATCAACTACCTCAAAATCATGGCTGAAGCCTCCTCAGTTATTCCCCTGGGCCTGCTACACAATCAATATTGGCTAAAAGCCAGCGTTTCGTCCCACGCATGGTGCCTGGGCCGTGCTAATGTCAAGGTAACCCATCGCTGCCTCAAAGCTGTGGCCCCTTGGACAACTCTTTGCCTGTTTCAATCAGGCGTACAGTTGGGGACGACCTTCAGAAGGAGGGGTGATCACGACAGTTGCCTCCAGCTCAGGCTGGAGTGCTCTTTATGAGGGCAACCCGGCGTACGGCTCCTGGTCGAGCCACAAGCGACGCCTGCATATCAACTGCCTCGAAATGATGGCTGTTTGTCTGGGCCTAAAGACCTTCCTGCCAGCAGGTCATGTCCCCTTCACAGGATGACTCGACGTCTCCTGCTTTGGGCACAGAAAGAACTCCTCTCACTACGAGCGTTTCATGTGCCGGGCAGACTTTCAAAGCAGCAGGATGCTCTGGCCCACGATTGGCCCAACACCCGTCTGTATGCCTTCCCTCCGATCGCCCTGCTAACCCAGGTTATCAGGTGAATCAGGGAAACAAAATGCTCTTTCCTCCTCATGGCCCCCCACTGGAGGAACCAATCCTGGTTCCCAGAGATGATCCAGCTGCTATCTGCAGCACCGTGATCAAGGCCACTGAGGAGAGATCTTCTCTCGCAAGCGCAGGGCAAGATTTGTCATCCCCAGCCGGAACTGTGGGAGCCTTCACGTATGGCCGCTCGACAGGAGTCTAGTCAACTTCCAGCGAGAGTCGCTAATACCATTTAAGAGGCTAGAGTTCCATCTACATGACGGCTCTACGCCCTCAAGTGGTCAGTCTTCAGTGACTGGTGTTCAGCACGTAACCAGGATCCGGTTTCATGTGACATGTCCCATGTGCTAGCCCTTCTGCAAGAGCTGCTGGATAAGGGGCGCACCCCTTCCACGCTCAAGGTCTATGTGGCAGCCAACGCGGCGAATCATTCTCTCGAGGCTGGCCGGACTATTGGCAGAATTGACTTGGTCATTAAGTTCCTTAGAGGTGCTCGGCGGTTGAATCCTCCTCGCCCTAAGACTGTGGCAACTTGGGACTTGTCCATAGTCCTGGGGGCCCTCAAGGGCCCTCCCTTTGAGCCGCTTCAACAGCCGGCTTAAGGGTCATGACTCTCAAAACCGCTCTGCTTTTGGCCCTAGCGTCCATCAAGCGAGTAGGTGACTTGCAAGCCCTGTCTGTCAGTGCATCCTGTCTTGAGTTTGGACCCAATGACTGTAAGTCATTCTTCGGCCATGCATTGGCTATGTACCGAAGGTGCTCTCAACTCCATTTAGAGCCCAGGTTATCTCCCTTCTAGCCCTCCCCATTGCGGATGGTGAACAGGGACCTAACTTATTGTGCCCAGTCCGAGCACTATGAGTGTACTTTGAGTGTTCTAAGTCTTTTTGACAAACAGAGCAGGTCCTTGTGTGCTTTGGAGGCCGCTCTGAATGGCTGCCGGTCACAAAGTAAGACTATCACACTTTATAGTAGAGGCTATGGCTCTGGTTTAGGCCTCAGCGGGCGTGCAGTCCCCTATAGGTGTGAGGGCCCATTCCACCAGAGGAATGGCCTCCTTCTGGGCCTGGTCCAGTGGAATCTCTATCGGGGAGTTGCGAAACTGGCCGTGCTGTAATTGCACGCGAATCGATGGTTGTCGCTTCCGTCGTTGATTCTAATGAAATGGTGCGCTGGCCCGACTCCTGTAGCAGTCGTCTCCGCCCCTTCTGGCGGGCTCGAGCGCCATTGGTTTGTGCAGCTACACAAAAGTTAACAATTCAGGCTTCAGTAACAGAGTAAACAGGAGTTTCCCCTTTAGTAGTCATCAATAAAAAATGACGATGCAACGCTCATTCCCTTATCTCAGGGAACTTATCTTAAACGATTGGCACTGTTACTTCCTCTGTCCTTTTTTCATTTATGTTTTGTTTCCTTTCCACCCTCTACTCCTTTCAAAAGAGACAAAGTGCTTGGAAAGGAATACTGAGCTAGAAAAAAAAGAACAGAAATCACCTGTTGTGCTTAAAACGTCCAATTTTGCCTGGTGGGCTATTAAACCCTCTTGCCTGTGTGAATATAATATCAGCAGGCGTCTTTCCTGTGAATAGTGTTGAATAAGACTGAATGAATTATGGTGAGCTCTGAACCCTGCAGAGCCGAACACACTTTCCCTCCTAGTACTGAACAAACATCTGTTTTGTGATGAATAAAGCAACGTTTTATAAAAGTATATTTCAGATAAACACCTCTGCACCCTTCCTTCCCAGCCACCACACACACACCGGCAAATCATGGTTGCTAAATGGTTTCAAGTTGTTAAGCTGACAGAGATGACGGTGCCCTTGCACAATTATTCAGAGTTATAAAAAGACACACTTGTTCCTAGACAGTCACTGGTTTCTCATTGACCCCGCTGAGGTCTGCACTCTCGCACTCCCCCATTTCACCTGCTGACCTTTTGACGGGTCACGCAGCAGTTTTCATCCATCCGCTCTCTTCTGACAGCGCATAAACCGTGAGCTCAACCCTGACATCTCTGAAAGCTGCCCTTCAAACGTCATGACCCAGACTCAATTAATTGTCACAAATAAGCTCTGCCTTGCATACCGCTTATATAGTGCATTCTGATAATAATTAGAAATGTTTCCTAAGCATTAAATCAGCATATTAGAATGATTTCTGAAGGATCATGTGACACTGAAGACTGGAGTAATGATGCTGAAGTAATAAATTACATTTTAAAAATCATTAAAATAAAAAAAAAGTTATTTAAAATTATAATAATATTTCACACCATTACTCACTATTACTGTAGTTATTGCTGTATTTAACTCTTTTTTTTAGTGCTGAACTATTTTCTGTTATTATTTTTCAGTACTGAATAAGTTGTAAGCATTTTTATGAAGTCCATCCTCATCCATGTTGGATTTATTTACTTTTGAGTTCTGGGAATTCTCTTTTAAGCAAAGAATATGGAGGCAGCATAATTAATTTGAAACAGCCAGAAAAAATGCTGCCTCTGTAGGCAGATCAATAGGTTTTGGATCAGAGCAATAGACTTTACAGAGCCATTGGTACTGGTACAGTACATGTTTGTTTGTTGTTTTTGTTGTAAATGTACACTTTATAATTACTGTAGGAACAATAATTATAGAATATATTTAACATGTTTGGCATTGTGTTTTTTAAGATTGTGAAGTTTTGCTCTGTTCTGTGCTGTTTGCTAATTATACGAATGGAAAAAGCATCAGTTTTTAGATGTTGTTAGATGGAGTCAGGATTATAAAAACTAATGATTTGAAAAAAAAATTATATCTTGAAATAAAATAATTATTTGTTGCATTAAATGGATGGAGATGCCAAAAAGGTTATTGATTCCTATATTTATTATTATTAGACTAAAATGTTCAGAATATATTTTTAAAGAAATAAATCCTTTTATTCAGCAGTGATGCATTATATTGATTCAACGTACTGTACATATTGCAGATCCTAAACAAAAATATATCACAGATTCCCAAAAAATTATTAAGCAGCACAACTGTTTCAACAGTGATAATAGTGAAAAATGTTTCTTGAGCAGCAAATCAGCATATAAAAATTATTTTTGAAGGATCATGTGGCACTGAAGACTAATGGTGCTGAAAAATCAGCTTTACATCACAGGAATAATTTACATTTTAAAATACTGTGCATTAGAATAGAAAACAGTTATTTTAAATCGCAAGAATATTTACTGTGTTTAATGTATTTTCTATCAAATGAGTTCATCCTTGATGAGCACGAGAGAAAAAAACATTGAAATGTTTAAAAAAACATTTAGAAAAATCTAACCGACCCCAAACTTTTAAATATTTGTGCATAAAAATTAAATATGTACATAAATTAAAAACTAACATCAAAACCATTGCAAAAGCTAACAAAAAGTACTCTGAAATGCTAAATAAGTTTGAAAAAGCATTTCTCGCAGTCACCATGGAATAATTATTCTTTCTTCTATTTTTAAACACCAGACACTTGTTAGCAGTGCCACCTAACCTGGTCCATATGGACCTTTCGGCATTGCTAAATTTCATGTTAATTAGAATCGGAGAGGGATAATGAGGATTATGTGTACTAGGATTTCACTCTCATGCTTATAAGGGATCAATGTTCTTTGAAAACAATTAGGTGAACACATCCTGTTATTCCTGCCCTCAGTATTAGGTTCAGTTTACCATGACTGCCGTGTGAGGTCTGCCGTGTGAGATGGGGGAAGGGAAAGAGAGAGCGAGAAAAATTCTGAAGGTGAACAATGGATAACAGAGGTGAGAGAAAAGACTAGAAGGCATGTTCAACGGTAGTCCTGGATGATTTAGGAATCGGAGGCGTTTGGAATAATTCCGTGTTGGTAGACCCCGTCTGACTAGCTCACCTGGAGGCCACATGTGGCGGCCCTAGAGAGCGGCAGACTGGAAAAGCTACAGTCATCATTAAAGTGAAGGGTGAGGGGGCTCATTAAAACATTATTTATGTGAGCTGTGATATTTTATCGCCACCATACGATTTCATAGTGCTCTGTAAGGGCATGTTCAGCAGAGAGAAGAATAACTTATTGTTAGGCTTCCTGAGACGCCCATGGTTAAAAAGAGAAGTTGGGGTGTGAAGTTCTGTTCCCAATGCACACGAAAGTGCAAAATTCTCCATCTTGTTAACATCTGTTTCTGTTGCTGTTTGTTTATGAACTGTCCGGGGAATGAACTTGCTTAAATTTAAATGTTGACAGGTTATGTGAGCTCGCTGTACAAGTTTTACAAATGTTCTGCCAGTGTTGTTTATCTGCCAATTTTATATTATTATATTTTATTATTATTATTTATTATTTATTATAATTTTTTATGAAGTACGCTAAAGGTTTATACAAATATATTTTACATAATTAGTTAATATTTAATAATTTATATTAAAATGTGTTTTTAATAATTGTCAATAAATAAATGAATATAAATGTATTTTATGTTTAAACACATATAATCCAATATCCTTATCCTTACAAAATCCTTAAATAACTTTTAAAAAGTCATTTTAAATTAGTGCTTATTAATCGCATCCAAAATAAAAGTTTTTGTTTACATAATATATGTGTGTGTGCTGTATATATTTATATATAATATAATTTATATGAATATAAATATATACATGTAAACACATGTAAATATTTTCAAAATATATGCTTTGTGTGTGTCTTTATATATACATAATAAATATACACAGTACACATATATACAGTGCCTTCCAAAAGTATTGGAACAGTAAAGACAACATTGCTCTGTTGGCTGTGGAGTCAAGACATTTACAAATATGATTAAAAGATGAATATGAGACAAAACTACAGAATGTCACATTTTATTATTGGGAGATTCAACACATAGATGTTTTACCAGCTAAGAAGTTTAGCACTTTTAGAGTTTCATCCCTCTATCTGATGTGAGCATAAGTATTGGATCAGTTGCCTCACAGATCTTTCTAAGTGATCAGCTGTGTCCTGTTGCATTAATTCTTCAGATATTAAAAGCAGGGGATGTGTCGTATCAGTTATATCCATCACTTCTGCATTCTGAATCTTGCATTCGATGATGACACACACAAACCAGGATGAAGATGAGGGAGCTTACTTTGAGAGAAAAGCAAGCAATTTGGATGCTAAAAGAAAAGAGGAAGTCAATTAGAGCTATAGCAAAAACAAAGGGCATGGAGAAATCAAGAGTTTGGAAACCACCAGCGACACCAGCAACCAACAATTACCTGATCGGCTGAGAAAACAACAGTAGTTGATGACAGACAAATCATAAAAGCTTTGAAAATGAATCCTAAAAGACGTGTCTGTAAAATCACCAACAACTTCCAGAAAGCTGGGGTGATGCTCTGACAATCTACTGTCCTCAGGAGACTTTGACACAGAATTACAGATATTACACAGCAAGATGCAAACCTCTGACCAGCACCAAAAATAGAAAGGCAAGATTAGAGTTTGCAAAAAAGCACAAAGGTGAGCCAGAAGCGTTTTGGAACTGTGTTTATGGACCGATGAGACAAAGATGAACCTTTATGTAAGTGATGGGAAAGCAAAAATGTGGAGAAAAAAGGGAACTGCAATGATCCCAAGCATACAGCCTCATCTGTAAAGCATAGTGGAGGTGGTGTCTGTCACGTGTCTGTTTACTTTCAGTTCTGTTTTGCCCTTATTTGGTAGTTCCTGTCCTAGTTTATTTAATCATCGTTTATTCCATTTACCTGTTTTGTATTAATCATCTTGTTTGCTCTTTTGTTCTTGTTCCTTTATAAGTCCTCAGTTCTCCCTTTGTCTTTGCCTGAGTTTAATGTTCAATAAAGGAAAAGAGTGTGTTGATGCTACTTCGTTCTCGTGATCCTTTGTTTATTTTTTACTACAACCACGAAATCCCGTATCAGTGTCGTGGCTTTACTGATGACTTAATGTATGATGACAGTAGCAGAATGAATTTGGAAGGGTACAAATCCATCTTGCCTACCAATATTCAAGAATATGCCACCATATTCTTTGGGAAGTGCTTCATATTGCATCAGAACAATGACCCCAACACCCTGCCAGTTCAGTCAAGGAATTTATAAGGGCAAAGAAATGGAAAGTCTTAGATTGCTCAAGTCAATCTCCAGATTTAAATCCGATTGAACATGAATTTCACCAGCTGAAAAGGAGAGTAAAGGCAGAAACTCCCCAAAACAAGAAACAATTGGGATTGGTTGCATTAAAGGCTGGGAAAAGTCTTTCAAAGGAAGAGACCAAGAGTCTGGTGATGTCTATGGGTCACAGACTCACTGCTGTGATTGTGCTCAAGGGATCTGCAACTAAATAATAGCTTTTAATCTTTTATATCTGCCTTATGTTCAACTGTCCCAATAATTTTTGCTCACATCAATGAGTGGGATGAACTCTAAAAGTGCTGTTATTTTTATTTGGTAAAACATATGTGTTGAAATGGCTAATAATAAAATGTGACATTCTGTAGTTTTGTCTCATATTCATCTTTTAATCATATTTGTAAATGTCTTGACTCCACAGCCGACAGAGCAATTTTGTCTTTACTGTTCCAATACTTTTGGAGGGCACTGTATCTTATGTAAACAAAAACTTTTATTTTGGATGCGATTAATCACGATTAATCGTTTGACAGCACTTTTTAAAATATATTTAATTTTAAGTTGTAAAATTCCACAATGTTACATTTTATTCTATTTTTATCAAATTGAGCATAAGAAACTACTAAAAACAAACAAAAAAAAAAAACACTCAAAAGTCCTTTTGGCTCCAAACTTTTGAAGAGTAGAGGACATTTTTAATTGTACTAAAGGTTTTTACATTAATACGGGTATATTAATACTTTATCAGTTGTGAATGAGTTGTATGTTTATTTATGAAATTGCTTGTGGCCCACCCATCAAATATTTATTTTTTAGCTGAATATTCTGGGATATATTTATACATAAGCTAAGAATACATTCTAACTGAGAATCTGACTCAAATGGGGTGTAAAATAATTATAATAATAAATAAATAATAGTAATAATTATTATTATTATTAAGTATGAACAAATAATTTAATAGTTTATTAATTAAATATGTAATAAATTATAATTTTGTTTATTATATAATAAATTAATTATATCTTGGGTATGAAATAATAATAAGAAGAAGAAGAATTTAATTTTAATAATAAGCTTTGAATCCTTAAATAATTCATTAATTTAATAAATTAATATCAATAATAAAAAATAAATAACGAAGTTATTGAAGGATTCAGATGTGTTTGGACATTTGTACATTCAGAAGCAGCGTCTGTCTGACACTTCCACCACAGAGCTCATGTAGCTCTTGCTTATCCAGCTGCACCCAGGAAAATTAGGGTCCACACTGGTGTGACTGTGTGGTGGGCTATTTGTGGTGTGTCCAGGTGCTGCTCACCCCCATCTGTTTGGGTGAGAGGGGACAGGAAGTTGTAGTGACTCTATAGAGGGTGAATTCATGCAGAAGTTTGTGGTGAAATCTGCCCTTGCAGTTTAGCAGATGGTGAGGGTTAGGATCAGGGCTGAGTCGTCGCTGGCATTATTTCGAGATATTTTAGGAAAAAAATCATTAAGTCGGAATTCTCTTTGTTCAAATGTATTATCTGGCATTTCCTAGGCATGCCTAAATCTCTCTCCTGACAGCGTTAGCATGACCCAGTGCTAACATCCAATAATACAGTGCCGTTATGAAGAGATTTTTGTCACCTGCAAGAATATTTTATTAGTTAGGAAACTGCATCATTATATTCTATATACCATACTGTTGAGTAGTAAGATTAGTAAGATTTTTTAATTGTTTTTAAAGAAGCCTGAATGCTCACCAAGACTGTATCTATTTGATTAAAAATATGGTAAAAACAGTAATATTGTGGTATATTACAATTTAAAGTGACTGTTTTCTATTTTAATACGTTTTAAAATATCTTTTTTTTCGGTGATGGCAAAGCTGAATTTTCAAGCAAACATTACTAAATTTTTCAGTGTCACATGATCCTTCAGAAATCATGCTAATATACTGATTTGCTGCTCAAACATTTCTTATTATTATCAGTGTTGAAAAGAGTTTTAATTTTTTGTGGAAATCATGATTAATTGTTGTTCAGGATTCTTAGATGAATTAAAAGTTCAAAAGAACAGCATTTATTTGAAATAGTGTGTTGTTTTGTTCAATGTAATGCAACCTTCCTGAATAAATGTTTTGATTTAATTTTCAAAAAAATAAAAACACCTCACTAACTCTGAACTTTTGAATGGTAGTGTATATAATATATAATATAATGCATGCAGAATATGCAGAAATTGCTAGTAAATTTCATAAGCAGTTGCAAAAAAAGTAACACATTGAATTAAACATGAAATTTGAGAAAAAAAAAACTTTTTTTATTTAAAACTGAAAAAAAATATATATATATATATATATATGTATATATATATATATATATATTTGTTTTTGTTTTTTTTGTTTGTTTTTTTTACTGAGTGAGGTCTTATGTTGTCGTAGGCCACATTTACTTTCAGTGTATGGGCAAATACAGTGGAAATATTCTTAAAATATCTTATTTTGCAGAAGAAAGCAATACAGGGTTGGAATAACATGAGAATAAATGGTCACATTTTATTTTAAGGTCAAATTATCACTATTAACAAACAATTAACTACAACTCTTGCCCCAATAAACTTCTAATTTGCTGCTTATTAATAGTTAGTAAGGTAGTTGTTAAGTTTAGGTATTGGGTAGGATTAGGGATGTAGAATATGGTCATGCAGAATATGTGCTTTATAAGTACTAATAAGCAGCCTGTATGTTAATAATAGGCATGCTAATAAGCAACTAGTTAACATTGAGAACTGGTCCCTAAACTAAAGTGTTAACGAATAAATAAATAAATGACAGAATCTTCATTTTTGAGTGAACTATCCTGAATACTGCATTCGCCAAGAAAGGGCCAAATTGGCCTCTATCAACAATACTATTTCACACCCAACAGATACTATACACTCAATGGTTCACGGGGGTCCCAGAGATCTGTGGTCCACCACTACATGTACTATATCGATACGCCAGTGAGTGCTTTGTTTAAACACTGTTATTCTACCCAAAAGTGCACTTAGTACAGCTCGGTTAGGTCTCTACAGTTCAGAAGGTGACCCAGTGTAACCTAACGTGAGTGCAATAATGCAGCTGCTCAAACCAAAACAAGTTCTTGTCTGGTACTTAAGTGACTGCTGCTGGCCCAGCGCATGGCCCTCGCTGCTTACAAACACATATGAAGAGTGATGCTCTCAGCGGAACACTAGACATCTTCTACGGGTAGGAAACTGCTCACAGATGGACCACTCTGTTGTCTAGGTAGTTGGGTTGACCATCAAACAAATACTAGGAGTGCAGGGCACGAGTTTAAAGGCCAGAGTGTAAGATCAGGGCCTTGTAATGATGTTTTGAATGTTAATGTCAGTTCAATATTTAAATCGATAATTATGTTACCATATTTACAATTTTTGATGCAAGACAAGATGTTTTGTTTAATCATTTGTTTTTGTCTTTTTGGAGATGGTCCAAAATGAAAGCGCAGGCGAGATATTGAAACTTTTCTTTCATGACACTTGTTGTCATGACATCCAGTGAGCGTATGACGTTTGACATATTCAGGCGACATTTCACCGCTAATATGAGTGTTTTTTTTGTTGTTTGTTATCATTATGGTGATTTGTCTTATAGCAGTACACAGTGTTTCCCATACATTAAGTTATTGTTGTCGGCCCATCACAATATCAAAACTGACCACCACAAATAGATTTTCCAAAAGGCTTACTTGGTTGAATAAACTGAGCACTGCACGTTTCAAAATTAAAATGCAGCACGGGTGTTTTGATATGAATGTATCTTTAAAAAAAATTACCGACCGTCTTCTTCAGAAAAGCTTTGATGTAATTTTCATTTTGTCTTTCCTAACGTTTGTGAGCACAGTAGCACTGATTTGATTACAGCCGTTACCGGGGAAACCGCTATATCTCCCGCTCCAGCAGTGCCTCCTGCTGGCAGAGAAAAACCATTATCGGTCGACCTCTGCTGCTGACACTTAAATGAATTGTTTTGCCACTTTTGCACTTGTTATTAATGTATTTTGAATGCAAAGGGTACTCCAAAAATTTGTGTTTATTTGTTATGCATGTTATGTATGTTTATTAAAAACAATGTTCTGCCCTTTGGGTATTATCTTGTTAGAGTAATTAGGACCTCTAGCTTCAATTATAGTATTGCATCTGAACCAGGAAGTTATTTTAAGAATCTAAGCGCAGATCCTTCCAGCTGCAATAATCGTTTGTTACGTTCCGAATTCTCATTAGCAAGAACTGCCTGTAAGTCATTTATAATTTCTATGTTACAGTATTTCTAACAATAGGTTTGTGGCAAATTCAAGTTGATTTAAAATCATCAAATCTTTGTTTAATTCATGACTGGTTGTTTACCCAGATAATCTATTTAGTTGCAATTAAGTTATTATTGTACAAGATACAATTTCATCTTAGTGTATTTTTTTTGTGTTTATTTTCAGTTTCACTCCTTTGTTTGTGTCTACATGCAGTCTCTATTAAACGGAGCTAAAACGCTATATCCTGATGCTTATGTTATTCATGAAGGGAGTTTGGCTGGCTTTCTAATCTTGGTTAAGAACACCAATTGGAGGACAGTGCAGTGAAAAGGCACTTTGGTCAGTGAAATAGGAGGTCGATTATGTGCAAGTAACGAGCATCATGGATGAAAATAAGGATGGCGACAGAGCTTCTCAGATGAGTGCTGGCTGTTGATATTGATGTGTGACTGCTGCCAGCACTCATCTGAGAAGCTCTGTCACCATCCTTATTTTCATCCATGATGCTCGTTACTTGTTAATAGTTAGTAAGGTGGTTGTTACGTTTAGGTATTGGGTAGTGCTGGCAGCAGTCACACATCAATATCAACAGCCAGCGCAGCGGCAAGGGCCCGTGCGAGAACAGAAGCAGCACGCATCCGTGCATCCTTTGCTGAAAAAGAAGCCTAGTTAAAGATTGAGCAAGCAGAGAGGGAAGCTAGAGCACTGAATTGAGTGCTCTAACTCTGCAGAGAGCTGTAGCACAGGCAGAGATATTAGAGGCAGCTGAGGAACAGTCAAATGTATCAGACGACAAAAGTGCTAAAAAATCATTGAAGGAAGAATGTATGCAGCGTACAAGTGACTATGTTACACAGCAAGCTGAGTTAAAAAATTATTCACACTGCAATGGCTTTGTACCTGTAAAGCAAGAGGAAAGCTTAGTTACATGGGACAAGCTACTTGAATCCTCGCCACTTATCCCTCATCCACAAATCCAGGTTAAATCTTCAGAGGAATGCATGGCCTTGTCTGATTCTTACTTTTCACCACTGAAAACAAGCCTAACGCCCCAGAAACTAATAACCAATAGTGGTCACATCCTCAGTCAGGCGCTCGCATCAGTTTGAATGCCACAGCTCAACCTTATGCTCCTCTGCACTATGCTTCCCAGGCTGAATCAATCAAAGTCTAAGTTTCTGGCACATCGTGAATTGGTGACTACAGGGCTCAGTCAGTTCAACAACAGGCCTGAAAGTTTCAGAGCGTGGCAGTCCTCATTTTTAAATGCTACAAAAGATCTTGACATATCGCCTAGCGAGGAGTTGGACCTTTTAACTAAGTGGCTAGGAAAGGAAATAGGTCATTATGTCAACAGAATACATCTCATGCATGTTAACAATCCTCAGATTGCTCTTAGGAAAGCATGGGACAGGTTGGTCGAGTGTTATGCTTCACCAGCGGTAAGCTTCACCAGAGGTAATCGAAGATGCGCGGTTCAAGAAACGACTTGTTTACTAATATTTCCAGCAACGACTCTGCGAGACTAAGGGAACTTGGAGATCTTCTCATGAAGATCTTATCTACGAAGCAAGATGGATACTTGCCCGGCTTGGCCTTTTTGGATACCTCTCGAGGCATCAGTCCTATAGTAGCAAAGCTTCCGCATACTCTTCAAGAAAAATGAGTTGCCCAAGGAGTTTAAAGCAGATCACAAAGGGCTTTTCCCCCTTTCTCATTCTTTGCTGAGTTAATTTGCTACGAGGCACGTATCAGAAATGATCCCAGTTTTTTGCTTATTCGTTCCAGCGAGATCCACTCAAAGGAAGGATAAATTCCCAGGATGACAAGAGGTTCATTGTCATCTCACAAAACAGATGTTGTCAGGGACAGGAGAGTAGAAAATCTATAAAAGTACTGTCCAATACACAACAAACCACACCCTTTGAAAAGGTGTCGTGTCTTTAGAGCCAAACCTATTGAGGAGAGAAAATCTTTCCTCCATGAAAATGGGATATGCTACAAGTGTTGCACATCCACTACTCATTTGGCCAAAGATTGCAAGGTAGCTGTCATGTTTAATGAATGTGAGCGTAAACTCCATGTCACAGTCATGCACCCAGGCCCACCTTCTCAAGTGCCTAAGTCTCCTACACCGCAAGAGAGCCATGGAGCAGAAGGAGATGACAATGAATTGTCAACATCAACAGTAACGTCTCACTGTACTCAGATCTGCGGCAAGGGGCAACCAGGGAAATCATGCTCTAAGATATGTTTGGTGCATGTGTTCCCTCAGAATCAGCCAGAGAAGGTTGTCAAAATGTACGCTGTACTCGACGATCAGATCAATCCCTCCTTGGCTAAATCAGATTTTTTTTATTGTTTGACATTGACAACTAACCTTCTTCTTATTGCCTCCAGACATGTGCTGGGGTTATGAATATATCTGCCAGGAAAGCTGAAGGTTTTGTGATCTCACCAGCTGCAGGAGGGGCTTCCTTTGTTCTACCACCGCTCATAGAGTGCAATCAAATACTCACCAGCAGATCTGAAATACCTACCCCGAGTGTAGCCTTGAATCACTCTCACTTGATGTCAATTTCATGCGAAATTCCCAAACTCGACCTTCCTTTCCAAACCATACACATTCTTGCAGAAAGAGCAGGAATCTTATGAACTTGTCTGTGCAGAACACGGGATCGCGGTAAGGCATGACATCCTCAGCTATTGCACTCAAATTGGAGATTCAAGAGTTTCTCTACGTGGAAAACTCTTGAAAGAGCTATTGCCCTTTTGATCCACATTGCTCAGACAATCAAATACAAGAATGGTTGTGGAGAGCACGTAGGATGGCATCAGTGCAGTAAAGCTCGAACCCCACAAGAGCATTCACTAGCCTGGAATGCAATTTTGAAAGCAGCTCAACAAGAGAGCTTTCCTATGGAACACGCAGCCCTTTCTGAAGGGAAAGCCCTTTCAAAAAACAGCCCTCTCTTAAAACTCGATCCCATTCTCAACAAAGGTTCCAAATTGATGATCCAAATTGGAGGAAGATTGAAAAACTCTCCAAGGTCCAAAGAAAAGAACCCCATGATTCTACACAAGCACAACCATGTCTCCATTCTGTTATTGCGTCACTAGAAAGTAGAACATCATGAACAAGTTATGGCAGACTTACCACCTGAGCGCCTAAACATAGATTCCCCCATTTACCTACGTAGGATTGGACGTTTTTGGACCTTGGATGGTCAGAGCGAGGCGCACTAGAGGTGGACATGCAGAGAGTAAGCGTTAGGCTATATTGTTCACTTGCATGAGCGTAAGAGCGGTGCACATTGAGGTCATTGAATCAATGGATGCTTCCAACTGCATCAATGCATTGACACGATTCTTTGCCATACGAGGACCTGCAAAGCAACTAAAGTCCGATTGTGGCAGTAAGCGTTAGGCTATATTGTTCACTTGCATGAGCGTAAGATCGGTGCACATTGAGGGTCATTGAATCAATGGATGCTTCCAACTGCATCAACGCATTGAGACGATTCTTTGCCATACGAGGACCTGCAAAGCAACTAAAGTCCGATTGTGGCAGAAACTTTGTGGTAGCGAGCAAAGAGCTAGGGCTGAGCAAGTTGCAACAGGAAGAAAGGATTCTCATGTATTTAGGTGAGCAGAACTGTTCCTGGGAGTTCAATCCTCCTCATTCTTCGCACAGAAGAGGTTCTTGGGAACATATGATTGGAGTGGCCGGCAGAATTCTGGATTGCATCTTACTGAGAGAGCCATGCTCCTTTCTCCCATGAAGTCTTGTGCACACTTATGGCCGAAGTTTCAGCCATCATTAACGCTAGACCTCTCATTCCTGTATCAACCGACCCACAGTCTCCATTGATCTCCAGCAATGACTCCACCAATGCTGCTTACTTAGAAAGGGGCAGTCCCATCTCCACCAGGGGAGTTTAGTGACAGGGACCTTCTTCTCAATCAGTGGAGACAAGTACAGGCCCTTGCCAATGAATTCTGGCTCAGATGGAAAAGGGAGTACCTACCAACCCTCCAGAGCCGCAGGAAGTGGAATGAAATGCGCCATCGTCTTATTGAAGGATAATCAAGCTGCTCATAATAAATGGCCAATGGCAGTGGTGACTTCTGCTATGCATAGCCAAGGTGGAAAAGTACAAAGAGTTAATCTAAGGACCACTGCTCAGGGTACTCCAAAGACCTTTACAAGGCCTATTACAGAGGTCGTCCTACTTTATTAGGGGATTAAAGGTTTATGCTAAATTGTAGCAATATGGACAGTGGTGTCATAAACACCAAGCGGGGAGTGTTCTGCCCTTTGGGTATTATCTTGTTAAGAGTCATTAGGACCTCTAGCGGTCAATTATAGTATTGCAACTGAACCAGGAAGTTATTTTAAGAATCTAAGCACATGGTGAAGATCATTCCAGCTGCAATAATCTTTTGTTGCGTTCCGAATTCTCATTAGCAAGAACTGCCTGTAAGTGATTTATATTTTCTATGTTACTGTATTTCTAACAATAGATTTGTGGCAAATTCATGTTGATTTAAAATCATAAAATCTTTGTTTAATTCATGACTGGACGTTTACCCAGATAATCTATTTAGTTAAGTTAATTAAGTTCTAATTAAGTTATTATTGTACAAGTCACAATTTCATCTTAGTGTATTTTTTTGTGTTTATTTTCAGTTTCACTCCTTTGTTCGTGTCTACATGCAGTCTCTATTAAACGGAGCTAAAAAGCTATATCCTGACTCTTATTTTCTTCATGAAGGGAGTTTGGTTGGCTGTCTAATCTTGGTTAAGAACGCCAATTAGAGGACAGTACAAACAATTTTGTAATAACCAATTGTTCCGGTCCGGACCTTTGGCACTGATGAAAATTCAGATTTGGACCTTTGAATGTAGACTTTGAGAACCCCTGCTATAGATTCTTAATAAACCAGACAGGAAGAACCGATTCTGGGGGTTTTATACAGCTTATGTGGATTTTTTGAAATTCACCTGACACTGTCTGAAATTAGCTCTATAATGCTGACAGACCAAGTCAAATGGACGTCATAGGCTGTTATAGTTTGCATACTACTTCAATGCACTAACAAAAAGTACAGTGTGTACTTTTGTACAGTATGTACCCTCTTGAATCCGGAGAGGGGGATAATTTTTAAAATGTGATAAAACAGTCTTTGTCACCTTCTGTTGGCATTAATGCACATCAACTTTATTCATTCTTGTGTACGTTTATGTGTTTACTTTTTTATGTTAAAATGCTTTCTCTTATTCTAGCTTTTGCTATAAGCTTTTTGTACATTGATTTTCCTGAAATGTGGTCTGTTTAGGTTTAGTTTGGTATTGTTTGTTTAGCATCCCAACCATATAGCCACACTGGCTCAACCAATGGTGTGAGTTTGGGGTGGAGCTTTCTGTTTATCCAACCAATCGCAGTGGAGTATTTAGGAAGCCTGTTTAAGCAGTTTTTGTTGTTGTTATTTCATATGGTGATGCTAATGATGACCTTTAAAGTACATTTTATCGTTTAGCCTTTAGATTAATACTTTTAAAAACATTCTCACATTCTTCTGCTCAGACCTTTTAATTAGCAAAAAATTCCTGTAGGTTCACACAAAAGGGTTAGTTCACACAAAAATTAAAATTCTGTCATTAATTTCTCACCTAATTCCGGCTCCTGCGTCAGCAGCATCACACGCATACGTCATGGTATTCTCATGAACGCTCGTCGAAGACTGACACATATCAAAAATACAATAATTTGTGTTACGAAAATAAACAAAGGTCTTACAGATTTTGAACGACAGAATTTTAATTTTGGGGTGAATTATTCCTTTAATAGGCCTTAACCAGGTTACCATATTGAATTTTACATGGATGAAAACAATGCTCTGGTGGATAAACTTAGTCTTACAATGGCATGCACTATTTAAAGGTCCTATACACACAACTGATTTATGGCGTTTTTATCTACTGAAAGTTTTTTTGGAAATACATTTCATCAGCTAAACAATGGGTATGTTGTTAAACAACAGTACAATCCATTGAACACGCTGTACTTCTATCTCTCACAGCCTTGTTTTCATTCCTGTTGAAAATGAAATATGGCGCTACACTGACTAAGGTCTATGAATCAGACAGGAAGAACGAATTCTGAAGGTTTTACACAGATTATGTGGATTTGTGTAATTCACCTGACACTGTCTGAAATTAGCTCTATGGCTGTCGACCCAAGTCAAATGGAAGTCACAGGCTGTATACTACTTCGATGCACTAAAACTACAGTATGTACTTTGCTGGAGATGGGGAAAGTAAATAGTTTTAAACTTATGATAAGCCAGTATGGCAGAATACCACAGACATCTTTGCCTTTTCATATCAACTAAATTCATTCTTGTGTTTATTTTTAATATATATGTTACCTTATTCCAGAGTAATATACTATAAGCAATTCATAGGTTGATTTTTCTGAAAATTTGTCTGTTTAGGTTTGTTTGGGTCTTGTTTAGCATCCCAGTCACATAGCAACAATGGCTCAACCAGTGGTGTGACTTTGGGGCAGAGCTTTTTGTTTATCCAACCTATGGCAGCAGAGTCTTTAGGAAGTATGGTTGAAAACAGATTACTTTTGATGATGCTAATGATGACCTTTAAGGTGCATTATCATTTAAGGTTCATACTTTTAAAAACATTCTCACTTTTCTTTGCCTGAAGTCAAATGAAAACTTTCTAAAACTCCTAATGCAGAAGTTATGGGTAATAATAGCTCAAAAATAGCTTTCACTGACATACTTCCAAAATGATGATTTTAAACATAATAATTCTGCTCACATCCTACATGGCATACTATATGAATTAGGATGCAGCCGTAGCGAAACTGTGCTCAGAATAGCAATAAAATGCCAATCTCTACTTACATTATGTCCCAGAACCTCTTGTGGATCGTTTCATCTCATCCCTGGATTTGACTGCTCATATACTATCTAATTAGCCTGCCGGGCCAGCGTATTTCAATTACTCTAACTAGGCCTGCAGGATAAAGCATACGTCCCCAGTTAAACTTTATTGTTTAAACTTCATTGTCTAATGTCCAGACGGTAGTATTTTGAATATTGCCTCATGTATTCGTCAGACCAGTGAGGGAGAGAAAGAAAAAGAGAGGTTCCCATGAAAGTGTAGCCAGCAAAACAGCAAAAAAAAAAAGAATATCTTTTAACAATGCACACTTGATTCTCATAACCTTCTCTTTTTCTCTTTATAATGAACTATTAGAACCTAAAGAGCTGTGAGTTATGCTGCAGGAAATGCATTATTTATTTTGCATGAATATTTTCCTTCTGTGCTGATCATTTTAATGTTATTTTATTATATTATATTATATTTTTGTTAGCTGTATTGTTTTTCATTCTCCTCATTACATTTGTAATTTTTTTCAGTGATCTATATTACCTGTTCAAGTGATGTCTGTGTTTATTCTTTATGATTGCTTGCAGATGTTGCCTATGCAGCCAGTTTGCATGTTCAGCTTTGAGAACTTGAAATGAATCAGTCAAGCAAGAAGTGATGCCACAAGCTTGAGCTAATTGGAAAATTTAAATAGTATCTCTAATCATTTCTTCTCTGGTGAGTTTTGGACGACTTCTAAATGTGGGCATAAAAAGATGGCACTAGTCATAAAATAAGCTTATACTGCGTTTTCATCAGTCAGTGCTGCTTTTTCTCAGATATGTACAGTATATAGAGAGACTTTTGAAAAAGAGAATATTTTTGTAAAATAAAAATTTAAACAGACCAAAAAAGGTCTACCAAAAAAAGTTTTTTTTTATTTTTCATATGCAAAAGTGACAAAAGTGCAAAGTGTATTAAAAACAGACCAGAGAGCAAACGTTTCAGCCCATGCTTTCTTCAGTGCTGTACGTATTTTATGCTCACCATCAGTAATAATGTGAAATATATTATGATTTAAAATAACTATTTCCTATTTTAATATATTTTTAAATGTTTTTTATTACTATGTTCGCAAAGCTGAATTTATTAGCATAATTACTCCAGTCTTCAGTGTCACATGATGCTTCAGAAATCATTCTAATAGGTTGATTTGGTGTCCAATAAATATTTCTTATTATAGTCAATATTGAAAATAGTCAATTTCAATCAGTTTAAGGCATGTTAAACTTACTGACCCCAAACTTTTGAATGGAAGTGTATATATGTTTAATGTTTATACATTCCTATAATGGAGTCTTTGGAGAATCTAACGCATGTTTTGGAGTTTGAAAGTGAATCCATGGGGATTGAGCATCTCATAATGCAATTATTCAGTCTCCTTAATACCTTAATTGGTTTAGATCTACATTAAAATTCATGTTGTTTTAATAATGTGCTGCATTTCAATGTGGCGTACACCATCAAACTTTATTTTCCTTCTCTCTAAAATGTTAATAAGCTTATTAGCCAGTGTTTTTAAAGATAAAAACTACTCATCAGAGGAGGGATATCCCTCTCACACATGCATTTTTCTTTACTTTGCCCCACATTTTGTGTCTCCAGAGACAACAGAATGCAGATCATTAGGTATTAGGCTTATAGTAAATAGTAGTTCATCATACCATATGTTCAGAAAACATGGTTTTTGAAGAGTTTACTCACCCCATACTGTTTCAGACCTTCTTCTGTTGAACACAAAAGAAATTTGAAAAATGTCACAAATGTTTTTATTCACAATGAAAGGCTGTGGGGTTCAAAACAGCATTTGTCCAGACCTGTATATAGTGAAATATTCTTAGAAAAATCTTGTTTTGTGTTCCACATAAGAAAGTGAGTAAATGATGACAGAAACTTAATATTTAGGTGAACTATCCCTTGAAGCTATCATTGTTTCTCCTCGTCCTCCTCCAGTTTCCAGTTGTTGATGTGTTGATGTCTGTCTTCATATTGGTGTTAAAATATGATCAGCAAATCGCTTGGAGGATGAGGAAAGTGTGTATGTTTGTGCTGACAGCACTGTGAGTGTCTGGCTGTTCTAGACAGGACATGGATTCACTAGAGTAACTGTCTATAATCTACCCAACTCGACGCTGCCTCAGCAACGCCTGCAGCTGTGCGACATGCTCTGTCCTGTCAAGACGTCACGTCATTCATAGCTGGGCTGCATCACTTTGTCTTCCTCTTTTTCTCTCTCACTCATTCTCTCATTAGCGCCGGCTTACAGGCAACTTGTGCAACATTGTGTCTGCTTTCATTTCCTTCGTCTTCTCTTTATGGGACAAATTACACCCCACACGTGTGATTAATTGGTTCCACTGGAGCAACGTAATTATTTACATTCCCACCTTCTGCATATCTGAGGACTTCATAAAAAAAATGGCTTGCCGATCAAGAGTTGGTCTTTTCCTCTATCGTGGCACCAGTAAGTTGGTGTTTAATTATACAGCAGATGAAGTGGTTCTCTTGTTATTATCTTTGTGCCATGACAGCATGTACTTCGAACTTGATTTACACTCTGCTTTCTTAGTCTGGACATGTGTGCGAATGTATCGATTATTAGTTGTGTCACAGTTTGCAACTGGCTAAACACTTTCTACTTTATGAAAGCTCACTATTTCTCATGCACTATGGTTCAGAAGTTTCAGTAGAATTTTTTTAAATAATTTTATACAGCAAGGATGCATTAAATTGATCAGAAATGAAAGTATAAGACACTTATAAAGTTACAGAAAAATGTATTTCTACACTCTAAAAAATGCTGGGTTAAATACAAATACATTGGGTAAAATATGGACGAACCCAGCGGTTGGGTTGCTGCCCAGAAGGTTGGGTTAAACATTTAACCCAAATGTTGGTTGAAAAAAACCCAGCATGTGTTGTCCAATATTTACCCAGCACTGTAATAGTAACCTTCTCTTATTTGTTCAGTTCAATTATTTGCTTCATAGTAATGACTGAAATTAATATAATAAGTTGTAATGTCAATGGTTTATATGGCCCCCATAAAGTAAAGTTTTTTTTACAACTACTGCGACGAAAAAAGGTTGACATTGCTTTGATCCAGAAAGCTCATTTGTGGATGGATGATGTTCATAGATGCAATAGTAAATATTACAAGGTGGTCTCTTTTGCTGCGACTGACAAAAACTAAAGGTGTTTTTATAACTGTTTGAAGAAATTTTAATATTTCCATTTTAGACAGAAATGGGGATAATGCTGACAGAATTACCTGTACATCTCTTGTGAAAAGTAATTCTGCCTGATCCTAACTGATAATTCTGTTGTTTCTGCTTCAGTTGTTTGCTCTTTTCTCCTCGTACAATCATGCAGACCATTGTTGTTTTTGTATTCATGTATGGGTTTTTTTGTTTCTTTTCATGTACTTGAGTTTGCCTTTTAAATAATTATTTTTTTTAAATTGTTCACAAAAAAAAAAATTCCAAAAACCTTACTGACCCTAATTTTTAAATGATTATAGTGTATCTGTTTTATTTTCCTAATAAAATTGGCACATTTCTATTTGTGGGCCAGACCAATTTTGTAAAACATGAAAAAATGAACGAATGAATGAATGAATGATGCATTTATATAGCGCTTTATTGTGTATTGCTGTACACCCAAAGCGCTTTACAATCATGTGGGGGGGGTCCCTCCTCAACCACCACCAGTGTGCAGCATCCACTTGGATGATGCAACGGCAGCCACAGCATAACGGCGCCAGTGCGCTCACCACACACCAGCTACAGGTGGAGAGGAGAGAGAGTCATAGAGCCAATCAAGTGGATGGGGATTATTAGGAGGCCATGATAGACAAGGGCCAGTAGAGGGAATTTGGCCAGGACACCGGGGTTACACCCCTACTCTTTACGAGAAGTGCCATGGGATTTTTAATGACCACAGAGAGTCAGGACCTCAGTTTAACGTCTCATCCGAAAGACGGTGCTTTTTGACAGTATAGTGTCCCCTTCACTATACTGGGGCGTTAGGACCCACACAGACCACAGGGTGCGCATCCCCTGCTGGCTTCACTAACACCTCTTCCAACAGCAACCTAGTTTTCACCGGAGGTCTCCCATCCAGGTACTGACCAGGCTCAACCCTGCTTAGCTTCAGTGGGCAACTGGCCTTGGGCTGCAGGGTGATATGGCTGGGCAAAAAAATCACAGTAAAGCAAGTTGAGGACAACAGGTATCCATCCAATCCAATGAGCAAGGAAAAAACGAACAAAAAAGCTTTTCATTGCAGTTATCAATTATAATTTTACATTAGATTATAGCCCCGTCTATAAATTGATTTTTGGAGGGCCAGCCAAATGGCAAATCTTGCCCGTAAGTGAACCCAGAATAGACAAGCACCTTTTACAGTTCACTCATGAGTGTGAACCCTATTTATTCATAAAGGTATACTGCTGAAGGGCTTCAATACTACAATGCTGACATGCAGCTGGGGATAGTGATAGTGTAATTTGCTGCAGGTTTGGAGGCCAAGCGTGTAATTAAACCTCTAAAAATGTCAAATGTACAGAGGGACAGGCATTATGGGTCTTATCGCTGCACCTCCAGGGGTGTGGGTATTTGTGTATGCATGGGTGTTAGGTGGTATATGACGGGTTAATTTGAACAGCATGCCTTTCAGTGGAGTTTTGTGTCACGTTAAGCATATGCGTAGCAATTGGCATCAACACCCGGGCACCTGAAATGTCAGTCAGTCTGTGCGTTTCAATGCCTGCTTTAAACAGATTTGTATAACTTGGGAGAACATTTGATTTCTCTTGTCATCTCTTTTGAGAGCCTGTGAAGGTTTGCATCTTAAAAAGGCTCCTGTGATGTGGGGGAGGCTCACTACCTGTGTCACGCTCTGGCATTTAAATGTCTCCAAAAACCAAAGCTTTGTAGAGCGTGTTGAAAATATCTCAATACTGTCAACTAAAAATGGTTCGTGTTATGAGTTAGAGTCAATAAGGCTTTGTGACAAAACAGCCTAGCTGCATCTCAGAGGTTGCCCTTTCCCAACACAGGAGACTTCATTTATTTGCAGTGTTTCGCTTAAGTATCAGCTTGCTTTTGGATGTTAAATGTGGATAAATTAAACAACTGAGGTATCTGGTTACAGTATTTGACATCTTTTGAGATCCCTTCTAGAACTTTAGAGGAGACACTTGAGGGTCTTTTTCTCAAGACTCAAGCAATTGTCTTCATTTGCAAATGAAACTTATGTGTTTTCATACTGTGGTCAAGGGAAAGAAAAATATAGAGGGAAAAAAATAGATGTTTTAGGTCTGTCGATGTTAAATAATAATTATAATAATAATAATAAAATAATTTTAAAAGAAAATGTGGTATTGTTTATTACTGTTTTATTTTTGTGGAAGTCGTGAGATTAATCCTGTTTATTTTTTAGCAGAAATAAAAATATATGTATTTATTTTATTATTATTTATACATTCAACATAATGTTAGTGTTTATATATATATTTTCCATTGAATTTTGTATATACTGTATACTACTGTCGATTGGTTTTTTTTCAAATGAAAGCAATATTTTTATTTAGCAAAGATGCATTTTGAACAATAGTGAGAGTAAAGACATATTATAATGTTAAAAAAGATTTCTATTTCAAAAATGCTGTTCTATTCATCAAAGAATTTTCCACAAAAATATTAATCATCTGAACTGTTTTCAACATTGATAATAATGTTTCTTAAGCACCAAATCAGTATATTAGATGATTTCCAAAAGATCACGTGACACTGAAGACTTGATATTGTAATCATAATGATAAGAAAAATACATATTTATTTTTGTATTATTGTGGCTTTTTACTTTTTTATGATACTGGGCTTTTTTAAGCAAAGTCTGCTGTCAGCTCACAGACCCTCACAGAGAGAGCTTGGCGTTGCTTCTCCTGTTTGGCAGCACCGCTCATGTTCTCTTCTGGGGGGATTCTGCAGCACAGGATGATGACTTTATCCGACAGTGATAGTTTCACGAGGAGATAAACGTACTGTAAGGGGAGATAGTAGTACACCTGGGGAACCTTGATCTTGGCTAGTGTGCTGGTATTGCTCTTGAAAGCTTCATATGTCATATGTAGTGATGATTTATATTTTTAGTCATGTGGAATATAGACGTCTGATTTAAAAACAAAATAATTAAATAAAAAATTGTAGTGTGTTGTCTGCACCGTCACAGTTAAAGGAATAGTTCACCCAAAAAATGAACATTTGCTGAAAATGTTTTCACCCTCAGGATATCAAAAATGTAGATAAGTTTGTTTCTTCATCTAAACACATTTGGAGAAATTCAGCATTGCGTCACTTGCTCACCAGTGGATCCTCTGCAGTGAATGGGTGCCGTCAGAATGAGAGTCCAAACAGCTGATAAAAACATGACAATAATCCACAAGTAATCCTCATGACTCCAGTCCATCAATTAATGTCTTATAAAAGCTTTATTTTTGTAATAACTTCCTGTTAAAATACGTGTGCTCTGTGTGCTCTATCTGATTGCTTTGTCCAGTAAAAAAGTCATCTCATCTGAATAAGGAGAGAAATATGCACAGATCAAGCACTTAATGAGTGAAAACATTCCAAAACAGTTCTAAACAAATATGTTGGTGGGTTTTGACGAAGAGGACTACAGGGGATGGACATTTTAACAAATTATTTTGGATTATGGACTGGCTAGAAGTTTAATTTTAAAATGCCTTAATGATCGATTTAATGGAAAACGCACAGCTTTTTACTTGACAAGACGTTAAGTGATGGACTGGAGTCGTGTGGATTACTGTGATGTTTTTATCAGCTGTTTGGACTCTCATTCTGACCCATTCACTGCAGAAGATCTGTTGGGCAGCAAGTGATGTAATGATAAATTTCTCCAAATCTGTTCAGATGAAGAAACAAACTCATCTATATCTTGGATGGCCTGGGTGGATGGGTGAGTAATTTTCTGCAAAATTAAATTTTTTGAGTGCACTATTCCTTTAAAATGACTCCAAAATCAATAGTCCTATAGTTCTGAACAGGTGACCTGGCAAAAAGTCAACCTTGACCTAGATTTGTTGTTTTAAGGCACAGGTTAAATGCACCTTAACAAATACCTTTTGTTTTCAATGTTTATGAGCCTCAGGCTCTTCTTCATGCCTTTGAAAATGCTTCATGTGTGAGTGTTTCAATGACCTTGTGATTACAAGCTAGCTCAGGGGCCGTTACTCTTGAAGAGAGCCACATAACTACAGAGCTACAGCTTGCTTTCAACATCAAAAAAGCTTTGTCTGTTATATATCCAAGGATAGTCAGCATCAATTCCATCAGAGGTCGTGTAGAGAAACAGACAGTTAAAAATAAAGGCTGGATACCTTGGGAGAGTCAGGGTGTGACGGGCTGAAATTGCTGGGTATGCTGTCCCAGATTTAAATCTGACTTTGTATGTGGCCAGCCAGCCCAAAACTACTCTTTAACAGCTCCAAAGCTATTGCACTGAACATAACCCTCAATATGTCAGTCTTTAAGTAGTATTGTTTTCGTAACTAGCCTGCAATTGTGGCTGCCTACCCCCAACAAGTCGAATCCAGTTCCAGCCAAGCCCTCCATCAATTTTGGCCAGTTGTTGGCTGTCAACGTGTGGGGGAAAGGAGATGTTTTTGTGTGTATTGCATATTTTCTTCTTCTTTTTTTGCGTAATATGGACTTAAACAGATCAGCGCTTAAGATTTTAAGATAAGCGGTTGGCTGTTGTCCGATAGTTGACAGATGTTGTGTGCTCAGATGTGCAATCTGTTAAAATGCTGTTGATTTAACAGAGCTCACTGGACCCAAAAGCAGTATTAGATTTGAGATGGAAATGGTTCTGTCTGGCTAAGAAAAATATCAGTAGAGGATAAAGAGGTTGCTAGCGGAAAATTCCATTCTCGCATGGAAAAGCAGTAAATGTTTACAGACTGGCATGCACACGCTGCACCTGGGAAACTGCTGTGATAGTTATTTGCTCAACCAGCTATCACTTTGAATGTGTTCTTTTTATGTTCAGGTTTGCCTCTGATTTCCTCTTTGTCACTTCCAGGAGAAAATCACAAAGATTTTGTTTGGGCGTTTTTTTTGTATTTTTATAATAACAAAATGGCTTGCTGTGCAGCAAAGCCATTATTTGTATCTTCATAAATGTTGCTGGGACAAAAATGAAAACATATTAAACAAAAATTAAGTCATTTTTGCCCGAAAATTAAACGATAAGCCAAATTTTTATATGTAGGGGGACAGGGGCTAAGTCTATTGCATTTAAATTATAGATTCCCTGCATTGTATAATTAATAAAATTATTTATTGTTCTTAATTACAACCTTCATGTAAAATAAAGATTTAAAAAAAAAAGCTTAAAATATAAAGACAACAGTATAACTGTATGTCTGTCAGTCCTGTGTCTTGTTTTCCCCTCCTCTCGTGTCCATATTTGTCCTTCCTCGTTTCTGTCATTATTAGTCCCTAGCCCTGTTTGATTAGTCCACACCTGTTTCCGTTCTTCCTAGTTGATTTCCCCATGTTCTTAAGCCCTGTGTTTCCCAGCCCCTGTGTCCGGTCTGATCGTCATCTATGTTCGTCTCTCCCCAAGCGCCTCGTCTTTATGTTGGATTTAAATAAAGAAGGATTATTTGAATCTCCACGTCTCCACGCTCCTCGTGCCCCGAGAGGGATCTGACAGAAGACCGGACCTACAACAGTAAGCGGCGTCCAACATTTTTGTTTTTTGAAAGTTTTTCTGTTTGTTTATTTATTTTGTTATCTGTTTTGTTTTTTCCCTCCGCGGCATGGCGCCTCCCGCTTCGCCGACCTAATCCGTCGGGATTGCCCGTTCTACGAGTTTGCAGAGGGTTTCCACAAGATCGCCGCGGCGACGGCGTGGGATGATGAAACGCTTAATAAGCTGTTCTGGCTCGGGGCCAATTACCACCATCCCGTGGACCTCACATACACTACCGGCCTGAGCTGCAGAGAGGGGATTTACCGGTGTCTGGGAAGCGTCCGGACCCGAGCCAGCCCGCCGCTGTTCGCGGCTTCCCCGAGCCCTCTGCAATTTGCACTTCCAGAGCGCCCCCGCGAATCCGCGCTTCAAGAGCGCCCTCCTGTGCCTGCTCCTCGCAGGTGCTCTCCTGCGTCTCCGCTGGTCCCGTCCAGCTCTCCTGCGTCTCCGCTGGTCCCGTCCAGCTCTCCTGCGTCTCCGCTGGTCCCGTCCAGCTCTCCTGCATCTCCGCTGGGGCCGTCCAGCTCTCCTGCATCTCCGCTGGGGCCGTCCAGCTCTCCTACGTCTCCGCTGGTCCCGTCCAGCTCTCCTACGTCTCCGCTGGGGCTCTCCAGTTCTCCTGCGTCTCCGCTGGTGCCGTCCAGCTCTCCTGCGTCTCCGCTGGTCCCGTCCAGCTCAGCTCCTCAAGAGCGCCCCCAAGTGTCTGCTCTTCAAGAGCGCCCCCCAGTGCCGGCTCCTCGCACGTGCCCTCCCGTGCCGGCTCCTCGCACGTGCCCTCCTGCGTCTCCGCTGGTTCCGTCCAGCTCCGCGATGAAAGAACGCCCGACAGAGTCCGCGCTGCAAGAGTGCCCGACAGAGCCTGCTCCGCAGTGGCTTCCAGGCGGGGACTTCCCCAAGAAAATTTTGGGGTGGGGTAATAGGGTCATGGCCTGTGTGGCCGGGCCAAGGGCCAAGGCCACAGAACCCCTCGGGTGGCCCGAAAAAGTAAGCCCGTGGCCTCCCGACTCCCCGGATCCGCCATGGCCTCCCGTGTCTCCTGTCCCGCCATGGCTCCAGGAACGGGCCCCCGCTCTGGAGGCCGGTAGCCCTGCCCCCTGATCCCTGGAGGCTTCCAGAGCGCCCACCCCCCCTCCCCAGTAGATGGTATATGGCGTGAGGACACTCCTTCCGGAGGGGGGCGTTATGTCAGTCCTGTGTCTTGTTTTCCCCTCCTCTCGTGTCCATATTTGGCCTTCCTCGTTCCTGTCATTATTAGTCCCTAGCCCTGTTTGATTAGTCCACACCTGTTTCCGGTCTTAGTTGATTTCCCCATGTTCTTAAGCCCTGTGTTTCCCAGCCCCTGTGTCTGGTCTGATCGTCATCTATGCTCGTCTCTCCCCAAGCTCCTCGTCTTTATGTTGGATTTAAATAAAGGAGTATTTGAATCTTCACGCTCCTTGTGTCCCGAGAGGGAACTGACAATGTCAGATTTTTATTTTATTTATTTATTATTTTAATTTAAATCTTATTTTATTTCACAGGCAGCTGTTTCCGTCATTTTAACCCGAAATCACCAAAATTTGACATCTTACTATCCTATTATTTCTTAGTATATTTATATCTTAACGTCTTAGTTTCATGTAATATGTGACCCCTGACAAGTTCAGATTTCTGAAACAAATAATACAAGGAGACTTCAATTTGTTCACCGTTTAGTCTTCTATTCAGGTAGTTTTAATGATAGTTTTATTTATGATTTTTAAATAACATTTTTAATATGTCATTAAAAAGTATCAGCGTGATTGTTGGATAATAAGTCTGATAAATCTATTTTCTCTCATTTATTATGTGATTTAAAGTAATTATTGATGCCTTTATGAATATAAGGTAATCAATTTCAGACACATCTTTACCAGATAGGGGTTTAGTTATCTTTGTTAAACACTTACGCACTTCTATAAACATTATGTCTCTGAATTTTAAAAAATATATTTCAAATATTTTTTTAAAGCCTCGAACACTCTAAGGCCCTTAGTAGCCAATAAGCAGGATAACACTAGCATATCAAAGCATTCCCTTTTGCTACACATATACAGTGCATATCTGGTTAGTAGCTATAAATGTTGTTCAGGGACCCTCTTCCAAATATGCAATTTCTGGCTGGAATAAGCTGTAATGTGGACCAGTATGCTAAAAACCAAGAGTCTGGCCTCATGCGTGAGCGCATTCACAATCACCCGCTGAGAATAACTCGTCAAGTCACCTGTCTGGGTGTCACAGCTCATGAATGTACAATTCCCACACTTAGGCAACCCTTGCATTGATGTCAATTCTAACCGGGATGGCCAATTAGGATATTTCTCCAGATGGAGAGGGCTAATTCAGACAGCACAACTGAGCCTTATTCAAACCTCGAGAGCTCGTATGAAAATGCCCCTTTATTTATGCTTTGTGTGTATTGACGCCAGAGGCAGCCTGCGCTTTGCCTTTTTCTGGACCAGATGTTGCTAATGCCTCCTCAATCCAGTTGCCTCAGGGGTGTTGGTAAAAAATATCCATTTTAGTGGAGATGTCAGGAATGGCAGAGTGGAAGACGGAAACGAGAGATTGAAATTGATCTACAGGGGAAATAAAAGCTGTCTGTGACTGTCTGTGCTGGTTTGTGTTTCCTTGCTGTCGATCCATAGTGTAGAAAACCTCTATTTCCCATCTGGTCCCATTATTGGTTTTTCCCTGGGTAAAGTCTGGTGTTTTACAGCGTATGTGTCTTGTCTGCTCTTTAACAAGAAGATACATCCTCAGGATGGTGCGATGTGTGTGTCTTCTTCCACAAGTGGGTTTGAACTCCACAGAGTTAAGAGCCATCTGTGCAAACACGGAGAAGAACACAACATGGATGTGTAGTTAAGACCATATACTTAAGTCTGCCGTACTGTATGTTCATTTATTATGAGTTTATGTAATGAATTTGTTGAAATCCGGGGTGTTTTTTGTTTATATATATCTGTAATAGTTTAAGATTTTTATTTGGTTGGTCTTCAAGGCTTTCATTTCTTTTCATTTACGGCCATTTATTCTTGCTTAAAAGGATAGTTCAATTTAATAATGAAAAATGCCATGATTTACTCATCTTCATGTTCTTCTAAACCCACATGACTTGTTCACTGCTGTTCAAAAAAAGCAACTACATATTTTCCACTTCACAGGATCTTTTGAATCACTCTAAGAAGTGTGAATTGTTTGAAACTACAATAAAAACCCATGTTAGACCAATAGTGTGCTTTGCTGCATTAATAAATTATAGAGTTATTGTTATAAGATTATTTTTCATTATGTTTGCTGACTTTTTTAACTTTTGTTGTTTTGTCATTGTTGGTAGTTATTTTGCATTTAGTGAAGGAACCAAGTCAAATTGACAGAAGTTACTTACAATTAAGATGCTAGTTGAGAGACAATAGTTGAATGCATCAGGTTCTGAACAATATTTTTATATACTATACAATATTTTTAATACTATTTTTACAGTGTTTCCGTGCTGTTGAATAGTTAAAAAAGAATTAAGGATTAAAGGGATAGTTCACCCAAAAATGAAAATTCTGTCATTAATTACTCACCCTCATGTCGTTCCAAACCTGTAAGACCGCCATTACCCGCTCCAAGGTGGCAGCTCCACACACACCGCTGTGGTGGCCACTGGTTCTGCCCTGGGTCTCCATCCCCCCTGCACATCCTCAGGCCCCAGGTCCCCCTCCAGCACACAGACCTGGTCCCCCCCATCCCACCGTTTTCGCCCCCGCTCTGCCATCCCCCTGGATAGGCGCTTGGGAATGTCTGGAAGCCGATCCTTAGAGGAGGGGTCCTGTCACGAGTCCGGGCTCTTCAGTTCTTCCTTTCTCCACCAGAGGTCACCATCTCCCGTCCTCCCGGACTCCATTCCCCTAACTCCACACACCTGTCGCATATCACACACACATGTCACAAATTACACTCCCAGCTGTTCCCCATTGTCATGGACTATTTATACACCACACTCCCGCTGCTCTGTCTGGGTGAATTAATTGTTTGTAGTGTTTATTCATCTCTGGGGATACATGCACTGTGTTGCCAACTTGTATCCCATTCCTTATACTGCTTTGTTTTTTGCCTTGTTAGCCTTTTGGTTTATTAAATATATCCTTACCTGCACTTGGACCCAGACTTTGTCTTTTCCACGGCGCTCTCTCAGTGTTCCGTGACAGTTCTAAGGAACAGCATTTTTGTATTTTTTGTAACATTATAAATGTTTCCGCCATTTTTAATTTTCAATGTAATGGATCTTTGCTGTATAAAAATATTAATTCTTTAAAATCTTACTGATTCCAAATTTTTGAATTGTAGTGTATATGTATTTTGAAGCCATAACATAAAAGTGATATCATAAACAAATCATTCAGATCTTATCAGTGAATCCGTTGATTCATTTCTCAAAACTGATTATTTACAAATGCACTCACTGATTCCATCTGCTTGCTACAGTTAACAATGGAGAAAAAGATTTGCATCTGTTATCATATCAAAGCTATCATATGGCTTTCAGAATCAAAGAGTCAAATGGACCACTTTTACATTTCTACATCCTTTGTGAAGCTTAAAAGCTCCAGTCCTTAAACTAGTACATTATTTAAAAATATACCTTCTATGGTCTGCAAAAAGGATGTGAGGGTGAGTAAATGAGAATAGAGCTTTCATTATTTGGGTGAACTCTCTCTTTTATTCCTCCCTACATTTGGTTCAAGGTATAACCATATTTCATTTTATTGCTGAAGATATTCCTGTGATTCAGCTCTGAATGTGAGCTAATGTAATATAGAGGATCCGGTGTTTCTATAGGAATAATTAGATCCTATTGACCACGGTGCTCTCCCATTACTTATCTTGTGTTAGAGGAGGACAGTTTGAGCAGGAAGCCACTCAGACCGCAGCATGTATGTGTGAGAGAGGACGTAACCGGTAGTACTGATGAAATGTTTCATCACTGTCAACATACATTGTTATTTCATGTGACAGACACTGGACCACAGGAGGAATATGTCATGTTGTCATTTGCAGCTATGATTAAAATTCAGCGCTTATGCGCTGTCTGTTTTTGACACGCTAACTAACAACCAGCCATTATGTTGTTCTGGTGCTAATTGGTTAAGTTTGTAGGTATCATTTTTTGACATTTTATTTCAAGTAAAGTGGAGAAAGAGCAAGAATTTATAGATATGGAATCAGGCAGTGTTGCGAGCTGGATTCGAACTCATGTGTGTCTATTTGAGCACCATAACTCAATGTGCTGATTGTAATCCATTCCTGATTCCATATTACATGGCAAGAATTGTAGTTAGTAACGTAATCCATTACATTACACATTTTTGGTAATATAGTCGGACAACTTTTTGATTACTTTTAGATTACTTTTGACCTAACTTGTTTATCACATTGATTTAAATAACAATCCTGTACTATACTGATATTATAATAGAAAGAGAAAGAAAATATATTCCTTTTGTTGTTATTAACAACATGAAGTGCATTAAACCATACATCATTTTCCAAACTGGGGTTTGTGATTTTAATTGAATTAATAATAATAATAATAATAATAATAATTTATTACTATAGTGTGAATAATATGTAATCATGTAATAAAAAAGGAGCTGTATTCTGATTACAAGTATTTTAAAATGCAATGTAATCTAATTACAAGTACTTGATTTTTGTAATCTGATTACGTAACCCAGATTACATGTAATCAGTTACTACCCAGCTCTGTCTGTATCTGATTTGAGACTTTCAAGCAAATGAGTTCGCATAAAACACCTTTAATGGATGTTTGCACTTTTCACTGTCAAGTTATTCATCCATGCTAATGTGAATCTTATCTTTTCTTTGCTCTCTTTGTGTCTGCTTGTATGAGGGGTTGGGACAGTGTTTAAACCCTGCATTGAGCTACAATACAAAATCGGCGGTAACGTTCAAAATAAATTATGATTTTAATGTTGTGCAAGTGTTTAGGCTGTAAAAAACTAACTTTCACACAAAGAACGAAATCGAATTCCGTATTTACTGTATTTTGCCATCCGATATGTTGTATATGTGTGTGTGTGCTTGATAATACTGTAATTGAATATCAAATGGGAATTGATCGTAGAGAAAATCTGAAAAAAACACTAGAAAGCGATGGCTCCACTCTGTCCAGCATCTACTGACTGGAAACTGTGTGTGCATTCAACAAGACAAGAAGATGTAAAGCCCTGTTTCCCTGCACTACAGACATGAGTCTCCAGACCCATCAACAGGCCATTCAGATCGGCAGTGTGTCAGTTACTGAGTCCCTGTGGTCTCTGCTGATGAGAGCAACTTTGGCATAATCGAGTTCTGTATTGCCCTTCGTGCAGACTCAATTTCATCTGTACTGTCATAGTGTAGAGAGGTTATCCGAAGGAAAGGAAGGATGATGGAGTGATTTTTGACTGACAAGCATTGCGGCACAAGTGCTAGTGGTGCTGCAAAATCCATCCAGCAGGTTGGATTCTACAGAGCAAGGACTTCCTTTTTTTTGAGTGAGAGTACCTGAAGGGACAAAATTATATTTTATTTTAGTTTAGTGTAGTTTAGCCGATTTTTGTTTGTTTGTTTGTTTTTGTTTTATTTTGCAGAAATGTGTTGTCATATGTTCAGTCAGTAATCAGAGTGATTTAATGGGATAGTTTAAAATGCTCATTAAAGTGCCATTTTTTATTTTATTTTTTAATGTAAGTAGGAATGTTGGAATACAGATTAATTGAAAGTGTTAGTTCGCCCAAAAACAATAAATTCTGTCATTATTATTATTATCATCCTCTTGTTGTTACAAAACAGTTTTGTAAAAAAAAAAAAAAGTGTTTTAAATCTCCATATCTTCTTACAACGACAGTTCATAGTGACCACAAGCTCTCAAGCTTCAAAAGGACAACAAAAAAGTTAATTTAGGTTTTACAAATAAAAAAAGCTAATTATTTAAAAAAAGAAATAGCTTTACTTGGCTCATTTCGAATCAGGCAAGTTATAATATGAAAATACATTACTTTAAATAAATGTAAAAAATATTATTTTATTTCAGCTGCAAAATTTCTCATTTTAATTTAGTTTAAATTGATCAAATAAAATAACTAAAACTGAAATAAAAATTAATAAAGACTATATGTAAATGTTTTAAAAAATAATAATAACATTGATACAAATGTGTGATGGTACTGTTGTGCATTGAAGACTGACATGGAAGAGAAGAACTTTTTGAATAAAGTCGTTATTTTTGTTTTCTTTGTGCACAAAAAGTATTCTCGTAGCTTCCTTAATACCTTTCTGGGCCTTGAACATGTCAGTTGCTTTCCTGTCTATAAAGGGTCAAAAACCTCTCGGTTTTCATCAAAAATATCTTATTTTGTGTTCTGAAGATGAACAAAGGTCTTGGAACGACAGAATGGGTGAGTAATTAATGACATAATTTTCCTTTTTGGGTGAACTCTCCCTTTAAGTAGTTGTGTGCAAGTATTAAAGAAAGAAAGCTAGCACTATTTATAGAATGTGCTTTATTGGTGAATATCAGACCTCTGCCAGAGCTGTTGCTCTTCAGCCCATGAGTCTGAGAGCAATCTATAACACTAAGTTTCTCAGGAGTACAAAACTAGATGGAGTTTTTCGGGCTGTGTGTGAGCAGTGTGAGGGGCCCCTGTGGTGTGTGTATGCTCTGCGGTATATTCTCTGAAAGTGTAATGCTTTTCAGAGGAGCTGGAGTGCAGCTCCCTGTGCTGATTCGTGGAAGTGGGGTCAGAGGTTAAAGATGAGAGTGCAGGAGGTTGGGGGAATGAATGTGATGAACTCAACAGCTGCTTTTTCTTTATCTGGCTGCACTTTCTGCCTGATGCTCTTTTACTCTGTCTTGTTATACTCAGTATATCTCTCTCTCTTCACCCCTTCATTCATAACTTTAAATAAAATTATAAACACTACCAGTTTAAAGTTTGAAATAATTAAGATTCTTTCATGTTTTTGAAAGATACCTCTTATGCTCACCAAGGCTCCATTTATTTTTCAAAAAGTGCAGTAAAACAATATTTTGAAATATTATTTTATATTATTCAAATTCTATTGAAATATTTTTAATTGAATTTATTCAAGTGGAATGGAAGCTGTGATACATTACCATTCAAATATTTGGGGTAAGTTTTGTTAAAAAAAAAAAAAAGATTGCAATGAACACTATTATTCAGCAAGGATGCATTAAATTGACCAAAAGTCCCAGTAAAGACATTTATGATGGTATAAATTATTTCTATTTTATTTCAAATAAATTGTTGCTGTTGTTTTGAACTTTATATTCATCAGAGTATCCTGAAAAAATGAATCAAGGTTTCCACAAAAATATTCGGTAGCAAATAAAACACAAAAAACATTGTATTCTTCCACATTATTTGGTAACACTGCATTATTTGTTCATTTATTTGGTAATCGATTCCGATCTGTCAATCCTCGTATTTTGACTAAACTGTATAATTTATTGTGATGTGATGGTTTCATGTCGCTTTCTTCTCACATAATACAATTTTCAATTCATTAATATTTATGTTATGTTATTAAAGTTGTATGAATCTCTGTGTATTTATTTCCTGTGTAATAAGTGGGATAATATACAGTGCGATAAGCCAGTCATTATCTTCAGGTCCTGCCTTTAAGTAATGATCTGTTTCATAATGATTTTTTTAAATGACTTATTAATGAAGGTTATGAACGTTATTATAAAATTTAACCAACGAAATCAATCAAACCTTATCACGCTCGTTCAATCATTCTCTCATTTTCTCTGCAGATTTCCGTGGCAGATGCCCTGTGCCCTATGCTCCTGCCCCAGCAGTACTGAGCAGAGTCCCGTGGACCCCCATGGCTCCCCCCATGGAGGGAACGGCCCTGGCCCGCTGCCTCGTCCTGCTGCACAGCCTGCTGCTGCTGTTGCCCAGAGGAGTGCCCTGCCGGGGGGCCACACGGGCCCCGGAGTCCCCCTGCCATAGAGCTGAACACCCACTCATCTCTCACACAGGTCAGCATTTGTATCCACACTTCATTTGGCGTTTTAATTAATGGTGCTTGCTAAGATAAGCACCACTATTACTATCCGCTTGTTAATTTATGATGTATCGAATATTGTTTCCGGGTCCAAGCTCTATTTCAAGTGTACTAGATTACTCTCAACAGCTGTTTATGAGCACTATTCATTCATAGCACACCTTTAAGCTAAGCTTTTAAAAAACTGTGTTTACACAACAGTCTCCAGACTCACAGCATCCCAGGCACCAGTATTTTAATGATTCAGAAAAGATGAATCGGCCAAACAAATTTAGGATTTTTCAGTAATGCCACAGCACACAGGGAGTGTATAATAATAGCACTGTATGTTATTTGCTTTTGGGATTTGATAAATCTGCTCTGAACCCAGAAATAGTAATGTGTAAGGTGTTAACAACCAGATTCCTGATGCTTAGAATTGAAGATTCGAACCTGTGGAAATATTTGCCATATAATACATAAAATATACTTTATTGCAAGCCTATAATTCTACTTTTTTGAGTTGCTTTAGAGTTTGTCAGGATTTTCACTCTATCCAATTTTTTCAAGAACCTGAAAATATAAATAAAGATATTCTTATAAATATGTATATTTTATATTTTTGTTGTTATTTTCAATTACATATATAAAAGTATATGTAATTGAATGTGTATATAGATATTAGTCATCCTAAAAACACGTCAAGCAATATAGGGCAAATGTAACTTATAATCACAATATATATTCAATATGTGATACATAAAATCAACTTTATTGCAAAAAATTCTGGCTGGGCCACTCGAGGACGTTCATAGAGTCATCCCTAAGCCACTCCTGCATTGTCTTGGCTGTGTACATAGGGTGATTGTCATGTTAGAAGGTTAACTTTCAGCCCAGTCTGAGGTTCTGAGCGCTTTGAACCAGGTTTTCATTAAGGATATCTCTGTATTTAGGTGCATTTAGCTTTCCGTCTGATCACTTCCCCAGTTCCTCTGCTGAAAAACACTCACATGCTTCACCGTTGGGATAGTATTATACAGGTGATAAGCGGTGCTTGGTTTCCCTCAGACATGAATAAGGAATTGAGGTTCATCAGGCTAGAGAATCTTTTTCTTTTTTTTTTTCATACTCTGAGAGTTATTTGGGTGTATTTTTGTAAATTCCAATCATGGTTTCATGTATCTTTACTGAGTAGAAGCTTGAGTTTGGTCACTTTGTCATCAAGCCCAGATTGGTGGAGTGTCGCAGTGATGTTTGTCCTTCTGTAAGTTTCTCCCATCTCCACATAAGATCATGGAGCTCAACCAGAGTGACCATCAGTGTCTTGATAACCTCTCTAACCAAGACCCTTCTCCTTCGATTGCTCAGTTTGGCCAGGAGCCTAGATCTAGGAAGAGTCCTGATTGTTTCAAACTTCATCCATTAAGGATTATGGAGGCCAAATGCTCTTGTGAACCTTCAACACAGCAGATTTTTTATTTTTTTTTTGTAGTCTTCCCCAGATCTGTTTCAACACAATCCTGTCTCTCGGCTCTGCAGGCCATTCCTTTGACCTAATGGCTTAATTTTTGCTCTGACATCCATTTCAGCTGTTGAACTTTACATAGGCAGGTGTGTGTGCCTTTCCAAATCATGTCCAATCAACTGAATTTGCCACAGGTTAACTCCAGTCAGAGTATAGAAACATCTCAAAGATGATCCAGTGAATCTGGAATGCTCCTGATCTAAATTTCTAGTGTCAAAGCAAAGGGTATGAAGACTTGTGCAATGCCATTTTTTCAGTGTTTCCTTTTTTAATAAATTTGCATCATAAAAAGTTATGATGAATCCGTTTTTTGCTTTGTCATTATGGTGAGTGGGGTGTAGATTTATCTGGGGGAAAAAGTAATTTAAAGCAGTTTAACATAAGAATGCAACAACCAAATGTGAAAACAATTAAGGGGGTATAGGCACTTTCTATAGGCACTGTATGTGTGTGTGCATGTTTATGTGGTTTATGAGGACACAAATTTCTACAATGACATGGGTATGACAGAGGTATTACAATATGAAGGTGGTTTATGAGGACACTACCTATGTCCCTGTAATTCAAAAGGCTTAAAAAACATACTAAATGGTGTTTTTTTTGAAAATCTAAAAATGCACAAAGTCTCCTGTGAGGGCTAAGTTTAGGTGTAGGGCAATAGTACACAGTTTGTTCAGTATAAAAACCATTACGCCTATGGAGAGTCCCCATAAACCACAAAAACCAATATGTGTGTGTGTGTGTGTGTGTATGTATAAAGGTATTTTTATATTTTATATAAAATCTTATATATGTATTAACATATAGTACACAAATGTGTTAACATAGTTGTATTCATTTACTTATTTATTATTTATTTTAATTAAAAAATAAACATTTTAATATACACATACATACACATTTATAGACTAGGAGTTATTTTAGGTAACACTTTATTTTAAGGTGTCCTTGTTACACGTTGCATGTACTTACTATTATAATAATAAAAAAATATGCACGTAGTAACCCTAAGTAATCCTAAACCAAACCCTAACCCTAACCATATTGTTAGTACATGTAGTTAATTAATATTACTCAGTACTTTAATGTATTACATTTACACTGTAACAAGGACACCTTAAAATAAAGTGTAACCCTATTTTGCAGCTGTAATGTCTCGGTTACGTATGTTCCCTGAAGGAGGGCACGGAGACGTCACGTCGGGTGACTGACGAATTGGGATCTCGCTTAGAGAGACCAATCCACTTTGAGTGTAACTAAACGAGCCAATGCACATTGGCATGTGATTATTGCATCCAGCTGCCGCTGATCACAGCGTGAGTATAAGTAGGCAGAAGGTGCAGCGCATATTCAGGTTTTCGCTGAAGAGCCGAGCCGGTGACCCTGCCGCTCAGCGGTGGTACAGCAGCCGTGGCGATGAGATGTGACGTCTCCGTTCCCTCCTTCAGGGAACGAGGGTTACATACGTAACCAAGACGTTCCCTTTCAGTCGGTCACTCTGAGTCACGTCGGGTGACCGACGAATTGGAATCCCTACCATAGGGCCACGGATACTGGCCTTTCCAGTGTCCTGGGGAAGCCTCCTGCGCCCCTACTTTTTGGCGCAGGTCAGGGCTTTCCGCAAGAAGACCAGTTACTGTTGCTATGGCACTACCCACTCAGTAAGACTGGATAACACTGGGAAAACGTACCCGTTCCACTTGGAACAGGAATGCTACGGAAGCACCTCCTTCCTGAAGGAGGTTCAGAAGCAGTTACACATATGAACAACCGATTAGGTGCATATGAAAGATTAGAGGTGATTGTAGCTTCTAGGACAATGGCAGAAAGTCTGCCGGGGAAACACGGGCTCTGAGGCTATACCGTGGACTTTACACATATGGGATCCAATTAGGTCTCACATATGGAACCCAGCCCTCTACCGGTTCTCACGGATTCATCGAGTGAGAGCCTGGCACCAGACGCTCAACCACGTCTGGCTGCTGAGGGACGGAGGAGCTCGACAGGGGCTACAGTATGGACTCTCTGGAGCAGTTTTAGCAAGCTGACTCGAAACTGGAGCCTCTCAGTGCTTCTACCCGTCTGAGGTGAGAACAAAGGAGGAAACCGGTTCCACACGATGGCTATAGAATCTAGCGAACGTGTTAGGGATCGCCCAGCCCGCAGCTCTACAAATATCTGCCAGCGAGGTGCCGCGAGCCAGCGCCCAGGAGGATGCAACACTTCTAGTAGAGTGATCCTCTGCTTAGAGACGGCATTCCCCTTCTGCCGGCCTTCGTGACAGACAAAGAGCTGGTCTGAGGTCCTGAAGCTTTGCGTCCTGTCAACGTAGAATCTCAATGCTCGGACGGGACAAGCAAAGCTAGAGCTGGGTCTGCCTCCTACCTGATCCCTGAAGGGAGTAGTGGGAACTTGGGCACATAGCCGGGCCCTCAGGGTTACCTGGAAGTCAGCCGGCCCAAACTCTAGGCACGAATCGTCGACTGAAAATGTGTGCAGGTCCCCTACCCTCTTGATGGAAGCCAATGCAATCAGGAGTAGAGTCTTCATTGAAAGAAACTTAAGCTCGACTGTCTGCAAAGGCTCAAATGGGCCCTGCTGTAGTGTTCTGAGCGCTAGAGACAGGTCCCAAGAGGGTATAGAGGGGGGCCGTGGAGGATTTAACCTTCTCGTCCCCCTAAGGAGCCTGATGACCAAGTCATGCTTCCCCACTGACTTCCCTTCCACGGGGTCGTGGTTGGAAGCAATCACATAGACTTTAAGGGAGGGAGACAGCCTTCGCTCCAACCCTTGCTGCAAAAAGGACAGCACGACTCTGATCGGGCACTTCCGGGGGTCTTCTCGGTGAGAAGAGCACCATTCGACGAACATGTTCCACTTCAAGGCGTAAGCATATCTCTTAGACGGTGCTCTAGCCGAAGTGATGGTGTCAACTACTTCTTAGGGTAGGCCACCTAGAACCTCCGCGTCCCGTCCAGGGACCAGACATGAAGTTTCCAGAGGTCTGGACGTGCGTGCCATAAGGTGCCCCATCTCTGAGTTAGTAGATCCTTCCTCAGAGGAATCTGCCAAGGAGGGGCTGTCACGAGGAGCATTAGTTCTTGGAACCAAGTCCAAGTGGGCCAGTACCGCGCCAAGAGCAGGACCTGCTCCTCGTCCTCCCTGATCTTGCACAATATCTGTACGAGATGGCTCACTGGGGGAAACGCATACTTGCGAAGGCCCCGCGGCCAGCTGTGTGTCAGTGCATCCGTGCCGAGTGTTCCCTCGGGCAGGGAGTAAAACAACTGGCAATGAGAGGTCTCTAGAAAAGCAAACAGGTCTACCTGAGTGAGTTCGAAAAATCTACAAATCAGCTGGACCGTCTGGGGATGGAGTCTCCCCTCTCTCCAGGGAGCGCAGCTCGTCGGCTGCCTGGTTGAGCAAGCCCGGAATGTGAATGGCACGAAGCGACCTCAGATGCTTCTGACTCCAGAGGAGAAGGTGGTGGGCGGAAGCGTAGACCACCTTGTTGGTTGATATACGCAATGGTCGCAGTGTTGTCCGTGCGGACCAGTACATGCTTGCCTCATAAGTGCGTCTTGAGACGGTTCAAGGCCAGGTGTACTGCCAGCAACTCTAGGCAATTGATGTGCCAGTGCAGTTGGGGGCCGTCCAAACCCCAGACACCGCAAGCCCGTTGAATGTGGCCCCCCACCCGGCATACCTGAAGACCTGTTCCAGGGGCACTCCTGCCCAGAGAAATGAGAGGTCTGACCACGGGGTGAAGGTTTGGCGGCAGGCCGGTGTGACTCGGACCCGGTGAGTGCCGCGTTGCCACGCCCACCTCGGAACTCGGCCATGGAGCCAGTGTTGTAGCGGTCATATGTCCCAGCAGCGTCTGAAATTGTTTCAGTGGGACCACCGTCCTGCTCTTGAACGTATTCAAGCAGTTCAACATCGACTGAGCACGTTCCTGCGTGAGGCGTGCTGTCTGATTGACCGAATCCAACTCCATACCAAGAAAAGAGATCCTGTGCATCGGGGAGAGTTTGCTCTTTTCCCAATTGACTCGAAGGCCCAACTGGCTGAGGTGCCAGAGCACCAGGTCCCTGTGTTCGCACAACTGGCCCTGAGACTTCAAGACATGCAGATCCAAGATTGGCCTCAACCCACCGCTTTTCTTGGGCACAATGAAGCAAGGGTTGTTAAACCCTGTTTTCATATCGGCTGGAGGGACCGGCTCCATCATGTCCTTCGCCAGTAGGACAGTGATCTCCTCACACAAGTCATGAGCATCTGCTGCCTTCACTACTGTGAGGTGGATGCCCCTGAACTTGGGAGGATGCCGGGCGAACTGAATCGCATAGCCGAGTCAGATGGTCCACTGGATCCAGCGAGATGGGTAGCACTACCAGGCACCCAGACACCGTACAAGCGGGACTAGCGGGTACCCGTTGTGGGGCAGCGAGGTGGAACGCAGGGACCCGGCCCATGGCTGACCGAAGAGGGATCTGAGTGTGCGGTGCAACGCTTACCTGGTTCCACAGTTTGGCGTGAGTAGGGCCTTTGACACTCTTGAACCGCCCACTGCTGCCTGCTGGCGAGAGAGGGGGATGAGTGTGGTCCGGTGTTGGTTCGTCCAAGACTCTCCATGCCCTCTTGGGACCCAGAAGCAGAGACAACCGCTTCTTGTCGAGATTTTTGAAACAAAATATTCTCCTCCCGGCCCTCCTCCGGTGGAGGGAGAGGTGCGTCCACCATCTCCCAAGCAGTCCTCTCTCTCTCTCTGAGTCGCCCATCCCTCTTAATACACTTATGCAGAAAGCAAGAGGCTTTAGCGTGCTGAAGCGCACAGGGGAGATGGTCGCCTGCAACACAAACAGGGGGTAGTGCAACCTGATGTGTGCAATCCACTCAACACGGGAAGAACCACCGCCGCTGTAGCGCCATACCACCAGAACGAGAGTCTTCCGAAGAGCGTGCTCAACTCGTTGAATTCACTCGTCAGCAGAAGTAAGGAGCAGAACGATGTAACCGCTCAGCTCCGAAGCGAAAAGCTGAATATGCACTGCACCTGCTGCCTACTTATACTCACACTGTGATCAGCGGCATCTGGATGCAATAATCGCATGCCAATATGCATTGGCTCGTTTAGTTACACTCGAAGTGGATTAGTCTCTCTAAGCGAGATCCCAATTCGTCGGTCACCCGACGTGACTTGGAGTGACCGACTGAAAGGGAACTAAATATAATGTATTTACCACTAAATACAAGAGCTTGTTCAGAAAACACAGCATAATCTGAACTTCAGATGAGAACCATCACAGGTATTTGGTTTTGCAGCATGGCGGCTGCTAAATGTGTAGACTGGGGCTTGTTCAATGATCTGAAAGCTTTGATTCAAAAGCTCAGTCAAACAGGGAGAACCGAGATTATTTGAGCAACCATAAGAATTGCATTTTCAAAACGGTGCCAATGGACCGTTATGGAGTTGGAATAAAGAGTGTGTGTGAGTGTGTGTTTGTGTGACATACCTCCCTGTCGCTGCTGGGCATAAACACCATTACCACTGCATTCACTGTGCATATTTAATGAATGGGGTGCTAATTAAAAGGTTTGTGTTCCAGCATTTGTGTGTGTGAGATGGGTGTTAGACATTGAAATTCACACTCATTCTGTAACACAGATGGTAAACAGCCATACGGACACATCCTAAAAATCAATGGGTTAATTAGCTACTAGTCTGTGTTACTACTCACTAGGTCATGCTTACAGACGGCTTGGTTCTCCAGGAGTTTACTCACAGTCAGAGCTGATCACTAAGCTAAAATATTGACCTTGCCTTTCCACTCCATTAGCCCCAATAGACCCCCTTTGGATTTGACATTCAGCTCTACAATTACTTACTGAAATCCGCCTGCTGAATTTACATTGATTATAATACATGTTCTCCTGTAATTTAAGATGGGGGAAAGTGACTGAGTTTGCCAATACTATTAGGTCTCTATGATTTAGCTCATAACACACTATAAAAAATAAAAAATTCTGTAGTAAGTCAGAAAGCATGTCTCAAGGACAATTTAAAAACACATGACCAAGTATATAAAAAAAAAAATGTAATGAAAAGGTATGCAGCGCAAACAGTGTGAAAAGGAAAACAAATATATAAATGTATATTTTCCTAAATTAAATATTTTCATTATTTATTTATTTATTTTAAATAAACAAATAAATAATGAAAATAATACATATATATATATATATATATAAATAATGTATTTAAATAGGAGCTCTTATTTTCATTATTTATTTTTATTTTAAATAAATAAAATAAATTATTTTTATTTAAACATGTTAATTAGTTTAAATAGATTTGTATTAAATATTTTGTTTATTTTATTAAATAAAAAAATATATTTTAATTTCTAGTTTGTGTACCAATTTTTATATTAATACTTATATAAAATAGAATATTTTCTATTCCATTTTTGTTCTTTTTCTTATTACTTAAAACAATATTTATTTGAAAATGTCAATTAATATAAATGCATCATTCATTCATTAAAACATAAATTTATTTAACTATGTTGATGCATTTTGTTACGGCCCATATTAATGGGGTGAGACGCGAACAAGTGATGTCAACGGGATTCCGACCACAGCCAACAGATCACCAAAACAACACATAAGTTTAAATGATTTATTAAAGAAGAATATAGGAAATATAAAGAGCATTAGCTTTGGAGAGGCCCAAGGCCAAAATAACAAACAAAAGAACTAAATAAAAGAAAAATATAAAAGAAAAAAACACCAAGAAAAAACAATATTACAAAGAAAAAAAAAATGAACTTCCCTAACTCCCTAAACAAAAACGCATCGAAAAATCAGATCAAAATAAATAGCAGACCTCTCCTACGCTCTAATGAATTTTCGTAGGATAAACAGAATAAATCACGAATCGAAACAGCCAACAACCAATAACCACGAAGCTGTTGGTGATCTGTTGACGGAGGCGGAATCCAGAGCTCTTCACGCCACGACAGCCAACGTCAAAGTGAGCTCCCCATGTGTTGGTAGCGCCGCCCTTTTATAGTCACCTGCTTCAGGATCCACCAGTCACAATCCCTGCACACATACACACTCACATACACAAAGCAAAACATACGAAAACAATGATGCCAAGGATCGTAACAATTTTATAGATATTATTAAATATTTTATTTATTCAGCAAAAAATTTCAAAAACTAAAAAACTTATCTTTTCTGCATTTCATTTCTGATCTGCAGGTAGCTTTTAAAACTTGGCACTGTGTTCAGCAAATGTTGTTCTCTCTTATGATAAATTGCTTCCAATATTCTCCGTTTCTAAGTCGCTTTGGATAAAAGTGTCTGCTACTTAAATAAATGCAAATGTAAGTTAGATACATGTCCAATTATTAAATCTCGTCTTAGTATCACCTTAGTGAACCAGAATTCGACATAGATTAAATATATAAAAAAAGGCATCGATTACTGAAGCTTTTCACACCTTAAATTAATGCCTATTGCAAGCTGACTTAATAAACACCTTCTATTTCTCAGAAATTTCATGTTTTGTGAAATAGTTTCCCCTGTAATTATAGTCAAACACACAGGCGGTGCAGTGCTTCTCTTGACAAAGGCTATATAGAGAAGAGTGATTGATGGGCATGTTTTTCTTAACTTTTTTTTTTTTTTTTTTATCTAAACCTTTCAGACTTTGTCAGGCCACCCAGTAAGCCAATTTAGAGTGAACTGAAGGCTGAGAGAAACATTTTGCCCTCTCCTTAAATTTGCCTTTTTGAATCAAGCCTGCAGTCTGCATTTATAGTGCTGAATGTTCCTAGCAGCCACTTTGAAAAAATCAATAAAAAGAGTTGAGTCACAGAGATGCGTGTCTCCATCCAGACCAAAAGAGAGACACTGGGAGAAAGAGACTGTGTTTTCCTAAATGGAACACCTCTGCTCTCTTCTCCAGAGTGCTGTGGGGACACGTTTCTCCATGGACCACGTAATCCTTGTCCATTAGGGAGCAAAAAGTGGGTAGGACATCACGGACAGTCAGCAAAGGAGATAAATATACGTCCCCTCAGCTATGCCAGAACTCCAGCAGAGCTCCACTGTTAGATCTCTGTATAAAGACACACTGGTTGACTGTAAAGAATTGTTAATATCTGCGCCATGGAGCCGTTGTGCTCTGCTCATGAGTGCCAGTTTGTGCAATAATGTTCTGGACAGATGTTGCACACTCATAGTGAGTCAGGTTTCCATTTTGTATAGACTTCAGAGAGTTTTTTTTTTTTCTTTCTGGGAAAACAAGGTTTTTCTTTTGTTGTCAATGACAGGTTTAAGAAGCAGATGGTTCCCCACAGGTACAGTACATATCTTTTGATCGGTAGGAGTGTTGTCTGTATGGGCTTGTCAGAGCTCTTGCTGCATTGCATGGCCTGGAAGAAAAACAAACCCGATACTAGGTATTTTTTGGTTTTATGTTATATATCTTATCTTCTTAAAGGTCCCATGGCATGAAAATTTCACTTTATGAGGTTTTTTAACATTAATATGAGTTCCCCTAGCCTGCCTATGGTCCCCCAGTAGCTAGAAATGGCAATAGGTGTAAACCGAGCCCTGGGTATCCTGCTTCGCCTTTGAGAAAATGAAAGCTCAGATGGCCCAATCTGGAATCTTCCCCTTATGTCGTCATACGGGGAAAGGTTACCTCCCCTTTCTCTGCTTTGCTCGCTTGTGAAAATGAGCTACGACCGTGCGAGGAGAGCGAGAGACATCATGGCTTGCAAACGAGCTAAGCATTGTTTTTTGGCACTTCAGATCGGTTCTACTCTATGAACTGTCACATACTGTAATACAACTGAATGCCCAATAAAGCTGTTCACATTTACATATTTTCTGTTGTCATACATAAAACAAGTATAGATAGTAAACACGACCCATTGATAATACGTTTACCCTGAATCACTCTCACTATCCTCCATAAATCCTGATTTATAATCGCAACATCGTCTGATAAAATCAATATACATCTAACTTACATTAAAAAGCGACTATATGCAGTGGTTTTGGCTATATTACTGTTTTGCATCCGAGTAATAAACTGCGCATATTAACAGACAAATTATGTTCATATTTAAAAGTCCAAACAGTCAGTAAGCGACAAGTGCTTGGGAACGCTGTTTTGTAAATGATTTATTGATGAGTCTGCTGCTTTAAGGCAAACTGAAAGCGTTGCTTCTCTGCCGCTCGCTGCTCAGAACAGACGCCGAGAGAGGCTACACTGCGCCGGGAGAGTCAGACCTCGCGCTCGCGGGGCAGTACTGGAGACATCTTCCAACTGAATGATAGGTTTAAAAAAAAAAAAAGTAGTATGTATATTCTTAGTATGTACCCGTTATGGGAAAAAAGCCGCCAAAAGGGTCTGAAAGTTACTAAATATTGTTCTAAAGTCACGCTCGTGTGTGTGAGACGCGTGAGCTGATGGAAGCGGGAGGTGGATATTGTTGCGGCCCGCCCAGGTAAAGTCTATGTGTGGGAAACACTGACTGTATCCAGACACAATATTTTAAACTAACCATTCGGAGACGTCCTGCTGTAGCCGCTGAGTTGCAACTTCTTCATCCGGTGCTTCTCCATCCGGATCAGATTCTGGGTCAAACTGAAAAGCTTGAACGACTGCGTGTCTACGAGCCATTGCCATACATCCACTGTCAACATTAGCGCATGGTACCGTGGCCGCAAGCTGCAGGCCACACACCCACCCTCCACCTTGCCCCACCTCTCTCCTCCTCATTAGAATTTAAAGCTACAGACACAGAAATGGCACATCCTAAGGAAAGCTCATTGTGGGACTGGCTCGTAGTGGCTGAAATTCTGCACCAAGGCTGAATTTCAGGAACGAAACTTCAGATACAGTACTAGGGACCACTTAGGCCTATATAAAAGCATCCAAAAAACAGCATGTCATGGGACCTTTAAGTAAACAGATTATTAATTATGCTATTGATTTGTATATGTAAAATAAATTACAGTGTGAATCTTTGCTGATACAAATTTTACATTCATATCTGCCATGTTGATGGTTTAGTATGTAGTTTTCATTGTTTTTTGTGTGTGTGTGTGTGTGTGTGTGTGTGTGTGTGTGTGTGTGTGTGTCTGTGTGAAATTAACGTAATTCTGGGTAACATTTTACAATGCGGTTTTATACATTAGCAGTAGCTCACATGACATCATAATGAACAGTATTTTACAGCATTTATTAATCTTCCTTTATGTTATTTGTTATATGCCAATATATTTGGCATTTAAAAGGAATAGTTCACACAAAAGTGAAAATTCTGTCATTAATTACTCACCCTTATGTCGTTCCAAACCTGTAAGACATTCGTTCATCTTGGGAGCTCAAATTAAGATATTTTTTATTAAATCTAATATTTTTCTGACTCTCCATAGACATTTCTCAATTTTTTTTTAACATTACTAAGTGGCAACGTTTGGTAACAATACACACTCTATGTAAAGTGGTTTAGACTCATTTTAGTTACAAGTTTGTGTTGGGCTATTCCCTCTGTAATTTTGGTTGGAAAACTTGTTTTAGAGCAACTTTGCGCCAAAAGACCCCAGCATTTTCACAGCTGCGGCTTGGCAGATGTTGCTTCCTGTACTTAAAGAATCTTTGCAAAGAGCAAACATATTAATGTCTATTAAAAGAAACAGTCCTTGACAGTTCAAGAAAACAAGTTTAAGAGCAAACTAAGGCAAGAGTTCCTGCAGTTTTGACAGCTGTGACCTTGAAGGCTTTAAATTGCTTCCATGCTGAGGTTGATTTTTGGAAAGTGCCCGTGTTGTTTTACATCTTTAGGCTATTTTTGGGGCAGTCGTGGCCTAATGGATAGAGAGTTGGACTTGTAACCTGAAGGTCGTGGGTTCGAGTCTCGGGTCCGGCATGGATTGTAGGTGGGGGAGTGAATAACCAACACTCTCTCTACCCTCAATACCACGACTGAGGTGAGACCCTTGAGCAAGGCACCGAACCCCCAACTGCTCACCGGGCTCCACAGCATTGGCTACTGTGTGTACACTTGGATGGGTTAAATGCAGAGCACAAATTCCAAGTATGGGTCGCCATACTTGGCCACAAACCACTTCCCTTTCCCTTATTTTTATGTGACATTCATTGCTAATGTGGCTCTTTCACACATTTGACTCTTGAATGAAATATTTTTGCAAGAAGATTGTAGTTCTACACATTATTTTGTCATGACATTACACCTTCAGCGTATCCTAAAAAGAATGTGAAAATATAAACAGAACATAAATGCCTACCATTAGCTAACATGACTAGACTACATTAAGTCATCCAGAAGCCCTAAAAGAATTAATATATATTGTTATCATATGAAACTGCTTCTCAGAAACACTAGAGAACCACATTGAGTGTCTCCACATTCACTTACGAGTTCCAGTCTCGCTGAAGTTAGGGCTATCCCATAGAGACATGCAAGATTTATGGAGGAACATTGTGGTAACTGATGCTGTGGATCTGTAGGGAATTCTGTCTTCCTTTTGTATGCTCGAGATGCGCTTCTTCGGAAGAAAAACAACCCTATCAGAGTTAGAGGAAGCTTTGTTGTTCAACAGAGCTGTTAAAATGATTATTAAAATAAAAGAACTTTATTGAAGAAATGTTGTTGATTATATATAATTCATTTACTAGGTTTGTAAATTATTCTGTATTCATTATTGTTTGCAAAGCACAAAGAATCTATGTCTATCTATCTGTCTGTCTATCTATTAGGGGTGTAACGGTTCACAAAATTCATGGTACGGAACGATACGGCACAGTATATATAAATAAATATATATATATATATATATTTTTTTTTTTTTTTTTTTTTTTTTTTTATATATGTATAATGCACAATTATTGGTGATTTTATGGAGTGACATGTTATTTTTTATATATATGTATAATGCACAATTATTGGTGATTTTATGGAGTGACAAGACACATGCTTTTTGAAGTGCAGTCTATTCCACTCATGTGTTTATGTGAAACTACATCCCAGAGCTGGAAAAAAAATGACCAGTAGCACGACTTAACAAATGATAGAATTACTGGAAAAGCTAACCCAGCAGCTATCCCATTACACAGAGGTAGGTAGGCAAAAGCTGTTAGACAGGCCAAGATTGAAGCTTTGATGTAAAGGCCAGAGGTTAATATGAAAGGCGCCACAGCGAGAGCATTTGATATGCATATCATACACCCGCACAGAAACAAACACAAATGCACTCAGGAGCACCCAAACTGAAGAGAAATATATATTATAAAAAATACAGTGTTTGTGTGTCTCAGTTAGTGATGTGCGCTAACATGTGCCCTCTCTTGTTCTGCAGAAATTGAGCCTTGGATCCACCGATTCAGAGCTGAGGGCACCGTCGATTATTCACAGCTGACCTTTGACCCCGGCCAGAACGAACTAATCGTGGGCGCAAGGTAATGGTCACTTCTTCCATCACTGCATGAAACTTAATGAGGAATCAGTCCATGGGTCTCAGTATACGAATGAGAGTGTCGTGGTCAGAGGTTCTGTCAGTGTGTCTGCCTAGCCTTAAATTCATATAGTACTATATTTTCAGCAACACCAAATTGACACCCACTGCGAAAATGTCACAATTGCCAAGTTTCCCATGATTAGCCCAATAGTGACACACAATCCAAGTCCTCATAAAACCATACAATGAAAGTGGAGGACTTTTGTGGCAGACAAAGAACAGCATAGACCCTCCTCACCGACAGATACTTTGATAAAAAAATCGCACCATGAATGTGAGAATAGTATAGGATTTCCTGTGTCCAGCTCTAATTAATGAGTGTGATGATTTCCACATAGACTTTCACACTGTCCTGCCATACATCTTCAGCCAAATTAATCTCATATTCCCGATCTGTCAGCAGCCTGGATGGTCTCCAAGCAATTATTTTGTGACAACCGCAGAAATGGTTTGATATGAGGCACTGTAACAGTTCATTCACCCACAGGGCCGGGAGCGGTAGAATAATTACTTTTTCTGGGAGAAGCAGGGATCACCATGCACTTCACTAGTGATTCATTGTATCATGAGCAAATTGTTAAGTTTTTTTTTTAACTTGAAAGTAACGAGACGGAAAGTGTTAGTTAGCTCTCAGAACCTGCTCCGAAGTGCAACACATCATTATCAAGTCTGACTTGGCTAAAGAGTTGCGGTTGGGATTCTTTGTTCTCTCCAAACATCAAAAATGTCTTACTTGTGTTACAAAGAAGTGCATATCAGTGGTAATGGCTCAAATGAAGAGATTCTTTTGACCTCTTGTACAGTAGGAAACACTTGTTGAGTTTTTCCGGACATTGTGTTCTCATTGTTTTCCTATAATTAGAAAGCTCAGTCACTCAGTTCCAACTAATGATTCAGTCTGTCGATAGATGTCTTTTACTTTAGGGTTCGGGGTTTTGAGACAGCAAACCTCTCAAACAAGACAAATGCAAGCAGCTGGAGCTAAAGGAATCCAGTAATGCTCTTTAGATTGAGGTTGGGAATTAGGGGTGCATAATAAATCAGCAGTCATATCATGTCAGCTGACAAATTTTAGTGTTTAATAGTATTATTAAGTAAAATAGGCCAATATATTTAAGGCGATAAATTATAGCCACACAATCATGGAATGCATTATTTCCTGTTGGCTAAATGCAAATAAAATAATTGTTTACATATTTTAGGGGAAAGGGAAAGGGAAGTGGTGTGTGGCCAAGTATGGTGACCCATACTCGGAATTTGTGCTCTGCATTTAACCCATCCAAGTGTACACACAGTAGTGAACATACATCCGGAGCAGTGGGCAGCCAATGCTGCGGCGCCCGGGGAGCAGGTTCGGTGCCTTGCTCAAGGGTCTCACCTCAGTCGTGGTATTGAGGGTGGAGAGAGTGTTGGTTATTCACTCCCCCACCTACAATCGCTGCCGGACCTGAGACTCAAACCCATGACCTTCAGGTTACAAGTCCAACTCTCTATCCATTAGGCCACCACTAATGGACTTTTATTACATATTTGTAATCTTTTTTAATTATATTTATAACATAATATATTTTAATTAAAATTATTTGTTTGTTTTCCATTTAAATTTATTAAAAGAAAATTAAGAAAGTTTAGAATGTAAAATATTTTTATTACACTGTATGAATATTACATACAATGGAAAACGTCTCAGGTTACCATGGTTCCTCGAAGGGAACGTGACGCTGCGTCCGAAAACGCTTAGGGAACGCCTTCAGCGTGACCGCGCTCTGAATCATCTGTACAATCAGTCCAATGGAAGGGTGAGGCGTCACGGGCGGGTGACGTCACGACCAGGAAGCTTTAAAAGCACGTGCAGCGGAGCCGGCTTCAGCTTCTAGGAATGAAGCAAGCGCTGGCAGGGATGCCGGAGGTGTGGTCTCGAGACACAGCGTCTCATTCCCTTCAGGGAACCATGGTTACATGCGTAACCTGAGACGTTCCCCTTCAGGAACTCGAGCTGCATCCGAAAAAGCTTAGGGAACGAGATATCCACGCCGCCAGACTGACAAGACCCTGCCCAGTGTGTACTAGGATGAGAGAACAGAAGAGCCCGGAGCAGCTCGCATGTCGAGATTCAAGATTTTTATTCGTCACATACACAATTATACAGAGTATAACCAGCAGTGAAATGTGAGTTTCACTGCTGGTTCACTGCTGGTTTCGTGAGGTCGTATAACCTCACGAAAGTGAGGTGTGTGGACCACCCAGCAGTGTTGCAGATGTCCTGCATAGACACACCTGCTAGGAAGGCCTTGGAGGCCGCCACACCTCGGGTTGAGTGAGCTCTGACTCCCATCGGCGAGGGGAGCTGAGAGGACTCATAGGCAGTGTTAATCGCATCCACTATCCACCTACTGAGGGTCTGCTTTGTAGCAGGAAGACCCCTCTTAGGAGGACCATAGCACACAAGCAGTTGGTCCGCCTTTCTCCACAGGGCAGCTCTGTGGATGTACGTGCCCAGTGCTCGCACTGGACACATACAATTAAGCTTCTGCTGGTCTGGCTCCCTGAAGGCCTGAAGTACTATGGGCTGTGGTGTAACAGAGGGAACTTTAGGTACATACCCTGCTCGAGGGTAGAGAAAAACTTTGGCCATGCCAGGCGATAGGCAGGGGCCACTGAAGTCAAGATAGGCAGGGGCCACTGAAAGGGCCTGAAGATCACCAACTCTCTTTAGAGAGGAAATAGCCAGAAGGAAGGCAGTCTTAATAGTGAGGAGTCTGTCAGATATCTCCTCGATGGGCTCGAAGGGAGCCTTGCAAAGTGGGGACACGTGAACGTACCGGCGGCCTCAGTCTCAGCGCACCGCGGAGGAAGCGTGTAACGAGGGGGTATCTACCCACTGACTGACCACCGACAGGAGCGTGGTAGGCCACAATAGCCGCCACGTAAAATTTAATAGTGGAGTGGGTTAACCCTGTGGAGCAACTGGCCTGCAGGAACTCCAGCACTGTACCAATCGGGCAGTTAACTGGGTCGAGCTGGCGGTCTCCGCACCATGAAGTGAAGAGTGTCCATTTTAGGGCGTACAGTTTCCTCGTAGAGGAAGCTCTGGATTGGAGGATGGTCTCGACAACCTCGGTTGAGAGACCGGAAGCTATGAGCTGTGCCCCCTCAGTGGCCACACCCACAGCTTCCACAGCTCCAGGTGAGTGTGGACGATTGTGCCCCCCGCCTGTGAGAGGAGATCTCCCCTGACGGGAATCTCCCATGGAGTGCCGTCGAGGAGAGAAATCAGGTCCGAGAACCATACTCCGCCCGGCCAGAACGGCGCTACCAGTAGTAGACCAACCTTGTCCCGGCACACTCTAGCCAGAACTCCCGGGAGCAGAGCAATAGGGGGAAAAGCGTACAGACGAAGCCTCGGCCAAGTCTGCACCATAGCATCCAGACCTAGAGGAGCTGGAGGAGTCAGAGAGAACCAGAGGGGACATTGAGCTGACTCTATAGTCGCAAACAGGTCCACCTGTGCCTGGCCAAACACTCTCCATATCTGCTTCACCACCTCAGGGTGAAGCATCTATTCCCCGGGCCTCAGCCCCTGTCTCAACAGAACGTCTGCTCCCACATTGAGATACCCAGGAATATGCACTGCTCTTAGAGGAGTTTGCCCTGGGACCACACAAGGATCTGGTGTGCCAGCTTGTACAAGGGTCGCGACCGCAGACCTCCCTGGTGGTTTATGTACGAGACTACCGACGTGCTGTCGGTGCGCAGTACATGGTGTTTGAGTACTCGAAACACGGCCAGCATCTCCAGCCAATTGATATGCCATGTCAGATGACAGCCACTCCACAGACCGCGGGCAGGGTGGCCACTCATGACCGCTCCCCAACTGGTGAGGGATGCATCTGTCGATAGTGTTACACGGCAAAAAGGAGCTCCCAACACCGGGCCCTGGAACAAGAACCAAGGTTTCCTTCACATGTCTAAGGCAAGCATGCATCGTCTCGTGACCTTGAAAGTGCGGAGTGGGTTTCTCCTCGGGGAGAACCCCTTGGTCTTGAGCCACCACTGTAGGGGTCTCATGTACAACAGGCCAAAAGGTATCACGTTGGACGCAGCTGCCATCAGACCCAGCAGTCTCTGAAACTGCTTGACAGTGAGTGACTGGCCTTCTTTCACTCTCTTGACTGCTGTGAGGATCGACTCTATATGATGACAGGCGTGCCTGCATCATGGTCGAATTCCACACCACGCCCAGATAAGTGGTCCTCTGTAATGGAGAAAGCACACTTTTCTTGGCGTTTAGTCTCAACCCCAGGTCTTTCATGTGGGCGAGAACGACATCTCGATGTCGAGCCACCGTTTGCTCTGATTGAGCTAGGATCTACCAATCGTCGATATAATTCAGTATACGGATGCCCTGAAGCCGCAACGGGGCCAGTGCCGCATCCACACACTTCGTGAAAGTACGGGATGAGAGTGCTAGGCCAAAGGGAAGAACTCGATATTGGTAAGCTTCGCCCCCGAAAGCAAACCTCAGGAACTTCCTGTGACTGGGAAGGATGGAGACATGGAAGTACGCGTCCTTTAGATCTATCGTGACAAACCAGTCCTCCTCCATCTATCGTGACAAACCAGTCCACCTCCATGGCCTCCTTCCTCAGCAAAGTCTCGACTTCTTGTTCCATCACCAGAGCCTGCTCGGGGCCGACCCGAGTCGGAATGACCCCGCTGAACAGCGGCGGCGGAGCGCCGAATTGAATACGATAGCCTCTCTCTACCGTGTGCAGGACCCAACGAGATACATTTGGTAGTAGCTTCCACGCTACCAAGTAATCTACTAAGGTAATCAGTCTCTCGAGACTGATCTCTGGTGTAACAGGAGCGGCTAGATTGGTGCCCTGAAGCGGCGCACCGGCAGGGGGCGACCGATCTAACTGCTGCAGAGACCTCCGAAGAGGTGGCGAGTTTTTCAGCTCCACTACGTCTCCGGGTGGAAAGAACTGAAAATAATGTTCGCTGGGGATGGCTGTGCCCTGGAACACCGGCAGGGTTGGCAGACCAATCCCCTGAGGGCACTGAGGCGAGACCAGCACCGTGTAATGCGGTGTACACCTGCTCCACCCCAGTAGGGGTCGCCCTCAGAACTCCTGGACCACATACATCAGGACTTCTTCGCCGAGGACCTCTTAACCTGAATGACAGCCTCCAGGTCCATCTTAGGCTTAGAAGTCCCCGGCGCAGAGCGCCGCCCATCTCAGCCTCTCTGCGGGGGCGCACGAGAGGCGATGCTCTGTTTTTGTGTGTACCGATATGAGGAGCTGGTATGCGGGGGAGGCCGCTCCTTCCCAGTGGCCTCCAGAGTTCGAGAGCGGCGAGGGAGGAACCGCTGGAATGCCACCGCTTGTCTACGGGCCTCCTGGTACCTGTCAATGACTGCATTGACGGCATCGCCGAACAGGCCAGAAGGCGCAAGTGGGGCGTCCATGAGGCAGACCCGATCTTTTTCTTTCATATCAGAAAGGGTCAGCCACAGATGCCTCTCCGCTGCCACCATAGCTGCCATGGAGCGCCCAATGGCACAGGCGGTCTCCTTGGTGGCGCGGAGAGCTAAATCAGCGGTCCTCCTGAGTTCTGAACTATCATCTGCCTTGAATGCCTCGCCCTCATCCAACTCTTTCAGCAGTTTGGCTTGGTACGCCTGTAACACAGACATTGTGTGCAGACACGCACCAGCCTGACCTGCTGCCGCATACCCTTTGCTCACCAACGCAGATGTAGTACGTAGCGGTTTGGAGGGCAAAGCCGGAGCCTTCAGAGACGATGCAACCCTGGGCGACAGATAGCCCGCGAGCGTCTGTTCGACCCGTGGCATCGCTCTGTACCCACGCTCACTCAGTCCCCCCGCATTACCATAGTAATCAGACGCGGGGACGAAGAGGCAGGATGAGAACGGTTTAACCCACGATCTCGACACCTCAGTGTGGAGATCGGGGAAAAACGGTAGGCTCCAGTGTGGAGGCGGTGGCCTCGCTCGCATCTAACCTGCTTTTCTGCGGCTCAGATTTTTTCTCGGCGGGCCAGTCGATGTCTAGCTTGGCAACCGCTCGAGTAACCACCTCCAACAGCTCCTCATACCGGGACGATTGAGGAGGCGAATCCTCATCGACGCTCACCACATCAACCTCCTCGGAGGAAGAGAGATGAAGCGTCGAGCCCTCTTCTCGGGGGGAAACCGCGGAACGGGCTTCCAAACCCAGGGAGAGGGCACCAGATCTGGCAGGCGAGGAAGAAGATAGGGACTCGCCCGTCTCCATTCCCTCTGCCAGATCAGCCTGCGAGCCCCATGAGTACAGCCGGCACTCTGCCTCAGCCGACTCCGCATGCCTCGCACCCAGGCAGACCACGCACAAACTGTGTGTATCCCCGCTCGTGATGTAGCGAGAGCAGGGAGGAACACACAGCTTGAAACGTGATCCGAGATTGCCCTTATGTTTTGACTTGCGTGTGGCCTTAGACATAATGCTTTGAGAGGATTTTTGACAAACAACACTAAATAGGACTCACAAAACAAGTATGAGACTGACAGACACACAGAGCGCTTGCTGAATGACAGAAAGCTGAAGCCGGCTCCGCCGCACGTGCTTTTAAAGCTTCCTGGTCGTGACGTCACCCGCCCGTGACGCCTCGCCCTTCCATTGTACAGATGATTCAGAGCGCGGTCACGCTGAAGGCGTTCCCAAAGCGTTTTCGGACGCAGCTCGAGTTCCTGAAGGGGAACTGGTTTTAATTTTTATTTATAAAAGTAAATTTTTCAAATGTAAATAAGTAAATAAAAAATTTAATTAATAATAATTGTTTTGTATTTATTTATTTATTTGTGCAATATATTTGTTATCTGCTTCAAAACTGATTTAAATTTTTAAAAATTAAAGGTTAATATATTAATAGGTGAATATATTTTTTATCTGCCTCAAAAATACATTATCAGTTATCATATCTGTGCGTATTATTTTTTCTTAAATTAATTGCATTTTATTTAATATATTGGCTGTCTGCCTTAAAATATTAGATCATCCCTACTGAGAACTGTATGATAGTCATTTCTAGCTATATTTTTTTTTTAGATTTGAAAGGTGAAAATCACAGTAAACAACACTGTTTACGCAGGTCAGCTATCTTTCTGTGGTTAATGTACAGCACTGTGGATAGGATGAGTCAGGGGGTGTGGATCAAGGTTGTTCAAATTAAGCTGTGAAGAGGAAAACTAAAGTCTTGCCTTGGAGGAACTCCATGGTGCTTTCGGCTCGACTGGTTGCCCCTGGAGCAGATGGGTTTGCAGGGCACAAGGCCTCACAAACGCACCCACAGTCTGGCCTAATGGACTGTGTGAAGGTTCTCCAACTGAGCTGCTGCTTCATCAAGGTCACTGAACAACAGTGTTCTCATGAAGTTACTCAGCAGCTCAAGGAACATTCTGCCAATTACCAACACCAGACTGAGCAGACCTGTCCAAGTACAGGCACAGTGAAATATTGAGTCATGCCTCTACTGAAACACATGCACATTTTAAAACTGTTGTTATACCTTTAGATAGATAGATAGATAGATAGATAGATAGATAGATAGATAGATAGATAGATAGATAGATAGATAGATAGATAGATAGATAGATAGATAGATAGATAGATAGATAGATAGATAGATAGAAAGACAAATAAAAATAACGATTCAAAGGATGTTGCTGCGCTTGGCCATATCACGTTGTGTCTGACACCCCACAGAACTGCATTCAAATGCAACTATAAAAAGAAATGAATAACCTAGAACGAGCTCAGTACGTTCCGAATCCCTCGATATTGATAGTGTAGCTGCATGGTCATTACAGAAATAATGGCCCAGTAGTCCATGCAAAGGAACCATTGATAGTGAGAACCTCAAAAGGCTTTAACGGTAATGCAGTGAAACACAATCAATAGGCATGTCGATTCAGTAAGTGGACCTTAATCACAGCAACCTGATTTATCATGTACTCTCTTACACAATAAGACAGGCTCCACTTTCAGATTACGTACCATATTGTTTTAGCAAATGTGTTTGTGCTTCCGACATTCACAGATGGATGTAAAATCATGTCGGACGGATATGCGATTTGTAGTTCCACATATAAATTACATTTGAGATTAGAGTTGGCAGAACACTATATTGCTACACTAGATTACATACTCGGTCCTAGATGTTTGGAGGAGCAATTTTAGTTGTTTTTCGTTTCCCAGAATTAAAATGCATGCAGCATTCACAGGCCTCTGCTGCTCCAAACAAGCATCTTATCCTTAGGCAAGGTCCAGCATTGGCTCATTAAAGTGATAGTAGGCTGCACACTTTGCAGAAGAGGTTTTTGACTCTAACACATTGTTAGACTTCATCCAGGTGTGCAGATCATATGAAAAACCGAACTTGAACTGTTACGCCAGTTTGTATTAAAACCGGATGTGTATTGGGAGCATATTAATGTGATTTATTCAGCAATTAATTTGGCAATTTAGTTCCCAATCCTCTGTTTTATTTATAGTCTTGTTCATCTCTGAAAAAGCTCAAAATATTCCTCTCACAACATTGGCCAATTGCTATTGCACATGGATTCACTCGAAATGCTGCAACCCATAAAAATCTCCATTTATAACCGCAATGCCCACCCACCCTCTGAGGCAACTTGTGTTCTGATTCGGGTGGAAATTCATATCTTTTTTTGGTCTTTTCTTTCAGAAATCATCTCTTCAGGCTACATTTGGAGGATCTTTCATTGATCCAGGTGGGTGAAAAAAGTCTCTGTCTGTCTCTTTCTGTCTTTCTTTCTTTTCTGGAATTGCTCAGACAGCTCAAACGCCCAGGATGAGACTAACAGGTGTTGCTGCCGCCATGTGTGAATGCCAATTACAGTGGCTTCATAAGCTCAGAGAAAAAGACTCTGCCAATTGAAAAGTTGTCAGTTTGGCATAATGCAGACGTGACTGGCGTTCATGCCCTGTGGGCTGGTGCTCTCTATTAAATCCATATGTAAACTTTTCCTGGACTCCATTTTGGATTTGTGTGGTTGTAAAACTGTTAACAGCTTTCATTTGTATGGCCTGATGGCAGTTTGTGCTAAATTGAATGTTTCAGTGCTGGCAAACAAACATGTTCTTTGAGTCTCTGATGCTGGCTTTGAATTGGGAATTAAAAAATGATGTTCACTAATAAATATGATGAGGCTGATAAGGATTAGAGAGAGTCTTAAGTGCTGGTTGTACTCACTGTGATTAGTCATTGGAAATTGTTGTGTCTGTGTTCTTTATAAGGTGGTGGATCACTCTGGGATGAAAAAAAAGCATTTTATTTTATTATTTATTATTATTTTATTTTATTTTACTTTACTTTACCATGTTGTCCACTATACCAAAACCATGTGTTGTAACCAACATGAAAGAAAAAGAACAATGAATGTCAGAGAAGACTCTGATTACTGTGTTAAATGTCTTAAAATATATTTTAATATATCAGTAATTTTCATATTTTATATATTTTGCTCCAGCATCCCTGAAAACAAACATAAGAGAAGCATTTTAGAGATTGGACAGATGGATATTGATTTTATATAGCAAAATTATTTTATATTTTATAATTTTGACCTTTTCATAACAAGGCAGTGTTAAGTCAGGTTGTAAAATATTGGAATAATACAGTAATACAATGCAATAATACAATACAGTAATATAATGAAATATGTAGCAAATTATTTAATAATAATAATTAATTATTTTTATTTTCATAAAATTACATTGAAAAATGTTTCTGAACATTTTTGAAATAATAAAGATGTTTTTGCTCACATGTGTTTATGGTGTGTTATTAATTTTTACTTGATTAAAACACATGACATCATAAAAACCCGGGAGTAATAGCTACAGCAGACAAGTTACTTTCCCTCTCCTATTGCATCGAATATCTTATAACCCTGTAAATAACCATTGACATGTTTGAAAGTGTATTTGAAGTCTTTCCCTGTGTAAAGAAGTGGACTCTTTTGAGGCCTTTAAAAGAGCCAAACACTGGATGTTTAACAACTTCAACATCATGGGGTCTCCTCAAAAAGATTGAGCTCCTGGGGAAAAGTGCAAACAGACCAGACCCAACTTTTGAGATGCCTTTTGTTCTGACCTGCTCACAGGGAACCGGCATCACAAAGATGAACCCTGCCGTTGCTCTCCAGCCAATCCTTTCCTCCGTAATAGAATTCCTTCACTTGCCTCACAGCATGGAGTCTTGTGTGGACTTTTCTTTTTGGTCTTTTTATGCCCTTTGTCACTGCTACAGCTGACTTTGCTGAAGGTTTCTCTGAAAAGAGAAATTCTCTGATGAGATGTTTTGAGGAGAGCTTCCCAATTTAGCTTGACCTAAGGCCTAATTCCATTGCGGTCCACGAGTACTTGTAGGTTGTTTGTGTTTTTAAGCATTCACGACTTTGATCTGGGGTAAAAATGACAGTATTGCGTAAATGTTGTCCCCTTTTGAGATTTTTATGAGGTTTTGGTTTAATATGGTTTATTCATATTTAGAGTTTTTCTTCTCTCCTTACACAACAAGTTTCAGGAAGACCGGTGAGATCACAGGCGAGGGGATAATATGAATGATTCTGGCAATATGGTGCAATGAGCGAGAAGTCCTGAGACCTGAGAAGGAAATGACCTAGAAAGTGCTGCTTTTATCCTTCATTGATCTCACAGAATAGAGCTTTCTGTAGCAATGATGAATCAGCAATGGGAAAAATAAACCCGCATAGTGACCCATCATGTGTCTGCAGCACCTCCGCTAGTGTTTAAGAGCACAGTGTTGTGAAGCATTAAAAGCCTTTTAATGGCAGGATAAATGTGGCAGCACTATAGTAGATGTATAGTATGTAATCAGTATATGGACATAGGCAGGGCACATTATATTTCATGGGTCATTGTACAAAATGAGTGTAATTTGTGTCCCCTACTGTATAAGCAAGTGTGTAAAAATTACTTCAAAATTCAAATAGCTGGTGCCAACTAAAATGTCCTTAATATACATAGTAAAAGCAAATTAAAAGACTTGTATTTTATTATTTTATCTGCACTGAACATTTCTTTAGCTGTTATTTTTATTCATTTTATTTGTATTACCACATGTAGTAAACAATAATTTACCATCTGTTACATTTTCCCCTCTTTTACAGTCAGCTCCTTTTCATTTTCCAATCACAACATATTTATATACATCCCAATATATTAATATATGTGTACACACACACACACACACATATATACATATATATATATATACTGTATATACTGTAAAATATATTTTTCAATATATTATATATTTTTTTTTGTTTTAATTTTGATGATTAGAGCTTACAGCTCATGAAAGTCAAAAATCAGTTTCTCAAAATATTAGAATATTTACATTTGAATTTCAATAAATGACCATCCATACAGTATAAATTCCAGGCATCTCTTGTTCTTTGAAACCACAATAATGGAGAAGACTGCTGACTTGGCAATGATCCAGAAGACGAACATTGACGCCCTCCACAAAGAGGGTAAGTCCCAGAGGGTCATTACTGAAAGGTGTGGCTGTTTACAGAGTGCTGTATCAAAGCATATTAAATGCAAAGTTGACTGGAAGGAAGAATATGGGTAGGAAAAGGTGCACAAGCAACAGGGATGACCGCAAGCTTGAGAATACTGTCAAGCAAAGCTGATTCAAACACTTGGGAGAGCTTCACAAGGAGTGGACTGAAGCTGGAGTCAGTGCATCAAGAGTCACCACGCTCAGACGTCTTCAGGAAAAGGGCTACCAAGCCACTTCTGAAACAGAGACAACGTCAGAAGCATCTTACCTGGGCTGTGGAGAAAAAGAACTGGACTGTTGCTCAGTGGTCCAAAGTCCTCTTTGCAGATGAAAGTAAATTTTGCATTTCATTTGGAAATCAAGGTCCCAGAGTCTGGAGGAAGATTGGAGAGGCACAGAATCCATGTTGCTTGAAGTCCAGTGTGAAGTTTCCACAGTTAGTGATGATTTGGGCTGCCATGTCATCTGCTGGTGTTGGTCCACTGTTGGTACAGATGTACCTGTATATATATAAAAATAAACGTATATAAATTAGGTGATAGATAGATAGATAGATAGATAGATAGATAGATAGATAGATAGATAGATAGATAGATAGATAGATAGATAGATAGATAGATAGATAGATAGATAGATAGATAGATAGATAGATAGATAGATAGATAGATAGATTGATTGATTGAACAAATTTGTTACTGTTAGCTCCTTTATTATACATTATATGTAAAATATATACAAATTGTACACAGTGCATGTGCTGTTTTTTAAGTGTATCAGATGGAGCAGTTCTCTGTGTGGGTGACTCTGGATTGAATGGTTTTTTGGGGGAAAAAAGGTTACATCTATTGATCCGGAATGAAGTTTGGAATCATAATTTACCATGACTTCAGTTTCCTGCAGGTCCCTTCACAATAATGAAAAGAGTTTGCTGAAAGAGACCCCTTTGGAAGGTTGGGCAGGTCAGATATACTTTAATGAAAAATGAATGTCTCAGACTAGTTTAATTTTCTCAGAAATCTTCATAATAGAAAAAAGAAAGAGGTCATGAATTGATAGACACAATGTGATTGAAACCGTCAGTGCAAAGTCACATACTCATATTTTGGGATAGTGAGTTTGCAAACTGGCTGACAGGTCCAGATGATGTCTCCTAATGCTTGTCCACTGTGTAATGCTGTTGTTCTGTCAGGCTGTCGTCCACAAGAGAGATGAGGAAAGCCGGTTTTCAGATGTGATTTAACAATGTAGACCTGCTTGTTGATAGACAAATTCTGATGGACTAGTCTGCACTGGATTTAGTCTCAGGCTTCCTGTGAGCTGCCTGACAGGAAGCCACTGAAATCAATATCCAACTAATTTAAATACTAAAGCTGAGAATTGCTACTTTCTTTTTATTATTTGCTTAAAATGTTTTATATTAATCAATATATAAAAAATGAAAGGCTTAAAAGGTGACTCTAATTATAAACAAACATTTATTAAAGGGAAGAAAACTGCTTTTTTATTTATCCCCACATGGAAAAGTGTTAAAGAAACACTTGAAACCATATATAGGTTTCAAATTTATTTACACAGGATATCATGATAAATGGCAGTTCTAAACGTCTTCTACTATCATGGTAAACAGAAGCATGCTGAATGTTGAATTATAGTAATCCAATGCTTTTTCATTTTTTCCCAAAAAAAAGAGTGTAGTGATGCTTAATTTATAAGTAAATATGAATTTAGTTGCGTATTTGTAGTTCTACACTGGACACATCAGCAGCTTTGGAGAAACGGTCACTTTGCAAGGCAATGTTTTTTTTCAAAGAACAGTTATTTTGCGCATTGCTATATACATTAAACATGCGGAAGCTGTTTCTGCCTTGGGATAAAAAAAAAGGTAATTGTGACTATTATCTCACAATTCTGACTGTTTTTCTCGCAATTCTCGAGAATTGAGATTGCAGTTGCAAGTTAAAGTCATAATTGTGAGTTAAAAAGTCAATCAACTGTTTGTTTATTCTGTGGCAGAATTGCAGGATATAAACACAGGATTGTGAGATGTAAACTTGGAACTGTGAGTTTACATCTCAGAATTCTGAGATTATATGTCACAAAAGGTCAGAACTGTGAGATAAAAAGTCACATTTACCTTTTTTATTTATTTGTTTTTTTTTTTTTAATTCAATTTATAAAATCATGATATTGGCAGTGACCTTTAATGGGAGAAAATATAGACAATGGCTTCTTGTAGTTTCTTACATCAACAGAATTCTGAAGTCCAGATGGATTGAACAATACATCTCTTCTCTCATTGGTCAAATGACAGAGGTGCTTGAGGAAGAGCAGCTCTATAGTTCAGTCTTTATGGTCTCAGTCTACCCAGAGTCCACCTTGCTCAGCCGATTTTCCTCTGTCAAGTCTGCTCTCCCTTGAGCATTTTGCATATTGTACAGCAGCAGCACTCCTAGCACCACTGATTAATTGCCTGAATAAATGCATTGTAGTCACTTCATTGTATTTCAAGCTTGACAAATGAACGCCAGAGCCTGTTTCCCCAGTACGCCTCTATTCAGCCTTTTTACGGGAGTAAATTTAAATCAGTTGTTAATATGCAACAGAGCAATTGGCGTCTTTATTCCTAATGCATATGTATAAGTTTAACACTGCGTCGTTAAATAATTTAATATTTAACTCTAAGTGAACTGGATGAGGTCTGGCTGCTCAGGATAGTCTGGTTTCCTTTTGGCAGGTTCGAAGGAAATGAACGCAGGCGCTGTGAGGTGGCGTCTTATCGAGTGGCTTGTTGACCAATTGCCTCAGGTTAAACCTGTATGTCCTCTGCACCACAGCCAGCCTGCTGTGTCAATTCAGCACGCATGCACTCATAATGCTGTGCCGCTCACTTACTCTCTATTTAACGCAGCAGTATAGCTCCTCAGCTCATGACAGCTGTCTCAATTCAAACATACTGGCCCGGACCTGCCGTTTACATCCACTCCTGCAGCAAATATGATAATCATTGTGATTTAAACTGGTGTTTAGCCGTTTGCTCTAAGGGGATATGCCCACGAGTGCAATTCAACTCTACGTTGTACTTACACACATGCACCAGAGCGTTTGGTTCAGCAGAAACAGAACCATTACCGTGATCGATGATTTTTTCATGTCAGCTGGTTGCGTGGTGATTTTCTTCAGCCGTGACTCTGGATCTTTTGTTTATTTTATCTGGTTTATGGTTAATTTAGGGGTACCGGAATTGTGAATGATGTTATGAACTCATGAATATTAATTAGCAAGTATTGATGTTGCTAGGTAATGTTCTTAGACAATTTAAGTCACATTATTTGATTAATAATCACAAATTAAACCCTCACTTTGGTACTGTCTGTAAACTGATATTCTGTGCAAATGTGCATGAATATATTATTTAATTCTGAAATGTCAAAACTTAAATGCCAACCATTTAAGAATACAATTAAAAATTATAAATTTGAATGATTGAATGAAATTCTCAAACATCACTTACATGTTACACTTTTGAATGAATGAATAAATAAATGTATGTTTGATATTTTATCAGATATTTGAGTTAGATATTTGTATTGCCTTTCAAAAGTTGTTTAATTCTGAGATGTCAAAACTGAAATGTAAACCATTTAAGTTAAGATACATTAAGATTATAAATTGTATCTATAAAACAAATAAAAAATGATTTGAGTTGTCAATTGACTGACATATCTCATGTCTGTCAACTGATAATATAATAAAACATATATAATAATAAACAAATAAATAAAAAAAATATCCAAGTTGTTACTTGACTGACATTTCTCCAACATCAAGATACAATAAATAAATTAAAAAGTTAAAAACAAAACAAAAGGAAATTCATTGATCTTTTCTCAATTAAATGTAATTTTGGCCTTAAACTGATATGAATGACATTTTATCATCATTTCACACAGTACCGATTTTAGTTTATAGTTCTTTGAGCCATGGATGTCTGTGAAATTTTCCAGTGGGTTTTTACATTAGCGTTCTTTGAGTAAAATAAAGTCTGTGATTAACATTACTTGAAAAACTTGTGCTGTCAGTTACATTAATTACACACTTTCAAACCTCAACTTTTTTTAAAACAGTTGTGTGCTTTAAAGTTGCTAACAAGTTGCCACATAAGAAACCTGCTAGCAGACAACTGATTCAAATACACATTTGAGGATAAACTGTGCACAATTAGACTTATCAAGATGCTCTTGATTTCATATTTTCTAAAGAGCGGGAGTTCGTGGAAAAGTGTTATTAACAGCATTTAGCTGTGATATTGACTTTGACATGTTATATCATTAACTTTCCTTTTATACACAATTTAAAGTTGAAGTAAAAGAGACAGATTGTCAGTCATGTATTTCATTAACCTCTCTTACTCACTGTCACTAAAACAATTACATGCACTGATCAACAGAACACTTGTGCTAATTTCTGAGGGTGGCTGTTTCAATTGCTACCAGTTACTCAGCCATTTAAATTCATGAAATAATGAACATATGAGCTCCCCTTCAGCGCTCTGTATACTGTAACTCCATCAGATTAAAAAGGGACTAGGCTTGGACCGTGGTTTTATATGCCAAGTACAGTCTGATAATGGCTACTTAGCAACATACTCTAGTAAATGCTGCTGGGATTTTTTTCCCATTTACATACTGTATATAATGAGTGGAAATGTATTGGGTTTTGGTAAAAGATCAGCTTTGGCTAGGATTTCTGTGATGTATGAGGTTTCAAACTCATTTACAAGCCACAGTTGCAGGGCAGGATGGGATCACCTTAAATCTCCACACTTCAGTGCATCGTAATTATGAAAATGCACGATTAATCCAATTGAACAAGATGCAGTACTTTGTCATCTGTTGACTGTCGCCTGACGTGCTGCTTGTTGAAATGAGCAGAATTCATTGAATATCCAAAGCGTGCCTGTGGTTGCATTCTTCAACTCAGATAATACAAGCATGCACACCAGAAATGCTTACAATAATTTATGCATGCTTTGTTTTGTCTTGGCAATGTAAATTCCAGGCAGAACTCGGAGAGAGCCGTGTGGTGGGCGACTCAACCCACACGGTGCTGACTGGGTCTCTCTGGCCCACCTGTTCCTGACAATGACCGCTCAGTTCTGGGGTCTGCACCGGACCATCTGGAACAATGGAGCGAGTTTACCATACAGGAGCGGTGGAACTGTAAAGACATTAAAGTGTGCTTATATAACTGCAGATGTTGTCTGTGTTTTGCCGTTTATGGTGAAAGTTATGTATGTAACCAACTGTATAGCGTCCATAAAGAAAACCTCTGAAAAGCTGAAAGGCAAACTGTATAAAACAAAAGGTGAATTTTATTGAGCATTATGTCCTATTCTGTGATTTTTCTTTTAGTCTACTTTTTTTCTTCATTGTGGTGCTGCATACGCAATGTAAGTTAAACCGAGTTAGCGCATATAAAGCATCAAGCAAAATACAGAATCGATTAGAATATGTAAGTGGAGCAGAGTGAAAGTTTCCCATCTGCTCTGCGTGTTTTGTTATAGGCTAACTCCATTGTAATTCCAGTCAAAGTTTTAAATTTCGCAATACCTGTTGCCTTCACGCTCACTGGTAAGAGAAAACTCATTAATTCCTAGCCATTTTACAGCTATATATAATCACTGATATTAACACTAACACAAAATTTTTGAACTTTTAAGCCATTACTTTGAGTCTACCAAACTTATTCAAGGTGTGGCCGACCAGGGACATCACTAGAAATAATTTTACGGGGGTTTCTGAAAGTTACATCATTACCTCAATAGGTGGCAACAAGTGTCTCTTTGTGAGTGAATCATTGAATTGGCCAGTCAACGATTCGTTTAACTACACTGAATCAAATAAGAAGTAAACGCCATGGCCTGTGCATTGTCTGAAAACGTTGTGGCTTTATTTGGACTGTTTTCCTTTGGGGAGCAAAAATTGACAACGTAACTGTGTGTAAAATGTACAGTAAAATGCTTATTGAACTGTCAAAATTACTGAAAGAGTGATTGATGAACACTTTTAAAAGGAAACGGTTATTTTTAACAAGGCCAATTTTAAACGACAAATACTTCGAAGTCAGTTATCCACCTTATTTTTCCCATAAGAGCAGTAATTTGTAAATTTAATGTGTCTGGCTTCCGTTGTCATCCTTCTAGCTATTTTTAGCTGTACAAAACAGTTCATTTTGCTGCTTGATATTGCAAACTAGTGTTTCTTACCATATTATTTAATGTATTATCTTAATTATGAACACACTGCTTTGTAGTGCAAACGGTTACTCTTTACTGCACTTTCTTCTCGTCATTTCCCCACTTCCGCGTTAAAAAATAAGGTGGATAGATTGATGAACACTTTTTAAGGAAATAATTATTGTGAAATCTGCTGATAATACTGAGGGACCTTATATATGAATGCTTTGATAGGTGTCGTATTCCTATAGGTAGATGGGATTGACTAACGTGATCGGCCAGAACTAACACTACGCTTGATTTATAAATACAGGTTGACGTAAATGGAGCATATTTTACTGAAAGAGCAATTTTATGCTGTGCTGGTGTCTACCTGCATCTTTCCCATTATTCACTTTTTTTGAAAAATGTCTTGTGTAAAAATATCACAGAGCACAAATAACATTCAAGTTGTTAATGGCCAAGTTCAAGTTGGTTAATGGTTATGTTCAGCATTATTACATCATTAAATAGCTCTACTGATGAATGATGCTGACTACCGAATGACATTGTTTAGACTATCCTGGAAATTCATAATGCAATTTTCCAAAGTCTAATTTAACCTAATTTGTCAAGTTAATGGTTTTCGTAATTACATTTAATTCACGTTTTACACCATTTTTGCTGAGCTAAACGCAACATCTCAAGTGGGCGACGACTACTACCTCTGAGCAATTTGTGCTGGCACACACAAAAAAATGCTTTAAGACATCCTAATGCTATCCTTGCACTTTCTGCTGATGTGCAGTTTGTTTGTATGACTGACTTTCCTCAAAATAGCCGGTTTCTAGCCAGGGATATAAGAATGAAGTCTGTTCCTATTCCTTCTGCTGTTCGGTTACAAAAGTTCATGAAATGCACAGTTATAAATGTAGTGTTGTGCCTCAGCGCCGTTGCCTAGCTATAATTATGGCATATGACAATACACTTTGAAGCATGAAAGCGTGTAGTATTCTTCCCTCAGCAAATGCCAGCCTTCTTTCTGCTCCTTCCTATCATTGCGCTGCTGTTATGTCAGGCTGAAAGTGTTATATCAGTTGCTAATGGTTATTTTGACACATTAAATCATCTTTCTTGTCACTCTGGATGTGAAGGAGTTTCCTGTGTCTCCGTCCCTCAGCCTATTTCTCTGTCTTGCGGTGGAGATTTGGCATGAATGGGCCTCGTGGGGAAACTCATTCAGCAGCATGACTGAGCAAAACAACGCATTTTCAGTCCTGCATTTGCACATTCACACCCTGCCGTCTTCTGAGTGTCACTCGTAAGATTCCCTATTGGCTCGAGGGAATGAGAACCTGGATTTCATTTTTTTACTTAATATTAGCCTGTTTCCAAAGGGTCACAAGTACACTACGTCCTGTTCAGCCTCGGGCCGGTGTGACATAACAATCCCATCTCATAAAGCCATGATCGAAGATTCTCCAGACAGAGTAACATCTCAGCCAGCAGCCACAGGGCTTCTGCTGCACTAGATCACTTCAGAATGAGGTTACTGTCTAGCCGGAGTCGTGCTTCCTTGGGGAATGATAATTTCTTATTAATTTTTCAGTTCTGGAAAGGATAAAAATGGTGTGCCTTTGTAACATTTTCCTTAATTGTTTTTTGATAGTTAGTCGCTTGATTTCGCTTGGCAAGCTGGAAGTCTCACACGTCTGGATCCGAGCCAGAGATCTCATAGTCAATAAGTGCGAGGAGCTCATTTGATATTAAAATCCATTTGGAGGCAGTTGCAGACATCAAACTTGGCATTATCCAGCAGTTCAGTGCCAGCGGTGAAATGTGAATGCAGCCATAGTCTGTGGACGCTGTCATTGTCTCCGGGACCCTCATCTCTCAGTGAAGGACAGCACACAGGCTGCCTCTGAAAAACCTGTTGTTTTTCCCAGAATGCCGGGGAGCTGAATACAAGTGATTATCATCCAAGATCTGCCTGCTTTCTATAGCCAAGTTCATTTATCCTCTCAGTGACAATCGATAATACCTAGCTAAACACAGAGATTCGATTTAAAAAAGAGTTTCTTTTGCACTATATCCTGGAGCTTAGTAAATTTAAAAATCATTTGAGGCATAGATCGATTGTCTGACGAAGCCTATCTGTTTTGTTTTTGTTTTTTATCTTGTATGAATAATGAGCTCACAACAATGCCCTCTTTAACAGCAAAACATGTAATTTCATGATGTTCTTCTTAATATGTGTTTGTTTACAGGAGGCAGAATGGCATTGCGATGAGTTTACCAAAGGAGCCTGTTTCAGTCGAGGCAAATCAGAGGTAAGCACCTCTGAAAAGTACAAAAACTGTCGCTGGGGTATTATCCTTTAAAAAAGGTACTAATATGTAACTTTTTGGTACTAATTTGTACTTTTTTGCACGACTGGAGTAATGGCTGAAAAATTCAGCTTTGTCATCACAGGAATAAATTACATTTTGAAATGTATTCTAAAAGAAAACTATTTTAAATTGTAATAATATTTCATAATATTAGTGTTTTTACTTTATTTAATCAATGCAGCCTTGGTGAGCCTACTTACTTCAAAACCTAAAAAAAATCTTACCAACCCCAAACGTTTGAATTTAAAGAAGTGGAATTCAAATTAATTGAAATTCTGAAAAATTAATAACCTTTGGAATAACCATTATAAATCTTTTTTTCTTTTTTTTTTTTACAAACCTTAAATGTTGGATTGAAAAAGTTTCAAATGTCTTTGAGTTTGAACGTTACAGACAAGCAAATTTATGGACCAAGAACACTTTACTTCCCAGAATGTCTTTACCTGCCATGCTTCCTGTTATTTCAGTTCAACTTCCAGTAAGGCATGGACAGTTTAATTCAGATTTAACATGTGAATTGAAACAGGGCCAATTTTGAAATTCTGAATTTTGTCTAAACCTGCTAGACAAACGTCTACTGTTTTGACTTTTTAAACAAAACACTTTAAAAAGAAGTTTAATGCAATTTGTATATCCATAATAGTACCTATTTATGTTTTAAATAACATACAATACTGATCCTAACAGAAACCAGTAAAGCGGCATCCTGTTGCTATAGTAACCACCTCTGGTGCAATTTCTGTTACCATTTGGTGCCACATGGAAATATGAGCTAACTAACTAGTTATCTGACCTTTTGTGCTTACTGAAACATTGTAATATGTTTCAGACTTACCTTTTGTTTTGACTTCCATTGGTGGGGGAGGAGGGGGTGAATTCAAACCCCACTGTAATTCACATCCTGAATGAAGGTTATTTTAAATATTACCTGTACTTAAGACAGCAATCGCCCTCCTAAAATAGCTAACCCATTATTTATGGCATTGCTCTTGCTCAGGCATTCCCATGTCTCTTCCACTTTGCTATGGAGCCGTTTCCATGGCACTTCAGCAACGACTCCCTTGTGTTTTTGAAGGCTGACTGAATCAGATCAGATTTGTGATACAAAATTTTTCTTAAATCTCCTTAATATTTCACTAACTCCAGCTCTGTCAAACATGAGACGGAGGGTCCCTCTTTGCTTTATAGTATGCTACACTGAGCTAAGCCATTTTAAGTTATATGGGAGCTGTATAGGGACTGTGTTTGGTATTGCTGACCATCTTTCCAGCCTGGGCCGAGCCCCAAGGTGTATTTCGGCCCCTGTGCGGTTTCAGCCTGTGCGAATGGCCTCACGAGTGTTTTTTTAATTCGCTTGTGAAACGTGTTCTGAAGCCCGTAATAAGATGGATTACTCTGAGCAACATGTGATTGTAATTCAGAATTGCAGGAGAAGGCTGTCGTAACTTGCTTGCAATTGTGGAGTCTTGCTGTATCGACTGGACATGTGGTGGCTCAAAATATCTCTAAAGTAGTAGTTCATCCCAAAAAAAATAATATTTGCTTCCAAAAAGTACCAGACTTTCTTTCTTCTGTGGAACAAAGGATGCATTTTGAATGATGTGCTGGTTGTTCTTTTCCATGCAATTGCAAGATTTCAAGCTTCAGAAGGTACACAAAAGCACCAAAAACTATACTAAAATGCTGTATTCCGGATGTTTTGAAGTGATATGATAGCTAGGGCTGGGCGATATGGCTTAAAAAATGATCACAATAAGATACTTCATATCAGTCTATATTGATAATTATAAATTTAATTTAACATCTTTATTTCCTCATTTTTATATGGTGAAATGTAATTATTCTGGCTGTTTGAGTTTTATTCAAATTAACCATTGGTCTTAGTAGCATACATTTAGATCATGATAACCACAGATAAACCACAGTTGAAATACCATGGTAAAAATGTAACCATATTATTTCTAAGTATTTGTATGAATAGTAGTCTCAATACATTTAGTCTAAATGCGCAAATGCTATGTAGCTTAATGTCAAAAATACTCGAATTATTTTCCATTACTCCTTTAATATTTTTAATTCATGTCTACAATAATAATATAATAAAAAGTATTATGATTGTCCCACATTTCTGCCACAATACCATGGTGCAGTTAATCCATGGTAAATGATGGCGATGTGTAGATTGAAAAGTCTTCTGACTGTGTCGTTGCGCACAGTGTTTCTCCTGTTTGTCAGCACTGTTTCTTCTGGCTTTAAACTAATTTAAATCACTGAGTCATTTGTGTTCTTAACTGAATTCAAGCACTTCACAATGGACGTCACAGCTCTGTTTAGTGTTTAGTGACCGAGACTCATCAGCGAGTAAACATATTTGCTCTAGTGAGCTCGGACTGCGCTGCCGTTTGAACTTTGAGCCGAGCGGATAAATGGTCCGTGTGGCACAGTTCAAATGAGTAGCACTGTTTCGTTCCGCTTCTGGCACACAAACATTATATCAAACATTTATCAAATTCTTGTTATCATTTAATCGAGGAAAATTATATTTTGATAATTGTTATTGTCCTAATGATAGCTTTTTGAGATCGCTCATAACTCGATCACTCTGAATCATTCAGACCAGATCTGTGAACCGAATCAGTCGATTAATTTAAAAGTTCTTTATGAAGTTTAAATTCTCTCGTGATTTCACAGAGTTATCATATGGTTTCAGAAGATTTGAAATGTAGCATGCGATTTGTATGGACCACTTTTATGATATTATATGAAGCTTGAAAGCCTTAGTCCTCAAAAAAAGGACCAGTACGATTCTTCAAAATCCTTTTTTTTGTGTTCCAAAGAAAAAAGAAAGCCATATGAATGGAACAACATTAGGGTGAGTAAGGACATAATTTCCATTTTTTTAAACTGAACTATTCCTTTTAAGACTTTTTGGCTGTTTTATGCATCACAAAGCAATATAAAAAAATTGTTTTTATTATTTTACAAAACATTATCTTTAATTGAATTCTATGAGTAATTTTCTCTTTCAACCACTGCATCTGGTTTCCTTGAGTCTGTTGTTTCAAGAACAAAGGAAAGTGTTTGATGGAGTGAATTGTGTTCTGTCGACTTAGTATTGTTTGTAATGCAAACAGTGCATAGCAGCCACTATATTACACTATGGAGTGTAGCCATCTGTCAGGGGTTTTCATAAACATGTCACATCGTGATGTGGTAGGCATATTAAATCTCAGTTTATTTACGTATACAGCAAAGCACTGCCCCACAGCCAAATTGCATTAGTAAATGTAAATCATCCTTTTCTTTTCAGGACTCCGCTTAGTGCAGGAAAATGAACAGCTTCACGAGTTAACAGCCATTCTGATGAGCAAATAAAGTTGACCCCCTCAAGCACTGCCTTGGAACACCTTTAAATCAACAGCGAGCTAGACTGGGCGACAGGGTTTCAAGTGCTTGAGACAAGCATGATTTACTGGCTCCTAAATTCTCAAAAAGCCTTGTAAAAACACACCGAACTGAAGCATTATGGTTCAAGAAGTCCTGCAGCTGGTCTAATATAGCAGAAAATCTGTAACCTAGCTCCTGTACTGTAAAGGCTTTGAATTTCTGGAATTTGGCCAAAGCCCCTTTAAGAAAAGCCAGTTTACGCAGTGACCCTTTTGGAAACACCACAGACAGCTATTTTTCGCTAATATAGCTTCTACCTATTAGAGTGGAGAAAGACAGAAGTATTTAGAACTGTTTACATTTTTTACAAAGATTACATTTTGAAAGGGTTCATGTTAAAACATCATTCAAATCAAACAATACTTTTCTCGGCCTTGAACGAGTCAGTTGCATTGCTGTCTATGCAGGATCAGAAAGCTCTCGGATTTCAGCAATAATATCTTAATTTGTGTTCTGACGATGAACAAAGGTCTTACAGGTTTAGAATGACATGAGGGTGAGTAATTATTGACAGAATTTTCATTTTTGGGTAAACTATCCCTTTAACAGAAAGGTGGGATTTCTATTCATAGCATGTTATGATTTTGCCAACACACATTTTTCTGAGTTGGCTCAATTTTGCTTTTGTAATGCTATTAATCGACACATTTGCTACCGCTTACACATTTTCCCTTATGTCTTTTCACAGGAGGAGTGCCAGAATTACATCCGTGTTCTACTCGTCAACGGCGACAGGCTGTTTACATGCGGGACAAATGCATTCACTCCAATTTGCACCAACCGCACGGTAATGTAAACGCATCAATGCACTTAATATAATGCACTGGCTTCCTGACCTGATGTTATGCTAGCTTCGTCCCAAGTTCCCTCTCCCACATTGACCTCCTTTGACATTTTCATCGCTGCGTGGGTTGTGTAGCATAGCATGTGGTATTTCAACCAAAGCCTGTGGTTTATTTCAATAAACTTTTGTTTGTGCTTCACCTCAAAAGCTTTCTTGAGATCTAGACAAAAAACAACAACAATAACAACCAAGGCCTGTTTTTCTAATAAAGTGGGAACTTGTATTATCTCTAAGTCTCTTGTCCTTTGTGGAAAGTTCACACTTGTTATGCAGGTGTTGTGCGAGTGTTTGTGCTTTATCTTTGACAAATTTTTCCAACGCATGGGTTGCAGCATAATTGACACCTATCGCAATAAATGCCACTCAATGCAGCTGATTGAAAGATAAGCATCTCCAGCAAGCACATTTACTGACATCCCCCATTATTCCCCCTCACATCTCCAAGTTTTCATTCATGCATGTAAGTCTCTTCTGCTCGAATCCCTGAATTTGAATGACTGGATTACTCTTCTATCCCTTCCTCAAACCTGATAATGATGATGACAGTCGATTCGCGTACGATGGCAATCATCTCATCGGTGGCTCTTTGAAGGATGGCAGGAATTATTGACTCAAAGCTAAATCACCCCAGGGATTTACCATTATAAATACCTCGTGCCAGCAGGAAAGGACTTAGCGCAGCCAGGAAGGCACGAGCGAAAAGTCTCCGTTGTGTCCTTGTAACGCCGCCAGTAAAGCCACATCTTTAAACAAGCGGATATCCAGGTTGTAGTGCCGCTCAAACACAGCTGCCGCTCTCCTGAAGAGGCATCTTTCAACCCTTTCCATTAATGTGCATTATGGGTAGTGTGTCCATATCTGCGAAGGCTTCCGAGTGCTATTTGTCAGAAGGTGTTCCATCAATAAATGCCTTTCATCTTTCTTCGCGCTGAAGAAAAGACACATCCGTTCAGGCGTTGGCTTGGGGAGAAGTATCTCCCTGGCACCGACGCTTCAAAAGACTGCTTCGCCTTGCCAAACATGCAAATTCGCCTGACTTTATTGCCAGCTAAATGGGCTCCGGGTCCTGAAGGAAGCAGAGACACTTCCAGCCATTCGCGGAGGTTTTCTTCGAGCCAACATCAAGGATAATCCCCCTTTACATTGATTACACAGGGCAAGTGTTGTGGCTGTCAGCTGCATGTAAGATAAAAGCATTCAAGAGAGGCCACACAGGATCTAATCCGCCTTCGGGACAGACCGATAGGGTTGAGCACAATGCAGTATGTCTGATTTCCTGGTACAAAAATAAGCTAGTCACTGAAGGCATGACATTTCGAGCTGCATAGATAAATTTACTGCTGTTTGAAATGTATTGCTCAATTCGAAAACCATTCACTTGTAATGTTTCTGGTAACAGATACCAGATGCATATGGAAGGTAGGAGCGTCAATATAACAGAAGCTTTAACTGGATTTTTCAAACGTGTTTTTGATGCCAATTTTTATCACATTTTTAAATATGATGAACAGGATTTGGCTGTGCTCTCAAAGGAAAAAGCACTAACAGCTCTTCAAATCCTCTCCCTTGTGAATACTGCAAAAAATGATTTTCTGTATTGTTTTCCATTACAAATGTATGAATAAGTCGTGGCCTAATGGTTAGAGAGTCGGACTCGTAATCGAAAGGTTGCGAGTTCGAGCCCCCGGCCGGCAGGGATTGTAGGTGGGGGGAGTGAATGTCCAGCGCTCTCTCCACCCTCAATACCACGACTGAGGTGCCCTTGAGCAAGGCACCGAACCCCCAATTGCTCCCCGGGCGCTGCAGCATGGCTGCCCACTGCTCCGGGTGTGTGTTCACGGTGTGTGTGTGTGTGCATTTGTTCACTACTCACTGCTGTGTGTGTGCACTTGGATGGGTTAAACGCAGAGCACCAATTTCGAGTATGGGTCACCATACTTGACAATACGTCACGACTTTTACTTTTTACTTTAATATAAATCGAGATACATTTATTTCACAAGGAAATTACTTAGATATTAATATCGTAAATTATTATATATGTAGTTGTAATTACTAGATATTAAGTCTTGATTTTTTTAAATATCAACATTTAAGAAAATGTGTGTGTGTGCGTGCGTGTGAGCGCGATCCACAAATCACACTTTTAAAACGAGGCTTCCTCATATATCTAGGTTTTCCAAGAAGCGGCAATCCTGTTTTTTGAAAGATACAAAATAGTTGCTAAGTGGGTTATAAAGAAATATCTTGATTTTTAGTTCTTTTAGCTTGTGAACCACTGCTTTAAAGGTCCCATATTGTCAAAACTGAAATTTCCTGGCTTATTTTCATGATAACTGAGGTCTAGGGGCTATGTAACTACCATATAAGTTTCAAAACAGTCAGTCCACAGTAAGATGCACACAGCCTGCATAAAGTAGTTGTGCTTTTTCACGAGCCCTTGTGACTTCCGTAAAAATATGAAGTCCGAACTACTCAGTCACTGCCCACCGTCCCATCCATCCTCCAGCCACAATTAATCACGACAATGTATATACAATTACTAATTATTATAAATCGTCAGTTTGTTGTTTTACACATGGACACAGACATTATTTCATACACAACACAGTTGTGAGATGCAAGAAATCTTTAGACGCACCCATAACATCAAAAGACAATACTTTATTGGACCTTTTCTGATAAGCAGTGTGCGCTGCAAACGCGAGCATTTTTGACGATTGTTTCTGTCCAGTCCACTCATTTTATCACGTTTAACCACAGCTGTCGTCGTTTTTTTGTCTGGCAGTGGCAGCAGGTATGCGATCAAATTTCTAATTTGAGGCTGTATTACATCGATTCTGGCACCCAACATCACAACAAGATGATATTTTAAGCTCCTTATGTAGCCGAATCTGCGCTGGTTTGAATGGGCCGCCTCCAGTTTTCCCTTTGTTTTGTTTCCAGCTTAGCGCGGTGACGTAATTGTTACTGTCATTAATTAGACAGGCCAAAATCGACCTGTTTTTAGCAGAGCTCCTGAAAAAGGAGCTGTAAAAATATAACGAGATGGTTTTTGGTACTTACCGCAAATATATATTCTTAAGGAAATCAAAACCTAAAATAAAACTCCAGAAAGGTGTACAATATGGGACCTTTAAACCAATATGGTTCACTAATGGCTTCTCTAGTAGTTCAAATGGAGTATTTTCTGGATGTCTCCGTTAACCTGCGTGAAGGAACAGAAATCTGTTCAAGAAACTTGGACCAGCATGAAAAGTCATACTCGCTTCCTTTGGTGGCATATCCCTTGTGCATATTGTATACAAATGGAAATTACCTCCCTGTCATGGTAGCTTCCCATTGCTGGCTAAATGTCATGCTAAGCAAGAATCAAGGCTTTTCCGTACTGCACATAAGGAAGGAACTGGTGTGTTGCGAACGATTAGCATTTAGCTATTGCAGCAGCCACTAGGCGTGACAACCAAGTAATGAGATAAACATTTTTGCCGTCTCACAAAATAGCACACAACACGGCTGGAAGTAGGCAGAGCGCTTCCGCAGTAATAAATGATTCGAACAGTGAAATAGTTTTCACTGCCACATCAGCGCCTCGCATAAACAAAATTAGAACATCTTCGAGATTTCCGTCCATGGAAATGTTTGAACGTATTTCTCTGTTCTGACTCAAAACAAACTAACAGTGCGTTCAAAATTATTTAAGGTCTGGCTAGAATGTTGTTGTTTTTTTGTATTCAGTTTGTATTTACTAAGATATATACCTTTCAGGTAGAAGAATTCCAGGGTGTCTGAATTCAATCTCTGTTTCTCTGCACAGCTGACTAACCTGACCGAGGTCCATGATCAAATCAGTGGGATGGCACGGTGCCCCTATAACCCTCTGCATAATTCCACTGCCCTCATCACTTCCAGCGGGGAGCTGTATGCCGCCACAGCCATGGACTTTTCCGGCAGGGACCCGGCAATCTACCGCAGCCTCGGAGGACTTCCACCTCTGCGTACTGCTCAGTACAACTCCAAATGGCTCAATGGTATTATATGAAAGATATATAATTCAATTATGACATTTCGAGAAAAAAAACTAAAGTCATTAATAGCAATCAAGTGACTAATTGTGGTCTTTGGAAAATGTGGCACTTGGTGTAGTTCACCTAAAAATGGAATTTCTGTCATTATTTACTCACCTTCATGTCATTCCAAAACTGCATGAATTTCTTTCTGTAACACAAATGAAGACATTAGGCAGAATGGCAACCTCCATCACTGTTCACTTTTATTGTATGAAAAAAAGTGGCCAGTGACTGAGTCTGTCGTTCTCTAACATTAGCTTTTGTGTTCCACATTTGAGGTTCTGAACAACAAAAGGAGGTGTAAATGATGACATTTTTGGGGAGGGAGGGGGGTGAGATGTTTGTTTAAGTAGCACATCTTTTTTTAAGAGCTCTACTTGGTTAATTATTGCAGTTGTTCTCAACTGGTGGTTCACAACACAAAAATAGGCTGCAGGTCTGTTCTGATAAGGGTTCAAACATCTGCAATAACAAAATAAATGCAAGTAACTTAACAAGTAAATTTGCATATTTGGAAAAGTAAAATAAATATACTCATGATATTTTTTAAATAGATGAGAAAGCGCTTCCCGGATCATTTGTTGTTGACTTCAGATAGCGAGTATCTGGTCAAGTTTGGCTATGTTTTCGTACAACATTAGTCATATCATTGAAGGTAGATAAATTAGCATATGCCAACATGAGTGGGATGTGCAACATGCAATCATCCATAAAAACAATGAACAGCACTACAAAAATGTATACAGTTTTAGTCATTTTAGTCACCTGTTATGTCCATCTGGCTTGTTTTTGCTGGATTATTATATTAGATTTTGGCACAAAAACAAGTTTCTCCCAAAAATGAAAATTCTGTCATTTACTCACAATCATGTGAGTCCAATCCTGAATGACTTAATTTCTTCTGTGGAACACAAAAGATAATTTGAAGATTGTTGGTACCCAACAGTTTTAGTCACCATTTACTTCCATTATATGGACAAAAAAAACACCTCAAAATATGTAGAAGAAAGACAGACATACAGGTTTTGAACAACATCAAGGTCAGTAAAAGATGACAGAATTTAAATTTTTGCATGAACTATCCCTTTAACTGTAGACCTTAATCTTTTCTCCAAACCTAAACATCAACGTCCAAATTGAAAAAACTGCCTGAGCTGATGGGTTTAAAAATTATTATCAGAAAATCTTGACAGAGAAGAATTCCACCTGATTTACATTTACATTACATTAACTTTTTCCAATTGATTTTTCCTCCTTCATGTTGTGCAAATGTGCAAAGCTCCTCACCACAAAAGAAAATGAATTCTCTGTCAATCACATCCACCTCCTCACTTTGAATCTTACGAATCTGGCCATGACGGTTGCTCTTTTTGCCTTTGAGAGGCTCGTGAGTTCATCTGTTTTGAATGGAGAGCGATAATTAAACGAGTAAGCTCACTTTGATCGTTTCTCACCGTAACCTTTCTCTTCTCCCATGACAAATCAGTTCGTCCATTACCTAAGCATAAGATTAATAAATGCAACTCGATGGGCCAGTGGTTCCGCTCCATGTGCAATCCGTTATTAATCACTGTCATCTGTCCCCTGTTTCTGTCAAACTCAGAGCCCAACTTTGTTTCCTCCTATGACATCGGCAACTTCACCTACTTCTTCTTCCGTGAGAACGCCGTGGAGCACGACTGTGGCCGGACGGTGTTTTCTCGTGCCGCCCGCGTCTGCAAGAACGACATCGGGGGCCGTTTTCTGCTGGAGGACACCTGGACCACCTTTATGAAGGCCAGGCTTAATTGCTCACGGCCGGGCGAGATTCCATTCAACTACAACGAGCTGCAGGGAACCTTTTTCCTGCCTGAACTCGAGCTTCTCTATGGGATTTTTACTACTAATGTGTGAGTTAAGCACCTTTTGATCACAACACAGTTTTAAGATATCTGCTGTTATGTTCAGGGTTTCAAACCACAAAAGTCAACTTATGACCCATTATTTTCTGCAGAATCTCAATTTTGTGGTCTGCATTCTCAGCAAAAGCCTGTTATTAATTGCATTTTTTTTTGTGAGGACTATCATTTTAACACCATACATTTGCTATTTTTCCTTTTTGTATTTTTTTGCTTACCTGCTGTTATCTCTCTGGTAGACTAGTGTGTGATCTGTATCACAGTCAGCCATGGACAGACCCATTTTTCACAGTATGATCCACTATGCTTTAATGATTGTCAGTGAAAACGTGTTGCATATAAGTGTGTGTGTGTGTGTGCTGACTGCCTACTTCTGACTCTGTTCTCAGCAACAGCATTGCCGCATCAGCAGTGTGCACCTTCAATCTGAGCGCTATTACCCAAGTATTCAGTGGGCCTTTCAAGTACCAGGAGAGCTCACGCTCCGCTTGGCTGCCCTACCCCAATCCCAACCCTGACTTTCAGGTAAGCACCCAGAAAATGACAGCCACTTTTACGGACAGTATGCATTCGCTCCATCTGCTTTAAAAGTTAAGTGGCACTTTCCACAAATAGGATACAGAATAGGGCCTGAAACTCTCAAATGGACAGTGAAAGGGGGTGCTTAACCTTCAGAGAATGTTGATCATCATCCTCTTCATCAAGAAGTCATTCTAAGTTTTATTTTCCATTTTTTGATGAGACCCTGTTAACAGTATTTGTTGACTGAGTGATTTTTGTTATTTTCTAATAATAAACATAATTATATTATTTTTCTATTCAGTAGAAAAAAAAATTAATGATATAACGAGTAACAGGGTTGCAAAATTGTTTTAAAAAAAATATCAAAGTGACAGTAAAGACATTTATAATGTTCCAAAAGATAGAACTTTACATTCATCTACAAATCCTAAAAAGTATCAATTTCTACAGAAATATTAAGCAGCACAATATTTTTCAACGTTTTCAATATTGTTCACTAATAATATGTTTCTTGATTTCTTGATTCATGATTTCTTAAGCATCATGTGGCATTGAAGACTGTAGTAATAATTTCTGCTGAAAATTCAGCTTTGCATAACAGGAATACATTACATTTGAAATATATTTAAAAATATATATATTTTTAATTATTATACTATTTTACTATAATGAAAACATAAACTATGTGAAAACATAAACACACACACACAAGAAAATTCTTCCCACAATGCTGTAGGAAGTAATTAATGTTAGTTTGTAATATAAATATTTTACCTGATTTTCTAAATTAATTGAATTTGTATTTAACAGATTATGTCAAAATGATGGTGTATTATTTAGATTTTTAACTACCATTGAGGTGGGACAGGTCAAAATCACCATATTTTAAAAATTACCTACATTTCATTCTACGTTAATAACAATAAAAAAATTGGGATTTGTGTCTCTGCTGCAGTGTTAATTTTGTTGACGAAGACGAAAAATATTTGTCAACGAACCTTTTTTCTGTGACTAAGACCAGACGTTGACGAGCTAAAACTAATATCTGATGATAAAAACTATGACGAAATTTATGCGCGTCTTCATTAACAAGACGAGACGGGACTAAAATGTTATTTGAGGACTACCGGACATTCAAAATGCATCCTATAGGCTAAGCTAACTGTCTTGTCTTTCAAAATGTGCGTCTCTGTCATTGGATAAGGTGCATTTGCATATCTAGTCTAAGTATGGCAGCCGCAGTGGACGGATAGGCTACCAAAACGCGAACTAGCGATCTGAAACAATGGCCTCAGCAACCGAAAGGTTAGGGAGTGGGTGACCAGACGTCCCGTTTTTCCCGGGAGTCACAATTCATTGTCAATTAACTTAAAGTTAGTGAAGGTGCGATAGGCGGAAACGCGCTGATAGAAGTGCTCTCTCTCGCGCGCGCTCTACTTCTTCAGTTCTCATACAGCGCGCGATCAGTTCTCAGTGCTCAAATACACACACAGCAGTCCACATGTCTTTCATGTACAGTATCTCACGGAAATACAGTCCGTTATGGTTTAAGTGAGCTTAAACAGGTGGGTGAAAACTGAATGTATGTCAGTAGGCTATTACATACATACCTTCCGTCTTAAATGGACAGCATTCCTAATTATCTGTCATAAATGTTAACCAACAAAAGATGTTAAATAAATATATACTTAAGTAAACCTACTGTATCTAAAAAATGTTTAGAGTTTAATTTATATCTCTACCAAAAAATGAAAATTTATTCCAGTTTTCCCAAATTCAATCCTTGATTCAAAATTGATTTGGTCTAAAGAGAGAAGTATTTATGATTATTTTTGTTTGAATACTACATATAAAATAGCTACCAAAATAAATGTTGGTAACTGCAGTTTGACTAAAAGTAATGACTAAAAGTTGACAAAAATGCAATGACTTTTTGTTGACTAAAACTAGACTAAAACTATGAAAGACTCAAATGACTAAAATGTGACTAAGACTATTAAGCATTTTCGTCTCAAGATAAAGACTAAGACTAAATCAAAAATGCCTGCCAAAATTAACACTGCTCTGCTGCTCTAATGCCACATAATACGGTATTTGTGAAAAGTGCCAGGTCTCTTTCTGTTGGCAGCACTTCAGCGGTAAACAACCAAAAAAAGAATTGACTTTCTCACCTCAACTACCACCTATCTGTGCCCAATTAAAACAAGATGGTGACTGATGTTTTTGGTTTTATTGCCTCGTGTGTTTGCCTGATTATACTCCGGAAAAAAAAAGAATATGTGAGGTGAATTTTTATTTTTCTGAGCATTGTCCAATTATCCAAAACATAAAGTCTGATATTGTCGATGATAGCGGAGGGGCCACGGTTCCTCAAGCCTCTCTCATGGTCGTTAATTTGCCTCCATTTCCATGTCTTTGTAATGTACATGAATTTATTAATAAAGTTGCCAGCTTATAACATTTTTGGCTGGACAATTACAATGATAAGAGCTAATAAAACCGGTATTCATCTCCTTAGGAGTATTGCCAGAAACTTCACATTGAGTCTGAAGTGCATAGTTTCAAGACTTTTTTCAGAAATCTAAATTTGTGGTCAAACTCTAGTGGTCAGAAATTGCTGGTAATTGTTAGAAGGTTAATCTAAAGCAGTTAAATGTGTTTTAATGCGGCGTGAGATCCATGACCAGGCCCAGATTGACTCTGAAGCCTTTTTATTTAGATTTTCTATGCTGATTTTGAGTGAAATTCTCCGGAATGAATTTCAACATAGTACGATTATATTTCACCTCTAATAACAAACACACAAGTGACTGATGCTTTGAACGACGTGTTCACATTCTTTGAAAATCTTCAGTGCTTTCTGTTGGAATTAGGTGAAGATTCTATGCGTGCCTGGTAATGACCACATTAAAATGACTTGACTACCATATCTAAACCCTTTAAAAACTGTCTGATCAGCATGGACTTCTTTTTTGGATCAGCTGAATCAGACTTTCTCGTCTGGCTTATTGAAGCCGATCTCTGTGACCTGATGATTAAGTTTCCGAAGTCCACGTGAAAGTCTTTTACTTCATTATTTTTCTCTTTGAACCACAAGGATTCATGATGTACAGGAGCCCCACTTTATCTAGCTTGCTGTGACATCTTCATCAAGCATTTTTCCATGTTGTTGAGGCCAGATTTACGAGCTTCAAATTTATGGCTTCCAACATTGATGGAAAATGGCTTGCCGTATATTCTGTTCTTGAAAGACCAACATGCACCCCATTTGAGTAGAATTATGCCTGAGTTGATCTCCAGCTGATTGATGTTGATTATATGTGATCCAAGAGAGAGTGCAGGTTTTGTGAGGCCAGCTAATTTGTTTCTCCATATAAAATCTTATTCAGGGAGGAAAATAGTAATTTAGGGAAACAACTGCTAGCCAGATTTCTAAATCCTTTTCTACAGAAGAAATTATCATGATTTCATACAACAAAAGGGTTCTTCAGACCCACAGCTTTTAGTTACTTTTTTCGCATTTCTTCACAGACCGTTAATCTTTTTTTTTCTTATCGGCATCTCTCTGTTTGTATGTCTCTTGTTCTTTCGCAGTGTGGCACTATAGATTACGGCTCCTACGTGAACTTAACGGAGAGGAATTTGCAGGACGCCCAGAAGTTCATTCTGATGCACGAGGTGGTGCAGCCCATCGTTCCTGTGCCATACTTCATGGAGGACAATGTGCGCTTCTCCCATGTGGCCGTGGATGTAGTGCAGGGCAAAGACATGCTCTATCACATAATTTATCTAGCAACAGGTATAGTACCACATCACCTTTACATAGAAAAAAAGAGGAGGTCTGTACATAGTGTTAACATTTATGCACATTTAATATAGTCTAAAATTAGCACTGCATTAGATATACTTTACTGATGAAGGTTAATGGAGTTGCAGCATAAGATGCTCTACTAATAGCACACTACTTTCTGCAGAATTGCAAATACAGTCCATTAGTTGTGGCAGATGCTTATAGTGAGTGATCTGATTAGTATAGAACCTCATTTCCGACTGTCAAAAATAGAAAAGATAATTTGTCAAATAAAGTTGAAATAAGAAAAAGTCTCAACTGACAAGTTTTAGGTATATATGCATTTCTTTTAAAAAATGAATATATTTATTCAGCAAGGATGCATTAAATTACAATATATCTGTTTCAAATAAATCATATTATTTTGAACTTTCTACTGATCAAAGAATCCTAAAATAAAGGTATCACAGTTTCTACAAAAATATTAAGGAGCATAACTGTTTTCAACATGTTCAGTGTTCATGCTAACTGTTTTGAACATAAGAAATGTTTTTTTGAGCAGCAAATCAGCATATTAGAATGATTTCTAAAGAATCATGTGACACTGAAGCCTTGAATAATGATGCTGAAAATTCTGATTTGTATCACAAGCATAAATTAAATGTTAAATATATTCAAATAGAAAACAGTTATTTTAAATTGTAATAATATTTTAGTTTTTTCTGTATTTTTTTATTTTTATTTTTAATCAAATAAATGCAGCCTTGGTGAGCCTATGAGACTTCTTTCTAAAGCAAAATTTTAACGACCTCAAACTTTTTAACAGTAATGTAAGTAGACACACACATTCTGTATATTTACGTCTGTCAGTCGATTCACACTGAAGACAGATATGGGTCTCTAACAAACAAGAATATAAATAGTGGATGGTTAAAAAAAAAGCATATCTGAGAAAGACAAAAAAAATCTGTAATGAACATTAAAGCCTGTAATATGAAAGTAGTCAGAGAATCCCAGGTGGCCGACTTCTCATTAAACCCACATCTTATTAGAATGTTACTTTTACCATCGAGTGAAGACTTCTGCATTGCCATAAGGGAGGCACAGGGGAAAACTGACTCTAGTAATTGGTGGTCCACTTGAATCATTGGTCTTTGAAGCAAACAACAGTTGGTCACCAGGCTGAATAAATGCATTAGACACATAGCAGCGATAAAACATCAAAGGCAGCATGTGCTTACATAGGGAAAAAAATGTACTGTAAGCTGTCATTTGCTATCCAGATGCACACCAGAGCGCTGGAAATCTCCAAGTCTATCTGCTCTGGCCTGTGCACTGCTGAAAAACACTGAACATCTACTTACCTGTCAACAGAAATTAAATAACAGGAACACTTGTTGTTAAAGAACAGTGTAAAATAAACACTTGTTAAAGGGAAGGAGACACTTGTTAAATTGTACAACATAAACACACAGGACACTCAGGGTTTAAAAGCTGTTTGCTAATTGGGCGAGCAGCGTGTCTTTGGTTTTATTTCTGGAATACACCAACTGTTTTCAGTTATCTGAAATCAGAGCCTCATGCTGATTTAAAAGCATTCACAATGTCTATCTAGTCTGACAGTGAGGGACTAAAGGAATTGAATAGCATAAAAGAAAAAACATTATTGTTCACCCAAAAAAAATGTCATTGTCAAAATGTCATGTCATTTCAAACCTGTATGACTTCATTACTTTGTGGCACAGAAAAAGGAGAATTTTAATGGTCACAAATGGCTCCCGGTCTTAAAAGAGGTCCATATTCTTCATATTCTTCTAGAACTTAACAAAAAAAAGTTTTTGAACTGGTTTAACTTATTCATTTAAAAGATCTGACTCAAAAGAAAGATTTTTTCACAGATTGGACATTTCTACTTCTTTCCTGAAAACACCAAAGTTCGGCGTAAAATGTTTCAGTCAACAATAGTAATATCTTTCATTTCAGTCTGTTTATTTAGTATTTTTATTTGTTAATTTCATGTATTTTATTAATTATTTTAATTTCAGTTTTAGTCATTTTAATGTTAACTTAATCTTCAGTTAGTTGCCAAGGCAGTATTTCTCATTTCTGTTTCCATCTTATATTTGTATCTTAGTTTATTGCAGTTTTAATTTAAATTACTGGAAACAAATTGTAACAGTTTTAACATTGGTAACACTGGTCTGTTCCTCACATAAAGCTGTCATATGACAAAATATTGTGCACACAGTGTTATCACTTTTATGATAATTTTATATAGCGCTTTTGCGTCTTTTTTGAAGATTGAAAACTTTAATCCCCATTCATTTTAATTGTATGCAAAACTGGCCTTTTTTTTTCTTTTGATGTTCCAAAATAAAAAGTAAGTCATATGCATTTGGAACAACATGAGGATGAGTAAATGATGAATTTATCATTTAATGCTCAACATCGTAGTCGCTTGCCATGTATTCCAGGATAATGACGTGCACTCAAGATTAAAATATTTGCGAGGCGCTATAAGATAAATCCTCTGCTATGGCAAACAGTCCTTTATGCCCCATGTTTATAAAGTTAGCCTCAATTCAATTCATGCCAGACAATAATAGCTTGAAGTGTGAGGAATGTAGCTGGAATTTCACAGTCGAATGGAATGAAATAGAGCACTGAAGTCTGTTTTGACAAGAGCAGGGACCTAATCAGTGGCTCTTGTAGTATCTAAAAGTTCATTGCCCCACATGTTGTATGGCTTCTATAAAACATCTGACAGGCCGCTTTGGAGCGAACAGAAGAATAACAGCAACTATTGCGAGGATAAAATAGATATTAAATAGCTTATCAAACCAATTCAGTTCACTCTTTGTGACATTATGAGACCAATGAATGTCTTCCATGGACTCACAGACCGCATGTGTAACTTTCAAAAGGTGATTCAGCCGATAATTCTGACCTCCTTTCAATTGCACAAAAGCCACCCTTTGGAGAAGATAATGAATCTTCTCTGGAGAGTTGTCAGTCCGCCCTCTTTGCCCTTTCTGATCCAAATAGCACATCCATATTTAAGATGACAGCCCAGGTGACAAACTAGCACTTTATAGAATTTTCATGTGATAGAAGAGATCTGAGGTCATTCTCCACTGCTGCTTCTCTGACATCATTTCCTTTCAATCTCATCAGGTCATCAGAGATGCCCCACTTGATCACCTAAACTGATTCCTCGCTCTTTTCCCCCTCTCTCTTACCTTCTCTCTAATATCTAACACACTTGTTCTCAAATTTCTCTTTCTGCTTTCTAGATTATGGCACTATTAAGAAGGTGCTCTCTCCGCTGAACCAGACAACGGGCAGCTGTTTGCTGGATGAGATTGAGCTTTTCCCCCCAAAGAAGAGGCAGCCAATCCGCAGCCTGCTCATCCTTCACAGCCGCAGTGAGCTATTTGTGGGAGTCAGAGACCAGGTCATCAAAATCCCCCTGATGCGCTGCAACTTCCACAAGTCTAGAGAGTGAGTACTGCTGCTTCTCAGTAGACAGATGTACAACAACTCAAGGTAGAAATTCATAACTGCTTCCCTACAATGAAAAATGTCATAATTTATTCACTTTCATGTCAAAAACTGAACAGAAAAGGTGTTGTTTCTAGATGGCTAGAATAGACCTTATTAGCACCAAATTTGGCAGGAATGAAAACGTGGATGTTAGGGATAGAAGTACGGTGCGTTCTATGGATTGTCGGCCTACTGTTGTTTAACAACATGCAGATTGTTTAGCTTACGAAATGTATTTCTCAAAATACACCAGTTGTGAAAATTATATGACCTTCATTCAATCCGTTCCATTGTAAACTCTGTAAGCCTCATCCATGTTAAATTCAGTATGGTGTCTAACCTGATTAAGGTCTATAATTAACAGATTATATGGACTTTTAGGATACTTCAGTTTTGTTTTGTTTTTTGTCCTTTTTGGAGCTTGGCACGTCCATAATCAATTATCATTTGGTCAACGCTTTCATCAAAATATAATAACTTTCTGCACCTGACACAACTTTTCTTCTTTTTGTGTACAAAGGCTATGTGGCCATGGGAAAAGTATTAACAAATAACAATGATTCCTATTTTTCACAGTCTGATCAACTCTTGAAGAGTAAAATCAAATCCAAGGCTATATTTTGTAGCTTTTTTACAAACTCATTAATAACTGTTTGCAATTCAATTCACATTTGTATAGCACTTTTCATGATACACTGTTGCGAAGCAGCTTCACAGAAAATTAACATTACTACATTACATTTAGTAGTTTACAGCACTTAAAAAAAAATCAGATACCAAACAGGAGCACAGGGGGACGCAGGGATCAAGGATCCAGATTTACTAAACCACTAATCTAAAACACCTTCAGCCAGCATCCAGTATAAAGCACCCGTGCTTTTAAGCAAAATAGCTTGGTGATTTTTTTTTTTTTTACTGACATCTGTACGTGAGTGCTATTAAATCTGCCATCTCTGATGAAATCAGCCGTGTTTTCTCTGCATTAGCGCTGTTTTGAACTTACTGTTTGAATGCGTTCGCTTACTGGATCTAGACTTTCCAGCAGTTTACCGGTTGATCTGCTTGCAAAAAAAACTGCTTCTTTTTATTTTCATAATGTATTGTTGGACATTTGGCATTAAAATAACTCAATGGAAACCGCTTCAAACTAACTATTAATACGAGAAGAAAGTCATGTCTGAAAGCTGCAATATATTTTTTTATTTGTTAAATGAATGGAGAATATCGTGTTTTTCCATTTCCGTCGGTGGTGCTCGAACACTGAGGTCCGCACTTATTCCTTTGAGCCGTCCACGCAGTCGACCATTAATGATGACTTTTGCCTCAAACTCCTAAATTTGCTGCTTATTAATAGTTAGTAAGGTAGTTGTTAAATTTAGTTATTGGGTAGGATTAGGGATGTAGATTACAGTCATGCAGAATATGTGCTTTATGAGTACTAATAAACAACCAATATGTTAATAATAGGCATGCTAATAAGCAGCTAGTTAATAGTGAGAATTGGTCCCACTAAAGTATCATCTTTTAATTCATTCATTTTTGTTCATAATTAATGTTAATTGTATTGACTTGCTGAAATATGTTGGTATATATAGAAATTAATATCCTAAATTATTACATTTTGTAAAAGTATTGTTCATTGTTAGTTCATGATACTTAATGCATTAACTAATGTTGACAAACAGGACCTTATTGTGAAGTGTTACTCATTCTTTTTCCTTGCAAATTGCATGTTTTATGTGACAAGTTAAATGCAAGTGTCACTTCATGATTGCTTTTAATAATACCAAAGTTTTGATTCCTGGCAAGATAAATGATACTACTAATCTTAAGAGCGCATACATGCCTGCAACCTAATTTTTTTTCACTGCACAAGAATAAACGTAATGTCACAAAGATCCTCTGCCAGAGGGCAACAAAGAACAATCATCATGTTTGACATTGTGCCTCCAGGCCTTTATATCAAGAGCACTTCTCTAATCTCTGCTCATAAGGGGAGATGGCAGCCTGTTCATCATCTCTCACATTTGCATTCCAATGAAAAGTGCTGAGTTATGTGAATATGAGCTGAGTTTTGCCTGATGAGCTTTTTCTATCCACTTAAGCGGTTAAAGATTGGGAGAGGTCAGTTACTCACACCTCTATACTTTGACACCAAAAAGAAAAATGAATGCAAATTTAGTTTGAATAAACAGCCATAACAGGGTCGTTTTAAAGTGCCTGGTTTACACTGATGACATTCACATTGTCGTATACAAACTTTATGGCACTGAACGCTTGACTTCATCTTTCTATCCGTGCCGATGACTGCTGTGATAGTCCTCAATGAGTTTGAAAAGCTATTCGGAGCGTCTCAGGGCTGTTCTCTGTTTCTGATGAAAGTTATTACCAGCACTCAAGGGAAATATTGCCAGATTAAGTTATGCCAAAGCAAGCAATACTTATAATAAGAAGCATGTGTGCTCTTTAAGGTGTTTAAATTTTTAAAGGGCTCATATGATATGTTTTACCATTCTATTTATTTCCCAGAGGTACACTTGTGAAGTTATTCAACTTTTTTGTTCTATTTAGTGTTAGAATTTAATTTAGGCCTACATGATGATTTTTCAACCCTTCTTTGTCTTATAGAATGTTGTAAAGAACATTCTAACTTTTAAAACTTCTGTGTGAATGCTCTTTCTGCATGTGAAATTTAGAAGCTTCTCATTAACTCTATGCTTGCTCATGGCCTTCTTTAAAAGGATGTGCAGAGCTGTAGGTGCTACACACAGCCAGGAATAGTGTATTTTTAGTGGACCTTAACAATTTAATAGTAATTATTGTATTTATTTTATTTTATTTAAGTTTATTTATTTTTCATTTTATTTTATTTAGATTTTTGTTGTTTATAAACTATAAACCTATTTGTTCTTGTTTCAGGTTTCTGATGGTTAAAGTCTTCAATTATCTGATATCAGAATGGATTTTATAAGCCGTATTTGTGGTTTAATGTCAATATATGATGTTTTTGGACTGGGAAGGAAGCTGTCAATTGTAAAACTTGTGAACAGTATGCTTTCATAAAGGAAAATTGGATTTCTCGTTACATGACCTCTCCACTTCTGCTCTTCTTTTGTCTCAGTTGTCTTCTTTTGTCTTTTGTCTCAGTTGATTAATGTTGCCATAAACTTTTGTATCGCGATGAGCATCTGTTCTTTCTCTCTCTCTCTCAGTGCCTGTGTAGGGGCCAGGGATCCGTACTGTGGCTGGGATCTGGTGCTCAAGAAATGCACCACCCTGGAAGAAAGCGTCAGCATGAGCCAATGGGAGCAGAGCATCACACGGTGTCCTGTGAGTATCCAGAATGCACTTCAATCATTCACGCAGTGCCTCAGCCCTCAAAGCCAAATGTTTGATGCTGATCCAGTCTGTCAGTGAAGAACAGTGACAAATGTGCCCGCTTCAACCGTAACTTGCAGGATCAATTTTTTTTCTTATAACCGCAGACACTCTTAGAAGTGTTTTATAACAATGTTGAGGAAACATTGCAGGTGATGGACAGACAGTGCTGAGACAGTGCAGATCTGATGTATTGCAAAACAAACTTTTCCTCCTCCTGTACTCAAAAAGAGAATATAAGGCTAATATTAAATAGCGCTTGTGTGCAAAGAAACAAAGCGCAGCAGAATTTGCCATCAGCCATCTTTCTGTTGAATGGCATTCTCTGGTAACATGGCTTCATATTCCCACACTCCTTTGTGCTGACATGTGCCCTTGCCTGAGGCCTCACAGCCTGTAGATCACTCCCAGAATCCTTTGTCCAATCCATCACGTCCCTCCCATATATAGTGGCTCTGAAAATATTTAGACACTTGCTCTTCACGTGGTTTCATGTTCTAAAGGTTACATGCAGTGTTCTGTGAGATACCACAGCTCTGAGAGCACAATCCACACACACATATTTGTAGACACACAGATACTATAAACTATATCAGGCATTGTGGCAGTCTCACAGGGTCTTTAGGTAAAAGACCTTGTAGCTTGTAGCTGTAGCTGAGAAATGACATTTTGTGAAGTGAAGTGAAGTGAAGTGACATTCAGCCAAGTATGGTGACCCATACTTGGAATTTGTGCTCTGCATTTAACCCATCCAACGTGCACACACACAGCAGTGAACACACACACACCGTGAACACACACCCGGAGCAGTGGGCAGCCATTTTATGCTGCAGCGCCCGGGGAGCAGTTGGGGGTTCGGTGCCTTGCTCAAGGGCACCTCAGTCGTGGTATTGAGGGTGGAGAGAGCGCTGGACATTCACTCCCTCCACCTACAATTCCTGCCGGCCGGGGACTCGAACCCGCAACCTTTGGATTACGAGTCCGACTCTCTAACCATTAGGCCACGACTTCCCCTTGCTATTGCGTAATAGCAAGTTGCCTCCCACGCTGCCTAAAGAAAGCAGCATGGAATTGTTGAACACAAACAGGGAAGTGTAAAAGTGTGGGAGGCTGCGGTCTCAGAGTCACTAGAATGCAAGATTTCTATTGATTTATTTTCACACATGTTGTTTACACATATTGGTTACACATTTTGAGGTCCAGATGTCCTTTGTTGTTGGAAGCAACAATCAAAAATGTGCACCAAACATTTTAAGCCGTGGCGCTTGTGTGGTCGAAGATGCAGATTTGTATCCTGCCTGCTAAATGTTCCAATTTCATTGACCTTCTCTTAAAAGGTCAATGACGTAATGCCTCTTTTTGTTTCCAAACCTTTTATTTCCCAAAAAATGCAATGACTGTTTTGTTGTTTTTTGTTCTTTGTGTTGTTTTGTGATTTATGGTTTGTTTGTTTTGTTTGGGGGGGGGGGGGGGGGGGGGGTTTGTTTGTTTGTTAGTTTTTTCCTATTTCATTCACCTTCTCTTACAACGTCAATGACATGATGCCTCTTTTTATTTTTTGTCCAAACCTTTTATTTCCCAAAACATGCAGTTACTTTTGTTTTGCTGTTTTTTGTTGTTGTTTGTTTGTTTGTTTTGTTTAGTTTTCTGTTTTTTGGTTTGTGATTTTTGGTTTGTTTTTGGGGGGGGGTTCTGTTTGTTTGGTTGGTTGGTTGGTTTTTCCAATTTCATTGTCAATGACGTTTAGCCTCTTTTTTGTGTCCAAACCAGTGCTTAATTTGTAAATTTCGAGGTCCCGGAACAAAGTAGGGTGATGGATCCGGCATGTGATTAGAGGAGGGAGAGGTAACGGAGCATTCGGGTGGGGGGCTGTGTGTATATCACAGTTTTACTCATCCCCTCAGCTTTCAAGTTTATAATGAGGGAAATTCCTGCAAACATTTATTCACAGCTGAGAAAGTGTGTATAGGCTATGGATCCGTGCATTATGTCTTGTGAGAGCAGAGCAGTTCACATGTCGCTCAGGCTCTTTATTTCAAATGTAGATGTGCCGCAAGCGTGGTCATTATAGAGGATTTTTCATATTATACACATTATAGGTCAGCACAAACGTCTTTCATTGGCGCGTGAGGAGGGGGATCCGACAAAATGAGGTGCCAGATCGGATTTCGGAGGTGCCGGATCCGGCTTGTTCCGGCACAAATTAAGCCCTGGTCCAAACCTTCCCAAAACACACAATGACTGTTTTGTTGTTTCGTTTTGTTAGGGTTTTGTTGTTGTTGTTGTTTTTTTGTTTGTTTTTTGTGATTTTGGTCTGTTTGGTTTGTTTGTTTGTTTTTCCAATTTTATTCACCTTCTCTTACAAGGTCAGTGATGGAAAGACTCTTTTTTTTTTTTTGTGCACAAACCTTTTATTTCCCCAAACATGCAATGAATGTTTTGTGTTTTGTTTTTGTTTTCTTTTGTTTCATTTTGTTAAGGGTTTTGTTTGTTTGTTTTTTGGCTGTAACTGTAACTGATATTTAATTTAAAAAGTAATAAACAATTCCATAAAAAGTTAAAACAATGGAATGTTTTGATAGTTGAAACAAATGTTATTTTCAAGCACGAAGTGCTGAAACCCTATTGTAACTGTTAGGATTTTTATTAATATTATTCTTCCCTAAAACTGATTGTGCAGAACAAACCGTAAGGCCTAGAGAGCTGAAACTTGGTCAGATGATAGTAGTCCAGCCTTCATGTCACATACCAAGGCTCGCCCCAATCGTCCTATGGGGGGCGCTACAGCGAACAAAAATGTGAAATCGCTCATAGCCCCTAAACCGCTTGTCGTAGACTCAAAACATTTTTTAAATTAAAATTTGATAGAGCTCATGATTCTGAACAACTTTGCCTCTGGGACTAATACTGTCAATCAAGTCGTTCATGAAATATTCTCAATTATGTTAAAAACCTACTTTTGTGAACTAGTCTCTGATTTTTCGCTCAGTCTCGATCAAACCACTGTAGTAATATTATCTGGACTCTCTAGATCGATAATTATCAAATAAATATTGAATTTTGTCCTTTGGTTAGCTGTAACAGGGTCATTAAAAAAGGGGTGTGCCCAAATATACCCAGAAGCCTATAAAACCTAAACGAAAACTCGAAACTTTGCTAAACTTGTTGAAAACATGTGACAGATGACTCTTAACAAGCATGCAAAGTTTCATGAAGATTGGACCATAGGTGGTGCTATAACAGTGAAAATGGCCTCTAAAACACAGTATTTCTATAGTAAATGACCTCAAATTGCAAATGTAAATGTTCATTTTTTTATGATGATTATTGACCCAGAGAGGCAAAGTTGATCAGAATGAGAAGATCTATCATATGATATGAAGATATAGTGTATAAGTGAATATTATGATCAACTTTGCCTCTCTGGGTCAATAATTATCATAAAAAGTTGAACATTTGCATTTGCACAACTATAAATCGGTCATTTTATATGTTCTTTACATTAGAGCCCTGCACGGGCCTAAAATTTAGGCCCTAGCCCGGCCCTGGCCCGAGACTCTCAGGTCCTAGACTGGCCCACGTCTGACAGATTATCAGAATTACCGGCCCGAGTCCGACCCGAGCCCGTCTTTTTTTCCCCCTTCTCCTAAAACAGTTTATACAAAACTGAACTATTTTAATAGCCGAAACAGTAGTGTGTAATGGCAAAATTATTATATTTCGTTTAGTTTTTTTATTAAGTTAATTTAGAAAACCGTTTGGAGCATTTTTGTTCGTTAAATAGCCTATAAGTTTTAGTTTTTTAAAGTAACGACCAAGCGGCCAGCTGCATGAGCTGATCATAGCCTATGTTTGATCAATTTAGCCTTCTCATATCATCACGACTTGCCTAAAATAAAATCTATAGATATACTAAAACAGTTCAAGTATATAACAAAGTTTAAGCGTTAAACCTGCACTATAATAATAATGTGCGCTAGCCTATATCTAAGTTTGTGCGGAGAGTGGAAGCTAAAGCGCGCTCTGCAGGACATGGAGGCACCAGCGCAAACACTTGGATTTTTTTCAGTGGAAACAAATTAAAATAGCCTACACCGTCATTTATTTATTTATTTTTTTGATAAAGGTAAGAGTAATACATCATTCGGACCTGTAAAGGGTCTACTTGTATTTGTGTGCACTCACAATACCAACAAAAGGTAGTTCTTTTATAAAACAAAGAAAACAAACATGATGTGCTTTCTGCCGTCTTGAACAGGAGCGCTTAATTATGAAAGTCTTAATTATGATTTCAAGAGGTTTTAAATTTGGAGACGGAAAGTCCAGGATTGGGATATGGCTGAATGTGACGATTGAACTTCAAAAGGCTATGATTTCATTAAAAAAGTCCGGTGCTGTGCTGTTTTGTGTTCTGTCTTTACCGGGAAAACCGGTGTATTTCAGCCAAACGCGACACCGGCTGGCAGAGAATGAATCAGTTAACAGAGGTTAAACTAGTGCGTATACGAGTTTCACTGCACGATTCGGTCTATTAAAATACATTTAGAATGATCGCATAATTTAAGATATGGGGGCAGAAAATGTATAGCCTATATTTAAGGTATATCATTTCATATAGTTAATATCACACGAAGAGTGCCAGTCTTTTCTTCAAAAGTCAGCATGGTTACAAATGTGATTTTGATTTTATGCAACAGTTCAGTAAACAAGAAGTTAATATTAATAGACTTACATTTTAGACACCATATTTCCTGCTTTTGCTCTATTTCTAGAACAAAAATAACTCCAAACACAGACACAGCGCTGTTTTGCGTCTGAGCAACATGAATGAATCAACCTTTTAAACGATTCAGTTCAATCGCAATGACTCACTTATTAACAGTGACTCGCTGCCACCTGCTGGCGGTTTTAATTTCACATTTAAAGTATCTTCATTTTTTTTAATAATTTCAAACATCAGTTTTCAATGTTTTATGTTTCAAATATCTGCAGGTTATAGCATTCTATGTCCCTCTGAGCTGCATTAAACAGTGTGTAAATACATCTAAATGCCACTTCAGATGCATTGCAAAGAAACATTTTGTTGATACTGATTTCATTTGATTGGTAATAGCACAAATGCAAAACTGACTCAAAAGATGATGCACACTTTTAGAAAAAATGGCTTAAAGGTAAAAATGACCATAAAACTTATTGGAAAAGATTAATTTATATCACTGATGTGAACTGACCACACAGAATATGAAGAATATAAAAAAAAATTCAGGAGTCAATGTCAGTCCTTGTCTTGTGTTTCCCTTCCTCTCGTGTCCCTATTTGGCCATCCTCGTCCCTTTAATTAGTAGTTAATGTGTCCCCAGCCCTGCATGTGATTGCCCCACACCTGTTTCTGTTCTTCCTTGAATATTTCCCAGTGTTTATAATCCCTGTGTTTCCTAGCCCCTGTGTCCGGTCTTAAACGTCATTGATGTTCGTCTCTCCCCAAGCTCCTCGTCTCCTTGTGTGTCTCTCTCCTAATAAATGTGATTATTGGAACCCTACGTCTCCTCGCTCCTTGTGTCCCGAGAGGGAACGTGACAGAAGACCGGACCCACAAAGTAAGCGGCGCTCCTTTTCCCCCGTTTTGTTTTCCGTTTTTGAAAGTTTTTTGTTTGCTCCTTTTTTCCCGCCCCCTCCATGGCGATGGAGTTTACCGCCCGCTTCGGCGCACTCGTTATGCGGGATCTCCCCTTCGTGGAGTACACGGAGGAGTTCTGCGAGCTGGCCGGGAAGGCGGAGCTGCACGACGCTGTCATCCTCCAGCTCTTCCGGCTCGGGGCCTGTCACCACCGCCCCATGAACCTCCCAGACACCACGGGATTGACCTGGAGGCTGGGGATATACCGGTGTCTGGGAGACTTCCGGGCCCGAGTCGAAGCTAGCCCGCCGTCGTCAGCGGCTCCCCCGAGCCCGCCGCCGCTCGCGCTTCCAGAGCGCCCCCGCGAACTCGCGCTTCCAGAGCGCCCCCGCGACCCCGCGCTTCCCGAGCGCCCCCACGTGCCGGCTCCACGCACGTGCCCTCCCGCGCCGGCTCCACGCACGTGCCCTCCCGCGCCGGCTCCACGCACGTGCCCTCCCGCGCCGGCTCCACGCACGTGCCCTCCTGAGTTCCCGCTGGTTCCGTCCAGCCCTCCTGAGTTCCCGCTGGTTCCGTCCAGCCCTCCTGAGTTCCCGCTGGTTCCGTCCAGCCCTCCTGAGTTCCCGCTGGTTCCGTCCAGCCCTCCTGAGTTCCCGCTGGTTCCGTCCAGCCCTCCTGAGTTCCCGCTGGTTCCGTCCAGCCCTCCTGAGTTCCCGCTGGTTCCGTCCAGCCCTCCTGAGTTCCCGCTGGTCCCGTCCAGCCCTCCTGAGTTCCCGCTGGTCCCGTCCAGCCCTCCTGAGTTCCCGCTGGTCCCGTCCAGCCCTCCTGAGTTCCCGCTGGTCCCGTCCAGCCCCGCGCTGCAAGAGCGCCCCCAAGTGTCCGCGCTTCCCGAGCGCCCCCACGTGCCGGCTCCACGCACGTGCCCTCCTGAGTTCCCGCTGGTCCCGTCCAGCCCTCCTGAGTTCCCGCTGGTCCCGTCCAGCCCTCCTGAGTTCCCGCTGGTCCCGTCCAGCCCTGCTGAGTTCCCGCTGGTCCCGTCCAGCCCTCCTGAGTTCCCGCTGGTTCCGTCCAGCCCTCCTGAGTTCCCGCTGGTTCCGTCCAGCCCCGCGCTGCAAGAGCGCCCCCAAGTGTCCGCGCTTCCCGAGCGCCCCCAAGTGCCGGCTCCACGCACGTGCCCTCCCGTGCCGGCTCCACGCAGGTTCCGTCCATCCCCGCGCTGCAAGAGCGCCCGACAGAGTCCGCGCTGCAAGAGCGCCCGACAGAGTCCGCGCTGCAAGAGCGCCCGACAGAGTCCGCGCTGCAAGAGCGCCCAACAGAGCCCGCTCCTCTGTGGCTCCCAGGGGGAAGCTTCCCCAAGAAAATTTTGGGGGGGGGTAAGAGGGTCACAGCCTGTGTGGCCGGGCCAAGGCCACAGAACCCCTCAGGCCCGAAAAAAAATAGGCCGTGGCCTCCCGAGTCTCCAGATCCGCCCTGGCCTCCCGAGTCTCCAGATCCGCCCTGGCCTCCCGAGTCTCCAGATCCGCCCTGGCCTCCCGAGTCTCCTGACCCGCCATGGCCTCCCGAGTCCCCTGACCCGCCATGGCCCCTGGAACGGGCACCGCCCTGGAGGCCTCCAGAGCGCCCACCCCCCCTCCCCATTGGATGGTGTTAGGCGTGAGGACACGCCTTCCGGAGGGGGGCGTAATGTCAGTCCTTGTCTTGTGTTTCCCTTCCTCTCGTGTCCCTATTTGGCCATCCTCGTCCCTTTAATTAGTAGTTAATGTGTCCCCAGCCCTGCATGTGATTGCCCCACACCTGTTTCTGTTCTTCCTTGAATATTTCCCAGTGTTTATAATCCCTGTGTTTCCTAGCCCCTGTGTCCGGTCTTAAACGTCATTGATGTTCGTCTCTCCCCAAGCTCCTCGTCTCCTTGTGTGTCTCTCTCCTAATAAATGTGATTATTGGAACCCTACGTCTCCTCGCTCCTTGTGTCCCGAGAGGGAACGTGACAGTCAGCTGTCCGTGGTAATTTTTAAGATACCAGCACAATAACAAACTCAGCAAAATATTGTCTAATTATTGTTATCGATAAAATCCCAGAAAATATCAAGATATCATTTTTTTGTCAATTTTGTACACCCCTAATTCATGTTATTTAATTTATATAATTATGTATTGATAATAATTGTTAAAATCAATATAATTAATACTTTGACTCATCCATTTTCTTAAAACTGGTTTAAAGGCTGAAATGTAAAGTTTATCATTTTATAAAACTTTTTGTTTTTGTGAAAACTTGTATCTGAATACTTTTGGCAATCGTTTTACAGTTTAATATGGTACTATAGACATTGGCCTACCCTGCTTATATGGTATTAATTTTATTTGTGCAGGTCTTAAAAAAGTCTTAAATTTGAGTTTAAAAATCCAGCAGAAATAGTTTTTTTTTTTTACAATTGTGCCAGATTATGATTACAGTAAAAACTGAAAATGACAAATAAACTCTTAAGAAGAGAAGACTTGCAATAAGTATTGTCACATCATTTATTTCAAATATATCTCTGCAACAAAATGTGTGTGCGTGTGTTTGTTGTGTGTCTGTGAGCCTATTCTCCATTTGGATGTGTTTAACCATCAGCCATACATCCAGGTTGGCCAAGACCACCTTAAGTGCTTATTGCTTCTTGCAGCTATATTTAGTATTATTATTTCCTAAGGTTTTGATTCAAAGTCAAAGTTAGGAATTTCTCAGATATATCACATAAGTTAAGCTTCTTTTGATATAGCAAGATTAGTTCAGGTTGTTGTCAGATGTGATATTCAATGTGAAATTCAATATGGTATTCATGTCATTAAAAAAGACTGCGCATATTGTCTTTTAAACTAATTTTGCCATCTTGACTTTGTCCATCTGTTCTTTAACCTGTTACTAACAACAACCATCAAACCCATTTTTAATCATCCTTTTTTATATAAAATACAATTCAACCACACACACACACACACACAAACTTTTTCTGTACCTATTCATATACCACATACACTACCACATCCTGGTCATTTGACACAGTCCTTTTAGATAATATATCCACATATTTTTTTGCCTATTCGTCTGCAGGGTAAGATTGTGTCCAGGTGTCTGAGGTTGAGTGACAGATCTAAAATGACTTCAGTAGTAGAGCACAGTAAGGCTAGATGGAGACACACTTCATTCACAAAGCCCATCTGGAGGCTGACACAGCATGGAAATAAATAAAGAACCACATTTGTTTTCTCTGGAAAAACCGTTAACCTACTGTATCATCCCTGTCTTAAAATTGGCAGAAACCCCATCTATATCTATATTTAAAGGAAAAGCGAGGCCTTTGAAAATGAGGTTTGTTTTTACTTTTCCACCACACTGGAAATGTGACTCTCTTATGCGTTTGTTACACAAAGAGCACAAACAATTTCTCTCCACACAAAGGGTCATTTATTCTTCTCCATTCATAATGTATTGACAATCTTTTCCACAGAACTCATTGTGTTTTATGCGCTAGACAACATTACCTTCTCCCTTTGTTCACAAAATATGTCGTCCTGTATCTGATACCTCAGATGTTAATAACCAGAGTGCAATAACAAAATTGCATTAGCTATTCATTACTACATTCTCATATAATGCCTCAAATGAAAATATTTGCTTATTGTAACGCGTGTTCATTTTCTAAAGAGGAGGCCAGCTATTTTCAGCTATCACAAATCTAATATGCTGAAAGCTATATTTTAGTTTGGATTAATCTAATAACTGGCAAATGTGACCTTATCTGCAGAAATAATTTCTTTGCATTCATATTTTGTTTACTTGTTTCTGTGTCCATTTACTATTTATGTGCTCTCTTTCTGTCGTGTGTGGTTATGTATGTGTGTAGGTGAGGAATGTGACTGTGGATGGTCATTTTGGAGCCTGGTTAGGATGGAAAGCTTGCAGTCATAGTGATGGCGGCAGTGTTGGTTCATGCCAGTGTCGTACTCGAGCGTGTGACAGCCCGAGCCCTCAGTGTGGAGGGCAGCCATGCCAAGGAATCAGTGTTGAGGTGGCAAACTGCTCCAGGTATGCAAACGTCTCACAAAAGACTAAAGCACAAACAGGAAGTAACACATTTTACCTTTAGGCGTGACAGAATTAAATGGAAGCCAGTTTTCACCTCAAAGTAGAAAAGGTGTTAGTGACTTTATGTATCACCTCACAGCAGTAGTTTGGTTTCTCAGGATTGTCATTTTAAATCTGAGAATTGCCATTTTAAATGACTATTGTAACTTTATGTCTCACAATTGTTATTTCTCATAATTGCGACTTTTTATCTCATAATCATACAGAGTAACTATTTTGCAATTGTGCATAGATTTTTCATAATTGTTGTTTTATGTATCACAAATTCAAATTAATTTCATAGTTATTTTATCTTTCAATTGCAGCTTAATTTCTTGCAATTGCAACTTTATATCTCACACTATCTTTCTGCCACGTGATTACAACTTAATTTTTTGCAATTGTCATTGTATATTTGACAGATGTGATTTCATATAGCACAACTGTGACTATAATTGAGACTATACCTCACAATTATTTTATATATCATATTTTACTCTATATCTCGCAGTGTGACTTGTATTTGCATATTTACTTCCCTCAATTATCATAATGTGAATTTTTTTTATTCACAATGTGACTTTAAATATCACAATTGCAACTTGATTTCTCACAATCATTTTAAATCGGAGAATTGTGATTTCATATATGATCATTTTATATCCCACAATGCGACTATATTTTGTAATTGTGCCTTGTTTTTTTTTTGTAATTGTCAATTTATGTTTCACAAATTCAAATTCATATTTCACAGTTGTGATTTTATCTCTCATTTTAACTTTACGACTTGATTTCTCATCATTTCATTTTAAATCTGACTTTTGCAATTTCATATATCAAAAATGCTAAATTTCTTGTATGCCACTTTGTCTCACAATGTGACTTTTATATCGTCTAATGTTTCTTCCTAAATTGCAAGTTTATCGTAATTTATCGTTTTTTATTTAATTTCCTATTTTAGTCCTTAATCTGAAGTGGAAACAAGCTTCCATACCATGTCACAAAACAGCATTTTTTTCAGAAACAAAAGTTGCCGTGTGATACTGAACTCATTATCACAACTAAATCATTTCACATAATCATGTTGTTCCCTTTGTAAACAGGCTTAGAACAGTCTTAACTAAGATCCTCAGTTAACAAACTGAAGGTCAGATTATAGCAGCCAGCTGTGCCAGCGTTTGGTTAGTGATTACTGCCGTAACATTTCCATCCTCAGAAACGGGGCATGGACGCCATGGACGGCATGGGCTCCTTGCAGCACCAGCTGTGGGATCGGATTCCAGGTCCGACAGCGTTCCTGCAGTAACCCCACTCCCCGCCACGGAGGACGCGTTTGTGTGGGCCAGAACCGTGAAGAGAGGTAAAGAAAAGCACGACAGCTCATTATATATGCTAATGTATTTATTTTTTGGAATTTACTCTCAAAATCCACAAAATCGAAGGGGCCTGTTTGAAAGGGCATGATGCTTCTTTTGTTTGTTGCTTTCATTCTCACCTGCTGCATATGTGATTGCTGCTGTGATTGCATGGCAGTTGACGATAATGAATGAATATACACAGCTCGGTTTATTGCTTTTTTATTACTCATCCTATTATGCAATGTTCATCTCGAGAAAGCTTGTTAGTACGTAACTGGAAGCACACAAACCAAATGCTTGAATGGAGGAGTAAGAGAGGTTCTTCTTTATCTGCCCCATAATTTGTGTGACTGACATCCAATTAAAAATAAACATGCTAAGGCTTGTTAATTACAGAGACTGCAGCCACAGACTCCACACACACACTCAAACACTGTAGGTATGATAGTGTGACATCTAATCATGGCAGAATTATGTTTAAACTGCGCTGCCCTGAGAATGTGTGAGGTTTCTAAGCAACAGTGCATTGCAGCTGAAAAATTAGACTTGAAGTGCTGGGATGAAGAGAAGGCGAGAGAGGCATCTGTTGGAAACAGTTGTGGTCCCTCTGTTGAAGGTACCAACTTTTCCCGACTCTCACTTCAGGCTTTTGTCTTCAGACAATTTTATACATATTCTCACTTATGTTTAAGACATCACTGTTAAACTCAGCTGTTGCTGAGAACAAGATAAGAAAATTAAAATTATCTCCTTATTATAATATTTGAATCTGCTAGAGGTATATAAATTGGTTTTGGTTCATGACCCAAGTGGTGACCAACAAGATAAAACAAAATGGTAAACAAAAAGGACATTTTTTTGTTCTTTTGTACAATAAACCATTCATTTTGATCCTTAAAAATATTTTAAATTATTTTTTTTTTGTTTATATATAAGAAACATTAACTGTATAGGCCCAACAATATGCTAAATTATTATCATGACTGAATCAGTAGTGTTAAGTTTACTGTTATCTATGACTAAAACTATTAAACTTTTAAAAGGAAAATATTAAAACTAAATGATTTAAAATCTATTCTGTTAATTGAAATAAAATAAAATAAAATAAAATGATTAAATGAAAAACGTACTTAAAAATTAGAAGTGTTGCCTTGGCAAGTAACTGAAATAAAATAAATTGAAGTAACAAAATTGTAAAAACTAAAAAATGACAAAAGGACATAACACAATTACTAAAACGACAACTAAAAATATAAAAATAAAAACAAATTCAAAATATTAATAAATATTATAATACACTGTAAAAAAAAAAGGTAAAAATAGGGCGCAGCTGTATTAATATGAAGGAATTTTTCTGTATTGATTTTTACAGGTGTTTTATCTGTATTTATTTTGAATGCTGCACTTTATTGATTTTTGTTACCAGAAATGTTCATAAAATTAATTGATAATTAATTTGCCACTTTTTTTTCTTTTCTTTTTACAGTGTAGTACATAATATAAAGAAAAATATCACTGGACTAAACTGAAAAATTGACAATTTTGAAAATATAACCTACAATAACTATGCCTGATTGAAAAATAACAAGCTGTTTTAATATTAGTCTTTCTAATTTTAGAAGATGACATTTTGACAATCTAACAAACTGAGCTCAGGTTTGCCAAGATACATGTGTCTGCAATTACAAGTCATACACTTTTTAATTTCACTTCATCCAGTTATTCCATGCTCATGATATGAGCCATGCTATCCGCATTAATTTTATAGTTTTATACTTGTACTGTATTTATTTTTTTTTAAAGTGCCTAATTTGTATGCCTCCTAAGCAATTTCAGGAGAAACATCTGGGGCAATGTTGATACCTGCTAGAGTTGTTGAAAACATATTTAATGTGTCTTGGCCTATGAATGATCAACTGCTGAGCAATAAAATGTTCCTGTGAAACGGGACAAAACGAGCATGCCACAGTTTTTAAGTCACCATAGAAACACAGACATGGGGCTTAAGACATGAAGAATGCTGCAGATTGGTAGTTTTTCTTTCTTTTTTTTTTGCAGGTGACTGTGAAGCATACCATTTCTGCCACCTCTTGCATTTTCTATCTCATGTCCCCCACTTACACTCTTTCTCCAAGGCGCTGGATCACTTGATGCCCTTAGGTGTCTAAGCATAAAGGCTATGAATAATCAGCAGAAAAGTTCTGGTGCAAGCTTTGAGTTTGGCTCCAGTCTCGCTAGTCTTCAAGCCCCTGCTAGTTTTTCACACCACCCATCCACTTTAATACAACACCTCGACCAGCCCAGCGGTGCATAATGGCTGTGAAAACATATCCGGGGAGCATGTCAGGGCCCACAGTTTTCATTTAAGGTCGAAGGGAGCCGAGTTAATGGCTCAAATGTGCTTTGTCAGTTCCCTTAGCAGGACGCTGCTTTGGACCAAAAGAAGAAAGGAGCATTCCTGTTTTTGTTCTACTCTGGCTACTGCAAAATCTCTATAGTTGGGGGGTCTTTTGTCCGATATTGAAAGAAGTTGTATTCACTTGTTAGTGCTGCGGGGGAACTTTTTTACTTTGAGCTCAGCCACTGGGCATCTGTTCAGAGTTATTCAGCTCATATGTACAGTCACACTTTATTCCCTGTTCGGCGCACTGCTGCCAGATGGCAAAATCCTCAGCATGCAACTCTGCTGTTGGTCGGTCACCATGAGATGTCCTCGATGAGGGAAACGAGAGAGTCAGCTGAAGTGATACTTCAGTCAAAAATAAATAATCTTTCCTCATTTGCTCACCCTTTTGTTGTTCAGAGATCAGTCTGATCCAGAAGATGGATTTATGAATCAGATCTCACGCCTTCTCTAATGAGCACATGATTGTTTGCTTTTGATGGATAACAAATAAATACATATAATCAGAATAATGAGATAAATGTATTTATTGATTGATTTATTTATTGATTTTAGTTTTCTCTTTAAAAAATGTGTGTATATATATATATATATATATATATATATATAAACCTTTCAATAGTTTGGGGTCTGTTTTTTTAAGAAATTAACTTGTTCAGGGAGAATTCATTAGATGTAAAAACATTTATAATACTACAAACAAACAATTTCTATTCCAAATCAATGTTGTTATTTTCTTTGAATTTTCTATTTATCAAAGAATTTTGGAGAAAAAAGTATCATGGTTTCACAAAAATATCAAGCAGCACTTTTTTAACATTACTGATAAGAAGAAATGTTTGTTGAGCAGCAAATCTGACACTGAAGAATGATTATTTTGAATTGTAATAATATTTCAGTCCAGTTCATATTAAGTGGCTGGTTAGACTTTATTTTAAGGTGTCCTTGTTACAGTGTAATTATACATTTACGAACTGAATAAGGACACCTTAAAATAAAGTGTTACCCAAAACACATTTGCTGCTATTGAGGTGGGATATGGGTAAGGTTAGGGTCAGGTTTAAGGGTGAGTTAAGGTGTAAGGGGTGGGTCAACAGTGCAATTATAAATGTAATTACAGAAATGAATTACAGCTGTAATTACATGCAGGTATTTAAAAAAATATATATATAGTAAAATATATAGTAAGTACAATGTAAAAACATGTATGTACACAATAAGTGCATTCTATCAAATTATTAATTTATATGTAAGCACATAGTTAAGGCAACTTCAAATTTAAAGTGGGACAATTTTACAACATTACTGTTTTTACTGTGTTTTTGTTCAAATAAGACATTAAAAGACATCTTACTGATCCCAAACTTTGAACTGTAATGGATATAACATAGGATATGAATGAAATAGGCATGTTCCATGTCTGCATTGGCTCTTGCACCAGCACCCTTTTGTTGGACAAGGGACTTTATAGACTCCAGGGCCTGGAGCCTAGTATTCAACTCTCTCTGTAAGTTCTGTGGGTCCTAGTTTTGATTTTTGAACGTCTCAGGTCATGCAGCCTGAGGCTTTGGAGGTCCCTGACAGTGGCCCCACTGGCCTGGTCCATAATCCAGCCCTGGTCCAGAGCCATATATCTATCCCGGCACAGGGTGTCTGTAAACGCCGAGCCAGCAACTTCCATCCATTTGTGCTCAGAAACTCTCAAAAACAAGACAGAATGCCTGCAGGCAAAAGATCTGTTGTTGCAACACTCCAGTACTTTGTTCTGCTTGAAATCCATTTGATAAATGAATGTGTTTTTTACACGCTCCCTCATTCTTTTCATACACCATCACAAATGTGCTATTAATTACCACTTTTTTCTTGTTGTTTTGATCGTTTGTTTCTTTCTCCTTTCTTGTGCCAGAAAAGGGGCAAACTTGTTAAACTTAGCAAATCCAATTTGAATGGACACTGTTTGCATATGCAAATTGGCAGTGGGTTTCCCTTGGCTATAAATCTTTCTTATATGGATCTCTCAACTTTTTTATTGCATGCTACATAACAAAAAGTTGATCAGTGGTTCTCCAATGGGAATGTGTACCGCTTCCTACTTTTGAATAATTTTTCATATTTGAAACGCATAAATTATTTTCTAATTTGCTAATATACACATATCATCAGACTTTAAAAAAATGGTTGCAGGCACAGAAAAATATAAATGCATCTTGTGTATGTTCTACAGTTTTACAGATAAATATTGCCCATATGGAAGGCTATGCCATGTCTTCCTTTCCTTATACAAACATTTTATTTTCGCAGGAAGAGTGTTGCATTAATTTCAGCAATAATAGGAACAGGAAAATAGAAATTTTGTTAATAAGTTTCAAACTATAATGAGCCTAATTTACATAGATAAGAGATGTCTGTAGTGAAAAGAATGATAATGGCTTCATTTAAATACTCAAGCCAAAGCATTAGCACCTGGTTAAAATCAATCATGAATAGTTAAGATGACATTTTTTGCCTGGAAATGTTTCACACGCAAGTCGCAACTGTTTATATATATATGTGTGTGTTTGAGAGTTATATGAGGTCATTAGATTGTTTATTTCAGCAATTAGGTATCTTCATGGTGGTTTTCATGAATAAAAATAATACGGAATGCACAGAAATTGTTCTGATTTTCCTGCTTTATTTAGATGTTTGCAGCTTTTTCATAAAGCCCATTTTTATTATATTACATTATATTATATTATGTTATGTTGTGTTATGTTAAGTTATATTATAAATAATATCAATACATATTGTTTATACATTATATATTGCTTGTTTTTTTTACTTTTTCATTTGCAGAAACTGGGAGTGTTAATATATAAATTAACCACAATTTATTTTGTGATTCCAGATGTTTCAGAGTATGTTGAATAAAACCAATAGTTAATTGGGGGGGTCTTAAATAAAAAGAATATGATTTCAGTTACCTTTCAAGTTTGATGTGTTTTTAGCACTTAAAATCAGTAAGAATTTGTTCAGAACGTCCTGCTTTATTTGTATCCTGCTTACATCTGTACTCCTTTCTTTCTTGTTTGGGGTCATCACAGACAGAGGATGGCTGCGGTTATTTTTTGATTCATTTTCCGAGCCTTTGTTCTGGTTATGAGCGTATCTTCAAAAGGAAGCTGACTTCCTTTATTATTCGCTTCCTTTCAAAGATCCACTGATTGCAGTGAGACCACATGAGAGCTGGAATGATTGATCGTGTGTGTCCAATCATCATGCTTTATACCAATTGCCTTTATACCAACTACCTTTCAATTACAAGTACTCGTCCAGCCCACACGTCTGTCTTTGCAAGTGACCAGACGGCCCAGAAAACCCCCTCTCGTTCTGCCTGCAGACCTCATTTAGATAAGACACTGCTCCATCAGTGCTCATTACACTAAGGTTAACCTAGGCATTTCCTGTCCTTGGAGACCTACACAACTGCTAACCAGTCATTATCTAATGTTTGCAGTTCCTACCTGCTGAATTCAATATTTTTTTCCTTGTTTAAAGCTTTAAAACTTGCTTTGTACATGTTTTTTTTTAATGGCTCTTTTATGTGGCAACATTAATTCATCATGGCTTGAGGAACCAAGTACTTTTGAAATGTTTACAATTAGTTTCTTTTATAATGTACAACCATTTCAATATTTTTTTTCTTTGTGATTTAATAATTCATGCTTCAGAGGATTCATTCAATTATTGAGGCCACTGCATAATCAGGATGGGTTGAGTGAATAACTAGGAGTTGAATTTGTGAATAAATGTTTATTTGCATGCTGAAATGTTTATTTCAATCTATTTTAGATACTGCAATGAGCACCTGCCCTGCCCCCCACATGTCTACTGGTCAGCATGGTCTCCATGGGAGCGCTGCACAGTTCCATGCGGCGGTGGGATCCAGTCGCGACGACGAACGTGCGAGAATGGAAACGAATGCCCTGGATGCAGCGTTGTATGTCACTTTCATATTATTGCTCAATTCGATTTTGAGACCTTTTCTGATTTGAGCACCTCAGGACATGAAAAGTGCGTTCGGTGTTTATAGGTTTTATTACTAAAATATTGCTCAAATTTAGAGCAGAAGCATCATGGCCTACCCTATGGTGTGCAAGTTATTTCAATTATTTATATCTTATATTTAAGTTGCGTTCACATAATTCCAGTCCAGACAAGTTACACACTTTTTCCTCTGGATTTATATCTAGTTTTTCTTTTTCTTTCTTTCTTTTTTTTTTTGACAGAAATTAATACTTTTATTCAGCAAGGATGCATTAAATTGTTCAAAAATCAAGCCTTTTATATTGTTACAAAATTTTTAGATGCAAAATCTTTGAACGGTAGTGAACATATCTTCATATATCTACATAAACACAATATACTAGTCGAGAGCATATGCAATCCCAAAATGCATTTCCCTCGTTTGGAAAGCTGGGAGGAGCTTGCCATGTGCATTAGTATTGCAAGAGTAAGCTGGGATTTTCCACTCATGAATAAGCTGTGATATTCTTACTCTACTTTTAAAACCAGTCACCCACTTGCTGCTAGTTTAGAATAAGTCCGGCTCACATGACCACGGTTCACTTTTCATGCCGTTCGTGGAAATGGTTTGGGTGATTTCGAGAATCTGGAACAGCTTTAAATAGTTCATTTGCTATTTAAACTCTTTTGTAAGGAATTATAACATCTGTCCAGTTTAGAAATCAAGGCTGTCAACCATTTCGATCTTTATCGCTTGATCACTTGGGAGACACAATGGCTTAAGAGAAAGTTCAGACGTTCCTGTGAGCCCTAATGGTAATGCTCTGTCAAATTGTGTGCGTGTTTAGCCTCAAGGCCAGCTGCCTCAGATCCATCACAATGTAGACAACACCGAAAACACCAACATGCTGAAGCATCCTAGGAATGCCACAGAGGCTGTGAGGGCAGCAACATCATGTCGATGTATATATATAATTATATATGTGTGTGGGTACCAGGGTGGTGCGTTGCCTGATTTGGATTTTTGTGCTATTTATGTGCCCTGTTAAGCAAGCAAGATTCAGTTTAAAAGCAAGCTTTGTATTATTTTCCGTTACTGATGATTGCCAGACTCTGGCATGGCTCATACGTGCAACCAGCTGTTATTATTTTATGAAAAATTCCCCTACTAGTTGGTGGTTGTTTTGTCAGACACAATAAAAACATGTGTCAGTCAGCTGGTAATTTTACAGGGGGTTCGTTTGTCACAGTGTTTGTAACTTCTCTGTAATGATAGTGATACAGCCCACATGAATGCAGCCAGGTGTCAGAGTAGACAGAAACATAATAATGAGTACCTGGCAACCCTTAATAGGTTTTCTGTTGGTGAGATCCTTCATATGTTCAGTGTAATGATGCTTTGATAATCAGACTCAAACATTACTGTCACTTTGTCTTAGGGCGGCTTAAAATCTGTGAATATGTAAAGTGCAGTGGGATTTAAGAGGGTTTTTTTCCTCTTTTTCTTAGTGTTAATTAGATTTGTCTAATGGCAAAAATAAGAAGGTGTCTTATACCAAAAATATACTCTCTTTTAGAATGCACATGAAGTCATCTGACACATTGCGAGCGTAATTAATTCTGCATTTTTTGTGAAATGTAACTTCAGATCATCTACTTCAATCCCATCTGAATTTGCCAGTTCAAGAGTGTTGCAAGTGGGTACCTGGATATTTCAGTCGACTTCTCATCGCAGATAGTACGCTTTCACTTAATTTCAGGAGTTTCAAGTGTTATAGGGCCAGTTGTACTAAACAGGGCAAATTAGCGCAAGAGCGCAGTTCCAAAACAGCGCCGATGGGAGGGGAAATTTCTGCAGGTGATTTACTAACAATGCGCTAATTAAAGAACACAGATGCAACATCTCATTTACATATCGACCAACGCAATATACCAAGTGCAAATTAGCATAATCGCAAATAAAGAATAAATCAATAAAGAAGCCACAGTGCGTTGAAAAGAACTGGTGGCCAAAAAATGAAGGTTTGCTAGAAGTTTTGATAGACCTGGTATTGCGTGATTCCTAGAGGGTTCCAAGCCATCTTTTATTTCCTGAAGCAAGTTAAAAATATCATGGCTTGGCAAATGAAAAAACCCTCTCCCTTCTACCACACGCTTTCTGTTCTCTGCGGTGCTTCCACTTAGCAACAATAATTGCAGCCATTTCAAGCGCAAAACAGTTTAAGACATGCTTTTTGGGGGGACGTTAAATAATGGCGCAAATGCCAGTAGTTTGACGAGCGCAAACGTTAGTAAAGTGCATTGTGTGATAATACTCTCCTCCCATAACTTTTGCGTCTGAAAGGGAAACTCTTGCAAATGCATATTCAATAAGGTCAGGCGGAAAAATAACTGTGTCCACACCTTTTCAGTGCTAATTCTTCACTGCGCATCTTTAGTAAATCATGACAGTACTATTTGAACGCCAAAAGATGGTTTGCGCTGGTGCAAGCTGTTAGTAAATCTGGCCCCTAATCTGTATGTGAATGCCTATATTATATTATATTATATTATATTATATTATATTATATTATATTATATTATATTTTTTATATTATATTATATTATTTTTTTATATTATATTATATTATATATTTAAAAACAAAACATTATATCCAATATATAGGATATTTAATCCAATATTTCCGCTGTAACTGACAAAAAAGCTTGTTCCCTATCGATACTCCACTCGTACTGCGTCTTGCTAAAGACGCTATGGGAAAAAGCCTTTTTTCTCCTTTACTGAAGCCTTATTCAATCACGCAGTGAAACTGCACGATCATTGGTTTGTGCAGTGTGATAAAACGAACCAATGCGTCGGCAGCGGAGCTGCACGAGCCTATGGCGACGGAGCCCGCCAGATCCCGCCAGAATGGGCGGGGTTATCTGGCTATATAATCAGCCGTCTCGCCATAGGATCCTCAGATTTCTTCTCCTTCAGCGACGACATCTCGCCTTCGCTGATCCCAAGAAGCCGCCTCGCCGTTGACACGCCTCGCAGCTGAGCCAGAGACCTCCTGCCAGCTGAGACGCCGCTTTCACCGCGCTCCAGCCCCGCAGAAGCCCCGGTCTGTTCGCTGCCGCCATCCGGTGAGTGCTATAAAAATGCATATTTATCGGCGTTGTTGCAAATGCCGCAACAGCGAGTGTGGCTCGTGCAGGGGATCCTGCACGATGCAAAAGAGCAGTGAGCGCGTGCCGCCTGTCTGGGTCTCGCCCACGCACTGACTGCGCGCTTACTGAGACAGCTCGTTCGAGTATGAGTCTCGCTCTTCCCGCTCGCTGTCCGTCTCTGTGGAGGCAGCTCCGCTCTCCCGTTTCCCCTCTCTCAGCAAAGCTCGGAGAATGAAACATCAGAGCCACGGAGCTTCCTGCAGCGCTCGGATCCGCCGGTGTTCACACGTGAGAATCAGAGCTCCTCCTTCATTGGGCGGCTCTATTCTCTTTGGCGGACCGGAGTGGAAAGTTATGTGTGTGCGTCACTGAGACTGCGCTCACACAGGCAGCCTGCTTTCACCGAAAGCCGGGCTTTACTCTGATTTGCTCGCGGTCCTCTATGTAGCAGGCCCCGCCTCCCCCCTTCTCTTCTCCCAGTCACCTCGGAGACAGGAACAGCGAGTGAGGCTGAGCAATCAGGTTGAGTGATTTTTCGCGCCGGCTTAGCCCCGTGTGTTTCACTCTGCATACAGCGCTTTGATCTGCCAGCGCGTGTGGATTAGCGCGCCTCATTACATTGAGTGGCTCAATCCTTCTGCGCGCATTGTAAAATGCTGCGCTGGGCGGCCACCCACTCACGTTTATTTTCTCCCAGTCACCTCGGAGAAAAAGACGGTAAAATCGCATGGCTGGGCGTTCAGGCTTGAGTGATTTTTCGCGCCGGCATAGCCCCGTGTGTTTCACTCTGCATACAGCGCTTTGATCTGCCAGCGCGTGTGGATTAGCGCGCCTCATTACATTGAGTGGCTCAATCCTTCTGTGCACATTGTAACATGCTGCACTGGGCGGCCCCGACTCTCGCGTTTCTCTTCTCCCAGTCACCTCGGAGAAGGAGACGGATAAAAAAAAAAAAAAAAAAAAAAGGCTTGAGTGATTTTTCGCGCCGGCATAGCCCCGCGTTTTTCACTCTGCATACAGTCTTTGATCTGCCAGTGTGTTTACACTAAGTATTAGCGCCTCTTGCAGCTCTTTGATCTGCCAGGGCTACTTTCATTATGAAAGCTTCAGTCTGTCCCTGCCGCGCTCACGGTCCCTTTCTTCAATGAAGGTGGCCACGCCTCCCCTGCTCTAGTGTTTCTACTCTCCCAGTTATCTCGGGGAAGAAACTGCAAGCTCCAGGGTTCGCGCGATCAAGCTTGAGTGAATTTACGCCAGGGCAGCCCCGCGTTTCACTCTTTGATCTCGGCTCGCCTTCTTCAGTGAAGATGGCCCCTCCCCTCGTCCGCTACGAGCGGATCTGAGAGGATGCGCGCGGCACTTTTGATCTGCTGGTGTGTTTACACAATGGTAATTAATACCCCTCTTCTAAGAGTGGTTGATCCTTTTAGGCAGATCGAAAGCAAGTTGTCACTATGATTATAACTGACAGCTTCAGACTCCTGACGCTTCTGGGCTGTGCCCACGGCCCAAATGGCCTCTGTCATGCCTCCAAACACCCCATTTAGCCCGGGTGCCGATGGCAATGAGTTTGTGGTAAATACTGTTGTGAACACTGGGCCCTTTCAAAAAGCGCCCACACAACTGATCGCTGTTATAGCAAGGAAATAAGACACAAACATTTTCAAAAGGGAGCACATTCCTCTCCCTCTTATCACGAGCTTCAGGTCCCCGCTTGGCGGCCTGCCACTCGAGTTTATCCAGCCCCTTGCCACGCGGGCCAAGGCCTGGAGGGCCATCCCCGGAGTGTCAGAATGGGTTATACGGATAATAGAACGAGGTTACTCACTCCAATTCGCTCGCAGACCCCCGCGCTTCAGCGGCGTGGTCTCCTCTTCTGTAGACGGCTAGAACGCTCACGTTCTACGTTCAGAAATGATGATGCTGTTGAAAAAAGGAGCCATAGAAATGGTTCCTCCAGCTCAGAGCGAATCAGGCTTTTACAGCCATTACTTCCTCGTTCCCAAGAAGGATGGCGGCCTCCGGCCCATCCTCGATCTCAGACGCCTGAATCGCGCCCTCGTGAGGAGGTCGTTCAGGATGATCACACTGAAGCAGATCCTCTCGCAAATTCGCTCAGAGGACTGGTTCTGTTCCCTGGACCTGAAAGACGCATACTTTCACGTCCAGATAGCCCCCCCATCACAGACGATTCTTGAGATTCGCCTTTGAGGGAGTGGCTTATCAGTACACGGTCCTTTCCTTTGGACTGTCCCTGGCCCCACGCACTTTTACGAAGTGCATGGACGCGGCTCTTTCCCCTCTCAGGCAGATGGGAATCCGCATTCTCAATTACCTCGACGACTGGCTCATTCTGGCCCAGTCAGAGGTACAACTACTCTCACACAGAGCCCTCCTCCTCAGCCACCTAGAATGCCTGGGGCTCAGGGTCAATTTTGCCAAGAGCGCGCTGTTTCCCAGCCGACGGGTGTCGTTTCTGGGAACAGTTTTGGACTCAGCTCAGATGAGAGCTGTGCTAGCGCCGGAACGCGCTCTGGCCGTTTAAAAGCTCGCAGCCTCCTTCCAGAGCGGCACCGCTCGCCCCGTCAAAGCGTTTCAGAGGATGCTGGGCCTCATGGCCACAGCATCGCCGGTGCTACAGTTGGGCCTGCTTCGCATGCGGCCCCTTCAGCGCTGGTTGAAACCACGGGTTCCACCCCACGCATGGCGACATGATCGCCTACATATCAGGGTGAGCCAGGCCTGTGTAACAGCCCTGGTCCCCTGGAAGAACCCACGATGGTTCAGAAAGGGTGTGGCCATAGGGATGGTCTGCAGCAGGAAAGTTGTCACAACAGACGGGGCGCTGTGCGAAGGCAAACCGACCTTTGGTCGAAGGCGGAGCAGAACCTCCACATCAACTGCTTAGAAATGCTAGCAGTGTGTCGAGCCTGCCAGTTTTTCCTGCCAGAGCTAAGGGGACGACATGTGCTGATCCGCTCAGACAACATGTCAGTGGTGTCCTACGTAAATCACCAGGGAGGTCTCTCCTCGAAGCGCCTCTTCCTTATGGTAGAGCGACTTCTGGAGTGGGCTCAGCTCAACTTGCGCTCGCTGAGAGCAGCACATTTGCCGGGCAGATTGAACCAAGGAGCGGATATGTTATCACGGAGCAACGTCCCCTCAGAAGAGTGGATGCTCCACCCGCAGACGGTTCGAATGATCTGGAGAATCTTTGGCAAGGCCGAGGTAGACCTTTTCGCCTCCAAAGACAACTCTCACTGCCCAGCCTATTATTCGAAGGTCAAGGACGCGTTGGCCCACGACTGGCCCAACCTCCTCCTCTATGCATTCCCTCCGATCGCTCTGATTCCTCAGGTCATCAGGCGAATCAGGGAACAACGACACAAGGTCTTGTTGATGGCCCCCCTGTGGGAGAACCAGCCTTGGATGTCAGAGCTGACCCAGCTGCTAACCGCAGCCCCCTGGCCCGTGCCCCTGAGACGAGACCTCCTCTCTCAGGCGAACGGTTTATTGTGGCACCCTCGTCCCAAACTGTGGGCGCTTCACCTCTGGCCGCTCAACGGGAGCCTACCAGCCTCCCAGAGCGAGTGCTAAATACCATTTCTGAGGCTAGAGCCCCGTCTACGAGACGCCTCTATGCCCTTAAATGGGCGGTTTTCTCCGAATGGTGTCTAAACCGCGGTGAGGACCCCCCTACATCTGAGTTGGCGGTGATTCTGTCCTTCCTGCAGGAACTGCTGGATAAAGGACGCTCTCCCTCCACACTCAGGGTGTTCGTATCGGCTATAGCGGCCTTCCACGCCCCTATCGCGGGCCAATCAGTGGGCAGGGACAATGTTATCGTCCGCTTTCTAAGGGGTGCCAAGAGGCTGAATCCGCCTCGGCCCCTTACTGTCCCTACGTGGGACTTACCCACTGTGCTGAGGGCCCTGAGGGGCCCTCCTTTTGAGCCGCTCCAGTCTACGAACCTTCGGTCGCTGTCGCTGAAGACTGCTTTGCTACTAGCACTAGCGTCAGTCAAGCGAGTAGGAGACCTGCAGGCGCTCTCTGTGAGCCCTGCCTGCCTGGAATTTGGGCCAAACGACTCCAAGGTCGTCCTAAAACCAAGGCATGGATACGTACCTAAGGTACTTTCCACTCCGTTCAGAGCTCAGGTCATCACACTCTCCGCGCTTCCTCCCTCTGAGGAGGACCGGGAGTTCATTCTGTTATGCCCTGTTAGAGCCCTACGGATCTACTTTGAGCGTTCCGCCTCCTTCAGGCGCACGGAACAGCTCTTTGTTAGCTTCGGTAACCGCGCCAAGGGGCTTCCGGTCACGAAGCAGAGACTCTCTAAGTGGATAGTGAATGCCGTTACGCTGGCTTACTCTTCCTTGGGCCTTCAATGCCCCATTGGAGTACGAGCCCATTCGACTAGAGGCATTGCCTCGTCGTGGGCCTGGTCTAGCGGTGTGTCCATTACAGACATTTGTGTGGCGGCCGGCTGGGCCTCGCCGTCCACATTTGCAAAGTTTTATAAGTTGGATGTACCGACCTTACAGGCCAAGGTCCTATCTGCTTAGATGAGTATGACTTATGTTGTGGGAACATCCCTAACGGAGATCTCTTGACTGCATGGGCACTCAAGCTCTCTGATGGGTTCCTTACATATCTCAGCCCTGAAAGTGCTGAGTATGCGAGGAATACATGGAATGACCCGGGCCGAGCGTGACCTCTATGAGCTCAGCTCGCTTTAGCCCGAGTATACTATTATACTTCCCTCTGAGCATGTAATGCTTATGGAGATATTTTACACAGTCGTTCCTCTACCATAGCACGGCGTGATTGAATTGTGTTCCCATAGCGTCTTTAGCAAGACGCAGTACGAGTGGAGTATCGATAGGGAACGTACTCGGTTACTATCGTAACCTCGGTTCCCTGAGATACGGAACGAGTACTGCGTACTTTGCCGTGCCAGGTAGCTGCACGACTCAGTCGTCGCTTCAGTCGAAGTAAACCTGAGGATCCTATGGCGAGACGGCTGATTATATAGCCAGATAACCCCGCCCATTCTGGCGGGATCTGGCGGGCTCCGTCGCCATAGGCTCGTGCAGCTCCGCTGCCGACGCATTGGTTCGTTTTATCACACTGCACAAACCAATGATCGTGCAGTTTCACTGCGTGATTGAATAAGGCTTCAGTAAAGGAGAAAAAAGGCTTTTTCCCATAGCGTCTTTAGCAAGACGCAGTACTCGTTCCGTATCTCAGGGAACCGAGGTTACGATAGTAACCGAGTACGTTTTCAAGCCTTTTCCTTAAGAGAAACTGGGAGTGTCAGTATATGAATTAACCACAATTTATTTTGTGATTACTGAAGTTTCAAGAACTGTGTTGAATAAAATCAATCATCGGTCAGTTAATGAGGGGGGAATAAAATAAGATAAATATTTAATTTTTAATATTCAGTTACCTTTTTGATTGTGTGTGTGTGTGTGTGTGTTTGTGTGTGTGTGTGTGTGTGTTTTAAATTAGGTACCTGAAATATTTGAATTAAGTAAATTTACTTCAATACATTAATATTGTTATTCGTTTAAATGAATTTAAAGTAATTCTACTGCCCGTTTGAAAGTTTGCTGAGGCCACCTGGTTGAGAGCCACTAGTCATAATTACTGTATATCAAATAAAATTAGTAATTAAAATAAAAGTCTTTAATGAGCAGCATAATTAACATTTAGTACAGCTACCACATACAAAAACCTCCTTTTAAATTATTTTTCCAAATAGCTTGGTCATTTGGACAATTATTCTTAAGTCACCCAAAATACACACACACAAATTAATAACTTTTATTTCATAATAAATCAAGGCCTATGTGTACCTCATGTGCACTTCAGTGCCTCAGAAGTTTTATCTCTTATGACGGCATTTGGATGATCTTCTGAGAGTTCTTGAGTTTCTTTATTAATTTCTTTCAAATACATTTCCAACTACTACATAAAATCATCCGCAGCCCATAAAAAACCTTGCATCCCAGTTCTCTACGATGACTGTGCAGTGTGGGTATTAATTTACCCGACACTGTGGTCATACAGAGACAAGTTTTATCCAGGGAATTTGAACATTCCCAAATGACAGCATTTTTCATTAGGCCCCCTGACGGAGTGTATCGCACTCCGTAATCTTGCTTGACTGATTGTGTGCTTTTCTATACTAATAATTGAGACTATTTGTCTTGGTGGTCCATTGTGGAACGGCCAGCCGGCGTGTCTCAGGTGAACCGCTGGTAATGAATGCAATCACCGACACCGGCGTAATGGATTGGAGTTTGTTGTTTTCTGTAAAACATACTAGAGGCTGCGTATCTCTGTGGAGTCGGGGGCATATAGTGTCAAAGATGTGAGCCGTAGAACGACCAATTACTATCAACACTCATGTACTTGCTGATATGCTGTATTTTTGTGTGAACACAAAGGATTAAGGGCTGCGTGTGTGTGCAGAGTGGATGTAATGATGTTAGAAAGCTCCAGAGAGCACGGGTGGGATTACTCATTAGTCAGCAGATGCCTGGAGACTGAGCAGGGACCAGCAGAGCTTCGTAAGGGCATCCCCTAACCCCTGCCTTCTCTACCCATAACGCATTAGTGACGGACAAGAACTTTAGGTAATGCAGTAATTCTGAGGATGAAAAAGGGGAGTTCGAAGTCTGAAAAAGATGGAGAGTGTAGGGGATAATGAATAGATGGTCGGCGGGAAAACAAGAACGGAACAATAGAGAATTAGGGAAAGGAAGAGGCAGATAAAGTGAGATGGATGGAGAATTATAGAAATGAAAAACGTGAACGGGATGAGTAATGATAGAGGAGTAGGAACGAGCGCAAACACTCCAAAAGGGTGTATTATATACACATAACATCATTATCGACAAAAAAACATGATTGATTTTGTTTGGTTTAGGTCATGTAAAATTTTCAAATTCCAGACAGCATAGGAGGTACGGTTCACAAGCATCAGGCTGTGTAAATCAACACATCAGTAAACGTTAAAAATCACCATTATGATGTGCTGCTCATATGTAGGCGTTCCCCAGCTGGTGAGAACATCTACCTCATTGAATCCAATGTAGCATTAGCACCACAGCTGATGTTTTTGAGTGCATTCTGCTGCAGTATCACTTTCACCTAATACCCTCCAAGAGAGATTTTTGCATGGATGCTTTGCAGCGTATGAAAGTTTATGAATTTTCTGATGGCTGCTTATAAGGTGTTTTATTGGAAACCAGAAAGACTATCGAAGTGTTTGTTTTTTCACCCAGTCCCACACCATTTGTGCTGAAGATACCTCAAATCCTAGAGGCTCTTGATGAGAGGTGTGATATTACTTTTATAAGTAATCAGACATTTCGGATCAGACAGTTTCCTCTGCTATGATAATAAATTATAATCTATTATAATCCAACTATTCTACAAAATTATATACTTAAATTTCTAAATATAAAATACATATATACAATGCAAACAATACATACTATACCTGTACTGTACGTGTATATATATATGTGTGTGTGTGTGTGTGTGTGTGTGTGTGTGTGTGTGTGTGTGTGTGTGTGTGTGTGTGTGTGTGTGTGTTTATTTATAATTCAACATAGAACATAAAACATTACAATTGCATAAATAATGCCTGACTATCGTGAAATCATTACATTTATTTAATTAATCATTATATAAGAAGTTGCATTATTTATACACTATTACACTAAAAAAAGAAATGTGTGTAATTTATTTTAAAACAGTTCTTTTGAATTAAAATAAAATGTATCATAATTTCCACCAAAAATATGAAGCAACAAAAACTGTTTTCAGTATTGATAATAATAAGAACCATTATTGATAATTGACAATCAATAAAAATTGCTATAATAATCAGCAAATTAGAATCAACAAGCATCAAATAGACATTATAAAAATGAGCTTCAGAAAGAAATATTTTATTATATTCAACATAGAACATTACAATTACATAAATAATGCCTAATTATCATTAAATCATTACACTTACAGTATTTAATTAATCATTAAATTAGGAGTTTAATTATTTTCCCAAAAAAAGGCAAACTACAGCTTATGCAATATGAGTTTCAGTTTCTGTCCGTAATGTATGTATGTGTTCATATATAATAAAATTTTTGTAATGTACAGAATATATATGTGTGTGTGTGTGTGTGTGTGTGTGTGTGTGTGTGTGTGTGTGTTTACTCATGCATAAGTAAATACAAATTACATATCATTAATTTCAAATAAATTTAGTGCTAAAAACTTTTGCAATTTTCCACCATACTTGTCTCTCACAGTGATAAAAAAGTGAAAGCTAAAGAACCAGGTTCTTTAATATTTTAATGGCATGTTTACATAATTATAGACTTAATGCAGCTTGTACTTGTAGTTTGTTAATCTGTGGAGGCATCCAGACGTTGAGTGTTTAATGGAACCATGTAATTATTAGGTAACTCGTTTTGCTTTTGTGCTCTGAGAGAGTGCAGCCTAGCATGAACATTTTTCTATGCGTATCCAGACAAGTACAACACTAACACCCAACACCCTCCTTTGTCTCTGGGAAAACAGACTGCAAAAATCTCTGTTTGAGCCTTTCTAGCTGAAGTGTTGATGCTCAGTGAGGTAAAAAGTGTTGAGTCAGCTCATTTGATTTCATCATATTTATAAACCATTATTAAATATTAACAAAGAGAGTGTGAAAACAAAAATAGGTGGTTAGATCGCACAGCAAACAATGCCTAAACTTTTCCATATCTTAACCTAGGCTGCTCCCCGTCCTTGGGAGAATGGAGGTGAGAAAAGACGAGTACAGGGAGGGGAGGTGAAGTAGACAGCCGTCTGAGCGCTTCACATCAGCTCTCCCTCCGTCTGACATATTGACGGATGAACAAAAAGTACTTTTATCTTATTTTGCCAAGGTCTGGCAGTCATTCAAGGTCTATTAAGCATAAATAAATGCAGCGAGAATGAACACAGCTCCCCACTCCACCAAATGAACACATATGATTTACAGGAAATCTATTGCTCCTTGTTTCAGGCTAATTTATTAAGGTGTCAGGACATGAATCTGACTGCCTCAAGTGCTAGACATTGGTATCAGAAGACGCTCTACATTATCATAAATTGAAGGATTGAAAGCTCATAACTGCTGGTACAGATCAAGGATACAGGCAGTGTAGATGTCATATAAATTATAGAAATGCAATAAAACGATGAAGAATTTAAGAGGTTTGCCACAAGTCCCCACCAGACTCGGACGAGATGTTAGAACAGACAGCGCTCATTTGAACTGTCCCATGCCAGTGACAATTTTTGTCTTTTTTGCCAGTCCTTTGAGCTTCAATTCAAATCGAAATGGCATTTAGCTTGTGTAAAATATGCTGCTTATTTATTCCCTCATATTTCAGAGCCCTTTTATCCTCACGGGCCATAAATTAAAACTTGATCAATGACCTTTTCTGCTGGACTTGTTTGCGACTTGCCATGTTCAGCAAAGAGTGCAATGGAAATATTTAAAACGTGCCTGCAAAATGGCAACAAATCACCAAGGATCATTCTCAGCATTAATGTTTAGCATATATATATATATATATATATATATATACAGGTATATACACAACCCGAATTCCAGAAATGTTGGGGCGTTTTTAAATTTGAATAAAATGAAAACTAAAAGAATTTCAAATCACATGAGCCAATATTTTATTCACAATAGATCATCGATAACATAACAAATGTTTAAACTGAGAAATTTTACAATTTTATGCATAAAATGAGCTCATTTAAAATGTTATGCCTGCTATAGGTCTCAAAATAGTTGGGACAGGGGCATGTTTACCATAGTGTAGCATCTCCTCTTCTTTTCAAAACAGTTTGAAGACGTCTGGGCATCGAGGTTATGAGTTTATGGAGTTTTGGTGTTGGAATTTGGTCCCATTCTTGCCTGATATAGGTTTCCAGCTGCTGAAGAGTTCGTGGTCGTTTTTGACGTGTTTTTCGTTTAGTGATGCGCCAAATGTTCTCTAGGTGAAAGATCTGGACTGCAGGCAAGCCATTTCAGCACCCGGACTCTTCTACTACGAAGCCATGCTGTTGTAATAGCTGCAGTATGTGGTTTTGCATTGTCCTGCTGAAATAGACAAGGCCCAGATATAGACATCATCTGGAGGGGAGCATATGTTGCTGTAAAACCTTTATATACCTTTTAGCATTCATAGTGCCTTCCAAAACATGCAAGCTGCCTGTACCGTATGCACTTGTGCACCCCCATACCATCAGAGATGCTGGCTTTTTAACTGAACGCTGATGACACGCTGGACATAATAATATATAATTTCCAACAAGAATGTCAAATTTGGTCTCGTCTGACCATAAAACACTTTTCCACTTTGAAACAGTCCATTTTAAATGAGCCTTGGCCCAAGGACACAACGGCTCTTCTGGACCATGTTCACATGTGGCTTCCTTTTTGCATGATAGAGCTTTAGTTGGCGAGCCTCTGCCCATCTTTACTTCTGAGAGACTCTGCCTCTCTAAGACATCCCTTTTATAGCTAATCATGTTACAGACCTGATGTCAATGTTCTCCCAGGTGAATATTTTCAAAAATTCTTGCTTTTTCAGCGCTTTGATGCCCCCGACCCAACTTTTTTGAGACATGTAGCAGGCATCAAATTTGAAATGAGCTCATTTAGTGGATAAAAGTGTAAAGTTTAAACATTTGTTATGTTCTCTATGTTCTATTGTGAATAAAATATTGGCTCATGTGATTTGAAAGTCTTTTAATATATATATATATATATATATATATGTGTGTGTGTATATATATATATATATATATATATATATATATATATATATATGTATGTGTGTGTGTGTGTTATTATCAATGTTGCAAACAGTTTATTAATATTTTTCTGGAACTGTAGTACACTATTACACAATAAATTGTGTGTGTCTGTGTAATTTAATTTAATATTGTTCTTTTGAATTACAATAGAAATTAATTAAATATACAGTGTAAATAAATTAAATGAAATGTATCATAATTTCCACAAAACTATTACACAACAACAACAAAAACGTTTTCAGCATTGATAATAATAAGAACCATTATTGATTATTGACAACCAATAATAATTACTATAATATTATTTATATAATATAATATCCTTCAGAAATCATATTAGAATGCTTTCTGAAGAATCATGTGACACTTAAGACTGCAGTAATTGCATTAATTTAAAATTATAATGATATTTCAAAATACTGCTGTTTTTATAGGTTTTTTTATCAAAGTACATATTCTTTATAAAGATGAGCATATATGATTAAATATTTTATATAATTAAAAAAAATAACTTCTATAATAATTCTATAATCAATTCTATATTTTATAATTCAGAAATATAGACAATATGAAAAGCTACTGAAATATTATAATATATTGTATTGATTGATTAAATAAAGTATTGTATTGATTATATAAAGAAAAAATGCATAATTATATATTTTGCTGGTTTGTCTAGGAATTCCAGTCCTGTAATACCCTCCCTTGCCCGGATCTAAAGAAGACCACTCCCTGGACCCCATGGACACCAGTAAATATCTCAGACAATGGAGGCCACTACGAGCAGCGGTTCAGGTACACCTGTAAGGCGAGGGTCCCGGAGCCCAGCCTGCTGGAAGTAGGGAGACAGCGGATTGAGATGAGGTACTGCTCAAGCGATGGATCCACAGGATGCTCCACAGACGGTGAGATCTCCTTCTGTCTCTCTTCCCTGCAATTCTTCATTTGTCACTCAGCTTTTTCCTTTTCTCTCCTCTCATCCTGCTTTTTGTCCCTGTGTCTTTGATGGAGTGAGCCCATAGTGACTTTGAGGCAAGCCACTTGATCTATTTGTCCATCAGTGGAAAGATAACATGATGTGCTCCAGTGCTTCTCTCTTTCTTTCTTTCTTTCTTTCACTCTCTCTCTCTTTCTCTTATCAATGTGGGCTCACTAAATCAGTTTTTGGAGTGTCGTCTCACCCAACACAAGTGCTCTTGGCTGCGTTCTGCCTCAGAGAGACACGCGGAACATGCTAATGAAGTCAAATCAGCGAATGTGATTTCTCTTAGTGGTCGGGGGTCTTCCTGTCTGGCAAAGTGCAACACTTACACTTAATTTTATTTATTTACCTCCCTGCATTAGGTTTCACATCTGTGAACTAGCTGCGGTTTCTAAACAAGCTGTTAACTGACGAGTTACGAGAGTCAAATTGGCGCCAAGATATTATACGGATATATAACGGATATGCAGTGAAAACCCCGTAACAGTAAAGTTTTTTTTTGAATGATGTTTATAGACACTCATATTCTACAGTCAAGCTCTGATCTTCAACAGATACTCACTAAGAGATGCCACACACAAAGCTAATGACAAGAACTCTTTTAGGCTATTTTCCTTTGCTTTTCCATCTTGCTAATTTGCATTTTGTTTTACGAGCGACTGAGCTAAAATGACAAAAAAAAGGAAAACTTTCAGAGCCATAAAAAGAACAGCACAGAAACATTTAATTTGCTAGTTTGTGGAAGTCTTTTGTTGCTTTTAAATGCAGCTTTTCCATTTGAAAGTTGAAATAGAGGAAATCAATTAAGTTTTTTTATTTTAATTGTGTGTTGAGTTGCATATATATATATATATAAAAAAACAATGGTAATTTTAGATTTCTATGAAAACATTTATTAACAACTTATGTCATATTTTCTCTAAACCTTCTTGTACATTAAGACAGGCATCTGCAATTCTGCCCAAATTAAAGATGCATTGTGTTTGAATTTGTACATCTTATAATATAATTATTATTAATGACTTCTTATGTTTAATAAAAAAATATAAAAAAAAACATTGATTAGTGAAATGAACGAATGATTTCATAAAATATTAGAATGATTGTCTCTCATTGGCCTGATTAGCTAAGCCCTCAAAACACGTCTTATTTAGCGGTACAGTATTGGATTTGTAGATTATATTTAATAGTTTACACTTTGCAAAAACGTTTTGAATTAGTTTTAAAAGGTAACATTACATTCTTAAGGACTCTACACTTATGTTTCTTTTCAGGAGCACTAGTGCTTCTACTTGAAAAAAAAAAAAAAAAAAATTAGGAACACGTTCTGATCAATGACAGGAATTAACCTTACCATTATAAGGTGATTTTTGACTCCTTAATGTATTTTTTAATCTTCGTAATGCCATTTTTAACTTGATTAAATGTATGTCATATGTTGTGCCAAAAATAGATTTATTAACTTTTTGTAAAAAAAATAATAATAATTAATTATACAATAAATTAATTCCAAATAATAAGATACAATCAGGAAGACCTGAAATCAGCATCAACAATTAATCTTTGCACGGAACAGAAGTGCACAAATGTAGAATATTTACAGACTTTTTAACGAGACTCAGAGGTGGCATTAATACATTTAATAAAAACAATGTTATGAGATTGAATACAGAAACATTAAACAATTACAATTTATACTTTAAAAATTAAACTCCCAGTAGGTGGCAGCAAGTCACTGTCTGTCACTGAATAATTCATCAATCGATTCGTTCAAACAGCTGATTCATTAATGAAGCAAGTGGCTCTCTTTATGAATGGGTCATTAATTCATTGACTCACTAGATTTGTTCAAAAACAAAGATTCATTCATAATCGAAACAGCGCTGTTTGCTTGGAGATGCGCAGAGGCTCAGCTGTGACTTTATTTAATCAACAAAATAGTTCTGAACAGATCAGACAAGTGTTGCTAAAATGTAAGTCGCTTTATATTAACTTTTGAATAAAATCAATAATGTATAAATCTGTTGTATAAAATCAATTTCACATTTCCAAACTCTTTATAATCATTAAGTTCATTGCGATCTCACAAACTTCTATTTTAGTGAATGAAACTCTCTACACTGCAAACTGAATGTATTATTTACATCGTCTCTACACTTTGCTTGTTACAATGAATGACAAACTGCAGTCTGCTTTCACGATCTGTGCTGTGAGGAGCAGCATGCTCAGCAATAGAGAAGCATTTCCATTGGCTGCAGTTTGCTCTTGATGGCCAATCAAAGACGGCATTGCCCAGCAAACCATAGACACAAATATCTGCTACATTTTGTTTAGTCTGCACTGCACTGCGGTTTATGCAGAACTGGGATCGCTTTTGTAGTCTTTTGAATGGATAAAATATAGAAATCACTTTAATTTTCAAATAAATCTAACCAGTTGGAAATGAAACTCCGTCCCCCCTCAAAATTCACTCCCTGTCCTGCTGCATAACCCAAGTGTGCTTGAGGTCACAAACTGACGGCCGTACATTCTCCTTCAGGATTTTCTGATAGAGTGCAGAATTCATGGTTCCATCAATTATGGCAAGTCAATTTTTGCAAAGCAGCCCCAGACCATGACACTACCACCACCATGTTTGACTGCTGGTATGATGTTCTTTTTATGAAATGCTGTGTGGGTTTTACACCAGATGTAATGGGACACGCACCTTCCAAAAAGTTCAACTTTTGTCTCATCAGTCCACAGAATGTTTGCCCAAAAGTCTTGGGGTTAATCAAGATATTATTTGGCAAATGTGAGACGAGCCTTTGTGTTCTTTTTGGTCAGCAGTGGCTTTTGCCTAGGAACTCTCCCATGGATGCCGTTTTTGCCCAGTCTCTTTCTTATTGTTGAATCATGAACACTGACCTTAATTTAGGCAAGTGAGCTTGCAGTTCTTTAGATGATGTTCTGGGTTCTTTTATGACCTTGTGGATAAGTTGTCATTGCGCTTATGGAGTAATTTTGGTAGGCCAGCCACTCCTGGAAAGGTTCTCTACTGTTACAAATTTTCTCCATTTGTGGATAATGGCGCTGACCTTGGTTCGCTGGAGACCCAAAGCCTTAGAAATGGCTTTATAACCCTTTCCAGACTGATACATGTCAACTATTTTGTTTCTTATCTGTTCTTGAATTTCTTTAGATCGCAGCATGTGTTGCTCTTTGAGCATGCTTCACTTTGTCAGACAGGTTCTATTTAAGTGATTTTATGATTCAATTCAGGCCTGGGTGTGGCAATTGAAATTTAACTAAGCTTTCTAAAATAATGTGGTTAATCACAGTTCTTTCATGACTTAACGAGGGGGGGGGGGGGGGCAATTAATTTTTCACGTAGGGCCAGATAGGTTTGGACAGCATTTTTCCCTTAATAAATGAAATCATCATTTAAAAACTGCATTTTGTATTTACGTACATTATCTTTGTGTAATATTAAAATCTGTTTGATGATCTGAATCTTTTAAGTGTGACAAATATGCAAAAGTTATGGCTATTAAAACTGTAATGGCTATGTTATTTTAAATTTCAATACATTTCACAATATTACTGCTTTTACAGCATTTTTTATCAATTAAATACAGTCTTGGTGAGCATAAGATAATTCTTTACGTTCACATGCATATACAGCATTTTTAGAGGTGTTAGCATCAGCTGCAATGTTAGTTTTAATTTTTCTGTTTAGTATTGCATGCAATCTGTATTTCTTTGACACTCATATGATTCATCGGTACTGCATCAGTATAATTCATGAATATTAAGTGCCCAACATACACATGAATAATTTCTGCATTTTAACCATTATTTAGCTTGAAGCACCCGCTGCATACCCCATCATGACAGATGTTTCTGGACAGTGGTTAACGTACTGCATATTGTACAGAGGAGGCCTAGTCCCATAATCACCTCCACACTAAAGATGTGTGTTGATGTCAGTGAAGCCACAAGGGAAGATGAGTTCTGAAATGAATGGGCTGCCACTTGGCCAAGATTTAGCCTCACGTCTCGGCTGGCCCATATCGATTTGAATCCGTAAGCCATGCAGTGTGAAAGAGAGGGTGATAAAGCACAGCGTCTCATTGCATAGAGTTCATGTGGAACAATCTAGAGTGGAGGAATGACTGTATGTGGCTACATTAAAGTTTGCATTATACAATCAAACTCATAGAATTACTGCAAGATGATGACTTCGGTTGAAAATTAGATTTTTTTAACCAACATTTTTGGATTGTTTTTGGGTTGTATTTGTGTTATTAAAACACTAAATGCTACATATTATGTAAAAATTGGCTCTTTTCTTTTTGTAGAATGTATTTGTAAAAGCACAAGGACATTTAGTTGTCTGTAGATAAACTGAGTTAGCAGAGCCCTGGAAGTCACCTTGGCTTTGTCAAGTAGAAGTCACGTGTTTGTTACTATTTTGTCAAGCCTTTGAGGTCTGAGCCTCTTTCTCTGTCTAATATCAACATTATGAAAGAAACAAGATCAGTAGAATCAGCCCTGGCTGACATTTTCAGATTGGAAATGTGTTTGATTTTTTTTTTTTTTAGGCAAATGTAAATCGGCTTTGTGCAGATAAGGTTCCTTGATTTCTCTGCTGTCTTTTGTAGGAGCAAATTAAAGAAATTATCAGTGTCCGCAGCAGCTTGTCATTATTTACACACCGATTCAGGAGCTTTGCTTAGTGAGCTGCGGTCCGTTTACTTAATTATAATAAGTAGATTAACCTGAATAAAAAATATAAAACAATGTCAGATAACAACATCACTTTCTTTGATAAACCGCTTCCTGTATTTGTTCGAACCTTGATGGTCATCAGTTAATTTACTAGTGTTTATAAGAAGTTTAAAAGTTCTGTCCTCTGAGATTATTCAAGGTATGAATGGATGACATGTGCTTAAATTAACATGCAGACAGTGCTGGGCTTTTTATTTAAAAAAAAAAAACACACAATTCCGCCCCTTTATAGTGCTACTACCATATGCATTCAGACACAAAAACTACAGTTAAAAGGATTTTTTAAGAATTTAATACTTTTATTCGTCAAGGATGCATTAAATTAATTGAAAGAGACATTGAAGACATTTATAAGGTTACAAAAGATTTTGGTTTCAAATAAATGCTGTTCTTTTGAACTTTCTATTCATCAAAGAATTCTAAAAAATGTATTACTGTATCCACAAAAATATCTAACTTTTTTCAACATTGGTAATAATAAGAAATGTTTCATATTAGAAACATTGAAACATAAATGACACTTTTGATCAATTTACTGTGTCCTTGCTGAATAAAAGTGTTATTACTATTTATTTACCCCAAACTCTTAAATGGTAGTATACATTACAGTTTCCACAAAAATATGAAACATTGATAATAAAAATAAATGTTTATTGAGCAGTAAATCAGCATGTTAGAATGATTTTAAGAATCATGTGACACTGAAGACTAGAGTAACGATGCTGAAAATTCAGCTTTGCATCACAGGAATAAATGACATTTTAAAATATATTACAATAGAAAACTGTTATTTTGAACTGTTATTGTTTCTATTTATTTTTAATCAAATATATGCCACCTTGGTGAGCATGAAAGAGTCTTTCAAAAACATTAAAAAATCTTTCCGAATCTTTCCAGTCTTTGTCTGTTGTCACATATTGCAGGGTTTTTTTTTGTTTGTTTTTTGAGCATCCTGTCCCGTTTTTTTAAGATGCCATATAAAAACAAACTGATTCTTATATGCCTAACCCCTAAAAAACATCTGCAGGGTCATGTGAACCTCAGACCAGCCTAATTATTGTTAATTAGTTGTTCAGACAACCCACTAAATTGAGTAGTTTATACATTAACAGGTACAAACTGTTAAAATTAGATAATAATTTGCAATTTAATGAACACAGTTTAGAAACTGAGAGGGTGATTATTTTTATTGTGCAAAAAAAGGCTCTGTAGCTTTCATTACAATACAGCCCCATGTTTCTTTTAGTGCAAGTGTTTAACGCTTAACCTTCAGTACAATAAAAATCAATACATGCACCATTATGTCTATTTGTTTGCTGGAGAAATGGCAGTGGCTAGAGTGAAAATGCTGCCAAACAGTCAAGCTACTTATCTTAAAACCTTGAGATTCTTTGCAGCATAAGCCAGAGGCTGTAACTGATGATGACCCAGGTTTGTAATTTGGCTATGAGTGATGCCTTCATTTATCTCAGAAACAATAGCACATCATTTTAGCGTGTGACTTTAGCACTATTTTTTTTTCATCTAAATACCGTGCTGCACGGACAGCTCCATCTCTCCGTCTCTGTCTTTCTCTCTTTTTTCTTTCTTTCTTTCCTCCTCCTTTTCTCAGAGAAGTGGCTGATATCTCCAAGGCTATTTACTGTCGGTTCCCCACAGATCTGCCATCAGTTAGAATCCCACTCAGTGTCAGATTCTGCAGACCTTAGGATCTCAGCTTGCAAATTTCTCTGTGGTGCATTACACACACATGTCCTTGGATACAAAATAGAAAATCTCACTGTCAGTGATTCTGGTCTCAACCTTACACAGTCAGGCCCAAAAACTCTAAGAGCGCATCTGAAAATCTTAAAAATCAAGTTTAAAACTGAATAGAAACTTAAAACTTTTGCAGTTCATAAATCACAAGGGCTGCTTTTGTTAAAGCAAAACAGAAGCAAACCAAAGACACTGTGATTTTTTTTTCAGCTCAGTTTTTCTTTCAAATTATGATAATATATGTAATTTAAAAACACATTTTATTTAACTATGTTAATATATTTTGTCATTTAAAAACATAAACAAATAAATTTAATTTGTATTAAAAAAACATTATTTTTGAACATTTAAAAATAAAACTATTAGACTAGTTGTGTTATTAGAAAAAAAATATAATATTATAAAACAATTTTTTTGAAAACTATTAAATTATATTTTATAATTACTAGTGCTGTCAAACAATTAATCACGATTAATAGCATCCAAAATAAAAGTTTTTGTTTACATAATATGTGTGTATACTGTGTATATGTATTATGTGTATATATAAATACAAACACATGCATATATATATTTAAGAAAAATGTTTATATATTAAATATATTTATATGTAATATAAAAATATAAATATATATATGTATATACATGTAAATATTTTCAAAATATATACTGTATGTGTGTGTATTTATATATACATAATAAATATACACAGTACACATACATATATTATGTAAACAAAAACTTTTATTTTGGATGCAATTAATCGTGATTAATCGTTTGACAGCACTAATAATTACAAATTTATGTAATTTCTCATTTAAAAAACTGTTAAATTATATTCAATAGTTACAAATCATATCATTCATTATTTAAAAAACTATTAAATTATAACCAATAATTCCAAATTCATATAATTTCTCATTTAAAAGCTGTTAGTACCCCACACTGTGCAGTTGACCGTTTGTGTCTCAATGGTGATGCTAGAATGCAGTATGTCATTGTAATTACATGTATTTGCAGAGGCGTTAACCACCCACTACGCAGACCCATCAGGGAGTCCTTTCTAATTGCCCACCCCCTAACTTTTAATAAGCGCCGGTGACCGCTAGACAGTTTATGACAGCTCTGGGGAATTGCGTAAAAGCCACACTCTTAATCCATAAGAGCTATTAATTTTCTTGATTGTGCAGGATATAATGCCACCCATCTCGTTCGGCAGATGTACCGCTGATCCAATACATCACAGAATCTGGGCTGGGAAAGTTCAGTGTGTATGCATAAGCGCTGCCTTTTTTAATGGCAATTTATCTTCATCGCTTTGCATGTGATCTTAATAACCAGCAAGCATAGCAAAGTCAAAATCCAATTCCATAATACGACTTTATACTTTCTTAAAAATCAATGTAGTCAGTCATTTCTTGGTTAAAGTCATTGAACGCAGCATGGTTTGTTTAAATGCAGGTCTAGCACTGACACCTGTGTTCCCTTGCCATTAGCCATCAGAGCCGGGTGCCCCGGTTTGAGGTGTGAGTAGATTATGAAGTAGTCTATTACCTTTGAGAGGGCTATGTGTTCTGGTGCTGGAGAGATTATAGGTCGACCCATGTAGCGCCGTCGCCTGCTCAGAATGGATAAATGGCTGTGGCTCACAGGGACTGTCACAGATGGATCTCGCTCAAGGTCAGAGGTACAAACACAGAGGTCACGGTGCAGACAGATACTCTGTGGCAAAAACACTCTGTTTGATAAGATAAATGTTCTTTGACACAAACAGTAATAGTCCAAAAAATCAATTTTGCTCTTTGAGCTATTCTTTTGAAATAGTTCAGGTGGTATGGATGTTCTTTTTAACATTAGATTGAAACATTTGTTGAAATAATAATCTCTGAAATCGAAATCCCTGTCAGGGTTTATTGAAGAGCATCGAATTCCCATGATTTCCCAGGAGTTTAATCTGTTTATTCTTGTTTGTGTAGGAGATTTGCTGCGTTCTGGACGTATCTCTGGATTGACCGTTAATGGAGGCTGGTCCGTCTGGGGGCCTTGGAACCAATGTAGTCGGGACTGTAGCTCGGGGGTCCGAAACCGCAAACGCACCTGCTCAAACCCCAAACCCAAATATGGAGGAATCACCTGCCTCGGGCCTGCCCAGGAATTTCAGGAGTGCAATACTACACCATGTCCAGGTTAGCAGTCCTCATACATAAACCTTTTCCAGTTTTTTCCATTCATATATTTGTGACTTACACAGCTTCTCCAGACACAGATTTTCCCACTGTTTTCCCCATTCTGGAATTAAATTATATGTATAAATATCATTTATTATTTTAAATTTAGTTTGTAATGTAAAAAAAATGTTTTTGTTCTAGAAAAAGTATATTTTGCTTAACTAGGCTGCATTTATTTGATCAAAAAATAAAGTAATCAGTATAAATACAGTAAAATAATAAAATAAAGTGAAAAACAGATAAGGAATCACAGTGTAAATAAAAAAGTGAAATATTATTATATATTTAAACAACCGTTTTCTATTTTAATATATTTTAAAATGTAAGTCATTCCTGTGATTTTATAACTGAATTTTCAGCAGCCATTACTCCATAAGTATCCTTCAGAAGTCATTCTAATATGCTGAATTTTGTCATTTTGTATTTTTCTAGAAACTGTATTTTTTCCAGGATTATTTGATGCATAGAATAAAGTTCTGCATGAACAGCACTTATCTGAAATAGAAGTATTTTGTAACATTATAAAGTCTTTACTGACACTTTTTATCAATTTAATGCATCCTTGCTGAATAAAATCATTTTTTCTTTAAAAAATATATTTTGAATGGTAGTGTCACCTACAAAGACTTTACCGATTAACCAAAAGTAAATTAAATGATTTTATATATACAGTAAGTATAATGTATTTAAATTGATAACCATACATTTTATTCATTATGTATGTAAAAACATTTAATCAAAATCAGCTTGTGATTAATTAATTTCCTTTAGATGTTAAAATAAATTCGTAAACTACAGTTACAAACAACAGAAATGTGCTGTTTGTTTGTCCACCAATCGCAGCTTGGCTTAATGGAAAATATTCTGGAAGAGGTTAACATATCCTCCAGTCGAGCACCATGCAGCACTTATTTGGTGGAAAAAAGAACACTGCGTTTACTTTTTTTTAAAACCTCATACAACACAAATAGAATTCAGACTTATCCATCCTCTCTTCAACAGTTTATATGGAAACAATCATAAAAACTGTCCTTTTTCAGTTTGTTACTAGTGTGCAGGGAATAAAGAAGGATTCCAGACATCAACAAGCGATAAAAGTAAGACACAACCCACATTTGCGCGTGGTATTTTTACGTGCAGAAGACAGCCTCCCTGTTGTAAGGTGCGAGGACCTCAATTTGCCGGTGGAAATGGAGAGAAATCTCTGTGGCATCGTTGTGTGTAATCACATTTCAAGCTAATTACACCGGCAGTGATGGGAAAGCAGGATTCAGTCATTAAAAGGCTTGTGACAATGGTGTATACCCTCTCTAAAGTTGAAGAAGGGGAAAAAGCTCTCTAATTAAATGAGCGCTCATCGTTATGTGTGCTGGAAATATGCTGTCTAAATGGAAATGCGCTACTTGGGTATTTTATGATACCTAACGGTGAACAAGACACAATCAGGCAATGCGGAATTTGTTTTGCAATTGTAATTAATCAATAGCCTGTTTTTGGAGCCCGAAACCATCAAAGCAGGGCGTACTGTAGTTTATAGCTCTAATTGCTCCTCAGTCTTAATTTTACAGCAGCTGTTTTCTAACAGGAAATCACATATTTCCTGTAAAGTGACAGTAGCAAGACCAGCAGGACTGCTTCATTAACAAAGACCTCCAGAGGTTTTAAGACCTGATTAGACTTATTGATGTTTTTCTCCGCAGGAGTAATTTCCAACAGATCAGGAACCAAATTTTATAAAAGCAGCGGATGACAGATTGTACAGCAAACTATGTGAGCGCACTGTCGTTCAGTAACTGTGCTCTGCACTTCACTAAGTTAATTCAGCCCTTGTCTACTTCCAATGAAATGTCTTAGTAGCGCTTAGATTCAATAGCTCCTTTGTACAGACCACGACAGAATAATACAGATGACTTTCATCAAGCGTATCCCAGCAGGAAGCTTGGAAAAGAACACATCAAATTGCTCTACACCTCCATAAGCGTCTCTGAACCGGAGCTTGTCTGTGACCAATATTCTCACTGTGTCTTTTATTGGTTCCTTCTTGCTGAGCTAAATCTTTATACGTTCAAAGTCAGACCTTTTGAAATGCATTATTTTGTTTTGAGAGGGGCAGACGGAGGTCTCGTGGTTGCAGTTATGGAGGCTCTGAAACGAATTAATCTTTTTTTTGTTGCAGGCCACAAGGGTGAAATGAGATGATCCGTCACGCTGGGGCAGACATGAGCTGATTTGTCATTTTTCGCAATAGAGAAGTTATAACAGATGATAAAATGCAATATTTGGTTTACTTATGTCTTTTATATAAAAAAGTAACCTTTTCTGTTTTTTGTCCAACAATATGAGATAGTCAGCAACACATAATACATTGGTAAAACCTTTACTAGCAACTATCCTGAGCTGTGACTTCAAAGACATCAGACAGGAAAAGGTCAATTTAAGCTTCCCAAATCAAAATTGGGCACTAGTTTTAAAAAATATTTTATACTGTGCTAGAATGAAATACACTGGAAAAATTGGAGTAGGATTTACTTTGAAGCAATTTTCTCTCAGAAATTGCTAGTAAATTTCCCAAATAATTACAAAGAAACAGTAACACATTGACTTAAATGGGATTTTTTTTAAAGTAGAAAGACTGAAATTGTAATTTCTTGAAAAACGTACTGCATTTACAACTTTGAAAAATATTTTCAGCAATATGGCCGTCACGATCAGAATTTCACTGCACGGTTATCATGGCTATAAAATAATTCATGATAACAGTATTATATAAAAAAAAATCTGTCAAATTTATCTTTACTTTTATTTCGTTGTTCTTTTTTTGTTTCTTTGTTTGTTTCTTTCTTTTTTCTTTGACTCCTCGCCCCCCAGTTCATCAAATAAAACCATCATATTTCTTAAACCGTTCAATTAATATTTATAATTTTTACAATGTCTTTATGACCTTTTTGTATCTTTTAAGTTTTGGTTACCTGGATTTTCAGTGGAGGGACAGAAACCTCTCAGAATTCGTTAAAATATCATAATTTGTGTTTTGAAGATTTACCAAAGTCTTATGGGTTTGGAAAGACATGAGTGTGAGAAAATCATGACATAATTTTCCTTTTTTGGTGAACTAACCCTTTAAGATAGTTTTTAAAATTTATAAAATGTATAAAACAAATCTGCTTATTTCCTAGACAATAATTGTATGTCATTTGCTGAACTAAATATGCTATGAGATCATAGCACAAATACATATTTTTATATAATTGTAAAATATTTGTAGCATACCGTATACCGTTTAGCATAATAGCAGCCAATATACTGTGCACTATAGAGTAATCAGTATGTTAATATTTCATTCTAAACGCAACCAAAATTTACTCATGTCAGTGCCTCTCACCCCCCTCTTCCACAAACCTGTCAGACGGCTAATGCTAATGTAAAATGAGACTCAGTATGCTTGTTTTCCTTTAATTAGTGCCAAGACAGTCGTAGTGTTTTGTGAGTTGTTCTCTGTTCCCCCAGTTGTCGCGGGTGATGACCCTGAACTTGGCACTCGCTGAAGAGGGGAGGGAGTGAATTGATGGTTCGTTTAGCCTCATTAATTAGAGCAGGGGTCAGAGTGAGACCGCGAGGGAGAAGCAGAGCTCCAGAGCAGATTGTGTGAACAGCCTCTCTCCTCATCGACCCCCGGATTCCCAGCAGTCTTAGCATCTGGATTTAGCTGGTTTTGACACCAGATCATTTCATTGTAGAGATCGTATCAGTGATGTCGTTCATTCAGATTGTGGTACTAGATGAAAAAATGTTTTGGATCTATTCAAATGAAATGCATATTCACTTTTTCCCCTCAAGGTCCACTTATAATCAACGTTTCGTCAAATACAAACCATGCTAAATACCCTGCTTCTAAAACCAGCAGAATAGTGCCCAAAATCTCTCTAAAACTAGCCAACAGACCAGCTAAAATCAGCGTTTCTTAGTTTTGTCACTTTTCTCACCCTGTTAGCAGGCCATCATTTTTTCAAGAGATTTATATGTAAATGAGCTAAGCTAGGATTGGCTAACCTCTTGAATGTGAAACGAGTCCCAACCCCACCAAATTTCTGAATGTTTAATAGGTGCTGTTATCTAAATCATAATCGTTTTGATATTACAAATGTGATGCCTTCTGAATGACCTTTTTTTGCAGATCATTTTCTACAAATGGTTGTGTTATGGAAGTGTGACATAATACATTGAACTCTTTTATTTGTAATATTTTATTTATTTTAAATCCTGTTTTCCATTATTTGTCCCATTTAAATTTAATGACACTAAATATGCTCTGTCTGAATCACTCCTCTTTGCTGAGCAACTGCGAGAAAAGTGTTGAGAAAAACTGTAATTTGCCTTTATTGATATAAACTAATGTTACTTATTTAGAGTGGCAATCACACTCGAAATTATTCAGATATAATTATTCTATTTTCTTTATCTACTTTGGAATGACAGATGCTCTTCCTAAAATGATTCATGACACAAGCGCAGTTGGATTTAGCTTGTTTTGACACCAGATGATTTCATTGTAATGATCTTATCAGAGGTAACTAGGGTGATGTCGTTTATTTATATTGTGGTACTAGATGAATACATTTCCTGGATCTATTTAAATTAAATGGAGCACATTCACTTTTCCCCCTTAGGCCTGAAACACACTGCATGATTTTCAGCTGTCCCAGACGAAAGATTGGCATCGTGACACAATCGTGGCAATTTCTGTGATCGTAGCTCCTAATCATTTTCTGACAGTCTCAGAAATACAGCATGATCGCACTGTGTGTTTGCTGTTACGATCCTTGTTTACTGACCAACCAATAAAAATGCAACATGAAATCAACGCAACATGGCGCTAAAACAGTGCTGTCAAATGATTAATCGCGATTAATTGCGTCCAAAATAAAAGTTTTTGTTTACATAATATATATGTGTGTACAGTTTATATTTAACAAAAACTTTTATTTTGGATGCGATTAATCGCAATTAATCGTTTGACAGCACTATAAAACATGAAACTTACTTCAAGCTCTTATGCCTTCCTCTTTCGCCGCTTCCAGTTTTTTTAAGCACACATAAAAACTATAACTGCTAAAGTGCGATCTCTTGAAAACCCTGCTTGAAAACCAGCCTAAGGTGAATTGGTTTCAAACTAGCCAATAGACAAGCTATAAAATCAGCTAAAGCCCCATTCACACTAGGAGCGACTTTTGTCACTGCATGTCGCCAGGGGCAGGCGATGAGGTCGCTAGTGGGCGTTCTCATTACTGGTTGCCTAGTAACTTCGTTGTTGACAGCAAATCTTGCCGCTAAATACAAACATTTTGGAGGCAAAAGACTGAATATAATATAAACTGAATCCATACATACAAACAAAAATGAATGAGAAACTTCTCCATCTTTCCGTCACTGCTGGAGCTGAAAGGAGAAAGATCACGAGTCTTCTTTCCTATTGGCTGTCGCTCCCGAAAGTGGCTCTTCATTTGCATAAAGTTGAGAGATTCTGAACTTTATTGTGTCGCTGGACACTCCCCATCCGGTCGCTGACGGTGGTTGTCGCTCTTGTTGCCGGATATCGCCAGCTCTCCATTGAAATGAATGGGATTGTGTCGCTTTGTCGCTGCGTATCGCTTGTAGTGTGAACGGAGCTTAAGACTGATTTTGACTGTTTGTGTTTCAATAGACAATTTAGTTTTACGTGACTGTTTTTTGCCCTCTCTCATCCTTTTAACAGGCCAGTGTTCTTTTAAGAGTTTTATATGTAAATGAGCTGTGCTATGATTGGCTAACCTCTTCAAATGTGAAATGTAGTCACAACCCCACCAAACTACTGAATAGGTTCTGATATCTGAATCATTATAGTTCTGATATTATAAATGTGATGCCTTCTGAATGACCTCTTTTTGACGATCATTTTGTGTTGTGGGGCTACTGTATGTGTTCGTATTAAAATAAAACTCTTTTATTTGTATTATTTTATTTATTTTAAATCATGTTTTCTGTGATATTTCCCATTTAAATTTAATGGGACTAAACATGTTTATCTGAATGAGTCCTCTTTGCTGAGCAACAGTGTGAGAAGTGTAGAGAACAAACACATTTGCCTTTATCGATATGAACTATTGTTACACATTTATAGTTGTTCAATATTATTCCCAAAAATATTTTCACTATTTACTGAAAGAAATGTAAGATGCTAGTCCCAAAATTATTCATGACACAAGCACAGAAGTAATTTGAGTGTCCTCTTTTCCTTATCTTTCAGTGGATGGGAGCTGGTCATGCTGGTCACCTTGGTCTAAATGCTCAGTGACATGCGGAGGAGGCCACTACATGCGCACACGCACCTGTAACAACCCTCCACCTGCCTACGGAGGTGACATCTGCCTGGGTTTGCATACTGAAGAGGCCCTCTGCAACATCAAACCCTGCCCTGGTACACACACACACACACTTTATCACGTGCATGAACTCAACCTACGTGAACTCACACACACTCACACCTTGAATCAGACAGGAAATTACATGAGTTTTTTTCGGATAGGAAGCCTTTGTCTTGTAACTGCTTTCCTTTCGTCATGTCTCACACATAAAGCGGCCCGTGCAGGAATGAAAGCAGAGGAAATCAAAATGTCACACTTGATAGAAAAGCAAATGGTAAAGCCGAGCTTGCGATACGAAGATAATATGCATAAGCCCGCAGCAGGCAGTACAAGAGAGGAGGGCAAGATAAGGCGATTGATGACAGAGTCAAACCTCGCACATTGATCTACGGAAAGGTGAATGGGAGAAGAGAGCTTGTATTCAAATGTCAGTCCATCCATTAGCCAGAACTGTAGTGAGGTTACCGAGTGACCTTTTATTAGTTGCGTTCAGGTCTATCTGTCACACCATTCATTACACAAGCATGTGTGTAGCTGTACAGTTCAGCCGAGAGACAGAGAATGGGATAAGTGAGGGGAATGCTAATCAGAAGACCCTGTGAGGAAGTTCTCCTAAACTGGATTCCAAGCTTTTTGGGTTCCATTGTAGAGTATAGTTAAAATTAGCTTGGAGGCCAAATAGATAATCAGTTCACTCATAACCACGTAACACAATTTCAAGCCTTGCCTGCTGGAAAATAATCGTCTAATCTGCCAAGAAGGTCTAGTTTCTTTGTTTTAAAGCCCCGTTATACTTCAAGCAAATCAAAAATGAACTGATGTGACAATTTTGAACAAAATCAGGCCAAAATGAAGTCCGTTCAAGGTCAAAACAGCTGGTTGGTAAACATCTTCAAGCTAACATTGGTCTGTGGTGATTAGGAGGGTGTGGATCTGGGGCTCTGCCTTCTTTGACATGGAAAACCTCTCTGGTTTATCTCTTCTGTTAAGTATGTTAAGGGCATACACGAGGAAAAACATGAATACTATGAAGATCTGCTTTATAATGGAAACTGAAATTGTAATTCTAATTGAAAGCGATACTGACACTTTTTTCAAGTTTAAAGGGTCATGAAACCCTAAAACACTCTTTTTGAGATCTTAACAGATATGTACGCGTTGCACATCAATGAAAACAATATTAGCACTCATTATGTTGTTTATTAAGGGGAAAGTGGTTTTTCAGAGCCATTTCAACCTTCCAGTTTAAAAAGCAAAATTGATATAATCTGACAAAATATAAGTTACATGCATCACTGTCATCAGATGCTTTCTTAACTGCTGTTTTCTCACCATTTTGTATGTTTATTATTGAGAGGAAGGCATGTAGCACATATTTTTATATTCATCTAAACGGCATTCGTAGCAACACCAGCAACACTAACAGTATGCTGCTGTTTCGTGTATTAAACTTTGGTAACACTTTAGAATAGGGAACACACGTTCACTATTAACAAAGAGTTTTGCCTGAACAAACTCCTAATTTGCTGCTTAGTAATAGCTAGTAAGGTAGTTGTTAAGTTTAGGGATTGGGTAGGGTTAAGGTATCTAGAATATGGTCATGAAGAATAAGGCATTAATATGTGCTTTGTAAGTACTAATAAATAGCCAATATGGTAGTAATATGCATGCTAATAAGCAACTAGTTAATAGTGAGAATTGGTCCTTAAAATAAAGTGTTACCTATAATGGATGTATGGATGGGTATATGGATGAGAATTTATCCCATGCAGAAACGCTTACGAGATGGATTGATGGATGGATGGAGAAGAGGTGTCTTCACATTCCCTCCCCTTTGCATCTGATTTGGGCTTGTTGTTGTCATGTACAGAAAGCTGGTCTGATTGGTCCGAATGGTCCCCCTGTGATTCATCAGGGTCTCAGGTTCGCCGGCGGCACTGTGACGTCCTGTTTCCCACCGGCAACCAGTGCTCAGGCAACAGCAGTGAAACTCGTGCCTGCCTGCCCATCTCCAACTTCATCCCAGGTGGGCACAGAAACCCACACACATTTACACTCAAACACTTGCCATATCGACCCCTGGACAAACAAGGATCTTCCCTTATTGACAAGAAGTAATGCGAGACACACCAAACCATTGATTTCTGTAGTGCAGGGATAATTAGCCTCTCATCCTCTGCCCTGTCTAAGTGGCACGATCGAACAAATGCATTACGCTGGCACGTTTCGTGTAGCATTTGCATTCATACATTCGATACCTGAGATACATCCGCTCCACAAGTTTTACAAACTCAAACATGAGGGTGCTAATTGTAAGAAAAAACATTATATCCGAGTTAATGTACTTAGTTCTTTGATTATGAGCTACACTGTACACTATCACCTTATTTGTAATGTGCTCATCTTTAAAATGATGAGTAATTATGTGATCTGCCACTTTGTAGAGATGGAAATAGCTAAACATATGATCGTCAGGGGAGTTATTACCTCGCGTATGGTGTAGCGCAGGGAGTGGATTTTTAAGGCCATTCTGTAAATCTTGTGCAAATATTGTCTGGCCTGCAGAGCCCTCATGTCTTTCACAGAGTAACATTCCATTACAGCTCGTTAGAAAAGTTTTATACGTCATTTACTTCCATTACTGATCGTAAAAATGCGTCGCAGGTGCCACTTTCCTTATTCAGCTCTTTGAATTTTGCGATAATAGGTTGAGTTTTAAATTCACTTGCTGTATGTTCTGAAACTTCTAAAGATCTCATTTATCAGCCTGATGGATTCATTTCCCTGTTCTTTTCTTGATTTTTTTTTTCTGTTCTCCTCAGAAACGTCTGTTGCACGTTCAAGTCAGGAGGAAAGATGGTGTGGAGGTAAGTAGTGTACAAGCAGCCTTTGGGTCAAAATTATCCTATTATTCAAGCTTAAAGCTTAGCTCAGATCAGCAGAAATCTTTCACTAATAAAAAGACAGTTTTTTCTTTGCATCAGCTAGCTAACATATTTACACAACTGTTCAATAGTTTGGAGTCAGTATTTTTTTTAAGAAATTAATACTTTTATTCTGCAAGAATGTAATAAATTGATTAAAATTTAGTTGAATTCTTAATCAATTGAATAAACTTTCCAAATTTCAATGTGTTGTGAGCTTATGTTTGCTTTTTTAATTGCGTTGTGTTGTGCACTACTGGGCCACCGTAGAAATGGACTTCCATACATTGGATACTTCTTTAAAAACCTTACTGAACACAAACTTTTAAACATACAGCGGTACATTTAAAAAATAAAACCTCCAAGGTCATTTTTATTACAAAATGAGCGCAGAGTGATGCATGAAAGTAGCACTTATGTTTCCATTGAGCAACAATGAAATATACAGTTCATATCACTGTTCAAAATCACAATTGACCAATCAGAAATCATTATTCCAGAGAACAACATAATTCTACTTTCCATTTATCCAAAGTGCATCAAAACTGATGTTCAATACACCGATTACAAACACAATGTGCCTCAAAGCTTTTTTGGGACCCATTAAACAAATGTGCATTTGGAGTGGCTTGCCACTGTAAAATCCTTCCATTTATAGCAATTATTGGCTGTTCATGCAGACTCGCAAGGCAACAGCAATGCTGACTGTAATTTAGTAGAGTGTTTAATTGGCTCAGGTAATGGATAATTGATATCCTCTAGCTTCAGGATCAATGCTCAAATCCCCAGCCATCATGCTTGCGTCAGATCATTTAGCCATTAGCCATTTTGCCTCTCTTGCCAGACTTCAATGTGTTCCACATGATCGCCGTGGGCCTGAGCAGCTCCATACTCGGCTGTCTGGTGACCCTACTGGTGTACACTTACTGTCAGCGATACCAGCAGCAGTCCCATGATGCCACAGTCATCCACCCCATTTCTGCCACCCCACTCAACACCAGCATCACCAACCACGTCAACAAACTGGACAAGTACGACTCAGTTGAAGCCATTAAGGTGGGTCTTATTCACTCATACTATCAGCAATATATTATTCATATGGGAAATGGATGAAGGATTTAGTATGTGGTCTGTGTGCGAATGTGTGCGATGTCTTGTGTCTAAATCAATTCATACATTCATACACTGCTTTCTCATAAGTGTAGTTTTGATTCAGTTTATATACTCAGTGTTTGTGTGAGATTGTCTCAAATGAAATCATAAACCAATATGCAGCACGTCAGTGCATTTCTGAGAATGTTATTGTTAGTGAGTTACTTTAACCCTGAAAAATGAACTTTTCTCTTAAATGTAGTTATTTTTTTTATTACATAATGCTTTAAAGTTATGCAGTGCACTTTGAGATTTAGGCACATGGATCATTTTTTCATAAGCACAGTGAAAATAAAACACACCATCACATTTAGTCAGAAGGACAGTTAAGGCTTCATTAGACTTGAATGTACAAGACTCATGACTAATTACAGAAAGTGCTTCTCAGTTATTGCTTGTTCAGAGACTTTTGTGGAGTTGCATATTTCATCAGCTGGATGTAATGCACTAGAATAGCATCACTTACACAACATCCCAGCTGAAGGGTAATGTAGCAAATGATTCTGTTTTACTGTCCTGAGACTGTACAAGTTCACTCGCCTGGCTTTTTGTTGATGACAAGAATGAATGAAACTTCAAGGTTACATAGTATTATTGCCATGCACAACTTATTTGTCACATTGTTTTTCTCTTCTTCTGAATGCTGTCAGTTTGTTATTGTAAGTATGGAATGTATTTTCCCATAAAGTCAACATGACATCAAATTGACCCTATTTACTTTCTTAATATGCATTCCTGTGATTCATCAATGTTATTCTAAAGAAAAACAACTTCGTGATATTTCATCAAAGAGATTTGAAAATAATACTTAAATGGCTGAAATCACCATGTTAAAAGGGAAAATAATGTTAATTTTAATATCTAAAGAGCCTCGTGTTGTTCCAAACCCACATTGTAAAATTTTTTTTTTTTTTTTTTTGTTTGTTTTACAAGAAAATACTGTTTCAGTCTTTCTACTTCAAATTTTTGTTTAATGTGTTTCTTTGTAAAAAAAAAAAAAAATATATGGAATTTACTAGCAATTTCTGAGTGACTTTCTTTCATGCAAAAAAGTTTTGGTTTTGTGGACTTTGAGTGTATAGATTAAATTGATACCAGAAATTAAATAAATATATATTTTTATTTATGTTTCAAAAATACACAAAAGTTCAGGTTTGGAGCAACATGGTGAATAAGTTCTAATAAAATTTCGATTTTGGGGTAAATTATCTGTTTTGTGTAATCAAAGTCGCTACAGTTATAGCTCTTATAAATGTATTATGAATCATAATCCGATTCAGAGTGAACTTGACATTAAACCTCAACATCCTAGTCGAAAGTTCTCCTTAAAAGTGGGAGTTTGGGTTTTTTAGAAGATAAATAGAGCACCACAATTGACTATAAACTCCATTCTGGTATGAAATAACCTGATGGATCAAAACTTTTTTTCTTTTTAATTATTCTGTTTTACTTTGAGGTCAGTCATTATGGAAGTAAAACTGGTTTGCGAGGGCCTTTTCATGTTGACTTTAATGATAGCTTCACAAACAGACAAATGTCGAGAGCGCATTTTTGTAGCGAAAGTAGATTCATATAATGCGCGAGCGCGAATTTCCCCGCTCGCACGCGGATTCCCTTTGCTCTCGCACAAAACCGGACGCGCGCTCTCGGATATACGCTGCTCTCGCGCAGATATGGAAAGCCAAAGTGCTCATAAACGCCTGCTCGGGCGTCTGATTGCACACTGACACGTCAAAAGCGTGCTACTTGACAGCAAACCGCGCGTACTGGACGCGCGTTTGCCATGAAAACGCGCGTTCTTAGCGCGCGCTTTTGGGATTATGGAGAACGCGCGTCGGAAACGCGTGTTTTTGGTGACTCCAAAGCGCGCGTTTTATAGGAAATCAAACGTTGAGGACGCGCGTTTTGATACACAAAACCGCGCGTTTCAGACGCGCGTTCTCCATAATCCCAAAGCGTCCAGTACGCGCGGTTTGCTGTCAAGTCGCACGCTTTTGACATGTCAGTGTGCAATCAGACGCCCGAGCAGGCATTTATGAGCACTTTGGCTTTCCATACTCGCACATCTCTCCGTGCTCTTGCGCTAGATATTGATTCTTGCCACAGATTCTTTTCATTTTCATCGGGTCAGTCGTAGAAAAATCTGATTGGTTGATAACGTTTGACGTTTAATCCAGGTGTGAAAAGAATCAATATCTAGTGCAAGACCACGGAGAGATGTGCGAGTGCATTATATTAATCTACGTTCGCGCTACAAAAATGCACTCTCGACATTTGGCAGTAAAATAACGCCATAAGCATAGGCCTTCTTTCCGTCTCCTGCTGCCCTGAGGATGATTGTGCTCCATTCCTCTTTTCAGCCTGATGTTTCCGTTCTCTTACCTTTGGACGAGCACCACATTTGCCAGCCTTTGTCTTCTAACACTGGTGTAGCGCGAGGCCTGGAGATTTTCTACTAACTCTTGACCGGCATTACCATCCTCTCCTCTGACTCTCAGACCTCTCGCGAATCCCCTGTCCTTCCCCTGACCCTCGTGTACGTGGCAGGTGTGCTCGCCCATTCGTTCTGTCTGCATTTGTCACCAGCATTTCCCATCATTCCACAAAGCAGATACTCAGGCTTGTGAGAAGGCAGTGTAATTTTGGTGTTGTGTCGTGTCGTAATTATGGCTGTCTACTACCATTTTGTTGCATGCTTTTTTCCCCGTGTCTTTTATTCCCTGCACTGTAAATCGGATTATCCTTTCCTTCTGAATTATTATTTTGCTTGCTTGTTACTGCCACCCCACTGAGCTCAGTATTTTGGCTTACAGCTATGTTACATTTCTTTTTAATTGTTCTAATTATGTAGGAGTCTGAATAAATACTTATTTTTATTTTAAAAAAGGCATTTTTTTTTATTATTTGTAACTTTTTTTAATGTTTATGAACCTTGTCATTGATTTATCAAAAAAAAAAAAAAAAACACACACACACAGAATAAACTTATTTAATTTATATAATTCTATTTTATTTTTAACTTTAATATTTATTAACCTTGTCTTTTAAATGTTTTATATTTATATTTTAAATGTTTATTAAAATATTTTAAAAAATATATATTTATGAACCTTATTTTAATATTTAAAACTTGATTTTGATTTTTTAAGAACTGAATAAACATCTGTTTTATTTTATTATTTTAATAAACATTTTAGAATAAATCATTTTTATACTTTTTGTATAAATTGGCTGATACAGAGGTAGAGTAACCATGTTGAGCATATGGGTGGCAGAAAAAACTAAAAATACATTTCTGAGTTTGTATGAAAAGATTTGTTTACTTAGTCATTTCCATCTGTCTTGATGCTGTGGTGTTTTGACTGCTCTTTTTTATTATTCTGTGAATGATGCTAACTTTTCTGGCCGATGTTTTTAAGTTAGTAATGTATAGTCAGCCAAGTGAATCAGTCTTTTGTTAAACCCTCTTCATGGTTTGGCCATCATTCAGTCTCAAAGCAAGATTTTTGTTCAGATTTGCAAGTGATTTGTGATTTGATTTCTTTTTTTGCCTAGATCCACAACCCCAATATAGTCTGACTTTTCATCCATGCAAACAAAATCAAGTATTTTCCATTTCTGTTCTCTTATCTCTGTAACTGAAAACATTTTTCTCTCGTCCGCAGGCTTTCAATAAGAATAACTTGATCCTGGAGGAAAGAAATAAATATTTCAACCCTCAGCTAGCAGGAAAAACATATACCAACGCATACTTCACTGACGTCAACACTTATGACGACTTTTAAAAATGGATCTGTGATTCCAGTCATCTTCACCACATTAACTTCATCACCTAGTGATTTTATTTTTTGCCTCTTTTTTGTCCGTGGGTTACCCGGATAAATAAAAAGACATTTTACATGGGACCATTTTACCATCAAATGCCAATAAAGCTGTACAGAACCATTCTCACAGTTAACAAGGACATCATGCTCTACAGTTGTGCGGACATCGTTAAATGAAATTGAACTATAGTGGACAAATAAAGCAGGTGATTTGATTCAACTGAGACGCCGATAAACTCTTGCCACAGAGATGGCACATGGATGCTTTGCATGATTCTCATCTAATGTGTTTTGCTTTATCGTTGCTTCATTTATTTGCATGGTTGGTCGCATTCCAGTGTTAGTGGGCGGGGCCTGTGTCTGAAATGGGTGGAGCCTTCTTGGACTGCTTTGTTTCCTGTGCCGAATCAGAAGCCCCTGTGCCTCACTGAGGACCTACGGTGGTCTCCAGTGCATCTGCCTGCCCTATCACGGGGTTTTGCCGCAACAGATAAGCAATCCATATGTAGATACCACGGTCTCTGAAAAAATGCGTTCTTGTATCTCTCAATATGGGGCACTTGTTAGTTGATCTCTTAGTGGTGGGAATCTCTGTGTTTTTGTTGTAAAATACACTTTTCATGACGTATATGTCACTGTAGCTTTTATAGATGAGTCTATTATGAAAAAAAGTGTTAGTTTGTTTCAAAGTAACCCTGTTCAGTCAAAACAAGACTTATCATATTAACATTCGTCTTTATGTGATGTAAGGTCTGCAAATAAGAGAGAATGTGAAACGCTAAAGGACCTTTTTATGTAAGACATTGATCATTTGAATATTATCGACATGTTTCTATTTGTTTAGTTGTTTAATAGTTAAAAATTTAATGAGAAAATGAGTATTATCTGTAAAAACAAACTGCTTTTTAGCACAAGGAACTGCTTTTTCAGCTTTTATTTTCTTTCATTTTCAAATATTTGAATGAATTTACTTATAAACTTAACTATCCATCCATTATGGAGAGGTGCTTGGGAATCCACTTTTTCAATTTCTACTAATTCTTTTTCTACTTGTAAAACTTTGTTTGCTTGTTTTATGTGCATAAATTAAAATTGCTTCATATACCTCACTGTGTTCATTCTATGAAATGTTACATGCAGAGTTGTTGCTTGAATTCACTCAGTGCAGGTTCAATGGAAAAACACGCCTGTGGAGACATTTCTGTAAAATATTACTTTGCTTCTTACATGTTTTGCGATACTTTCAAAGTGAAATGTTCAGTGATTGGTGGTGCATACAGCACATTCAGTTTTATGCTAATAGATAGCCTAATGAAACTACTATTAAGGCAGTTCGGAAATTAAAGCTACTGTATCTACAATTTTTTTCTTTCTTAAAATATCAGTTTTAAAATCATTCTTATGGTACACTGACTTCTAATAATGTGGATGGCTTCTTCCTTACGAAATTGAGCAAAAAGAGTGGATTGTTTCCAGTGTTGGGGGTAACGCGAGTTACGTAATCAGATTACTTTTTTCAAGTGACTAGTAAAGTAATGTATTACTTTTTTTAATTTACAAGAAAATATCTGAGTTACTTTTTTCCCATTTATTGACTGACAGTTCTCCTGTCCCCATGTTGGGAGAAATCAGAAGTACAGAGGCATTGTGTGTGCTGTGTGAACATGACGTTACTGTAGTTCTAGACTAAATGTGAGTGTGCATTAATTCATCCCACTCGCAAAAAATTTGATTTGCATAAGCAGCCAAAACATACACCATACAACACACAATAAATACAGTAGATAAAAATAAATAATAAAATTATAAAAAACACTATACAAAATATACACTATGTAATCAGGTAATTCTCCTCAGATTTATACTGGGATACGTTTAGCTATCTAAGTCACTAGAAGGTGAAAGGTGCCTTTTCCCTGTGAGATGTATTATACAGTCTAACCACAGTGGGTACAAAAGACCTTCTATACCGTTCAGTATTGAACCGAGGCAGAATCAGTCTCCAACTAAAATTACTACTCAATGCCAGAAGCAAGTCATTTAGAGGGTGGGTGGTGTTTTCCATGATGGCTAGCAATTTATGCATCATTCTCTTCTCCGCAACCACCTCCAGAGGAGCCAGATCCTGTCCAATGACAGAACTAGCTTTTTTGATGAGTTTATTCAGCCGTTTAGCATCACCCCCTTTCATACCAGTACCCCAGCACACCACAGCATAAAACAAAGAACTAGCAACCACAGACTGATAAAACATATTAAGCATTTTACTACATACATTGAAGGACTTAAGTCGCCCGCAGAAAATAAAGTTGACTTTGTCCCTTCCTGTATATTGCCTCCATGTTTTTAGTCCAGTTAAGCTTATTGTCAATGTAGACCCCCAGGTATTTGTAGGAGTCCACAATCTCCACATTACCGCCACTTAATACTGACAGGGGAAAATACACAAAACTAGTTGTTTTAAATATCTGGTGAGTGGAGCTAAAAGGTTAATTATCTCGTTTGAAATGAACATACTAAATTGAACCGATAATGAGCAAAAACAAATGAGAACCCTTTTGGTGAGGTAACCATGCCTGTGAGGCTTTGAGCTCTGTGACTGGTGTTTCAACGCTGTACCAGGTGAGTAACCGAGTAAGTTTTAATGTGTCAGAAAAGCCACAGGCCAATATGATTATTTGACGCAAACATCAAATTTGTGAATTTGTGTTTTGAGGTCATAACATACTGCAGTGTTTGTGCAAGGAACCGCGTAAAAATATTATCGATTCTGTCTGTGATTATGCCACTATGAATAACAAGTTGTTGGTGTTTTACTGCAACCGGTTCATTACAGCTGGAAACTGCAGTGACTTGTATATAAAGGTATGTTTTTTGAAGTTTTGCAGAACTGTACTGTAGGTAGAGACATGTTTTCCAATGAGACAGTGTTGCATTTACAGGGTTTTTGTGGGTCGTAAAAAGTCTTAATTCGTCCTTTCACCATTTAAGGCCTTATATAAACTCTGAAATTCATCAAGTCATTAAATGTTGTATGCACTGCAAAAATAAATAAATAATGTCTTGCTCAGAATTTTTGCTTTCCCATATAAATGTATATACACCCTTAAATCAGGTTTTATGCAAAATGTAAATATAAAATTTCCCCAGCTTCTGTGAGCTTATACTTTAATCATAAATGATAAATAGTAGGCTAATTGAGATCGGTTAAAAATTATATTTTCAAACTTAAGTGTTTCTCATAAAACTTGTTGTATGCATTTACATTAAGAGAGCATATTAATGCATCATTCTCTTCAATGTAATCCTTAAAAATTCTTTACTTGATCTAGAGATCTTAAAAAGCTTATATTTACCTTCATAAAACCGGCAGAAACCATGAGGACCACAAAAGCAGCCTTTCCTGAGAAGACCTTCTCTCTGTCAGCTTTTTTTTTTTTATCCTGTGTGAGAAGGTAATTGAGTAGATCCACTCGTACATGCTTGTGTGTGAACTGGAGGTGTTGAAATCACAGGTTCCCAGTTCTGAGGATTAATCACAGTTTACTTTGACTCATGATCAGGGTTGTGATGCTCACTAGTCTGGTCCTGCATGCTCAGATGGTGTTTGGGTAACAAATGAATAGGTGCTATTCATTTGTTAAAATGGCATGCCTGATCTGCTTCATTTAAGACTTTTTCTAATCCGTAAACATGGTCTGCAGTGACTAATGTGGCATACGTTTCTCTCTCTGACCCGGTGCTCACCTCCTATTGACTTGCTTGATGTACTGAACCACCTGGTTCAACAAACAACCACCCACATGCATACTCACATCTGTGACTTAACTCTTTGTAAAGATGCTAGTTGTTTTATTAGAAATAATGTCAGAGTTCTATTTTTAAACTGAACTATTTTTTTAACTATAATTTGCCTCTGCCACATTCTTCAGACAGGCTGAATTTTCTGCTACTGTAAGAGAAGATGTGCCTATTCAATGTAGTGCTTATTTTTCCATCAGACTTCACTGTTTCTTTCTAAATCATACAATCAAATCTAAAAAATAATGTTTGTCATCACATATGTCTTAAGTTCCTACACTGGGGTTCGTGGATGAGAGATAATAATTAAATTGTAAAAATATGAAATTAAAATAATTTAAAAAATGAAAAACAAAACATTCTCAAAAGATTAAATATTGTATTTGTTTACCGGCATGCCATGTGACTATTTAGTTATCAGAGAACTGTTAATATGCAAATGTTTGTTTAAAGTACCCCCTCTCTGAACTTAATGTTTTAATTAAGCACATTTTAGGTAAAAGGTGTGAAACTGACAAAAACATATAATAATGTAGCCTAGAATGCAAAACATTTTTATATTTCATCATATGTCTTAATATATTAAATATACAGTTTGAAAAAAGGGGCCCAGGATATTCTGTTAATATGAAGGAAGGATGTTTTTACAGGTGGGTTTAACCATGTTTTGAATTATAAATTGCAAATGTCCATGAGCTTAACAGAAAATGTACTAGTAATTTATTTATTTATTTATTTATTTCACATTATGAAACTCAAAACTTTTATCAGAAGAAAATAACTAATAAACTAATAATGTGTGTTATTTCTTCATATTTTTACAGTTATTTAACATTCAAAAACCTACTTCATTAATGGAAGGTGAAATTGAAAAACAAACAAACATCAATTAAAAAAAAAAAGTAAGTAGAAAATACAATTAATTTTGTGATGCTTTGCTGCATTAGTATCTCTGATTTTAAATAATTCAGTTTGATCAAATTATACATTTTTGATGATTGAAAAATATCAATATAAACTTGTTAAAACCCTCGTGTTCTCAGTCTCTCACTGAGCAGTGTCTAACTTAACTTTTGTTTTGTTTTGGAATGCTGTTTAAGTTTGCTACCATTTTATAGAAATATTATATTAAATTATATGTATGTACATATATATGTGTGTGTGTGTGTGTGTGTGTGCATGTTTATGTGGTTTTTGAGGACACAAATTTGTATAATGACATGGGTATGACAGAGGTATTACAATATGAAGGTGGTTTATGAGGACACTGCATGTGTCACCGTAATTCAAAAGTCTTAAAAAACATACTAAATGGTGTTTTTTTGAAAATCTAAAAATGCACAAAGTCTCCTGTGAGGGCTAAGTTTAGGTGTAGGGTTGGTGTAGGGCAATAGCACACACAGTTTGTTCAGTATAAAAACCTGTGGAGAGTACCCATAAACCACAAAAACCAACATGTGTGTGTGTGTATGTGTGTGTGTGTGTGTGTGTGTATGTGTGTGTGTGTGTACACATAAGAGTTCAGATGCAAAAGCCTCTATATGCCATCTGAAATTTTTATCAGGCTCCTTATGTTTAGGTTCAGTAATTTTACACTAATGTCATTGTATAGGTCCTTTTCTATGCAATTAAAGTGAAATAACTGAACATAAAAATGCTAATTTTAGAAGAAAATTTCAGATGCAACTCTTCATATATATTTATATACGTTCATATATATTAAATATATACACACACAAAACAGAGCTGCAGCTTTGAGTCTCGATTTTTTCAGAAATGCTTGGAAAAAGACTGTTGAATATTAAAAGACATTATTAACATTGAACTTGTTACTGCACAAGCAATGCAAATCTGATTTGAATGCATTGAGAGGCTGTGGAAATCAATGCTGGTGCTCGGCTAAAAGCAGCGTAGCCTGTGGGGGAATCATTACATTCAGATATGGACACTGCTTCAGTCAATGCTTGCGTCAGGCTTTACTGCTCAGCCTTATTAGTGCTAAAGCATATCGCAAAAACAAATCACTGAATAATATAGATACAGCTCACAAAAACATACCTCATATTTAAACCTGGTTGTGCATTAGTTTTCTGTTGATTATCCTTCAATAATAACTGCTGGCATCAGGGGCAATTTTGAAAATAAAAAGAAATCATATTGCTTGCATTTTGGAAGGTCACGTCTTTGTTGTTCATTCTTGCAAAATTTATTATGATGATTTTCCTATTTTTTTTCTTTGTGTTCTTTTTTCTTTGTTTTCCTTCCCATATTAGAATATGGTATTGTATGTGTCTCTGTGTATAAATGCATTTATATATTAATTTATTTTGAGAAAGGGAACACATTTTGACATACACAAAATAATCATCAATCACAAGTGTAAATAATGCAGTAACCTGTAAACAGTGAACAGTAAAGCAGTAGTTCACATTATTTATTTATGCTGCAATGCATGCTGGGAAAGCATAGTCCTTGCCACTGGCTGGTATATTTAATAAACCAAAAATTATGTAAGTTTGCTACATATCGAGCGTGTTTGTAATTATTTATTCATTTTTATTTCATTTTGTTAATCTAAAATATTTTAAATATTATTTAATATGCCAAAAATGAGAAACTCCTTGTTTGCTATATATTGAGCATGTGCAATTTTGTATTTATTTAACTTTTAATTTTGTTAATCTAAATATTAAGAATGTTATTTAATTTACCCACGTTTTCTACATATTGATCATGTTTAATTTGATATATTTTACATTTTGTTAATATATCTATTCTAAATATTAAGCATGTTAATTTCCATCTTTCTTTTAATCAGTCTGTTAATAATTTCACTGTCATCTACAGGAAATCATCTCCTGTAGTTCCTCCGCCTGAGTTCTCTCAGATGCATTGCTGCCGTGTTATAAAACACTCTCTCCAAAGCAGTTTGTCTTCTAATGTTTACCAGGTAAGTTATCATTCTAAATCCAGTAAGATCTCAATAAAAAAAACGTATACATGAAGAACAAGATTGGAGTTTTTAACCTTATCGAGATGTGATCGCACATCAATTTTGAAAAATCGGTGAGCTGTATGAAAATCATATTAAAGAAGAAATCCCAGTAAAACAAATGGGTTTAGGACTGCACACAAACTTTCACGGCAGCTTACTGTGCTCCCATTCTTTCACTCAAAACCTATAGCTCAGATTTATGTCTCTTTATGTGCTATGTTAAAGAATGAGAACAGGAATTCACTGTGATTTCTGTAGCCAAAAAGAGGAATCGGTGTAGAAACTCAGCATGAACTGTTGCTGGGTTGTTCAGGACTTTTGTTAATGCCTTGTTCTTTAAAAGCCTACATAGATTTAATTCATTTTGCTTTTTCATTTATTCGCCTCGCTTTAATTAGAGGTTACGACCTCCATTATAGCAGCTGCTGTAGTGAACAAAATGACTTTGACAGTAGTTAATTTACTCCTTCTCTTTGCAAGAGTACACATATACTTGTGTACATAATACAAAATATGCAAGTTATGTGTCTGCAAAATAATGATTGCCTCCCATCCACTTCACACCTTCTACAGATTCATTTTTCAATGTCACACTGATCTTTAAGGTTGTTGTGTTGCCTTTCATGCAGTACACTGCAACATTAAAGCAAAAGTTCACTAAACAAGTTTGGTCATTTTTCAGTCATATTCATGTTTTCCAAACCTGTATGACTTACTTTCTTCTGTGAAACACAAAATGTGATTTTTTTTTTTTTTAAAGGCTATGCTGTTCACTTTTGATATCCAAGCAAAAGAAGTAGCAATATGTGACTTATAAACTAGTGCTGTCAAACGATTAATCGTATCCAAAATAAAAGTTTTTGTTTACATAATACATGTGTGTGTACTGTGTATATTTATTATGTATATATAAATATTTACATGTATATGTAAATATTTATATTCATATAATTTATCTTATAAATATATTTAATATAAAAACATAACATTTTTCTTAAATATATACATGCATTTTTGTGTATTTATATATACATAATAAATATACACAGTATATGCGATGCGATTAATCGTGATTAATCATTTGACAGCTCTATTAAACGAATCATTCTTTTTTGAACTTAAAATTAATCGAGAAAATCATCCGCGAACAACAGCTTAAAGTGATACTGTATTATTTCGAATATAAGGCAGTGTTTTTTTATTATTTTTTATTACTACATATGAAAAAATGGGGTCGTCTTATATTCAGAACAATACATTTAAAAATGAAAATTTGTTGAAAATTTAATCACCTTCAGGACAGAGCTACTATTTTTATATTAAAGCTTTTATCCAATCATATTTCAGCAATCGTGTTGCCAAGGTCAAAGAAATCTTCCTAAGGCCTACAGAATCAACATTGCATGCGTTTGTAGCTTAAAATCAATGGCAATGATGGTTGTTTTGACCAATCAGATTTCGAGTTGGCAGCACCAGGGCCATCTAGCAGGCTTACGATAGCGTTAACATTTTCTCGTCCTTTGATTGGATGCTCAGAGCACGTGCTAGTCAAAGCTAGCAAACAGCATCACTGTAAATAATTTTTGTTTTCACAGCATTATTAATGTTTCTCAGGTTTCTTACCGTATATGCTGTGTACAGTGCGTTATTGTATATTTTCAGTGCATTCTGAAAAATATTCGCCTTCTGTAGCTAAGTCTAAATACTAAAGAACTAAATGACCGTGAAAAACAACGACACACTTCCTCAGCACCGGTGAAAGACTTTAAAAACGAAAAGCAGTAAGATTTCGTTAAATTGTTAGGTCAACTTTAAAAAACATGTAATCGCCTTATTTGTTTTATACCAATGTTTTCTTTATATGGTATGAATACGTTTGAGTTAATAAATGTCTGTAAGAACATCGGGTGGACTATATTTGTGTCATTTTGTCAGGTTAATGCCTCAGCTAGAGATGATGCGTTGTATAGCTGCGGCAACTAGTTGAATTGTGTTAATTGAGCTTTAGTGATAGCATTCATTCTCGCTACATGAGATACCTGTCTGTGATGCAATGCCCTGTTACACTGCATTTCTGTGTAATATTTATGGTTTCTATAGCCGTGGCATCATTATGATGGTATTAAGAGGTGGATTAATTCATATAGGATGCCATTGAAGGCCTATAGGTGTAAAATGCACTGCCCGCCACTGTTTAGCACACATCATTATGCGCCACAGAAGAAAGTCATATGGGTTTGTAACAACATGTGGGTTTGTAGATTAATACGCAAACTGTTCCTTTAAAGTGTCTTTCATTGCAGTTCTTCCCCTTGATTCAAACGGGGTTCTTCCCTGAAGCGATGTCAATGCCAGGCTGTTGATGATTGCTGTCAAAGAGGAATAATACACTTGCTGTACTGAATACTCTAGCAATTTACAGTCTATGGCTCGTGTGCAGCACTCATGGGAAATGGATGTTAGCTTCCTCTGCAGAAGCGCCTTATATCAGTGAGATTAGCCATCTTGACTCTGACACTCCATCTCTCATGCCTTTCATGACCTTCTGATCCTCTCCAAGATGGTTTCTACTGTAGTTCAGCAACACAGCTTGCTACATTTGTCTTCACTACCCTTTACTACTCTCCTTTAGCTCTGTGCAGGCCTAGGTCAGCAAATTATCTATCAGCAAATCCACCTAGATGCTGATTTCCCTGTGTTTGGTCTCTTATTTGGTCACAATTATCACTGCTTTATTGTGACCACACTTTCATAATGTGACACGATTCATTTATGAATCAAGCTGATTGGTTCACTCAAAGATTGGATCAGTTCCTGGGTAAACTATTTTTTAAAACTAACTTTTTTTTCCAAAGTTTTTTTGGGGGTAAATGATTTGTAATGGGAAAAAATGCATTAAATTGAAAAAATCATAATCTTAATAATAAATAATTTGTATACAATTAGAAAACAATCATCTAAACAATCATAAGACTTCTTGAATAAATGATAATAACATAATTTCTAACAAGGAAAAATAAATTTTGAATCAGGAAAAAAATCTAAACAATTGTGGGCTTCTTGGATAAATGATAAGTTATAATGCGATAAAAATGCATTAAATTAGAAACAAATCATCTGAACAATCTTTAGACCTCCGGGATAAATGATAAATGATTTGTAATGGGGAAAAATGCCAAATGAGGGGGGGGGGTCATCTAAACAAGCTTAAGATTCCTTTGAAAAATGATAAATCAGAATTTGTAGTAAGGAATTTATTCCAAACAATCTTAAACTTCCTTCTATAAATGATAAATTGTAATTGTAAAAAATAAATTAAATGGTTAAATGACTACTTTGGTCCTTAAAACCTCACTGGCCTTACAGGAAGGATCCCAATTTGTTAAGTGAAGTGAAGTGACATACTGCCAAGTATGGTGACCCATACTTGGAATTCGTGCTCTGCATTTAACCCATCCAACGTGCACACACACAGCAGTGAACACACACACACCGTGAACACACACCCGGAGCAGTGGGCAGCCATTTATGCTGCGGCGCCCGGGGAGCAGTTGGGGGTTCGGTGCCTTGCTCAAGGGCACCTCAGTCGTGGTATTGAGGGTGGAGAGAGCGCTGGACATTCACTCCCCCCACCTACAATTCCTGCCCGAGACTCGAACCCGCAACCTTTGGATTACGAGTCCGACTCTAACCATTAGGCCACAACTTCCCCTAATGGTTAGAGAGTCGGACTCGTAATCGTAAGTGTTTCCTGTTAAACACTACATAACAGGAAAATTTAGCCTTTTTATTGTTAATTTCTTTTTTCTGTTGTTGTCCCTGCTCACCTTCTCCAAGTTCTCAGAACATCTTGTCAGACGTATAGTAAATTTTCTTATATTTGCAACATTGTCATTTAGAAGGAAAAAATTATAAAATCCTAATTTTCCTGTCAGGTTATTGGAACATAAGCTTGAAGCTTGAAAAGCACTTGCATGCACTTGCATTAGAAAATAACTGGGGGAGTTTTCAAGATGGCTGTGAAGTGATCTGACTTGCCTTGACTTGATAACATGCACTGATGATTCATGCAAAATATAAGTAGAAACATTCATGATGAAGGCTAATAGAGTTCATTTTGATTTCACATTGCCTTTAACAAGCATTCTGCCCCCGTTTCGTATAGCATACAACCCCTATCTCTTTCCCAGCCTTGACCAGTGCTGAGGTGAGGCCATGAAAATGATTTTTCCACAGTTCTTAGTGATGTGTGAGGTTGCTGATGCCACCACAATTGTCGTCACCTACTGGGAAGCACAAAGCAATTTCTCAGAAACACAGACACGCTGTGAAGTGCGTGGTGTGAGGCTTAGTGTGTTTGGGCGATGGGATTTGTCAAATAGAATTCTCAACACAAGGAGATGAAGGAGAGATTTCAGCCGCAGTGTACGGGTCCCTCGCTGCTGATTCACTTTAAATATTCTTGACACAATAAGCAGCGCTGTCAGTCAGCAGGGCCGCTGCTTAGATAGAAATATGGACAGAACCGTATGCAGTTTATATCATGAAATCACTAGAAGATTTGCAGAGCAAAGACAGATTTTGATAATGGCTATAAAAATGCCAGTTTTGCATTACGAGACAGTGGGGCCCAAAATGTTTAAGACCAAAATTGAATGTCTAGAAATAAATGTTGTTTTGAGATATTTAAAACAAAAGGAATGTTATGACAGAATGATTCAAAATACTTCATGTTTTGCACTTTCTAGGTAACTAGGTACCTTGTGACATTGATCGTGATGCTCTTTGGATCATCTTGCATCATGCTAAAGAATGTTTTATTTATTTTTATTTTTACTTGCGGAGTTCTCCATTTTTGGTAAGCCCCAAATGACTAAAAACCACCATAAACACAAATGCATTTTTGTCAATGAGTCCTTCTTTTAATTTGAATCTTTTAAGTGAATCAGTTGACCAAGTTCACAAAACCAATGTGAATGATTTAATTATGAATCAAACTCAGTTTCAGTAATTGATGACAGAAATGGGTTTCTGGGTGAACTGTTCCTTTAAGATCCGCTTAATTTCATCTAACTAATCTTAATTCGAATTGAATGGATTATAAATAACATAAATTGCAATAAAAATACATAAAATTAGAAAAATGTCTTCTAGACATTATTAAGATTCATATAACATCATTTTTTTCATTTCTAAAGATTCCTTGAACTAATGATGATAAATACAATTTGTTATTGAAAATGCATTAAATTAGACAAAATTCATTTAAACAATCTATCAAAAATTCCTTGGATCAATGATAAATAGCAATTTGTAAAAGGAAAGAAATGCAGTAACTTTGAAAATGTTTTCTAACCAGTCTGAAGATTCTTTGGATAAATAACTATTTGCAATGGGGCAAAAACGATATTGAATTAGAAAAATATCTTCTAAACAATCTTAAGATGATACTTTGGACAAATGATAAATAACCTAATTTTTAAAGGGAAAAATACATTAAATTAGAAAAAATGACTTTCACTAGTGGTCTCAGACCTTTGAAGCCCGTATTGTGTCATAATAAAGATCTTCAAATGAACCTGCAGAATAGGAATGAGTCATTCTCACAGAGTAAAACAGTCATTGCTGAGGTGCATGAGGTGAATACTAAAATGTATGAAGGTGTCTCTGAGCCAGAGATAGACAGATGATGTTAGTCCCCACAGTCCTCCTCATCAGACATCTGGACCCACAGGTGGCTAAACAAGCCTGGGATTCAGCTGCAGGAAGCCTTGGTCCAAATCCCCGAAGCTTCCTTCCACCTCTAACCTAACCTGCGTGCCAATCCCATTTAAAGCACTGACATTTTTGATTACCAGCTGCAGTGTCCATTTCCCCCTCATCTATTTGGCTTTTAAAAAGGTGAATCAGAACAGTTTTGTTCTGCCACTGCTGACACTTTGGCAGGCTGCAGCGGCGTCTATGAGCTCATTGAGGGTTCAGTCATTTCCTTTTTTTGGAATGTTATCAATAGACGTTCTTTCAGTTGCCGTTGAGAGTAATCTATGTCTGTGCTTAAAGAGACAGTTGCCTAAAGACAAAAATTTTCATAATTTGCTCTCCTTCATGTCATTCCAAACCTGTTTGCCTTCCTTTCTTCTGTGGAACACAAAGGGCAAGTTCACAGAACCATTTTGAGTGATTAGCTTTTATATTAAACTGATCTGGTTCAGTAAATTATGACAGTGATGTTACTTTAAAGATGTTGTTACTTAAAGGAAGTTCGCCCAAAAATGAAAACTTGCTGAAGATTTTCTCACCCTCAGGCCATCCAAGATGTAGATTTTCTTTTCTTCATCTGAACAGATTTGGAGAAATTTAGCACAATATCACTTGCTCATCACTCAGTGAATGGGTGCCGTCAGAATGAGAGTACAAACAGCTAAAAAAAACAATCCACAAGTAATCCACATGACTCCAGTCCATCAGTTACCTTGTGAAGTGAAAAGTTGCATGTTTTTAACTTCAAACCATTGTTTCTGGCAAACAATATGAGTCCTCCATCAACAATAATGCTTTCTCCTGTAAAAAAAAAAAAAAAAAATGCTGCGCCTCAATCAGGAGGGAAATATGCACAGATGAAGTACTGTTTACAAGCCATCATTCCAAAATGATGGACTTGATGGATTTGTTTCTTACATATGCTGTGTGTGATTGACTAGATTACTTGTTTTATTCTGACGGCACCCATTCAGGATCCATTGGTGAGCAAGTGATGTAAAGTAATGCGATTATTCTCCAAATCGCTTCTGATGAAGAAACAAACTCATCTACATCTTGTCTGGCCTGAAGGGGAGTATATTTTTGTGTGAATTATTCCTTTAAGATTTCTTGGATAAATTATGTTCATGACAAATCGTCAAAATGTGAATTTGGATCCCACTTTAAAACTGAATGTGGATGAGTCTTCAGTGCTAGACGCTGTTGTCGTAAATCAGTAAAAGAGCCCACCTGTGTCTCAGTTTCAGTGTCATTTCTCAGAGAGAAAATCTCAAAACAAAACTAACGAGTAATCCATCATGCCTCTGGGCTCCAGACATTGGTTTTGTAAGTGTGTCACCCCTGATGTTGATCTCTAAAAAAGAGTGCTGACAATTCAAGTAAGGCACACAGCTTTCATCGCTAGTCTTACATCTTGCTTAACACAGCTCTTGCATTAAATGTTCGTGTCGGGATCTGTTTCTGAACTAGTTTTCCTGAATAAGCTGCTGTGATGACTGTTAGACACAGTCCACACACTTTCTTGCAATTTCGTTGATTAATAAATATACTTCAGGCACAACCATTTTATATAATCTTTATGGCAACTTTCAACTTTTGCCATAATAATTGACTTAAAATGAGCATTGCCTCATTCTTGAGTGTAAATTTATGTCATTTTGATTTATTTTCAAACTGTTTGAAATATAAAATAATAATACCCTTGGACATTTTTAACATATAAAAGCAGAAATGTATTTTCATCTAAATGTCAAATTCATTGCTTTTTGCTTTTATTGCTATATTTTATTCTGAACTTTTCCTCAGATGTCCTAAGAATTTGAAAACCCCTGCTTTTTTATTTTACATTATTGTTCACATTTTTGTACATATCAAGTGTCTAATAACCATATTCCAGATTTGTAGCTCTAGAATGCTTATAAATAACTTGTTCTTCTTAGCTTGTTCTCAAACATTAAATCTAATTTTATCTCTTCTTTCAGGCAAAGGCATCTCAGGTGTCTGAAATGATTAATTATCTGCTACTAAATTTACAAAAACACATTCAGGCAAGTATAACAAAGGTACTTAATAATATATAGATTTATATAATAGTATGTCTAAAATCAGCTATGCAGTTCAATCATAGTTGTTTTTGTTTTGTATTGTAGCTACAGTATGTTGGAATTTTTTCATCTGAAATTCATATGGAATTATTCTATCCATTCCACTGAGCTCAGATTGCACTGACAAGACATTATATGAGCAACATCTCCAGAGAGAATGAACATTTCTGTGCCATACGAAACACTGTAACCCTCCTCTTTCTGATTGTGGCAGTCAGGGAAAAACTGACCACATCTTAAATCCCACTGAAAGGCTGTTCCCTATGTCTGGTGATGCCATTTGATTTTCATTTTAATTCATGATGATTGCCTCTGTAGATGTGCTCAAGTTACCTGTCAAGTCAAGTATAAATATTGCATGGTTCAGGCATGCTGTGCGAAACAAGCTGTTGTTCAACAAAACCGGAGGTGGGTCAGGCTGTGGGGTTCTTTTGTCTGTTCCAGATGTGACCTAATTTAAAATCCCCATATTAATCATGTAGGATCTAATCTACAGAAAAAAAACAAGGCTCGGAATTGAATTTTGTCAGTGAATAGTGTAAACTCTATGCTCGTTGCATCGATTCCCTCACAGATGAAACTGGATTTGTTGAAGTTGAAATGATAACCTAGATGCGATTATTTGTCACCCTTAAAATATAGATTTTCAAAAAAAGTAACTATAAATATATATGCTAATTTAATTAAGGGATCTACATTTAGCATGGTATAAAACTAATTTAATAACAATAAGTTGATGTGGCAATCAGTTCATCACATACTGTATATCTATAATATTTTACTGAGAAAGTCACGTGAAGCCAAATTAAAATAGGCCTAATTGAAAGATATATAGGTCAGTTTTTGAATTATCTTCATTCAATTTATGTATGCTTTTTAATAATAAATTATAATATTAATATGTAAGTATAATATGCATGCAGTGCCTTGCACAAGTATTCATACCCCTTCTTTTTTTCACATTTTGTTATGTTGCTGCCTTATGTTAAACTGCTTTAAATTACTTTTTTTCCACATCAATCTACACTCCATACACCATATTTACAAAGCAAAAACAGAACCGTCACAGATTTGTAAATTTATTTAATATCAAAAAACTGAAATAAGTACATTGCATAAGTATTCATACCCTGAACTAAATATTTAGCTGAAGCACCTTTACAGTCTCAAGTCTTTTTTTGGTTGATGCAACAAGCTTTGCTCATCAGCATATGGCAATTATCTGCCATTCTTCACCTCACCTCTTCACCTCTCAAAATTTGTCAGGTTGGATGGGGCACATGCACATTTTCAGGTTTCTCCAGAAATATTTTGTTGGGTTCAAGCTCAGGCTCTGGCTGGGCCACTCAAGGACATTCACAGAGTTGTAAACTGACTCTTACTGTGTGCATAGGGTAATTGTCCTGTTGGAAGGTGAACCTTCTGCCCAGTCTGAGGTTCTGAATGCTCTTTACTAGGTTTTCATTAAGGCTATCTCAATATTTTGGTGCATTAAGCTTTTCTTCTACTCTGATAAGTCTCTCAGTCCCTGGTGCTGAAAAACAGACCCACAGCATGAGGCAGCTACCAGCACACTTTACTTTTGGGATGGTACTCTGCAGGTGATGAGCAGAGCTGGTTTCCTTCAAACATGTTGTTTGGAATTGAGGTTTATCAGACCAGAGAATCTTTTTTCTCAGAGTCTGAGAGTCCTTTAGATGCTTTTTTGCACATTCCAAGTGTGTTTTCATGTGTCTTACCTGAAGAGAGGATTGAGTCTTGCCACACCGCCATAAAGCTCAGATTGGTGAGTTTTGCAATGATGTTTGTCCTTCTGTAGATTTCTCCTATCTGCATATAATATATGCATTATGATCATGGAGCTCAACTAGAGTGACCATCAGGTTCTTGGTCACCAGTCTAAAAAGTCCTTCTCCAGCAGTTGCTCAGTTTGAACAGAAGTCCAGCTCTAGGAAGAGTCCTGGTTGTTTCAAACTTCTTCCATTAAGGGTACATGCCTCTGTGACCCTTCAGTGAAGCAGAGTTTTTTTCTGAACTTTTCCCCAGATGTGTGGCTTGACACAAACCTGTTTCTGAGCTCTACAAGCAGTTCTTTTGACCTCAGGGCTTGGTTTTTGCTCTGATATGCATTGTCAGCTGTTAGACCTTTTATTAAGACGTATGTGCCTTTCCAAATCATACCTATCCAATTGAATTTGCCACAGGTTAACTTCACTCAAAGTGTAGTGACATCTAAAAGAAATATGCATGCTCCTGCGCTAAATTTCAACTGTCCCAGATAAGCGTATGAATACTTATGCAATGGAATCATTTAAGTTTTTTATTTTTAATAAATTTGCAAAGATGTTAAAAACCTGTTTTTTGCTTTACCATTATGGTGTATGGAGTGTAGATTGATGTGGAAAAAAAGTAATTTAAAGCAGTTTAACATAAGGCAGAAACAAAACATTAAAAAAAACG